>NC_136059.1:736240871-736892165 GCF_964261635.1 Lissotriton helveticus | reverse complement strand
TGCACCACCTCTGACGAGAGACACCAATTGTGATCTGCTAGGCATCTTTGCCATTCAGAGAGCCCACCAGATGTTGAACCACCAGGGAAATGCCTCGATGTTATACCTAGGTCTAGAGAAGCAGAGCCTTGTGACAAAGGGCGCAGGACCCCACTGTGCCATATTTGTTGCAGTACCACATGGAGGTGATGTTGTACATTAACACCTGCAGTAGCCTTCCCTTGAAGGAGGGTAGAAAGGCTTTCAATGCCAATCGGACTGTTAGGAGCTAAAACATGTTGACTTGGAGTCCGGATTCCACCGGAGACCAGAGTCCTCTAATCTCAACCTATCCCAGATGTCTGTCTCATCCCAGGAGTGAAGCATCGATCACTACTGTCAGATCTGGTTGGGGAAGGGAGAGGGGTCTGCCACTGACCCAATTATGATATGTAAACCACGACTGCAGGCTTTTTCAGTTCCCTTCGAAATCTGGACCATGTCGGAGAGATTCCCCTGATTCTGTGCCAACTGTAACTTCAGGTACCACTGCAGAGCCTGCATATGTTAGCAGGCATGTCTCCCAAGCAGGATGAAGGAGGCAATGAAGCCCAGCAGCCTCAGAGTCAGTCTCATCGAAATCTAAGATAGAGGCTGCAACATCGATGTCATAGCCTAAATATCCAGGACTTCCAGTTTGGGAGAATAAGCCTAAAACTGCACCGTGTCCAGAAAAGCTCTTATGAAGCATCTGAGAGGCCGTCAGGTGTGACTTCGGCATGTTGATAGTGAACCCCATTGAGTGCAGGAGGTTCGCTACAGTCTTGAGGTGGGAGACGACAGCCTGAGGTGAACCCGCCTTCAACAGGCAGTCGTCGACATAGGGGAAGATCGGCATCCCAGATCTCCACAGATGAGCTGCAACCACAGCCATCACCTTGGTGAACACCCGAGGGGCACTGGTAAGGCCAACAGGGAACATGGTGAACTGAAAATGTGCTTGTGGCCCACCGTAAATCGAAGTTAACGCCTGTAGAACGGCAGGACAGGAATATGGAAGTATGCTTTAAGTCAGACACTCCCATCCAGTCTCCTCGGTCAAGAACATACAGGACCTGAGCCAGCATAAGCATTTTGAACTTCTTGAGGAAGAAGTTGAGAAGGCGCAGGTCTAGGATAGGACAAAGATCTTTGTATTTTTTGGGCAACATAAAGTAGAGGGAATAACAACTATGATCTACTTATGGCGTCAGCAACCTCTCTATGGCTTCTAAGGCCAAAAGAGCTGCTATTTTCTCGCTTAGAAGAGAAAGGAGATCCTCTGTCAGCCTGTTGGAAGGATGAGGCTGTGGTGCCCATGATGGTAAGAGGACAGATTAAGAGGGTTTGAAGGCAGCGGGGGGGGGGGGGAGACTGATCTGACCACATAGAGGATGAGAAGCGATTATGGTGCGGTGGCTGGGGGGTATGAATGCAGCTGGAAGCCCCTTCCGTAGCCATGAAAGAAGCGAAAGAAGGATTGGGGGTGGCGAGGGGGCATGGAAAGGCCCAAGGACATGGCCATAGCCCTTCTGTCCTTAAATAGCTCCAGCTCTGAATTAACCTGATCTCCGAAGAGACGGCAGCCATCAAAGGGCATGTCCATAAGCAATGCTTGGATATCCCCAGAAAAGCCTGTTGTCCACCTGCGGTTTAAGGACCTCAGTGAGGAGGTTAGTCCTCACAGCCGCGACGGGGAGCTCAAGGCCCAAGGCCTTGGCCGCCCGTGTCAGCACCACGCTGTAGGCTGCCCCCTCCTCTGTAGCCACGGTAGGAGGTTAGTCCTCACGGCCGCGATGGGGAGCTCAAGATGTAAGGCCTTGGCCGCCCACTTCAACACCACACTATAAGCAGCCCCCTCCTCCGTAGCCACGGTGGGAGGGGAGACAAAACCAATGTCTGGCGAGGTATCCAGACCACTGGCGTCCCCTAGCTCTCCTGACTAGTCCTGGTAAGACTGACACTTCCATGCCAGAGTGTCTTCAGACCCCTCCCAATCCCCCTCACCACCCATTTTCTGATACTCAGGACCAAAGGATGGGGCCGGGTCATAGAAGTAGAAATCTCCCATCGGCGTCGGATACAGCGCCGGTCTGGCGCCGGACCCGAATCGAGGGTGGGATTGAAGGCGGTGCCGGGGGCGATACCCTAGGGGCAGGCGCCGGTGAGGTCGTGAGGTTGACCGGCGGCAACCCGGATCCGGAACCGGCGATTAGGGTCGGTAACCGACATCAGTCGGCGCAGGGTTTAAACCCGGGCATCCCTACCGGCACCGTCGGAGTCGTATAGACTTCGAAGCAGATCAAAAATGATCAAAAAAGTTGAGTCAAAAATTGACTAAGAGTACCACTTTTTCCGGATCGGTGCTTGCTGGCGCGAACAAAAGAAGAACTGACATCAGCATGCGAGGGCGGCGTCTAAGTACTCCGGCGACGTCATTCCGGCGCCCACGACGCCGATGACGGACGCGGAGCCGCAGACAATGCCTACCAACGCGCAAGGGTACTGCTATGCAAAAATTTCCGGATCCAGTCTGACGCCTGGGGATATTCTAAGGTAAGGAATCTAATACTAACCTGTTTCTTTCAGATGTAGCTTGTTGTGAACCATTTTAGGACACTATTGTAAATTTCCCGATTCATGCCCTCATATAGGTATAAATCACTATGTCCTTATATAGGCATAAGAATCATAACCATATTTAGTCATAGCTCAAGCAGTCCAAAATCGGCAGGGCTACTTCTACTAGTTTCGAAAATCTACAACGATTTCTTGGAAAACTCTGCTTCAGCAGTTAGGGATTTTCCCTTGCTCGAGAACTGACTTGTCCAAGAACTCATGGAGTTTTCAAAGAACTGAGAGTCTTTAATGACGTTATTATGTCCACCTTTACGTCAAACTCGGCAACTTCAAGGCATAAATATGCCCACACTTGACTTAGCAAACACACGGTGGTTTGGAGCAGTTCGACTATCTACTTGCCCGACGCATCCTGCTACAGCAAGTGCCGAAGGAAGCCGACCCTCCAGCAGACGCACTGAGAGAGACGCTGCCTTTTCTCCTGCCGAGAAATCCAGCTCCAGTGTTTCCAAGCTACCCTTGCGGGTTGTTGGGAAATCGAGTCCTGAGGCAGACCTTCTTCATTCCAAACTAAGGTACGGAGCTGATTAGACTCTAAGAGAAATCTTGGGCAGATTCTTGGTAAAAGAATACTACATTTATGCTACACCTCACTTACTTCTTCCCTCGTACTAAGCTCAGGTTAGGTACATCGGGGTAGGCGTATTTTAGAAGCACCAGTTGAGTACTTTTAGCCTCTGTTATTTATGTATGTATTTATCTATGGTTTAGGAACCATACAATGCTTTTACAGTATTATTTTATTCTTCTTTTTATACTGTATGCATGATATTTTACAACCAGTTTTACGATTGTAGCAGTTCCTTTCTTATGCTTGAGAAAGAAGACTGTTCAATAAAAACCTTTTTATTGAAAACGCCAGTCTATCTATTTCTCTGCACCTCTGGTGAAACGAAGCATGCATAATTGACTGAGTGAAATATCTATCTATTGTTTCCACGACTCTGATGATCAGTTTTATCTTGGGGAAACAAAGTTGTCATGTTTATGCCATTGTCAGAAACTAATCCGTTCTTTTGAATTTGAGAAAGTTTCTGGTCATCTCTGAGCTAGCTGGCACTCACAATTAAGTTTAATATATTCGATAGAGACCTAGTCGACATAAGTCCTACGTCACATCTATAGGATATTTTATTCCAATGTGCAGAGCCTATGGCGCCCAACATTTGGTAAGACACTAATTTAACGCTAGATACTAGAGTAACTCAGTCGTGCTTTTCACAGAGACCCCTTTATCCCGTAAATACTCCAATAGACGTCTGGAGTGGATTAAAGGATAAAATATCCGCCATAAACTGAGTAGGACGAAAAATCCTATGTATTAGTTTTGGTTTTGTTCAACGTTGAATGATAGTGTTACAAAATATTGCGCACCTTATCTTTATTTCATTGAAACTTGCTCTGCAAACTTCTTAAACAAAATGTCAGACAAAGACAATCCTGTGGGCAGTGGAACTGCAGTAAAGGCAAACCAACCAGGTTTTGACACTACAGGTTTCCGACATGACGACGTGGATGCTATAAACATCCCGGAAAAAGTGCGGAAAGCCATAGCTATAAAGCTTATAGAAAATGGCCTATCACCAAGAGGTGGTATTGTCCTATTTGTCATAGAGGCACATGAATATCGGCAGACAGAGGTATTTTATTCATGGATTATCTTTCCACAAGCAAATCCAGCAACACATGTGTTCCACTTCTACAAGATGGAGGAACCTCCAGCGGAATACGCTCCTTTCGAGGACGTTGAAATTCCACTAACTTACCAAGAGCATCAGCTCTGGTTTAAAGGCGCCCTACAACATCAAAATCACATTACCAGGCTCGGTCCACTAGGTAGACCAGGAGCAACATGGCCGGTACTAGCCAGCTATACACCACATCCTGCCATAGAACAAATGACAGGTCCAGAACAATTAATTAAAATACATAGACAATTGGTACAATATGTCATGCAGACTTTAACAGTCCAACCTGCTATAAGAATTCCACAGCACACCCCTCATCAGGGGAACACAAACAAAATCACCCCACAGCCTATACAGTCAGTCATCGGTAAGTTGCCCACAAAAAGGGAACACATTCCATTCTGGTTAGCCCAGAAAATTACTCAAATAGAGGCAGCATTTCCCGATAGTACACCTCATGAGAAACACAGGATTCTAACAATCTGTTTACCAACGGGGATTGCACCACACGTGGAGGACTGTGACAGTTGGGGTACAGTCTTTGCTTCAATTTACACAAAAATACATGGTATGAAATTACTGAAAGATTTCAAACAAGTCTCAGCTATTTTATTAGCTAACATTAAAGGTGAAGCAGCATCCGTGGCAATCAGCAAAAAATTAAAAGAACTCGATATTACTGAGCAACCGTATGAACTTGCCAGAATTCTTGAAAAATCCTATGAAGAACTAGGAAGAGATAGTTTGGGAGGGAAACCTGTAAAGCCCGAATTAACAGAAAATCCTGAAAAGGTTTTTATCAAAAACAATCTAACTACTCCTAAAAAGAAATGGGAGAATAGTAGACAGTCACTTCCTAAAGAGAAGCGCTCTCAGTCCAGAGGCAGATCTCCTCAAAAGGAGCACTCTGAAAAGAGGTATCACTTAGAAATAGGGATAATTTAAGGAAACCTGATAGATATCAAGATACTGATACACGATCCTCTCGTACCTTTCAGAATTCCTCGCACAATTCCGAAAGAAGAAGACGATCAGAAAACAAAGAAGAACGCGTGAAGTCCAAAGACGATCAACACGTTCCAAAAAATAAGAAAACTCAATTCTCCAAAAAGAAGGTAGCAAGTATTTAAATCAGACATGCCGAGGACACAACTCAAGAACGGGGAGTGGGCCCAGACAATGCTGGACAGCGCAGCAGAGGTCACCATAGCTCGCAGGATCCTGAAAGATCATCTGGAGACAGTGGATCTGAATGAATGCATTCAGGTTGAAACTGCCGACACCAGGTTTAGTGTACCCGATAAGTTATATGAAGTAACACTTCGGATAGAGGGGGACATAACTAGAAAAAGAAAAGCACTCTTTTGGGAAAAACTATCTAAGGGTTATGACATCCCTCTGGCTGAAAAAGACAGGACACCTGAATTTGTCATGGAGTCCCCACATGGCGAAGAAATCATTATGCCAGCCTTCTCAAACCATATTCCTATTCATAAAAAATACACCTATACCAGACAATGGGCTGTGGCCCAGGCTCCAGCATTATATAAAAATCATGTGGGATCGGATGAGGACTCTCCTCACTATAAAATCCAGTTAAAAAAATCAACCTACTGCTCAGAGGCAGTACCAAGTAAAGCAGGAAGCAAAAAAACAAGTCAGGGAGATCTTAGATCAACTTGAATACCAGGGGGGTGATTGAAACATGCACCTCGTCCATAAAAAATCCTTTGTTTCCTGTCTCCAATCCAGACGAATCTTATCATCTAGTTTTGGATTAGAGACATTTAAACTCTTGTTGCAAAACCTTTGCAGTACAAAATGCACACAGTGCAGCACTGATGAATAACATCGTTCGCAAAAAACACAAAACAACATTAGACATTTCAAACGGTTTCTTCTGTCAAAATATCGCACCAGAAAGCAGGTATTTGACCGCTTTCTCAATAATGGGGACACAGTGTCAATTTTGCCGACTCCCCCAAGGATTCAAGAAAAGTCCAGGATTATTTTCAGCCAGAGTAACAGAGTTACTACAAACGTATGATGATGAGGCATAATCTTATGTCGATGACATCTATCTTACAGATGATGATTTGGACAGGCACTTTAACAGGGTGAACACCATAATACCTGGATTCGCCTCTGAAGGGTATAAATTCAACTTTAAAAAATCAAGAATTGCCCACCTCAACGTCCTATTCTTGGGATACGAACTTTCAAGTGAAGGCAAAAGCCTTGCAGCCAACTTTTTAGAAAAATGTGCGCTGCTCCAACCTCCAAAAACGCTGAAAAACTTACAGTCAATTCTAGTATTCCTAAACTTCGGAAGAACTTACATTCTGAATTACGCAAAAAGGGTTAAACAGCTCTACGAACTAATCAAACCTGATTTCAAACTTACTAATTGGACTCAAAAACACACAAATTCTGCTTTCAGTACAAACAGACATGTTGGCAACAACACACTTAGAAACACGCAACAATGTACGCAAGCTTGTAATCCGAATCATCCCAGGGAGATGCGGATTCACATACCTAACCTTTAATAAAGGTGGAAAGGTACTAATAGCTTACAAGTCACACTTGTACACACAAGCTGAAATAAAATTCACTTCAAAAGAAAAAATTCTGACAGCGGTTCAAACTGCGGTAGCAAAGGAGAGAGCCCTCGCACAGGGTAAACACATTAAAGTTGTTATACCTGTACCTGCCTTAGAGGCAGTTACGAAGGCAAGCATTCTACATGCGAAAGCTCTACATCCAAGATGGATACAATGGGTTAATTTTCTTGCTGTAACAGACGTTGAATACGTTTTTGACCCTTACTTGAAAACACAAGCAAGAATGTCCTCTGCCTACTGAAATTCTACCTTTAGACCATTACGGCTGTACAATATATACAGACTGATAAACACAACCCTCAATTCGGGGTAAACAAGCTAATAGTGCAGCGTGCACGATTGTTAAAGGTCGCTGGCGCGATGGTAAATTCCGACCTATGGTCACAAAAACTCACTCTCTAGGAGACTTTACAGCTCAGCGAGCTGAGCTACAGGCTTTCAAGGTGAAGATCCTTCTCGCCATGCTAGGACCCCCATTGTGGACCGGCACTGTTTATCTTCTGAATAGGACCCCCATTGTGGACCGGCACTGTTTATCTTCTGAATATTCGTCCAGGGCTTTGTCTCAGCTGATTAATTCAGTATCCCTCGCGGACTGCGGCCGCGTGGGACCAAATGGAAATTGTCATTTCTTTAGGCAATTCTTGTCTGTCCTGAGGATGAACCGAAATGTTGCACGGTTAGAAACGTCGTCGACCAGAAATGCACTAATTGCATAGTTGACAATAACTGTTCATGCATATGTGTATACTGTGGATCCTCTGCTTATAATTTATGATATTCAGATGACCTTTCTTTGCCTATTATCTGTGTATGTTTTGTATGTTCTTCCAGTGGGTTAGTCGGACATCGGCTGGTGTCCCACTTCCATCACACCCTGTGTATATTCTGTTGTGATTATTATTTTTTATCAAGACATTAAAACTGTCCGGCTGGACACGTCTTAAAAGAATATAGTTCTATCTAGTCTATATTTCTTCCCTTAAAATATTCTCTCCTCTGTCTAAGGACCATTGTCTTCTCAAAAACAGGCTTTCAAGACGGCGCTTGAAAATAATTATCGCAAATTCCCCACACTTATAGTGAGCGATTCGTATTACTGCGTCCAGTCTTACAATGAATATCTGCAGAACTGGGTTCAAAATGGTTTTAAAGACGCAGAAGGTGGCACAATCAAGCAAAAATGATTTTGGAACAAGTAGTTCTTTTGCAGAAAGAACTACAAAAGACTCACGTAATCCATACACTGAGTCATCAGAGTGATTGGGTTCACGTTAAAGGGAATTCATTGGCTAATGAAGCCGCAAAGGCAGCTGTCCAAAGGGCTTCCGTAGCTGCAATTACTCGTTCAAAAACGAAAATAGACAGCGAAATAATGCAAGCGGTTACTGCTTCAATAAAAGACAGTGGTAAAACACTACCAAAAGGCTAGCCACTCAAGTACTCATATATAACTGATGCAAATAATGTTACGTTTGCTCGAATCCCTGGAGTGGGGGATAGAGTAATCCCAAACATGGAACACAGGTTAGGACTAATCTTAGCAGCACATGAAGGGCTTGCCTCTGCACACGTAGGTGTTTCCGCCACAGTTTCATTATTAAAACAGCGATACTGGAGGCCACGCACGAGGAAACAAACCAGAAACTATGTTTTGGAATGTGAAATCTGCCAGAAAATCAAAGTTTCAACAGTGAAACGCCCGGCGCAGACAACCCTTCTGATTTCAGATAAACCACTAGCATGTGTTTACCTGGAACACTGTGGTCCCTTACAAAGGGATGGCAACTATAAATATAGCATGGTCACAGTGGATTCATGCTCGGGATTCACTTGGATGTGGCCTCAGCGCTCGGCTGACGCCCGAACTGTTATAAAAGATTTGCGAGTCTTTATCGGCATATACGCAATCGGCACGCTACATTCTGACCAGGGTCCTGCTTTTAGCTTTAGGGCTTACAAGGAGGCCGTGGCCAGCTTGGGCGTTGCATTGCGATGTTCGAGTCCATTCCATCCTGAGGGAAATTCGGTTGTGGAGAGAAAAAAACGTGACATAAAGCAATCTATAACAGCTAGGGTATTAGGTTTGGGTGATGGGTGGGTCAAACATCAAATAAATGTCCAACGTACTCTTAATAGCCTGCCAAGAAATTCTCTGGGTGGAATCACTCCATATGAACTACTTTTTGGTACTAGAATGTTGGTTGTAGACCTCGATCGTCACAGTTCAGAGGTGGAACAAAAACCATTTAATATCAAAGTTCGTTTGGCTGTTTTACAGGACTTAAATGAAACAAGAAGTCTAAGCAACACCAGCGAAAAGCCAACAACCACTGAAGAAAAAACACCTGTCCCAGCAAGACCCGTCTGTATTCCAAAGATTGGGGATCTGGTCAGGGAGAAAATAGCGGACAAGAAGGAATTTGGGTGTTCCTACAGAAAACCAGTACCTGTACTAGCAATCCACGGATCAAGAACAGTGCTACTGCCGCCCCTTGCTGGAAGAAAGGAGAACCGGTCTGTATCAATTGACCTGGTAAAACCAACCATGTGGCCGATAATAAGTAGTAGGCCCAGTGGGCTCCCAAGATGTAGCAGACGACCAAATCTTGCTACTATCCAAGACGTTCAAACTGAAAGACTGATCACCTTTGAAGATTCTAAAGTAAGAATAGAAGGACTATGAAACAAAGGCATGGAACTTGTGCCTTTTGAAACCCAAATAACAGTTCGTCAAGAAAATCCCATCTATAATGAAGTAGCATCTGACCATACAAACATGTCAAGGTAACAAGCAACTCCAGCGATTTCAAAAAAATCTGGATGCAATACCAACTATTGACAGAATTGCCTCTGGCTATTTTATCAACTTTGATAACTTTTCTGAGGATCCCAGTAAGCCTGAAACAGCGCCAAAAAACAAAACTTTCAAGGAAAAATGAACGAAACTTGGTCAAGAGCTTGCAAATACATATCTGATTTCACCATGGGTTGAATTTTGGATTGGATTAGGTGTATTTTATCTCCTACTATGGCTCATTCTCGTTTTAAGTTTGGGAAGGCTGTTAGATGGAAAACACATTAAAATGGACACAGCAAGTAAGAACATCAACTTCCTTCTGAAGCCACACAAATCATCTCAACGTGAACAACGAGACCTGTCATCAGTAAACATCACAGCGGTTCCTCTATCTGGTGTAATAGCATTGGATAGAACTGATTATGACATTTATGGCCCTGTCGAGCAGCTGAAAATTCCACACCAATTTAAGGTTTCCTTGAGTGATTTCGTTTCACCCAGCACATTTTCTGATGATTGGGACTTTGAAACTGTTAACATGATGGCAGACTTAGAAATGTCAGCAACATTTACAAAACATGAATACTTATAAGGTTCATCAAATTAGGAAGAAATGTATTGTTTTAATCATTTTGGTCATCATTACTTACACAAATCTGCAAACCCTAGAAATGTTTTAACTTATAATCAATGGGAACATTGTCCAACACCTTCAAAAGGTAGTTCTAAAACATTTTACAGAAAATTTCCATATTTTACAGGTTTTAAAGTATCCAAACCGAGAAAGTATTTACTTTAAAAATGTTAATAAGACAGGCATGAAAAGTATGTGGACAAATACTAAACATATTTATTCTGCTGCCTTTTATGCTCAATTGTCCACCTTAGGCTTTGACTTTTGGAAAGACAATATTGAGACAAAAACTGTCTGGGGCACAAAGGACTGGCAGGTACAAAGTTTAGAAGCATTGTTCAGAGTCCTAAATTAAACTGTTCAACATACATCTTTCCTTGGCCTGGCTAAGATAAAAGATTTAAACAAACCGTCCATACCTAAACCCACACCTGATAGTCATTTAACTACAGATGAGGAGGTAGACATACATTACATTTTACTACAAAACAGAACACATGGCCCACAGACACGAATAACTATCAAGATAGATTCCTGAACAAGACACAAGGGTTTACAGTAACCCGGCCAGATCCAAGATATATCCAAAGACAACATCCAGGGATAATAACAACTTATAGTGTAGGAAAACTATGCCTTGAGTGGCTGCAGAGATCCACACTTCTAGAAATAAAACAACACTAATCTTTGCTTAAAGATGGCGTTAATTTACAAGAAATCTTACTGGGACCTTGTAATCCACGTCATAAACGTTTCATATACACCAGTATATACGCTGCATACAATGAAGCATGGAAAGTAACGCAAATGGAAACAGCTGAAAGAATACGAGAAATTGATCGTATTCATTTAGAGAAATCACTCTCTGTAGTTGACTATGGGTTAACAACTCTGTCGTCCAGAATATATTCTTTGGACAGCATTCTATCCTCTGCCCTTGACATACTGGAACAGGACTTGCTAATGTTACAACATGGCCAGTCTCAAATATGTTCTATAATGCTGTTAGGCTGGACGTTGCAAAACCTTCGTTGTGGCTATGTGCCTTGGCGTTTAATCAACACTATGTCATTGTTTACTGCGTTTAACCTTACAGATAAACAAATCTCGCTGGCACAGAGGGGAGCAGACTATACGGTGCTGAGCATAGAAAAACTGGAGAGACTACCATTGAACGTTTCTGAGAAACCATCGGTGGAATGGATAATACATTGCACCATCATGATACCAGTGACGATTTTCCAGTTTCAGTATTGCTTAAAACACATACCAGCAGGTCTATATGAAAGGTTGGGTAAAGAATACATTAAGTCGACCTGGGATTTATCATACACATACAAATGTTGGAGTGGGGGAAAGGAGGTATTTCTTAGTGGTAAAAATTATAAAAGCTGACTAAGCGGTACACTGTAATGTCAAGGTAATAATTTACACGGAGCCTGCGAGGGTTCTTCCAATAACCTTTCTTGCCACCTGCAAGGTTCGCCCACAGCGGTGATAGATCCAATTTTTAGGCAGCTTTCCAATGGTAGCTGCATTATGTTAAATGATAACAGATGTTGTGGAATGATGCCAGGAATAGGCTATCTCGTAAGTGTGTCAGCCAGGGTCACTTGTTGTATGCATGTATTGTTTCTTAAAACCAAGACAGACGGGGAGTCGCCACTATGGCCTCCACTGAACATCTCTTCTATACGAATTGATACTTTAAGCAGAATGAAAGCCATTCTTTTGCAAAAAACTGTGCCACTGACCTCGTCCAGAGAGACGTATGATCTGCAAGTTGCAAGATCCTCTGCAGAGATACATGCATTATTATCAATAAACTGCCCAATACATTTCGCAGAAATGTTAGGTCGTATCTTTAACATGTCTGATACCAGCGGTTTTGCACATGTATTTAAGACGATTTTTTCGGGACTGTTAGCACCCGTTGAAGCAGTCCTGGGCATTTTTCCAAACTTCGTACACTCTGTGTTTGGCGGCCTGCCTCTCATTTTGGAACTCGTAGCAGAGATCTTATTTTTATTCCTCCTGTTCCTTTATGGCAAATATGGCCACCAGCGATACCCAAATTACCATGGAGCATGCTCTCCTGGCCACGCAGTATTGTGACAGAATAACACAGATCCTTGGCTTGGCTCGTTTGAGAAATCTGAATACCACATGGTTCCTGTCATTCAGACAAATCTGGCAAGATTGCATCTTACCTGTTCTACGATGCCTGCTTTGTGGAGAGCAATGCGTGTTAGATGTCTGTCTAACACTACCATCGGTTATGCCAACCGATGTTGACGCATTACTGGCTACCAATCCTGATGACAGCATTCATTGAGATCTCACCGGCAAATCCAACTGGAGGTGAGATTTGCGGACTGACAGGCACACAGGTACCATCTGCTTTGAACATTGCTAATGTGGCTGACGCTGACGGTGATGCTTCACGCCTGTGTACAATTGACCTTCTTAATGAAGTAGTTGAACTTTCATCTACTGTGGTAGATGATTTCTTTGCCAGCCTGGATAACTTAATGTTTTCTCCTGACACCGAGAAAAACTTTTGAAATTAGCACACAGCGTTCTTTCGAACACTGAAATTCGACCTTCACTTTTTTCAAAACAAAAGCTTCGAAGTTTGGAACTCTATTTCACTACAATTTAATTTGACTTTTTTCCAAAACAGACTGCACCTTGTTACAAAGCAATCTGCTTAAAGTAGAACTATTCTTAAAGAACAAGAATTCCTTGACTACTTCCTAGAAACAATATTGACCTAATGCACAAATCGAACTAGCTTGTATATTCTGCTATGGGATGGTCTCGACCTTTTTCTGTATCTAGAGCCATATCATAAATGTAAAATTCATGATTCATTTTGTTAGCATTGCTAATATCATATCATATGCTTACAATGAAATCATTGCCCTTAGATGCATATTGTACAAAAGCTCATTTTGTGTACGACCATTTTTTTAATACATTTCAAGTATTTTTAGGGTGGGATTGTAAAAACACATGCTCTAGCTTTTATGTTTAGTACTTAATCTTAGATGAACATGATAACGTGGAGTGGGTGTTGTGAACCATTTTAGGACACTATTGTAAATTTCCCGATTCATGCCCTTATATAAGTATAAATCACTATGTCCTTATATAGGCATAAGATTCATAACCATATTTAGTCATAGCTCATGCAGTCCAAATACGGCAGGGCTACTTCCACTAGTTCCGAAAATCTACAACGATTTCTTGGAAAACTCGGCTTCAGCAGCTAGGGATTTTCCCTTGCTTGAGAACTGACTTGTACAAGAACTCAGAGTTTTCAAAGAACTGAGAGTCTTTAATGACGTTATTATGTCCACCTTTACGTCAAACTCGGCAACTTCAAGGTATAAATATGCCCACACTTGCCTTAGCAAACACGCGGTGGTTTGGAGCAGTTCGACTATCTACTTGCCCGACGTATCCTGCGAAAACAAGTGCTGAAGGAAGCCGACCCACCAGCAGACGCACTGAGAGAGACGCTGTCTTTTCTCCTGCCGAGAAATCCAGCTCCAGTGTTTCCAAGCTACCTTTGCAGGTTGTTGGGAAATCGAGTCCTGAGCCTGACCTTCTTCATTCCAAACTAAGGTACGGAGCTGATTAGACTCTAAGAGAAATCTTGGACAGATTCTTGGCAAAAGAATACTACATTTATGCTACACCTCACTTACTTCTTCCCTCGTACTAAGCTTAGGTTAGGTACATCGGGGAAGGCGTATTTTAGAAGCACCAGTTGTGTACTTTTAGCCTGTTATTTATGTATGTATTTATCTATGGTTTAGGAACCATACAATGCTCTTACAGTATTATTTTATTCTACTCTTTATACTGTATGCATTATATTTTACAACCAGTTTTACGATTGTAGCAGTTCATTTCTTATGCTTGAGAAAGAAGACTGTTTAATAAAACCTTTTTTATTGAAAACGCCCGTCTATCTATTTCTCTGCACCTCTGGTGAAATGAAGCATGCACGATTGACTTAGTGAAATATCTATCTGATGATCAGTTTTATCTTGGGGAAACAAAGTTGTCATGTTTATGCTGTTGTCAGAAACTAATCCCTTTTTGTGAATTCGAGAAAGTTTTTAGTGACCTCTGAGCTAGCTGGCACTCACAATTAAGTTTAATATATTCGATGGAGACCTAGTCGACATAAGTCCTACGTCACATCTATAGGATATATTATTCCAATGCGCGGAGCCTATTGGGAATATAGGAACTACACTACAAGCTGTCTTTGCTCCCAGCAGAATGAGAGCTTAGTTGAGAAAAAGAGGGATCCCCTGCAGTAGCCATCTGTTCTTGGTTTCCATTCCGTTGTACGTCTCCGAATTATCACATGATCGTGTAACGTAAATCCAAAGAAACCCGCATTCGGTGTACACCATAAAAGCCGACGCATTCACTCGCTGTTCACGCTATAGTGGAAACCCGGCCGCATGATGCATCGTCTTTGAGATCATATGGTTTCTTATCGTTACTGAAATGTGTAGATGGTTCTGACTAAACCAGCCACTCTGGAATTATATGTTTTACTGATATTATCAAGAATTTTTTCTTGGTCATCAAATTAAGAGACCACTTTGGAGGACCCAGCTGGGTTGCTCTGGTGATCTGGATATCACACCAGATGTATGCATCTTTAATTGTAGGCTTGATCCGGTTTTAGCATTGTTAATCCTTCATACGAATGTATGACTTCCCATATATCCTTGGCTTGCCATCGCTCTATAAGTAATTGAGTTACCTTGGATCCAAACATTGTTTTTTGGTTCCATGTGCATACCTCTTCTAGGTTGCTGTGGCTATCCTGAAGAAGGCCCTCACACGCCGAAACGCATGTAGACAAACAATAAGAACTTGTCCAAACATTTAGCCACGTTTTCCCAATAAGCAACAATGTTTTAATTTCGATATGTTTAAATGTTGTATGTTTGAAATTGGTATATCGTATTCAATTATGTTGTCAAATGGAATATGTCGTAATATTTTGGACCAGATTGTGTTTTTATGAACTTATAAGAATAAAAATGTATACTTTAATCTAAATGTTTAGTACACTGAGTCACTTCATATATCAATGAACTGTAATAGGTCCCTGCTTGATCAGTTAATTGCCTAGGTATTTCCTGTCTTCAGTTAGAATGAGAGCTTAGACCTTCTGGAGCTGTTTCTTAGTCAGTTAATAGCAGATTTTGATGCACAGTACAATCCATCTTGAGATAGTTTGCCTTTGCATAGTCTTTCCTTTCGTGGCCCTAGAGAACCCAGCAAAGATCTGATTGCCCACTCAATGACCCTTGGTTTGATCAATGTAAAAACTCAGAGTTCTCTTTGGGTCGAGACAATGCAGTCTCTTCCTGCTTGGATGGATGTGGAGGGGTTAGGAAAATTGGCAAGGTAATTGACTGTCATATGTGGAAAGGCATGACAACTTTGGGGAGGAATGCCACTTTAGTCCTGGCCACTTGTTTGTCTGGAAAGAAGGTGGTATACTCTTACTGGACAAAGAGTACTTATAGATCACTCTAGTGACAAGCTGATATTACTGCAATGAGGAATGCAGTCTTTAAGGTGAGCAATCGAGGAGGGCAGCTGTGATTGAATCAAATGGAGTGCACATATGGTAAATGTGAACCAGATTGAGGTCGTACTGAGGCATCACAAATAGTGGTGGTGGGAGTATATGGGTCAGCCCATTTAGAAAACACATCACATAAGGTGTCTTGCCCACACTGAAAGACATAGTTAAGGTTGGCTCTCAGGTCTTCAATTACTGCTGTCAAGAACTCCACCACCATGTTCCACAATGCATGAGAGTAGCTACTCAGGTGCAAAATGAGTTCACTAAATGGAGTAGAACCTGCACTTTGCAAGAGTTTCCATGCATTTTGTCACTGCCCGGTGGGGTGGTCAGAAACGCATTTGTGTTCAACCTGCTCGCAGATGCTGGAACTACCAGGCTTTCTGGTGTGGGGCGTTGGTCGAGAAAGGCAGGATCTTCTGGTGCAGGTATGCATCTCCCTGTTATTTTGTGGGCTACTGGCAAGCAAGATCCTGGTTTTGCACAGGTGCCCATCAGTAAGTAATTCAGGGTCTCATTAAATGGCAGGAGAGGCTTCTTTTTTGTATGGCTGTATGATCTCTGTAAGGACACTGGCTTTGACCTCAGTGTGGGAAACTGTAAATAAAGAACATCTCCTGCCCTCCCATGCACAATCACAAAGGAGACAGACTGAAGTGGCTGGGACGGAGTAGGGGGATCACAGGCAAGTGTGAGCGGAGGTATCTAGCCCACTGGCATCCTGTAAGGCAAGAAAGAGGTTTTCATCATCATAAATATGACTATTGTCTTCATCAAGGTCAGGCAAGTCATAATGAGCGCAGTGGGTTAATGTGTGTAAATGGTCTGGACTTTGGTAGAAGTCGCAGTAGATTGACTTAAGAGTCAAAGAACTATCAAGTTCCCTCTGGCAGCATCAGCATGGACACAGAGTTCTGGCTTTGGTCTTGCCACCATATTGGGCATTGGGCGTGGAACTAATCCCAGAGGCGTGATGGACCCCAAAGCAGGTCGAGGGGCCCAGTCAATGTCTGACACGTATCCACCGACAGTCAATGGACTGGAACCCCCTCAGATTCTTAGGGCCTATTCATACTCCAGAGGGATCCGCTAGGGCACCAAATAGCTGCAACGTTGCAGCCCTGAATCTTAGCTCTGTTTGGAACTTGGACTGCAACGGAACGAGGGCAAAAACTGATTCTGAAGACAGACACAGGGTTCGTGGCCTGGAAGTACTAGGAGCGTCAAGCGATTCTGCTTAGTGGGAGTAGCGGAACAAAGGTGAACCTTGCTTGGGTCTTTTGTACTGCTTCTTCTTTGACTTACCTGATGACTTGGACTAACTAGATAAATCACAGAATCGGCCTTGGCAATGAGAATGTGTCAGTGGCCTCGATTCCAAAAACGGCAAAGCCTTCCTAACTTTGTTGAAGTTCAGCAATGTATAACTTGGCTTAGCAATCCCTTATGAATTTCTGATTCATCTTTGTGCACTTCTCACATAACGCTGAACTATGTGAGGTGCCCTTACACCAGAGAGAGAGACATTGTAATGGTCCATTAGCAGGATCTATTTGTGGCAAAAAATACAAGGCATCAACCCTGTCTTTTAAAGAATCGGCAGATCCCTTGCACACTAGGAAAAGGTTTGAAGAAAAATGTCTAGCAGGCCTAACAGTGTTTGTGGGAGACCGCTCCAGATTTGCATTGGAATATGCAGAAACAAAGGAATTGACACAGGTACATAAAGATGACAACTACGTAGGGACCCCAACTTCTGACAAGGAGACGCACAACGCCGCCTACTAATGCACAAGGGAATTGCTGAAGCAAAATCTCCAGACCTATACTGGCACCAGGGGGTTTTCACAAGGTGAGGAATCTGCGGTTAGAAGTATCAGAAATGCCCAGTTTCTGAACTTTGTGAAATGAAGAAGCTAACATAGTAGTAATCTAAAAATAAAAAAGTATAGAAAGAGAAAATACGTAATTTAAATAAAAACTCTTGTAGTATAATTTTATATAAGTACAAGGACATTCTGAAAGATTAAGGTTTAGCCATTATAGCTATACCTTAGCTATAACTATAGCATGTATTACATTGCATCTAGGTTATTAGCAAAAGAGAAGGATTCAGAGAATGTAATTGTAGTGATACCCTATTGTATCGGCTTGTGCACAAAGTGAAACGCTGCCTGCTCACACTGATGCCTTTTCCTGCTAGCAGAATTCCAGAGCACCTTGCTGCAACTGGTTTCACACGACTCTTAACTCTAGAATGAGCGCTTCCACTAAAAGGCATGACCATACCTTCAGCCTGCTGATGATCTGAGACTGCCCTAATATCGCCCAAGTGGTAATTACAAAACTACCTCACGTGAAGCTGGCCTATATCCAAAACCAGAAGGTAAATTTTTATCTTCTTCACAACCTTTGGCTCCTGGGCTGAAGTGTAACTCAACATGAAAACGCTCCTCTGAAGAAAGATCCTAAAAAAAAAAAAAAAGAATACATTATTTAATCCTGTGAATTTATGTCACATATTGGTCAAGCCTATCGGAAACGAAGCAAGAGGGAACCAACATTACAAGCACTAATGGATAAGAAACAATTCATAGCTTTTAATTTTGAAGGTATCCATTTATCACTCACACCAGTATTTGAATGCAAATGATTTTCAGGTAAAGCCCGTAAAATTAACAAGCAACAAAATAGCATGTGCCATTCTCATATGCATAATGCATAAGCTTTTGCTAGGAAGCAACTGATATTTTAGAACCAAAAAAGTATTTTAGTATAAATTGTGTTTCCTTTTTACAAGACCAGAATTATACACACATATTACAGTATATCAACTTAAATTAGCCAATCATTTGAGACCATTTGCTTAGAAGGGACTTGTTATTCTGTGAAAGTAGATGTCATTTAGTGTCTCAAAAACTAAACTGAGAATTTTCAGTACCAACTTTTAGAGTAATTGTTACTAATTGTGTGAGCAAGAGGTTGATATGAATTCAGAATAAAATTATGTAATACGGGTGGGAGAAATACAAAAGAAAAATCAACATCCACTTAACCAATGTACAGCTAGAGGGAATTTGCAATCTTTTTATTTTTAGGTAATGATTACATTGATAATATTTTTGTGTTTGCAAAATATGCAAATCTAATTTTGTAGAATTTTCGCTGCAGGGTGCAGAGCTTGACACTGCTGTAAGTGTGAATTCTTTGTGTAGCAGAAAACAGTTTTGTGAGATTTCCGATGCATCTGGATCAGCAAAACCCCACTGACCCATTAAATCTTGAATTGGGATTAAAAGCAATCAATAATACCGCTGCACCGAAACCTATACCACATTGAGAAAGACTGGGTAAAATGTATGGCAAAGTTATGCCATGACAATGCAAGTATTTTTTAAATACTTTCCTAAAGCCCCAAATTAGCCATATTCAGATACACCAATGAAGGAATCCGAATTTGTGATAAATGCACAAGTTACTTACCTTCGGTAACGATATATCTGTAAGAAACATTAGTAGTGATAGATTCCTTACCTTAAAATTACCCCCAGACATCAGCTTGGATTCGTAAAGTTATTAGACAGCAGTACCCCTGCGCGTCGGTAGGTGTCGTCGTGTGCCTCCGCGTGCGTTGTTGGCGCCAGGTTGAGGTCGCTGGAGCTACTTAGATGCGCCCACGTGCGCTGATGTCAGTTCTGTACACGACTTTCCGCTACAGGAACACAGAGCCATGCAAGAAACTGACCACTGGTGCCATGAAACTAGGGCCCTGAAAGGGATAACCTAAACCCTAGAAATCAGTTCGCAGAACGGGGAGGATGGATGGGGCAGTAAGGAATCTATCAGCACTAATGTTTCTTACAGATATATTGTTACCGAAGGTAAGTAACTTGTGCTTCTGAAAGAAACAGGTAGTGACAGATTCCTTACCTTAGAATAGATACCCCAGCAATACTAACCATGGTGGTGGGCCTGCGAACCAAATTCACACCAGAAAGTCCTGGAGAACAAAACAGCCAAAGAAGCCGTCTCTCCGGACTTGGCTGTCCAGCCAGTAGTGCTTGGTAAACGTGTGCAGCAAGGCCCACATAGCTGTCTGACAGATGTCATGCAAGGGAACTCCCCGTCCCAGAGCAGTAGAAGCTGCCGTCGCCCTTGTAGAGTGGGCACGCAACCCCACTGGAGGCTCCTTTTTAGCCAAGGAGTAACAAGCCTTTATGCACAGAATGTCCCACCGAGAGATGGTCCACTTGAGCACAGCCCGACCTTTCTTGGCGCCCACGTAGCCAACAAAGAGATGGTCATCCACCCGGAATTGTTGTGTGCGGTCCAGATAGAAAGAGAGCACACGTTTTGAGTCCAGACGGTGGAGCCTCTCTTCCTCTTTTGAGGGATGCAGAGGTGGAAAGAAGGTGGGCAAAGTGATGGTCTGCCCGATGTGAAAGGCAGCAACACCCTTTGGCAGAAAAGAAGGACGAGTCCTTAGAACAACTTTGTTCGGATGGACAGAGAGAAAAGGAGGCTTAGAAGAAAGAGCCTGGAACTCACTCACTGTCCTGGCAGAGGTGATGGCAACCACAAAAGCAGTCTTTAGAGTGAGCAGGCGAGAGGGCAATTGTGAAGTGGCTCAAAGGGAGCACACATTAGAAAATGCTTACATTACATTACATTACAAAAGTAAGAACTAAATTCAAGTCCCACTGAGGCATCACAAAAGCAACAGAAGGAAACATGTGCATGATGCCTTTCAAGGATCTATTTACAACAGGGGACTTGAAAAGGGAAGGCTGATCTGGAAGCCTCAAAAAGGCGGAAATGGCTGCAAGATAGCAGTTGATAGTGCCCAGAGCAGTGCCCTGCTGGGCCAAAGAGAGAAGAAAAAGAAGGACCTCTGAAATAGGGGCAGAAAGGGGATCCACAGCCTTTGCTGTGCATCATGCCACAAACGTATTCCACCTCCAGGCATATACCGTCTTAGTGGAGGGACGCCTGGCTGCCCAGATAACATTACAAACTTTGGTGGGCAGGTCGAAAGACGTCAACTGCCGCCGCTCAATCTCCATGCAAGGAGGTGGAGGCTGGACAGGTTCAGGTGGAGGACCGTCCCCTGCTGCTGCGACAGAAGTTCCTCTGAAGAGGCAGACCGATCGGGGGATCGATGCTCATACTGAGTAGCACGGGATACCATACTCATCAAGCCCAGTCAGGAGCCACAAGGATGACCTGGACCCGGTCATGCCTGATCGTCTTCAGCACTCTGGGCAGAAGTGGTATAGGTGGAAAGGCATACAACAGACCGCAACTCCACTCGCGACGAAAAGCATAGTGAGTGTGTGCCACCTTGGAAATTCCAATGCGCAGAACTGATGATATTGCGCGTTCTCTTCGGTGGCGAATAGATCTAACCAAGGCTCTCCCCATTGCTGAAAGAGACCTTGCGCCACGTCCGGGTTCAGACGCCATTCGTGATCCATCAAGCACCGGCCTGGCATTCAGAGTACCTGCCAGGTGTTGAACCACCAGGGACATGCAATTTGATGGGCGTACACGGCATAACAAAGTCCAGATAGTGGAAATATGTTTTTGCTTAAGTTCCTTTATTTTTCAATTAGTATCAAAAATCCTTTAAATTCCAGCCAATACGTTTTGTTCTCCATCGGAGAACTTCATCAGGGCTTCAATGGAATTTCACTGACCAGTGCGAGGCCTAGTGATGTATAGAGTTCACCAATCTATAGAGTATCCTGAGCTCTGCCCAATTATGTCCTAGCAAAAATATCTCGATCAATCCCGATCTCACATGTGACCTGGATTCTGGCTAGTAGTTTCTCACTTTTAAGATGGCCAAAAGTAGATGCCACAAGCTCAAAGGTAGATATGAGTGGATCCTAGGAACATCCCTGCACCGGGTCTAAGTCCATACAAAGAATCAATTCATACTGTTGTACTCCCCACTTGGGATGACACGTCAGTCTGTACAATTTCACGCTTATCGGCAAGATTTCAAGTCTCAGAGATTAAAAAAGTAGAACCATTACATATAGTCAAGTATCCAGGCAATATTCTGGAGTCTTATGAGGGGATGAGTTCCAACGGTTGTATTGAGCCCGTAATTCGGAGTGCCGAAATGCCCTGATGTTCCAGCAGAGTCCAGAGGCGCAGAGCCTCTTGGCATAGGGTCCACGACCCCCCCTTTTTGTTGCAGTACCACATGGTGGTGGTGGTGGAGGTGTCTGTGAACACCTGCACTACTCTCCCCATGACAAAGGAAAGGAATGCCTTCAGTGCAAGCCGGATCGCCCGAAGCTCCAGCGGTTGATGTGGAGCCTGGACCTCGCTGGAGACTAGAGGCATCTGATCTCCGCCTCTCTCATGTGGCCGCCCCATTCCAGAAGGGACGCGTCCATCACAACTGTATCCTCCGGTTGGGGAAGGGAGAGGGATTTACCATTGACCCAGTTGTGATTCGTGAGCCACCACTACAATTACCGTTCAGTGCCCTCCGAGATCTGGACGTGATCGGACAGGTTGCCCTGATGCTGTGCCCACTGGAACTTCAGGTCCCACTGCAGAGCCCGCATATGCCATCTGGCATGATCCACAAGCAGGATGCAGGAGGCCATCAGGCCCAGTAGCCGAAGGGTCGTCCTGACCGAAACTCGGGACAGAGGCTGAAAGATCGGAATCATAGCCTGAATGTCCTGGAGTCGCTGTTCGGGAGGATAAACCCAAAACTGCGCCAAGTCCAGAACCGCTCCGTTGAAAAGGAGCCTTGCAAGGGAACCAGGTGCGACTTCGGCAAGTTGGTGGAAAACCCCAGCAAATGCAGGAGGTCGGCCGTAGTCTGTCTGGAGGTGGGAGACAACTGCCTGGGGCGAGCCCGTCTTCAACAGCCAGTCGTCGAGATAGGGGAAGAGTAAAACCCCTGATCTGCGCAGATGAGCTGCGACCATCGCCATCACTTTTGTGAACACCCGAGGGGCGCTGGTATGGCCAACGGGGAGCACAGTGAACTGAAAGCGCTCGTGGCCTACCGTGAATCACAGGTAGCGCCTGTGGGCAGGCAGGAGGGCAATATGAAAATAGTCGTCCTGCAAGTCCAACACCACCATCCAGTCTTGCGGGTCCAGGGCAGACAAGACCTGAGCAAGTGTAAGCATCTTGAACTTCTCCTTCCGGAGAAAGCGATTTACGTTCCAGAGGGAATTCACGGCCCCCCGCTCTAATGTGACTCAGGTTGCTCCTTCGGAGTCCTGGGCTTCCGATTTGGCTAACTTTTTTACCAATAAGATCAAGCTGATCCAAGACTCCTTTCCTCTGCGGGTGCCTGCAATTCCATCCAGCCCCGTAGATGGATCAGTTTCACCGGCCCCTTTGGGTTCAGTTATGGCCGTCTTTCCATCTATCTCAGCTCCTGCTTCATTGGCACTTATGGGTAATCTCAAATCTGGGTCGCCCCTTGACCCATGCCCAGTCAAATTCTTGGCAAAAATGGCAGAAGTCATAAATCCGCTGGCGAACCCACTTTTGAACCTTTCGTTGAGTCAGGGAGTGGTCCCGCAGGCCTGGAAGCAAGCAATGGTCATTCCTTTGCTTAAGAAGCCTGGGCTTGACCCGGAAGTCTTGGCCAACTACAGGCCTATTTCTCTCCTCCCTGCGCTCACAAAGATTCTGGAGAAGCATGTACACATGGAGCTCTCTAATTATTTAGAATCCCATAATGTACTACACCCTACTCAATCTGGCTTCCGCCCTAACCTAAGTACCGAGACGGCGCTCTTGGAGGTATCGGAAGCCATAAAAGAGGTTCTTGATTCAGGGGGCAAAGCCATGCTTGTCATGTTGGACCTGTCGGCGGCCTTTGACACCGTCCCCCATGAGGGTCTTCTCGCCAGACTTCATGAGATCGGTCTGAGGGGGGCGGTGCTCAGCTGGTTTAGATCATTTTTGGCTGGCCGTCGACAAACGGTCTGGGCCTCATCCAGCTCAGCCGTGATGCCGTCTTTGGGAGTCGGAGTTCCGCAGGGTTCTGTGTTGAGCCCGACTCTTTTTAACATCTTTATGACCCCTTTGGCGGCATTGGCGGAGTCTTTTGGGGCCTAGATCGTTTCCTACGCCGATGACACCCAACTCCTCTTTTCTTGTAAGAAAGGAGGGGATTTCGATGGAGAGAGTATCCGGGAGTGCCTTGGGGCTGTTTTTAAATGGTTCCAGCTGAACAGCCTCAAGTGCAACTCAGACAAATCTGAGGTACTCTTCTTTGGTTGTCTATCGGATCCCCTGTTGGCGCCACAGCTGTGGAATACTCTGCCGTTGGCGTTGCGAGGCGCCACTAGTTTGTTTACTTTCAGGAAGGACCTTAAAACCTGGCTTTTTACCCTTTAGCCTATCTACCTTGTCTTCTCTGTTTTTTTATCTGTTTTTATATTACTGTGTTGTGTTCACTCTGTCTAGGTTCTTAATAAAAGCGCCGGGACACTCTTTTTGAGTAGCCGTGCGCAATATAAAACAACGTATAACATAACATAACATAACATAACATAACATAACAGGTCTAAGATAGGATGCAGGCCCTTGCCCTTCTGGGGATCCAGAGAGTAGTGGGAATAACAACCATGACCCACTTCTGGCGTCGGAACGCGCTCGATGGCCCCCTTGGCCGAAAGGGCCGCAACTTCCTGCTGGAGAAGTGCCAAGTGATCCCCTGACATGCGGTGATACAGAGGTGGCATGGCTGGAGAGGTTGTCTCGAAGGGGAGGGAGTAGCCTCTTCGGACAATTTGCAGCACCCACTTGTCCGAAGTGACGTTGCGCCAGTGGTGGAGATGATTGCATATTCGTCCACCCACTGGCGTCTGATGGGCCTGAAAGGTCGGACGAGGAAGGCTTTGAAGTGGATGCTGCGGGGATGGAGGTGGACTGACCCGCTCACTAGCACTCTAAACCGCCTCGACGATTCCCACGTCCGCGACCACGCTGAAGTTGTTACTGCTTTGGTCTGTGGCTCTGCGAACACTGTGGGACGCCCTTTCTGTGGCCACAAAAGGAGCAAAAAGCAGAAGGCGGAGGAGGCCGAGCGGCCGACAGGCCCGAGGACTTGGCCGTAGCCCGGGAGTCCTTAAAGCGCTCCAACGCACTATCTGCCTTATGGCCAAAAAGACGAATGCCATCAAAGGGCATGTCCATCAGAGTGTTCTCGACATCCCCCGAGAAGCCAGTTGTACTCAACCAGGCGTGGCGCCGAAGCGCCCCCGTCGTGGAAATCGACATGCCCAGTGAGTCGGTGTTGTCCTGCCCACAATGTATGGTGAACTTCACTGCGTCTCTCCCTGCCGCAACCGCCTGGGCCTCCTCTGGGCAGTTGGGCAGCACCTGTGCAACTGTGTCCCACAGAGTGTGGGTATGACACCACAAGACGCATGAGGCGTATGGGATGTAGAGGCTTGGACAACCAAGCTCTCAGGGGTGGGGTGTTGGGTAAGGAAGAGGGGGTCACCTGGAGCAGGGCGATGGCGTTGGACCAAGTTCCTGTCCACAGGAGCCTCTGTGTTGGGCCTGGACCAGGTGCCCAAAAGAATGTCAGACAGTGCTTCATTAAAAGGCAGCAAGGGCTCCGAAGAGGGAGCCGCCCATTGGAGCCCTTCTGTCAGGAGGTTAGTCCTGACGGCCACCGTAGGGAGTTGGAGGTGGAGAGCCTTGGCTGCCCTACTCAACACCACTGCGTAACTGGCTCCCTCCTCCGTAGCCATGGTAGGAGGAGACAGCATGCCAAGGTCAGGCGAGGAGTCAAGACCACTGGCCTCCCCCAAATCCTCAGCCCAGTCCGGATCATAAGCACAATTCTGTGCTAGAGGGTCCTCAGACCCCTCCCAGTCCTCCCCTTCCTCCGAAGTCTGTGGAACAGGCTCAAAATAAGGAGGCGGGACATAGGGCACAAAAGTGCCCATCGGCGTTGGTATCGGCGTTGGGTGACACTGATCCGGCACCGTGTCCGGGCTGAACCTGGGGACGACCTCGTCCCGAGGAGCGGGCGACGTTGGTAGCAGTGCCAGGGAGATCGGCGCCGGTGGAGGTGTCACTAGGTCAACCGGCTTCGATCGGTATCCAATCCCGGATCCTTGGGGGACCGGCGACACCTAGGATGGAGCTGCCGGCGATGGTAAAGCACGACCCCCTAGTCAAGAACGCGTGCCCGCAGGCGCACCGGCAGGGCCAGACAGCCCAAAGAGTCGGGCCATGGCAGCAAGAAACTCTTGCACCTGAGCAGGTGTCGCCCCCGCACCAAGGAAGGGGGGTAGACTGGGGGCGACGTCACAGGCTCTGCCGGAGCCGCGGGGGTGGCTCCGCCCATACCCTCAGCTGCATCACGTAATGGGAAGTCGAGGAGCGACGATGCTTCTTCGACTTCTTTTAGGAATGCTTCGACTTACCTGACCTGGAGTGCGTAGACTTAGATCCAGAAGAATGAGGACGACGTGACCGGTCCCTCGACCTCCCACGGGACCTTGAGCGGTGCGGAGCTGACTGCCGGACTGCAAATTTTGAGACCGCGCCCGCAAAGTCTTCGGCGCCATGGCCCAGCAGCCAGAACATGACTTGGGATCGTGGTCGCGCCCCAGGCAGTAGAGACCCACATGGTGGGGATCCATCACCGACATCATGCGATGACAGTCCCCACAGTTCTTGAAACCGGGCATCCCTACGACACCAGTAGTCGATCGACTCAAAACGATGAGGTAAAAGGCCGCAAAAAGCTCAGTCAAAAAATGACTGGGGGTACTTGCTCTTCCCGGATCTGTGCTTGCTGGTGCAGAAAAAGAAAGAACTGACATCAGCGCGTGTGGGTGCGTCTAAGTAGCTCCATCGACGTCATCCCGGTGCCAACGACGCATGCGGATCTGCACGACGACGCCTAGGAGTACTGCTGACGAAAAACTTTCCGGATCCAGTCTGACGCCTGGGGGTAATTCTAAGGTAAGGAATCTATAATCGCTACGTGTTTCTTTAGGATGTGAACATTCACTCTGTTTATAGTCTAAAGGCATACAGAAATATCAATGACAAGCAAGCTCCGAGGTAGCAAAGACGTGAGGCCAAATAAGGACGTTTACACTGCTGTCTAACAGACAAGATAGTGCAGTTGCTTAATGTTACTGGAAAGCCTCGAGCTGTAGGAGAGAGAAGGGAAGAAAGATACTTCAAAAAAGCATTTGAAGGTTTGGAATAAAAATGTATACCTTTGTTTTTAGACCCATCGTACGGTAGGATGTCACATAAAAAATTATAATAAAATATATGAATCTTTATTGTATGTTCAGTATTTAATCTTCTGATGGATTATTTTACAGTCTTAACAAATTGTACAAGGAAATATGTAGGGGGCATTGCTTCATGCTGTTTTCATTGAGGCAATAATGAAAAACTGTGGTTATAATGTACGAATAGTGCTATGGCAATATCTACCGTGATTCAATGGTGATAAATTAAGCATCTTTATTTACATCCATTGAATAAATGTTTTAAGACTATTTAAAGGCATATTTATGTACAATATATTTTTGGTTTAACTACCTTGTTTGGATCCTCATATAGCATAATAACAATCTGAGTCATGTAGTTGAGTTCACTGACAAAGTTTTGATAATCCATTGCACGTTTCCACTGTTCATCCTTGGATTCCTTTAAAAACAAAACAAAATGTGTTACATTTCTGAATGCTGTTAATGGGAAAAGGACACCGGCAAAGGGATTCAATGCTGCTGTCTTCGGCCTGCAAAAGAAACAACTTCTCAGAATAAAACTCTTATTGAAGTCCTTTAAGAGAAGCGTCATTGTTTTACAAACACGCTGGAACATTACTCTTACACCATGAAAACCATTACTAATAAATCATACTATTCAAGAGGACCAATGAGGAAAAAAGAATATGAAAAAAACAACATGAAAAATAAGATCTGCATAGTTGTATACGTTTTTATGTTATTTTCTTTTGCGGACATGCAACTCACTGGAATCCATCTTAATGTAGCAACTGTAAACAGATTAAAACAGTCCCAGTGAGGAGGAAGACAAAACCAGTTTTAAATTTGCCAAGGCGGTTATATGACATTACAACGAATGCCATTGCCACGCCGGTAAGTATATTTAAGGTAAGTAACATAATATGATTTATATTATTCCTTTAAGAAGGGAAACCCCTCAACACCCCCACATTTTCTTAATTCACTCCTAACCTTCCTTTACCATTACCAATCCCTAAACCCTAAAATTACCCAGAATTGTGGTTAAACCCTTAAAGGTAGCCAATCTGTGAGGGGGCAGGCAGCCCTCCCCCCTGGCTGATTTTGGCCCTGGGGCACACTACATTGTTTTAAGGGAGGGGAATATGTGGCCCCCCTCCTTGCACCAGTTTGGGGAGGGAAAGCGATATGCTCTGGGGATGGGCACCCCGGGACATAGTAGGAACTGTCCCTCGGGCATGGGGTCCATTGGGCTATTAATATCTCCAGGAGGGCATCCCTTTCTAATTTTGGTCAGGCACAAGGGAAGGGGTTCTCAGGGCCATAATCGGCCAGGAAGGGAGGCAATGATCGCTCCCCCCTCCCAGGCTTCTGTCAGGCACCAGTGAATATTCCAGGCTGGCTCATCCGAGAAACAATGCTGTTGGGGGGGGGCAACCCCACTAGTGAGTCGACTGCAGACAGAGCTTCCACTAGAGAGCTCATGGATGCCAACCTGTACGGGGAACCTGTAGGATGCACTAATTTTCAAGGTCAAAAAGCCTCAGATCTATCCGTGTTAGAACACAGAAGTGTGCCCGACACATAAGGTTTATAACCTCAATGTCCTAGACTCAATGAGGGGATTAAAAGGCCCTGGAAGTCACCATGTTCAGGATGGCACCTATGAAGGGAGTCATCTCCGTTGGTTGGAGGTAGGATTATGGATCACTGATCGAGTACCTCACAAAGGAAGAAGAGCAGCGAGACAGAAGCCTGTAGGTAGTCCATGACACTGCTGAGTGCCTGCTTTCGAGAGTCAGTCATCAAAGTACGAGAATGTATGTATCCTTGATGTGAATATGGGCCGCAATAATTGCCATCACCTTTGTAAACAAGCAAGTTGCAACCTGAGGTAGAAGCCTACGATGGTAAAATTAAAGTGTCTGATCCTACCATGAACCAAAAGAAACGTCTGTGGAACTGCAGGACAGACAACTTAAAGTAGAAGCCATATATGTTTAAAACACCATCCAGTGCATTAGGGCCCAGACAGAGAGGACCCAGGTGAGAGTAAACATCTTAAACTTGCCCTTCCAAAGGAAGGTGTCCAGGAATCAATGGTCTAATCTCAGCCAGAGCCTTCCCTCTTTTCTGGGCACCAAAACGTAGGGGTAGTAAAACTACCCACCTTTCCATACGTCTGTAAATTTTCTACGGCTCCAACGTCAACAGCAATTGAACTTTCTTGGCAATGATGAAAGCATGGTCTGCTGACATCTGAAGTAAAATAAGAAGAACGGGAGGGGGCACCTCAACAGGAAGGAAGTAACTAACCAAAGCAACTAACAACATCCACTGGTAAGAGATAATGGCTTGCAGCCAAGCAGATAAAAACGTGTTCTGCCCTCGATCAACTATCCATGACTATCAGACGGGAGAATCGCAGAGGCTTGGCTGTAGAAGTGGTGGGTGAAAAAGTGAAAGCAGAGTGTTGTCCTCGCTGTTTGGTGGTGTTGGTGAACTAGATATAGAGAATCCAAGGAACGGGTTGTGGCACAGCAGTCTTTGAAGCGATGCAACCCACAATCAGCTTTTCCCCCCAAAAACCTGGAGCAGTCAAATGGCATACCCATAAGGCATTCCTCCATGCAGTATGATCACCAGAATAGTGCAATGCACACAGGCTGTTGTGTACAGAACAATCCTTAGTACCTGCTTAGCTACATCAAGTCCATCATGGAACGTTTGTCCAAACAATTACTGACTTTTTATAGATCAGCAGGTAAGATTGGGCTGGCCATATCCAAGGTGTATGTAAACATCCTATCAGACAGTTCTTGATGGAAAACTAGCAAATGAGAAAACCTTCTTTTCAAGATGTCAAAGAGCTTTATTTCTCAGTCTGGTGGGGCAGTGGGGAACACAGAGTTGACCTTGATAGCAGAAGCCTGAACCATAAAGCTCCCAGAGGAGTCGGTCACTGGGTCAGAACAGCAGGGTCCCTATGAGCAGGCCTGTGATTTCTAGCTACAATGAGACGCAATGGCAGACCAGAAGCACAGCTTAGAATATGGCATCATAAAATATTCTGTTAGAGCCCCATTAAAAGGCTTAAAGTGCTCAGAAGTCGCAGGGCCAAGATGTATGATCTTAGTTGCCACACTGTGGACAACTCAGTGGACAACATTTCTGTGGCTTTACAAACTACTACTGCAAAGGAAGCACTGTTGTCTATATAGGCCCCCGTGGTAAGTCCAAGTACATGCCTGACTCAGTATAATCAAAAGTGAGTAAATTAGCGACCTCATCATCATCATCATCTTCATCATCATGAGACACAATCTCAAAGCCCTGGAGATTGACTAAATCCAATGGAAATAAAGTTGTCAAGACCTCCCAGACATCAGGCTGGGAGGGTGTTTGTTATTTCATAATAAGACACAGACCAGGTTGGGATGAAGTCAGCTTAGAATCTGAAATGGGTATTGGAGTTGATTCCGGAGTCTGCGCAGCTGGGGCCAAGGCCAGTGTAATACTGGTTGAAACATGGCCTTCAGCACAGGTGTGGGCCAGTGCCAGCTGGGAGCTGGGCAGAAGCCCAACAGAGTCAATCGGCATCAGCATTAGCCAGCAGTAGTCTAACCTGGGGCACTGGCATATCCATGTGCGCCAAAGACACTCCAAAGGGGCCTGGAAGCGTTTGAAACAGTTGCAGCATGGCCTACTTAAAGGGCTCCGCCTGCTGCTGGTTGGGGATAGGGTCAGACGATGGGGAAGGAGTCATATCCTTCATGTGTCAATTGCGTAACTTCTCACTAGAGTGGGGGTGATGGGAGGGAGAATTATCTGATTTGGACTTCATATGCTCACAGTGACACTTGTCTTTTTACTTCAATTTACTCATGTGAGGCTATTTGGAGCAGGACTGGGACCAGCAGGCCCAATTCTAAGAGGCAACAAGGGGTGGTGATGGACAGAGTCTCTGAATTAAGCAGAGTACTCTCACCCAGTCAAGAGATCAGGGCTAGATCCAACACCGTTTTTTAGCTCATTGCACCATCCCAGTTTCAGAACCTGGCTGTATGCAAATTAGTCTGTCCCTGGCCCAGTGCATCATGGGAACAGGGCAGACCAGACTACAAAAGCCAATTCTTACACTGGGAAGGAAACAAGCTTCCGGGGACCGGTTTCTGCCATTCCAGGCGTCTTCGGCCCGGCTTGCTTGAATCCTGATGGTGCAATGAGCAAGGGACTCACATCTGAGTATACCCTTCCACGCTTAGGGTGGACAAAATTATTTACAACAAGGGGTGGTGATGGACAGAGTCTCTGAATTAAGCAGAGTACTCTCACCCAGTCAAGAGATCAGGGCTAGATCCAACACCGTTTTTTAGCTCATTGCACCATCCCAGTTTCAGAACCTGGCTGTATGCAAATTAGTCTGTCCCTGGCCCAGTGCATCATGGGAACAGGGCAGCTTTCCTTTTTTTATTGTACTCTGTGACGTATAGCTTTGGCTTGCACTTCCTGATGACCTTCAGGAGCATCAAGGAGCATTTACTGAAGAACTTCAAGTCATGCTTGGACTTTAGACAACACAGGCAGCCAACATTAAGGTCTGTACCTTACATCAGTTGCAGTCGTTACACTGCTCGAAGTCTGAAGTAGTCGGTGAAAGGATTTTGAGAGTGGGGGGTGCCAGAACAATGTCCTAGCCCACTGTCTGAAAACTCAATTTGTGGTCAGTAAGACAAAGTCAAAAGGAAAGTTGCGCTCCAGATGAACAAGTTGCTTACCTTTGGTATTGCCTTATCTGGTAGAGACTCTATATAGCCACAGATTTCTCACCTTAGATTTATCCCCAAGGGTCAGACTGGATCAGTAAAGTTTTTGTGAGCAGTACCCCTTTGCGCTGGTGGGTGGCTTTGTTTGGGTCTACACATGTGCACTGCCTATACAGGCAACATCACAGTGTACTGACCTCAGTTTCTTTATGCAACTTTTCACACCAGGAGAGCGGCGCCATGAAGAACACTGACCACTGGTATTGAAAACTAGAGCCCTGAAAGGGGGAAAACACGGTCGATTGAAACTCGTTCATCTGATAGAGACTTCTAGCCGCAGATTCCTTACCTTAGAATATACACCCAAGCAATACCTCCCCGGAGGTGGATCTGTGAAACCATTTCACACCAAAAAGTCCTGCACGACCTCCCGGGCAAATCGCCTGTCCTGATGAACCTGACTGTCCAGGCAGTAGTGCTTGGTGAACGTGTTTAGAGATGCCCACGTTGCTGCCTGGCAGATGTCCGGTGTAGGAAGCTGGTATTCTATGCAGTGTACCAAAACAAGGCTCACTTTGCAGAAAGTCCAGGGGACCCTTATTGGCTTACAGGGGCTTGCTTTAACAATACAGTGCTTTATTTGTGGTAGTGTGGTTGAGTAGTTAAGCCTACCAGAGTGGAGTGTTGAGGAATTGTTCAACACACAAAGTCAATAAATGAGACACACTCAATAAGATATCTTTTAGGCCAATTTAGAAAACTAACACAATATTTTATATGGTATTCAGACACCAGATCTTCAGGATCAGGTAAGAACCGTAGTTTGCTATTGTTTTTTTGTATAACAGTTGAATAACAAAGTTGTCAGATTTGAGGCATGACCCTCGAACACGGTAATGTTATCCTATTGAAGGAAAAGATATGTACTGCATACAGGTATTTGCAAACGGTTGTAGAGGGTAGCCTTTAGAACTTAAGGTGCTTGGGGGCCAAGGTCCAAAGTACCACCAGCAGTTCGCGATTACCTGCCCTGGTGTGTTAGGATGCAGAGGTGCTTGTCTCGGTCATTGCCTCGGAGCACAGTTAGCTGTCATAGTTTATAGAGACCTGTCAAAACAGCAGAGTCTGCTAAATTGGGACTTGGAGACAAGTCCAGTGGAAAGCAAATGGGAGCTCAGCTTGTGGAGACTCCTAGGCCAAGGGGACACAGGCAGAAGACACATACTCAGGCTGTGGGGCTCCGGTGCAGATGTGCTGGCTGGTGGGCCACTTTAGCGTTGGAGGCTCTCACAGTTCTTGGTATACCTACAGAGGAGGGGAAAGCAACACAGTAAGGCCACTCTTAATGTGGAGCTCGCCTCTCTCAAAGTCCATCGACAAGTAGTTAAGTCTTTGTGAGTGGTGGTGTCCGGACTGGACACAAACAAGCCTTGGTGGGCACAAGTGACTCGGTAGTCAGTATATTGGTGCAGGTGTGCTCCTGGAAGTTCTTGTATCTCTAAACTCCCAAAGAGACAGGGCTGACCTCTTAAAGCCTCAGGGACCTCTTTGGCCAACAGCATGGGTTACCGGACAGATGCTTGGTTTTTAAAGTTGCTGGACTGTCCTCCACAGCTCTGGGAGGTGTTCAGCTTTTGGACGAGTCGGGTCAGTGCAGCAGCACGGCAGGGTTTGGCGCCAAGTAGTGGTCCTCCGTTCCTGTGGTGACTGCTCTTCTTTGTCCTTCCTTCGGTTCCCAGTAGACAAATCTGAGTTCCTGTGGTCAGGGGGACCCCTATTTACTAAATTTAGGGGTGTTAAGAGGAGTATGGGGGAGTAGCCAATGGGCTACTTACCTCTGGGGTGACTACACCCGCTATATGACCACTTCCTGGGGAGAGTGGACATAAACTTGACCCAAAGTTCCCAGTTTCACCGAATCCAAGATGGAGAAACCCTTCTTTTGTTGTTCACTTCTGGTAGGCCACCTTAGGGTTGTGACTAACCTGTAAGTGAACATGCTTTCTGGATACCTAATGTTCCCACCTGCTCTGGTGCCAAATGAGCCCCAGGGCGGGAGGTGACATTTACAGGTCTGGAGGGTAGCTGGAGTCGCATATCAAAGGCAGCAGAGGCTTTGAAGCCTCTGGCCTTGATGAACAAGTTACTTACCTTCGATAATGTATTATCTGGTAGAAGTAATATCTAGATGCAGATTCCTTACATTTGAATTCCCCAGGCATCAGGCTGGAAACAGAAACTTTTGTGTGTGCAGTACCCCTGCGCGTTATCCGGTGGCTCCATTTAGTTCTGTGTGACGTTGCATCGTTTATGAGATCGCAGTCGACTATATAGGCGCAATCCAGGCCATCAGTACTTTTCACTTTTCCAGAAGCACACAGCCATCAGTAATTTTCACTTTTCCAGCCATGAAGTGACTGACTTGAGTGTGAGTCATAACTAGGGTGCTGAAAAGGGGAACAACCTTAGCACTAACAAATGAGTCAGCTGAGCGGGGAGGCATGGGTGGGTCTGTAAGGAATCTGCAGCTATATATTGTCTCTACCAGATGATGCGTTACCGAAGGTAAGTGACTTGTTCATCTGTAGAGACTTCTAGCTGCAGATTATTTCCTTTGAATAGATACCCAAACCATACCATCCCATCCTGGCTGGGGCTGCGGACAGATTTCTTACACTAAGAAGACCTTAAGGACCAAACGGGAAAAATGCCTGTCCCTGTGGACCGGACTGTCCAGGCAGTAGCGTTTGGTAAAGATGACCACATTGTTGCTTGACAGATATCTGGGACTGGGACACCCTGAGCCAATGTCGTGGTCACAGCGTTCCCACTGGTAGAATGAGCTTGCAAGCCCTGATTGGGCTGCTTCCTAGCCAGGGCGTAGTTGATCTTAATGCAGTGAACAACCCAGCGAGAAATGGTCCATTTCTGCACAGCACAACCTTTTTTAGCTCCCACTTATCCCACAGAGAGTTGTTTGTCCACCCGGAACTCTTTGTGCGGTCAGAGTCGAACAACAACACTCTTTTTTTAGTCTAGTTGACTGAGTCACTCCTCTTCGTTAGAGGGGTGCGGTGGAGCCTAAAAGGTAAGTAGGGCGATGGATTGGTCTACCAGAAAGACAGTGACCACCTTTGGAAAGAAGGACGCTCAGGTGCAAAGAACCACCTTTTCTGGGAAAATGTTGAGGTAGAGAGGCTTAGACAACATAGCCTGGAGCTCACTGTACCTCCAGGGGGATGTTACGGGCACTACGGAAGTCCTCTCGATGGTAAGGAGCCGGTGAGGACAGTTGTGCAGTGGTTCCAAAGGAGCGCCTATCGGAATGGTGAGCATTAGATTATGGTCCCACTGAGGCAGGGTGAAGGTGGAACCATGTATTGCAGACCTTTCAAAAACCTATTTACAACAGGGGATTTGAACAGGGATGGATGATCTAGCAACCACAGAACGACTGAGATAGCAGAAAGATAGCCATTTAAGGTGCCCAAAGCAGAGCTATGCTGGGCAAGACAAAGACTAAATAGAAAAACTTGACAAAGGGGAGAAGAAAGAGGGTCAACTTGGTTTTTTTTCTGCACACCATGTCACAAACTTGCCCCAAAGCAAGGCATGTACTGTCTTGGTAGAGGGATGCTTAACAGCGAAGATAACATTGCAGACTTCGAGCGGAAAGTCAAAAGCTGTCAACTTTCACAGCTCAATCTCTATGCATGAATGATGACAGGTTTTGGAGGAGAACCCTCCCGTGCTGCTGCAACACAAGATCATACAGATGAGGCAGCCTGAGCAGAGGACCGATTGTCATGCTCAACAGCTCGGGATACCAAACTCTTTAAGCCCAGTCCGGAGTGACAAGGGTGTTTTGGGCCCGGTTGTTCCTAATCTTCTTGAGAACTCTGGGCAGGAGTGGTATGGGCAGGAAGGGCGTTCAGGAAGCCTGAGCTCCACTCAAGACAAAAACCATCTCTGGGCGAGAGCTGTTTGTTTTGGAAACTCCAGCGCGCTAAACTGCTAACATTGTGCGTTCTCGATGGTGGCAAACCAAGGTTCGCCCCACTCCTGAAAGAAACCTTGAAGCACCTTCGGATGGAGACACGATTTGTGATACGCTAGGCATCTTCAGCCGAGTTAGACTGTCCTGGTGGTCAGAGAGCCTGCCAGGTGTTGAATCACCAAGGATATGCCCTGACATTCCAGCCCTGTCCACAGGATGAGGGCCTCTTGACAAAGGGTCCATGACCCGACCCCACTCCGTTAGTTGCAGTTCCACATAACAGTCGTCTTATCCCTAAATCTCTGCACTAGCCTTCCCTTGACAGAGGGTAAAAAGACTTTCAATGCCAGCCAGATCGCTCGGAGCTCAGAGTAGGTTGATGTGGAGTCAGGATTCTGCGTGAGACCAGAGGCCTCTGACCTCCACCTCTCCCAGATGGCCAAACCATTCCAGTAGTGACACATTGTGCACTACTGCCAGATCTAGTTGGGTAAGAGAGAAGGGTCTTCCGGTGATCCAATCGTGGTTCGTTAACCATCACTGCAGATCTTTTGCAGTTCCCTTCGAGAGCTGGACCATGTCACAGAGATTTCCCTGATGCTGCTCTTAACGGAACTGCAGGTCCCACTGCAAAGCCTGTCACAAGCAAGATGCAGGAGGCCATGAGGCTTAGAAATCTCTGAGTCAGTCTCACCAAAACATGGAATAGAGGCTAAAACATCGATAACAAAGCCTGAATATTCTGGACTAGATGTGTGGGAGGATAAGCCAGAAACTGCACAGTGTCCAGAACAGCTCAGATGAAAGGGGGGCGTTTGAGAGGGAGTAAACGGTGACATCGGCATATTGATAGTGAACCCCAGTGAGTGCAGGGGGCACTCCGTATTCTGGAGGTGGGAGACAACTGCCTGGGCCGAGCCTGCCCTTAACAGCCAGCCGTCAACACAGGAGAAGACTGGTACCACTGCTCACCACAGATGAGCTGTAACCAGCTAAAGTAAATTGCCCCAATTTGCATGGTTACCCCCCCCCCCCCAACACCTTTTTGCCTGATATCTGATGCACTTTGACTGAGTGTGTACTGGGTCCCTGCCAATCAGATTCCCAGTGCCTGTGTTCTTTCCACACATTGCACCTTTATTCCCTAATTGGCACACCTCTGCCCCACCTTTAAATCCCTTGTAAAGGGTACAAGTGGTACTAAGGGCCTTGTGACCAGAGAGGGTCTCTAAGAGCTGCAGCATGTATTGTGCCACTCTCAGAAAACCATCACAAAACACATACAAACTGACCTTCCAGACTATGTGTATTGGTGCAGACAAAACCCAATTGACATGGCACACATCCCTGGGTATCATTCACACAACCATTGCCTTTGGCATAGGTAAGTCACCCCTATAGCAGCCCTCACAGATCTTCTGTAGGGTGCACTATACCACAGGCGAGTGCCTAGCTGCATGAGCAATATGCCCCTACATTGTCTAGGCCCATCCTTAGACATTATAAGTGCAGTGGGGCCATATTGAGAAAATGTACTGGGAGTTTGTCAGTACGAACTCCATCATGGCTTTAATTAATACTGAGAAGTATGGTATCAAACGTCTCAGCAAATAAACCCACATTGATGCCAGTGTTGGATTTATTGCAAAATACACTCAGAGGGCATTTTATAGATGCCCCCTGAAAACAACAAACTTCCTCGTGTCCAGCTGACTGGTCTGCACCAACTGTCACACACAGACATGTTTCTGACTGACTAAGGTCCGAGCGCTTGTGCTCTCGTGGGTCAGGGACAAAGGCTGCTTGGGGTGGAGGTGCTTCACACCTACTCCCAAAGAAGGTACAGCATTCAGGGCGGTGAACCTCAAAGGCAACTTGCCTTTTGATATGCTAGTCAGGGCCTCTCCAGCTACTGGAGATACATGCCCCCATGACCAAACCACACTTTTGGTGGCAAGGTCGGTGGGAAAATGAATAGTCAGGAGAGGTGTGTCCCCTCTCTGCCAGGTCCATCCCTAAGGTTCCCTGGACTAAGGTGATCCCCTCTTAAGGAAATCATCTTTCTTGATTGGGAGGATTCTACCAAAGGGAGGGGACATACAAAGGGTGGAGTCACCCTAAAAGGCAATTAGCCCATTAGCTACCAGCTGCAAGTACCTGTAACGCCCCTAAAGAACAAGTTACTTATCTTCGGTAACAAGACCTATATTCGTTATAGATTCCTTACCTTAGCATTACCCCCAGGCGTCAGACTGGCTCTTGAGATCTTTTCTTTAGCAGTACCCCTGCGCGTCGGTAGGTGGCGTTGGTCAACTCCGCGTCCATTGTTGGCATCGTGTTTGCCGGAATGACGTTGCGGTGTCTACTAGACACTGCCCCTGCACGCTGACGTCAGTGCTTTACACGACATTCCACGTTAGAAGCGCAGAGCCATGCAAGATCATTGACCACTGGCGCACTAAACTAGGGCCCTGAAAGGGAGACCCTTACACTAGAAGTCACTTCGCAGAACGGGGCGGATGGGTAGGGCGGTAAGGATTCTATAATTAATCTATGTCTCTTATAGATATATCGTTACTGAAGGTAAGGAACTTGGAAAGAGACTATTAGTTATAGATTCCTTACCTTAGAGAAGATACCCCAGCAATACCAACCCCAGAGGTGGGTTCACAACAGAACGGCCAAAGAAGCTGACTCTCCGGACTTGGCTGTCCAGGCAGTAGTGTTTTGTTAACGTGTGCAGGCATGCCCATGTGGCTGCCTGGCAGATGTCATTGTGGGAGACTCCACTTCCCAAAACAGGAGTGGCTGGTGGAGTGAGCGTGCAGCCCTACTGGAGGCTCGGTTTTCTCCAAAAAATAACATTTTGATGCAAAGGGCGACCCATCGAGAGATGGTCTGTTTTTGCACGGACCGACCTTTGTTGGGGCCCACATAGTCAACAAAGAGTTGATCATCTACACAGAATAGTTTTGTGCGATCAGATAAAAAGATAGCGCACGTTTTGGATCCAGACGGTGGAGTCTCTCCTCCTCCTTGCAAGGATGCCGGGCAGGAAGTGGGTGACCGATGTGATGGTCTGTCCTATGTGGAAAGAGGCACCACTTTGGGAAGAAAAGAAGGTCTACATCTAAGGACAACTTTGTCCGGATGAACAGCCAGGAATGGAGGTTTAGAAGAAAGCACCTGCAGCAATTTCACCCTGCGAGCAGAGGGGATGGCAACCAGAAAAGCAGTCTTGAGAGTCAAGAGTCTGAGAGGACAATTATGTAGTGGCTTGAAAGGAGCACACGTAAGGTACGTTAGAACCAGATTCAAGTCCCACTGGGGCATACAAAGGAAATAGGAGAAAAGAGCGGAGTAATGCCTTTAAAGAATCTATTTACAATAGGAGACTTGAAAAGAGAAGGTTGATCAGGAAGCCGAAGAAAGGCCGAAACAGCCGAAAGATAGCCTTTAAGGGTGCCCAAAGCAGAGCCCTGCTGGGCCAAAGAAATAATGACGAGGAGAACCTTTGTAAGAGTGGCAGAAACGGGATCCACAGCCTTTGTTGTGCAATATGCCACAATTTTATTCCATCTACAGGCTTATACCGTTTTAGTGGAGGGACGCCTGGCTGCCAAGATTACATGACAGACTTCGGGGGGAAGGTCAAAAGCTGTCAACTGTCGCCACTCAATCTCCATGCAAGAACTGCTCAGATGAAAAGGAGTTTCTGAGAGGGAATCAGGAGGAGCTTCGGCACGTTGATGGAGAACCTCAGCAAATGCAGGAAGTAGGCCATAGTCTGGAGGTGGGAGGTGACTGCCTAGGGGCGAGCCCACCTTCAATAACCAGTCGTCGAGGTAGGGGAAGACTGGAACCCCTGATCTGCGACCACCGCCATCACTTTCGCGAACACCCGAGGCGCGCTTGTAAGGTAAAAGTGAAGCATGGTAAACTGAAAGTGCTCGTGGCCTACCGTGAACCGCAGGTAACACTGGTGGGCCAGCAGGACGGGGGGGGGGGGCGGGGGGGGGGTGAAATAAGCGCCTGGAAGTCCAATGCTCCCAACCAGTCTCCAAGGTCAAGGGTAGACAAGACCTGAGCGAGCGTCAACATTTTGAACTTCTCCGTTCCTGAGATCCAAGATAGGACGCTGGCCTTTGTCTTTCTTGGGCACCAGAAAGTAGTGTGAATAGCAACCACGACCTTCTTCTAAAGCAGGAATGCGCTCGATGGCCCCCTTGGCCAAGAGGGCTGAAAATTTATGTTAGAGAAGGGCCAGGTTATCCTCCGACATGTGATGGTACTGAGGTGGCATGGAGGGAGGGGTAGTCTTGTAGCGGGAGGGAGTAGCCCCTTCGGACTATCTGCAGAACCCACCTGTCCCACGTGATGGTGTGCCAATGGGGCAGGTGATGGTGGATCCTGCCGCCCACTGGCGTTTGGTGGTCCTGGAAGGTCAGACTAGAAAGGTTTGGAGTCTTATGCAGAGGGTGTGGTGGACTGGCCCGCTTTCTGGCCCCCAGAACCATGCCGTTGGTTCCGAAGTCCCCGGCCGCGCTGGGGCTGTACAGCCTGGGCCGGCCTGTGGCTCTGGGCAGGACATAGTGGGGCACCCCTTCAGTAGCCACAAAAGGGGCGAAAGGCAGACTGCGCAGGGCGGGTGGTGGAGAGGCCCAAGGACTTGGCCATAGCCCGAGAGTCCTTAAAGCGCTCTAGCGCGTTGTGGGCATTGTCACCAAAAAGACGATGGCCATCAAAGGGCATGTCCATAAGTGTGGATTGAACATCCCCAGAAAAACCAGTTGAATGCAACCAGGAGTAGCGCCGAAGGGCTAGTGACATGGCAATTGTCCTGCCAAGTGCATAGGTGGTATCCAGCCCACACCGATGATTAACTTTGCTGCCTCTCTCCCCTCTGCGGCGGCACGGGAGAGCACGGCCCGGGCCTCTTCTGGGCACTGAGGCAGCACTTGTGCCACCGTATCCCACAAAGATTGGGAATACCGGCCCAACAGACATGCAGTGTGTACCTACCGCAGTCCCAAGCTGGAGGAAGAAAACATCTTCCTAAGTTGGTCCAGCTTCTTGGATTCCCTATCAGGTGAAGCTGTAGGGAAGGCGCCTTTGGACGTAGAGGCTTGGACCACCAAGCTCTCAGGAGTAGGGCATTGGGAGAGAAAAGTGGGGCCGGCCGGGCCGTGGCGCCGGGCAACCACCCTATCCACAGGAGCCCCTGTGTTGGGCCTGGACCAGGTGCCCAAAATGATGTCCGTTAGGGCTTCATTAAATGGCAGCAGGGGCTCCAAAGAGCTTGCTGCCAGCTGAAGCACCTCTGTCAGGAGGTTAGTCCTGACTGCCACCGTAGGAAGCTCGAGGTGGAGAGCCTCTGCCGCCCTACGCAACACCACTGCATATGAAGCTCCTTCCTCCGTAGCCATGGTAGGAGGAGACAACATGCCTAGGTCTGGGGAGGTATCCAGACCACTGGCATCCCGCTGTTCCCACTCCAGTCGTACTCCAGCTGGTCTGTCAAAGGGTCGCCAGACCCCCCCCAGTCTTCTTCACCCTCATCTGGCTGCCAATCTGGCTGAAAATGGCCAGGGTGTAACACAGGGACAAAAGTACCCATTGTCGCTGGATCTGGTGTCGGTGCACGCCGGTCCGTCTCTGTGTCCACATCGGGGTGGAAGCCGGGGTCAACGCCGGCTGAGGGTCCAGTCAGCGTCGGCTGCGGACATTGTGCCGGTGTAGGTGTAACGAGGTCGACCAGCGCGGATCTGGATCCTGTCCTAGATCCGGGGGGCCCTGCAGTGGCGAAGCCGCCGGCGTCGAAGGCCTAGGGCCACTGCCGAGTCCGCTGGACCTGGTGCCGGCTGAGTCGGGCAGCCCAAAGATGGTAAAATTTACGAAACTGAGCAGGGGTCACTCCCAGTCCCGGGAAGGGGGGATGGCCGGATTCGACCCTGAAGGCTCCGCGGCCGACGGATGAGGGGAAGTGAAAGAGCGACAATGATTCTTCGGCTTCTTCTTGTGCTTCGACTTACCTAACCATGAGTGTGAAGACTTAGACGACGAGTGGTGGTGATTACTCCGAGATCGGTCCCGTGACCTCCCTCCTGAGTGACATGGAGCAGACTGCCAGGCCTCGAGAAGCTTTCGGGACCACTCCCGCAAAAACTTTGTGCCATGGTTCGGCAGTCGGAGCACGACTTGGGGTCGTGCTCACGCTCCAGGCCGAAGTGGCACACGCGGTGTGGATCCGTTACCGACATCAGTCGGGTACAGGAACCGCAGGCCTTGAAACCGGGCATCCCTCGTGCACCAGGAGTCGAAGTCGACAAAAGTCGCAAAAACTCAGTCAAAAAGTGACTGGGGATACCGCTCTCTCGGATCTCCGCTTGCAGGAGCAGAAAAAGAAAACAAAACTGACGTCAGTGCGGATGTATGATGCTACATCGCAAACGTTTTCATCGCAAACATTCAGATCGCCGCTTTTACATCGCACACACATTCACAACACACGCTGTTACAACGCAACCCATTACTTCGCTCCACCATTGAAATGCATACAAAACACAATCACTACGCACACAATCACTACACTACAAACACCCCGCTTGCTTTAACATCTCATTTTTTTCCGAAATAACACACACTACCCCCAGCACGAGCACACCCCTCCGGATTAGCGGTGGCCATGGAGCTGGTCGCGACCAGTGGAAAGCCCCTAAGAAACCCCGGCGCGGAACTAGCAGGTCCAGGAGGAGGCCCTGTGACCCTGCTGGCAAGAAGAGTGTGCAGCGAGGTGTTGAGACCTGAGTCCGCCATGGTGCAGGGCCTGGATCACACTCATGGCGGGCGGTGGAGTCTCTGCTGAGCGGCCTCTCTTGCTTGCGGCTCCTGCACCAACAACACCATTGTGTGCCTGTACACCACAGCTGTTAGATTTGGGGGGTCTCTAGTTGGCACAGGTAGGTACTTGTGCCAAATAGGGACCTTCGCCTCTAGTCAGGACAAGGGGATTACACTCCTAAAATAACCCCTGCTCACCCTCTAGGCTGCGTGGCGCGAGCAGTCAAGGCTTATTTCAGAGGCGTTGTAAGTTAAGCAGTTGTGACCACATACAGTAACCCAGTGACGGATGTATGATTAAACAACGAGTGTCTAAGCAGCGAATTCCTTAACCACAATGGTGAAACAACGATCAATCCCAAACCACTACTTATTTAACGAGTTCCTGAACCACAAAAAATCTATAAATTGCTCATTACCATTTTGCGCCACTATGTTCTTTGAAATACACATCATTTGACATTTAAAAAAACGTAATATTAAATTTTTTTTTAATAAATAATTTTTGGTGAATAATCCTTAAATTAACATTTTTTCCATTTAAAACTTTTACCACAAGATTGCAGTGTTGCATCACAATAATCCAATCTGTTCAGGCCAGTTCCACACAGGTAGCATAGAAACCAAGGCGTTAAAGTTACATAAAGATAGTTGTTTATAAGGCTGGATGTTCTTTGGATCTTTAAACAGACAGCAATTTCTTTTGGCTGCTCTTAATAAAGGTAGTATGCAAGAAATGATCTTTAAAGCACGAGGGATGTAAGAGTAATTTTTCTTCCACCTACCTTGATAATTTTCTCTTCAAAATCAACATAAACACAACATGGAAAACAAGTCTCACGCTTTGGTTTGCTATTGAATGCCTGCAGATGTTCAAAAGAGTTAATGGCACTGTTTGTTCTTTTTGATTTTCAGGGGTTGTTTATTGTCAGTGACTCACTGCAGATCTTTTAATCTGCTGCAATTCCACAGTTTCCGCTTTCCTTCTGCAGAGTGAGTAATAGGGGGCTATGAGAGTGTCTAGTCAGGGGGGAAGGGAGCGGAGTAGAGAGACTCTGGGTTTTTGGTGCCCACAACATTTTACCATCCTGGCAGGATGAAGGCTGTCTGCAATTCCGCTCTCATCAGTGCCCGCTTTCCAGGTGCCAAGTAAGTCATAGGGGGCCACAAGAGTGTATGGTCAGGGGCGGCAGAGGAGAGAGACACTGCTTCTCACCTCTCCTGGTGCCGAGTAGCGACTCGTGGTTTAGGTAAGTCGTTGTTTTAGAAGTCGTGGTTTAGGTAGTCGTGGTTTAGAATTCCTCATTGTTGAGAATTCGTTGTTCAGGTAACTCGTTATAAAAACGTTGTTGTTTAAGATGTTCCCCCCCCCAGTGACAACACTACAAATCAACACCACACAGGTTTTATATAAAAAATAAGTAGACTTTATATAGAGTTACCACAAGACGATAAACGACAAAAATACACACTATGATTACTTTAAGATGGTAGATTTAAGCTTAGTTCAGTTCAGTTCTTAGATGCGACACTGTACCTTAGGTTGCGTTGCGCTTCCACAACAAGCAATGCTGCAGCGATGGGAAAGGCGGCAAAGTTCAGATACAAAGAAATAAAAACGTGAAGATCTTCCAGATGCGGCACGCTTCTCGGGGATGCGAGAAGTCCTCGGTTCAATGCGTGGACTGCAGCAGCGACACCCTTACGATGCGACGGCAACAGCTCCAGCGGCGACGCTCTTCTCCACGATGCGTGAAGCTTCCGCTCAATGCGCCAACTACAGCGGCGACATCCAAGATGCGACGGCAGCAGCTCCGACTGTGGCGCGCTTCTCGTGGTGCGAGGTGCTCTTGGTCGATGCGGTGCAATACGACAGTTCCAGCGGTGACACCCTCCTACTTCGGAGTTGCGACGGCGACACGCTCCGACCTCGTTGCGAGATTCTTCTCCCGATGCGGTGCAGTGCGACAACTACAGCGGCGACACCCTCCTTCTTCGGAGTTGCCCGGCAGCAGCAGGGACGGTGACATGCTTCATCTTTGTTGCGGCACGCTTCTCTGCGATGCGGTGCAGTGCTTCTTCTTGTTGAATCGTGCTTCCAGCTCCTTGCGACACACAGTTCATCAGAAGGCCCAAAACAGTAGCAGGCACTTCCACAATAACTCTGGGGAGCTGAGGGTGAAGTCTGTTGTCCCTGAGACTTAAGCAGGAGGCAAGCTCTTTTCCAAGTCCTTGGAGATCCTTCACAAGTTGAAAGTAAAGTACACAAAGTTCCTTTCTCCTTCCTTTGGCAGTAAGGCAACCACTGCAGGCCAATCCCCCATGCAGCACTCCAGCTTGGGAATAGTCTCTCCTCAGTTTCTTCAGGTTCCTCTCCTCAGTAGGGTTTCTTCTTGGAGTCAAAAAGTGATCTAATTTCATGGGATCAGGGTCCCAATATTTATACTCCAAAATCCTTTGTTCTCTGAGGGGAGAGGGGCCTTTGCCCCGTCCAAACCAGTTCTGAAGCACTCTGTTTACCAGACTTCTAATTTTCATTCACAGTGCAGGGAAGACATCAGACACCCCACAGGAGGTGGAGCCAGCATTGTGGAAGGCAAGTACAGTCCTGGAGCACTTTGTTTACAGGACTCCTGCTCTTCTTTCAGTGTGCAGGGCAGAGACATCAGCCGCTCCCCGGGGGGTGGAGCCATCATTGTGGAAGGCAGGCACAGCCTTATTCAAGGTTCAGGTGCAAATCCTCCATCCATCTAGATGCAGATCTCTCTATTAATCACTAGGTGACTCAGCCTGTCACCTGGGATTGCCCAGCCCTGTCACTCTCAAAACCAGACATACAGGAATACACAAGCTAGCAGAGGCAGGTTTGAATGGGTAGACAAGCAAATACCTACTTTCTATAAGTGGTATTTGCAAAAACAGAATACTAAAATGAACTTTACTAAAAGATGTATTTTATTATTCTGAGTTCAGGCATACTAAACTCGAATTTCTACCATGTTCTCTGAGACCGTTAGGATTATAAAATGTAATAACTCTAACAGCCCATTCTGGCCTATGGAGAACAGGTAGCCTTGCAATAGTGAAAAACGAAAATGGCTGTAATTCACTATTAGGACAAGCCCTGATGTGTGTGGCATGTCACGCATATCAGGGCTTGTTCTACCTTGAACTTACAATGCACCCTGCCCTTGGGCCTACCAAAGGGGTGACTGATATGAAGAAAAGGGAACGTTTAGGGACTGGCAAGTGGGTGCACTTGCCCAGTCAGCATGACAGTACCAGACTGCACGCAGGCTCTGCAATGGCAGACCTTAGACACATTTTACAAGGCTGTTTCTGTGGGTGGCACAACCAGTGCTGCAGGTCCACCAGCAGCATTTGGATTACACACCCTGGCACACTCAGTGCACTAGACTAGGGTCTGACAAGTGAACCAAAAAAGACGTGGAATCACTAATCCATATATCAATGTACAATAGGGAGCACTTGCACTGTGGCACTGGATAGCAGTGGCACAGTACCCAAAGCAGCTAATACCAGCAAAAACACATGAGGCAACAGCAAAAATGGAAGAGAGACCCACGCCAATGGTGCCAGGTCTAACACGTGTCCCCTACAGCTGAAAAGTGGGGAGAACTACTCTAACTCCTGGGAGTTCTCTTCACTAAGGATGGACCGACCATCAGCGTTGTCTTGTTCTGTACCAGGGCGGTGTTCCACCGTAAAGTCCATACCCTGTAGGGAAATAGACCACCTCAACAGCTTTGGATTCTCACCCCTCATCTGCATCAACCATCTGAGGGGCCTGTGGTCTGTCTGAACCCGGAAGTGAGTCCCAAACAGGTATGATCTCAGCTTCTTCAGTGCCCAGACCACAGCAAATGCCTCACGCTCAATATCACTCCACCTCTGTTCCTGTGGAAGTAACCTTCTACTGATAAAGGCTACAGGTTGATCTAGGTCTTCCTCATTCATCTTGACAGAACAGCCCCCACACCATGCTCTGAAGCGTCTGTTTGAACGATAAACTCTCTTGAGAAGTTGGGTGCCAGGAGCACGGGCGCCGTGCACATGGCAGATTTCAGGGCCACAAAAGCTTTCTGACAGGTGACAGTCCAGATCACCTTCTTGGGCTGCCTCCTGGAAGTCAGCTCTGTAAAGGGTGCAACAATGTTGCCATTCCCCTTGACAAACCTCCTGTAATACCCTGTGAGACCTAAGAAGGCTCTCACCTCTGTCTGGGTTTTGGGTGGCTCCCAAGCCAGGATGGTTTCAATCTTGGGTTGTAGGGGTGCCACCAGGCCGCTCCCAACTTGGTGTCCCAAGTACATCACGGAACCATGCCCGATCTGGCACTTGCTCGCCTTGATCGTGAGGCCTGCTTTCCGTAGCGCCAAAAACACTTCCCAGAGGTGGCGCAGATGTTCCTCCCAACTGGCACTGAACACTGCGATGTCATCCAGGTAGGCGGCACTGAATTCCTCCAGTCCAACCAACACCTGGTTGACCAACCTCTGAAAGGTGGCAGGGGCATTCTTCATCCCAAAGGGCATAACACGGAATCTGGTGTGGAGAATGCGGACCTCTCCTTTGCCCCATCAGTCAAGGCGATCTGCCAGTACCCAGACGTTAAGTCAACCGTGCTGAGGTACCGTGCAGCCCCTAGCCAATCTATGAGCTCATCAGCTCTAGGGATGGGGTGCGCGTCAGTCTTCATGACTGAATTGAGCCCTCTGTAGTAAACACAGAACCGGAGTTCGGGTGTGGCTCCCGGCGCTGCAGCCTTCGGGACAAAGACCACTGGGCTGGCCCAAGGACTGCTAGATGACTCGATCACCCCAAGTGCAAGCATCTTTGAGACTTCCTCTTTAATGCAAGCCCTTACCCAGTCAGTTACCCTGTAAGACTTGTGCTTCACAGGTAAGCTGTCTCCTGTGTCCATATCATGGACGCACCAATCTGTGACACCAGGAACCAGGGAGAACAGATCAGAAAACTGTCCCAGCAACTGGCGGGCAGTCATTCTGTTGCTTAGGGGTCAAGGTGGAAGAGAGGTTAACACCATCCACTGACCCATCTTGCTCTGAGGCTGACAGGAGGCCAGTAAGAGGCTCAGTCTCCTCCTCCATCCCAGCATCTGTTGCCAAGAGCATGCCCACTTCAGACCTCTATAAGTGGGGCTTAAGGCGGTTGACATGTAGGACCCTCAAGGGGTTCCTAGGAGACCGCAAGTCCACCAAGTAGGTAACTGGACTCTTGCGCTCCACAACCTCAAATGGTCCGGTCCACTTATCTTGGAGCACGCAGGGCTTTACAGGGGCCATGACCCACACTTTCTGGCCAGGTTGAAGCTCTATCAGAATGGCATTCTGGTCATACCAGCGCTTCATCTCCTCCTGGCTGGCTTCCAGATTCGCCTCAGCGAGTTGCCTGAAACGCCTAGTCTGGTTTCTGAAGGCCAGCATGTAGCTATATACATCCTGGGGAGGTTTCCTGGGAGATTGCTCCCAGCCTTCTTTAACCAAACTCAGAGGTCCTCTGACCGGGTGTCCTTAGAGAAGCTAAAAGGGGCTGAACCCTAGCGATTTCTGTGGCACCTCCCGGTATGCAAACAGTAGGCACGGTAAGAGGACGTCCCACTTACGCCTCATGGGTTCCTCAAGAGCCATTATCATGCCGTTCAGGGTCCGGTTGAACCTTTCAACCAGCCCATTTCCTTGGGGGTGGTAAGGAGTGGTGATCTTGTAGGTTACACCACTTTCCTGCCACAGGGAGTTCATATACTTGGAAATAAAGTTGGTCCCCAGGTCAGACACTACCTCGCGAGGGAATCCCACTCGGGAGAAAATTCCCCTCAGTGCTCGTCCTACCACGGGGGCCGTCACTGTCCTCAGAGGTATGGCTTCCGGGTACCGGGTGGCATGGTCCACCAAGACCAGGATGAACCTGTTGCCTATGGCTTTCTTGGGGTCCAGTGACCCCACAATGTCAATCCCCATCCGCTCAAAAGGGGTACTAACCACAGGGAATGGCTGGAGAGGAGCCTTGGGCTTCCTCCCACTCTTTCCACTTGCCTGGCAAGTCTGACAAGTCCTGCAATGACCATCAGAGCTCTTGCAGATTTGGGGCCAATGATAGTGGGTGACAAGCCTTTCAAAGGTCTGTTCCTGTCCCGAATGTCCCGCTAACGGCACATCATGAGCCAGCCCAAGTAGGAAGGCTCTGAACTTCTGGGGTACCACCAGCACACAGGTTGACCCAGGTTCAGCAACCTTAGGCTCACTATACAGGAGACCATTCTCCCAGTAGATCAAGTGTGACCCCGACTGATCACCTGCTGCCTGGCTTGCAGCCTGTTGCCGCAAGCCCACAAGAGAAGGGCACTCTCTCTGTTCCTTACAAAATTCCTCCCTGGAGGGGCCTCTTTCTTTCTGCCAATGGGTCAGCTCAGGCAGGTCCCCCAGTTCAGCTACTTGCTCCCCGGTAGTCTCCAGGGCATCCCCCTCAGGGTCTACCTCCTCCTGGACCATGGGACCTTCTGGGGGCGGTTTCCTGCACCCCTCGCCACTTCTCTCTTCGGCAGGTTCCTGGGCCTCCTTCTCTGGCTCCAGGTACTCTTGAGAACCCCTATTGCCTGACATTGACCGGGTGGTCACGCACGCCCAGTCAGGCAGTCCAACCATCTTCAAGTGAGTTGTCTTCTCCACCTTTTCCCAAGGCGAGCTCTCCAAATCATTTCCGAACAAGCAGTCAACAGGCATGGCGGGCCCCACAGCTACCTGAAGAGTACCAGAGACCCCCCCCCCCTCCTCCCCACTCAAAGGGAATTGAGCCATTGGACAATGACGCTCTGTGTTGTTGGCGTTAACAACTCGGCAAAATGCATGAGGGACAATCTGCTCTTGAGACACCAGGTGACACCTGACAGCAGTCACACTGGCTCCTGTGTCTCTAAGAGCCTCCATCTTTTGGCCACTGACGGTCACTCGCTGCCCATATTTCTTAGTGTTCCTGGTTAGCTGAGCTTCTGAGACCGCCTCACAGGCTCCTAAAGAGACAAGGGTCATCTTTGCGGGACCCCACCCACCTTAGACATCAATCTCCTCCCCCAAGGCTACACTAGCCATCTGCCGGGGCAGAGCACCTGTGGGTGCTTGTTTACCAAACAGGCGGCACCTGGTATCATTCGCCTTATAACCCAGGTCGCCACACTTGTAACATTTCAGGGGCCCCTGGGGAACAGGACTACCTGTCGGGCCCCTTGCTGTCTCTCAGGGGGAGGCTGGGAAACTTTCACGGGGTTCCCTTGGGGACTACTTAGGGGCCCTTTGCGGAACACCTTCTGTTTACCCTTGTCCCCCCCACTCTTCTGCTGAGGACCCTGCCCACTTTTGGCTGAGTCTCCCATATGACCCTTGTGGACCCTGGTACTGACCCAGCTGTCCGCCTCCTCAGCAAGCTTCCTAGGGTTAGTCAGCTTGATATCTATTAGATGCTGGCGCAGCTCTGGAAAACAATGATCAGACAAGTGCTCCCATGCAATCAAATCAAAGAGACCTTGAAAATCATTAACCTTGCTGCCCTTTACCCAACCATCCAATGCTCTGCAAAAGAAAGTGACATATTCAACCCAAGTACTGTTTTCTAACTTTTTTTGCAATTCCTGAACCTCTGCCTATAGAGCTCAGGTGTCAAACCATATCTAGTCATTAATGCATCTTTCATGTGGCTGTATGAATTGTGGACTTCAGAAGGCAAGTCTAACAATGTATCCCGCCCCTCACTAAGGAACCTTCCCCACAACCCCACTCCCCAATCTCTCTCAGGGACCCGGTGAGAAGACATGGCTACCTCATAGGCTCTGAACCACTGAACAATATCATCATTTTTGTAAAAATCCTTCACCACATCCCGGGGAATATACACTCTACTTTCTGTATGTACTGCCGGTATGCTGCTGCCATAGGGAGTAACTTCTAAACTTTTGGTTTTAAACTCCAACTCCCTCAAAAAAATTTCATGCTCAAACTGCATTTTCTTTTCCTCAAGATCTAACTTTCTATTTTCTAATTCCAGCTGCCTATCCACCTTGAACCTGGTCATCTCCATTTCATGCCTTCTCGACCTCTCTCTGTCCTCCAACTCCTCTGGAGACAGACTCTTGTTAGAAGCATTGCTACCTGCAGGGGAAGGTATTATCTTCCTTCCCAAGCCCAATGTCTCTTCCTGTTGTACTTCTGCATCATCATCCTCCTCAATCTCAAGAGTTTTTCTTGCTTCTACCCAGGCCCTCAGCGCCTTGTAGAATTCTTCTTTCTTGGCGCACCCAACAGTGGAAACCTTAATTTTTTTGCAAAAGTACTTCAGCTGCTTTACTGTGTAGCATTCCAGCCTCTCTTCTTCCCATTCACAATTAAGAGAGACTACAGATTCTGCTCTCTCTACTGAATTAGGCATCTTTCAAAAATAGAACAAAAATCCAAAAAGGAATCTACCGAAAGTATGTGGTATCGTTATGGTCTGCACTCACTAAGTAGTGTTCACCAGTCATTGTAAATGAGTCACAAATGCAAATCCAAAATCCTTCCGCTGCTTCCAATATTAGATTTGGGGGTCTCTAGTTGGCACAGGTAGGTACTTGTGCCAAATAGAGACCCTCTCCTCTAGTCAGGACAAAGGGATTACACTCCTAAAATAACCCCTGCTCACCATCTAGGCTGCGTGGTGCAAGCAGTCAAGGCTTATTTCAGAGGCGTTGTAAGTTAAGCAGTTGTAACCACATACAGTAACCCAGTGACAACACTACAAATGGACACCACACAGGTTTTATATAAAAAATAAGTAGACTTTATATTGAGTTACCACAGACCATTTTTCTTTTTTAAAAGACGTTTATTAGCATTTGTGAGCAATACCCAATGTGGAGCCTACAACCCTGGGGCCGGCTGCAACACGATAATCAGCAGAAATAGAGAACATGCAGAGCTCTTCAATCAGTATCATCAGATCCGTTAGCATAGAACGTACTGTATGCATCATATGTACTCACATTTCGTATTTACATTCAAATGGCGTCTTGTGTTTTCATTTTTTAACAAAAGGAACCAAATCAATAAACTCAACAGGTCCTATCCGGTTTGCCCAGAAGTTCCGTAACATCGACGAGATATCATTCCGGTATCCGCTGTGCTGATACATATGGTAGTCTAACATAGACTCTATGATCTATTTTTAGTTGGCTATATTTTGTTGATTCACGTGTTCAATCAGTCGAAATATGGATGTACATTGCCCTTGTGTAACAGTTAGCTTCTATCCAAACATCATTGTAATAGAGAGATTGCAGCGCCAGTGAGTAAAGTAGCCTTATTGTATGTGGGATATATGTAACTTATATCAAGCCCTGTGTTAATGAGGCTAGGGTTGCTCTGTTCTACAACGCATCTGTATTGTGTAGGATTTTGTGTCGGTCATAGGGCAATGTGATCTCAGGATGTTGTGTATTGGCGTCCTATGGGAGGCGGCATGTGTATGTGACTCTTGCGTGTGTCCACCTCATGTCCAGCCGACAGTGTGTGGTGTCATTTGATGTGTTGTTCCGTCTGGGATGCCTTACTGTGATTGTGACTAGACCTCCTGATCAATACAGTTGATATCGTAGCACGCATGGCGGTTAGCCCGCCATATCCGTACCCAAACCGGTTCCAACCAAGGTGTAAGAGAGACCCTAAAGGGTAATCAACCATGAAGTGATAGTATGGATGTGTCGAGTGTCTCCAACCGTCCTCCAAGGGGAACGAGGAAGGAAGAAAAAGTGAAACAAAGGGTCGTGCGGAAGAACAAGGGGGGGGGGGAATTTAGGGGAGGTAGGGTTATGGGGTGTGTCAGGCGGGTATGGTGCCGTGTCGCGTGCCATTGGACTTTCCTGTGGATGGGCGCTTGGACCCGCGGCTAGTGTGGTAAGGGTGTATTACAGTCTGCACTTGATGGAGCGGGGGGAAGCCAGGCCCCCTCCAGCCTGGAGGTTTCCTATCGCCAGATCCCAGGTCCCGCAGGTACCAGGGGGACAATGTTATTTCATCCCGTGGTGTCATCGCTCCTCCCCAACATGTGTCTCTTCCAGTGTGTCAGTGTCTAAGTGAGCCCCCTAGTCGCGCCTTCCCGCTGTAGGGAGCCCAATGTGTCATCCCAGAGTTGCGCAATTGGGAACTTCCTCAAGCCCGCTATTTCTTCCCGATGTAATGTAATGCTTTCCGCCCTTGCCCAGTTAATAAAGGAAATGTACCAGTATTTGGTGAGCGGTGGTTCCTTCTTTTTCCAGTGCTTAGTGAGCATTCGCTTGGCGGTTATTAGTCCCAGGTCCCAGAACCTGGCCGGTACTTTATTCAAGTTAGTTCTCTTGTATAATCCTAGAATGCAGGCCTCCCATGTGTGGGGCAGTCCTGTGCCAGCGCTGTGCGTCAGTAGGGATGTCACTTCGCTCCAGTACGTGGCTAGAACGGGGCAATGCCAGAGCATGTGTAAAATGTCTGCGCCTATCAGGTCACATCTGGGGCAGCCGGGAGTGTTGGTCTTAAAGTATCTATTGATCTTGTCTGGCGACAAGTATGCTTGAAGTAGTATATAAAACTGTATTATTTTAAAACGGGAGTTGCGTGGAACATTCACGGGGCTGGCCAGCACCATCGTCCATTCCTTGTCTGTCCATTCCCTCCCTCGGGAGGCCGCCCACTTATCTCGCAGTGGCTGTGTGGATCGTTGCGTATGTATGAGTAGGGCCTGCGCTAGCCAGTGTATGATTATGGGAGCCTTTACCCATGACATGTAGGTATTGCACTAGGTGGTGTGTCGGCAGTTCCTCATGTAGGTCTCCCCAGGACTCTGTGTACGTGTGGAGTATGGATGCATGGAGAAGGAATTGCCCGGCTGGCAGGCCTGTGCTCTCCATTAGGTCTTCAAAAGGGAGGATAGCTCCATCCGCATAGAGATCGCCCACGGTTTCCACCCCAGCCGTGTCCCAACTATCCAGCATGTGCGATGTTACCATTCCACCTCTCCCGGGGGTGCCCAGTAGGGGGAGCACTGGAGCATAAGGCTTGACTTCCCGGGTCAGTTTCAGGCTGCGCAGGTAGCATTTGCGAGCCACTGCCACGTGTAGTGGCAACGGGCGGGGTCCCTTCGTCAGAGGATGGAACAGCTTGCATATTTGTGTGTGGGTCCATATAGTGGCGTCAGTAGCGGTATCGTTCAGGTTCGCGCCGCTCAGCCAGTGTGTCACCCATTGCAGCTGTGCTGCTAGATAATTCAGCTCTAAATTAGGGACCGACAACCCCCCTTCTGCAGTGGGCGAGTAGAGTTTCGCCAATGCTACTCGGGGGCGCCCAGCGTTCCAAATCAGGTCCCGAATCATGTGTTCTAGGTCGCGGAACACCCGGGCAGGGATGTACAGCGGGATGTTGGCAAAGTGGTATAATAGTCTCGGCAGCACTATCATTTTGGAGAGCGCTATCCGGCTGGGTACATTTAGGGGCAATGTCTTCCAGAAGGCCATTTGGGCGCGCAGCGAGGAGATAGCACGCATCAGGTTACCTTCCATTATGTCTAGCGGATCCCTATAGATGTGTATCCCAAGGTATTTGAATGTGGTGGGGTACCAAGCAAGCCCGACATCCCCGAGGCGTACATCGTACTCTTGTGTGTCGGGGCTGAACGAGTATACTTCGGATTTGGCCCAGTTGACCTTAAGACCGGACACCTCCTCGAACGTCCGGAATATGTCGGACAATAGACACGGCACGTCAGCGAGGTCACGTACATATAGAAGCAGGTCATCTGCGTAAAGCGAGACCACATGTGTGCCATCGGCCAGTGGGATCCCCCATCCCGTACCTCGTGTTCGCAGTAGTGTCGCGAGGGGCACCATAGCCAGAGAGAAGAGTAGTGGCGACAGGGGGCAACCTTGTCGGGTCCCTCTGCGCACCTCTACTTTATCCGAGAGCAATCCGCCTGTACGCACTCTCACACTGGGTCTCTGATAAAGCAACCCAACCATGTCGACATATTCATCACCTAGGTCGAATTTTTCCAGCACTGCCTTGAGGTAGGGCCATTCCATGGAATCAAAGGCTTTCTCAAGGTCTAATACTAGGCACCCTGATCTTGGCCAGTGCAGTGTGGCAGTTTCCTGTATCCGGAAGAGGCGACGGATGTTGTGAGAGGTGCTCCGCGCAGGTACGAAGCCATTTTGATCATCATGGACCAAGGTCGGGACTACTGCAGCTAGGCGCCGGGCTAGTAGAGAGGTGAAGATTTTATAATCGGTGTTTAACAGGGCCAGGGGTCTATATGAGCCCATAAGCGTGTCTTCCCAGCCGGGTTTCAGGAGCAAAACAAGGGTGGCTTCATTGAGCGTGGTCGGGAGCGCCGAGTCGTCTACTGCAGCAGTGTACACCTTGAGTAACTCTGGGATGAGGGTTTCCGAGCATGCTTTGAAAAATCCAGCGGGCAGCCCATCCGGGCCAGGTGATTTACCGTTGGAAAGAGCAAAAATGGCTTAGCGGACGTCCTCAGGCGTGAACGGCGCCGCAAGGTCGCCTTGCTGTGCAGCCGTGAGGGATGGTAGCTGTAAATCTGTCAGGTAGTCTGCGAGAGTTTCAGTTGTGACTCTCAGCTGTGACCGGTATAAGGCCTGATAATGTTGCACGAAGGCTTAATATATTTTTCTCTGAGTATTCACCACCCCCTCCTCAGCCGTCTGTATGGCAGACACCGGCGAGGTGCGGCCCTCCTGTCTGACAAGCCAAGCCAATAGTTTCCCAGGCTTGTCGCTATGGTGATGTACACGCGCCGAGTGGGCTGCGTAGTTAAGGTGACGCAGCCGTTCTAACAGTGTCGTGTGTTCCTCTCGGGCTACGAGTAGTCCCTCATCCGCTCCAGCTACCGCTTCCTGTTCCCGGCGGAGTAGGTCAGCCTCCACCCGGCGCAGGTCAGCTTCCAGTTGTTTCTGCATGTTCCCCTGTGTGCCCAGACAGTGTCCTCTGATCAGGCGTACCATTCAATCTGTGGGGAGGACGCCGTGCCTGAATTATCCGTGAAGTATTGCGCTACGCTGGCTTGTGGGGAGTCTCGGAAGGGGGCATCAAGTAATAGGGCGGGCTGTAATCGCCAAGTGGGGATTGGTGTTGAGTTACCACGGACCATAAACGACAATAATACACACTATGATTACTTTAAGATGGTAGATTTAAGCTTAGTTCAGTTCAGTTCTTAGATGTGACACTCTGCGTCAATGTACCTTAGGTAGTGTTTCGCTTACACGACAAGCAATGTCGCAGCAATGGGAAATGCGGCAAAGTTCAGAAACAAGGAAATGAAGACGTGAAGATCTTCCAGATGCGGCACGCTTCTCGGGGATGCGAGAAGTCCTCGGTTCGATGCGTGGACTGCAGCGGCGAAACCCTTACGATGAGTCGGCAACAGCTCAAGCGGCGACGCTCTTCTTCACGATGCGTAAGCTTCCGCTCAATGCGACAACTACAGCGGCAACATCAAAGATGCGACGGCAGCAGCTCCGAAGGCGGCGCGCTTCTCGGGGATGCGAGGTGCTCTTGGTCGATGCGGTGCAATGCGACACTTCCAGCGGCGACACCCTTCTACTTCCGAGTTGCGACGGCAGGCACAGCGACGGCGACACACTCCGAGACACACTTGCGAGGTTCTTCTCCTGATGCAGTGCAGTGTGACAACTACAGCGGCGACACCCTCCTTCTTCGGAGTTGCGACGGTGACACGCTTCCTCTTTGTTGCGGCACACTTCTCTCCGATGCAGTGCAGTGCGACAGTTCCAGTGGCGACACCCTCCTTTGGAGTTGCGACGAACAAGTTACTTACCTTCGGTAACGCTTTTTCTGGTGGATACAGTATCTGCCTGTGGATTCCTCACCTGGTGAATATCCCCCTGCATCAGCAATGTTCGGAAAATTCTTTTGTAGCACACCGGCGTGGACGACGTCATAGGAGCACGGCATCGCGCGCGACTCCGACTGACGTCACTGACTCCTTATTAGGCCTACGTCGGCGTGATGACATCAGTTCCGCACTTTTTTCCGTGCCTTTGAGGCACCCGGACGGACCAATGACAGTAGATATATACATATACAGTATACACAGTACATAATATCCAAAATAACACACATAGTGGGTAGACAATGTATGAAAAACACAATATATATATATATATATATATATATATATATATATATATATATATATATATATATATATATAACATTTAAATAATGTCATGAATCAGGTATAGAAGAGTGGACAACGGGGAGGCGGGTGGGCATGTGAGGAATCCACAGGCAGATACTGTATCCACCAGAAAAAGCGTTACCGAAGGTAAGTAACTTGTTCTTCTGATGGATACATCTGCCAGTGGATTCCTCACCTTGTGAATAGAGGCCCACAGCAGTCCCCACTCCCGGAGGAGGGTGTCCACTCTCCTATACCAGAAAATCCTGGAGGACAGAACGCGCAAAGTGACCGTCCCTCCTCAGTTCGGAATCTAAGCAGTAATGCTTTGCGAAAGTGTGGATGGAAGCCCAAGTCGCTGCTCTACAAATGTCCTCTACAGGTACACCCCTAGACAAAGCAGATGTAGAAGGACTTTGCCCTAGTGGAATGAGCTCTTATACCCTCTTGAGGGTCCTTACCCGCCAGGGAGTAGCAGATCTTGATGCATAGTATAATCCATCTTGAAAGCGTGCGCTTGTGCACAGCTTTTTCCTTTTCTGCAGCCAGCAAAGCCAACAAAGAGCTGGTCATCCACTCGATAGTCTCTTGTCCTATCAAGATACAAGCTCACCGCCCTCTTAGAGTCCAGGCGGTGAAGTCTCTCCTCCTCCTTGGAAGGGTGAGGGGGAGGATAGAAGGTAGGTAGGGTAATGGACTGTCCTGGATGGAAGGGAGTTACCACCTTAGGTAGAAAAGCAGCCCTGGTCCTAAGAACCATTTGTTCAGCATGAATGTTCAAGAACGGGGCTTTGAACTAAAAGCTTGAAGCTCACTTACCCTCCTTGCCGAGGTAATTGCAACCAGGAAGACCGTCTTAAAAGATAAAAGTCTAATGGGACACTTGTGCAAAGGTTCAAAAGGAGAACCCATCAGAAATGTAAGCACAAGATTCAAGTCCCATTGAGGCTCAATAAAGGGAGTAGGAGGAAATTTATTCGTAAGACCCTTTAAAAACCTTAGAACCACATGAGATTTAAATAAAGACGGCTGATCCGCAGGCAGAGAAATGCCGACAAAACCGAAAGATAACCTTTAACTGTAGCTACAGCAAACCCTTGCTGAGCCAGGAAAAGAGCAAATTGAAGTATATCAGATAAACGAGCTCTCAAAGGGTCAATGGACTTCTCCCCACACCAGGACACAAATTTAGACCATCTGTATGAATAGATCGACTTGGTGGAGTCACGCCTGGCTGATAGAATGACATCCACCACATCAGGTGGGAGAGAAAAGGAATTCAGGTTGACCTGTTCAATCTCCAGGCATGAAGGTGTAAGGTCTGGAGGTGGGGGTGTAGAACCTGCCCCTCCATCTGAGAGAGGAGATCTGCCCTGAGAGGGAGACGGAGCGGCGGGCACGAGGAGAGGTGGAGTAGATCTGTGTACCACACCCTTCTTGGCCAATCCGGGGCGATCAAAATAACTTGAGCCCGGTCTTGGCGAAACTGAAACGCGTCCCCCAAAGCTCCCTGCATCGGATACTGGAGACTGCAGAATGACGGGCAGTGAGCATTCTCGTGAGTGGCGAACAGGTCCACCCGAGGAGTTCCCCACGTCCGAAAGACGTGACGAACCACCTCTGGATGAAGCCTCCACTCATGGTCGGCCGAGAACTGCCGACTGAGACTGTCTGCACGCAAGTTCAGAACTCCGGCCAGATGATTTGCCATCAGACAAATCTGATGATCCTGAACCCAGGACCAGAGACGCAGAGCCTCTCTGCAGAGACATTGCGACCCTACTCCTCCCTGTTTGTTGACATACCACATCGCGGTGGTGTTGTCCGTCAGGACCTGAACCGACCGACCGCGAAGGAAAGGGAGAAAGGCCTTGAGTGCCAGACGTCTCGCCCGCAATTCCAGAAGGTTAATGTGAAGCAACCTTTCCTCTGGAGACCAAAGACCCTTGATCTCCAGATCCCCCAGATGAGCACCCCACCCTAGAGTGGATGCATCCGTTATTACTGTGGCCACCGATGGAGGTAGTTGGAAGGGCTTTCCTTGTGACAGATTGCCCTCCACACTCCACCAAGACAGATCCGCTGCAGTTTCTCTGGAGATCCTGATCGACTCCCTGAGATCTCCATAGTGTTGATACCACTGCCTGCGGAGGCACCACTGGAGTGCCGTCATATGCCAGTGTGCATGTTTGATCAACAGAATGCAGGAAGCCATCAGACCGAGCAGACGAAGGACCTTCAAGACTGGAACGACCACTTCATTGTGAAATAAAGGAGTAATTTCCTGTATGTCGCGAATCCGTTGTGGAGGAGGGAATGCCCGACATACAGTTGTATCCAGTAGCGCACCAATGAACAGGTTGCGCTGGGAGGGCACCAGGTGAGATTTGGGCACATTTATCGAAAAACCCAAACTGTACAACAACTGAGTTGTGACTTGCAGATGATGGAGCACGTTCTCCGGAGATTCTGCTTTGATCAGCCAATCGTCCAGATAAGGGAATACTGGAACCCCTGACCTTCTGAGATGTGCAGCCACCACAGCCATCACCTTGGTAAAGACTCGAGGCGCAGTAGTAAGACCAAACGGAAGGACCGCAAACTGGTAGTGTTGTGATCCCACCGTAAAACGGAGATACTTCCTATGCGACTTCAGAATGGGGATGTGGAAATACGCATCCTGCAAGTCGATCGACACCATCCAGTCTTCTTCCAGCAGCACTTGAAGAACCTGCGCAAGGGTGAGCATCTTGAACATCTCCTGCTTCAGGTAAAGATTCAAGATCCTGAGATCCAGGATTGGATGAAGTCTGCCATCATTCTTGGGGATCAGGAAATACCGGGAGTAGCACCACTGACCCCTCTCCTGCTCCGGAACTACCTCTTTTGCACCCTTTCTGAACAGGGCCAGGACTTCTTCCGGCAGGAGCAGCAGGTGGTCCTCCGCACAAAATCCTTGGCAAGGACGGTAATTTGGGGGAAATTCCCGAAAGGGAAGAGCATACCCATTCTCCGCAAGATTGAGAACCCAAAGATCCAATGTAATCAATTCCCAATCTCGCAGAAAATGGGTAAGCCGGCCCCCCACTGGACCCACATGACCCGGAATGGCGGATCTAGGGCTGCTGTGGTGGTAGGGGGTTGGAAAGCGGAAGAGGAGGAGGAGGAGGAGGAAACTTGACGACCTCTAGGACGTGCTCTTTGCCTGCCCCTGTACGACTTGTACAGCGTATTTTGCTGCTGCTGCTGCTGCTGTTGTGGCTGTTTGTAGGTCCGAAAGGAAGACCTGCCAAACCCTCTGAACTTCTTTTCCACAGTACCCCTGGACTGTAGGCCCAAAGATCTTGCTGTCGCCCTGCTGTCCTTGAACCTTTCCAACGCAGCATCAGCCTTCTTTCCAAATAAACCTGACCCATCAAAGAGCAAATCCATCAAGGCAGCCTGGACATCCGCAGAGAATTCGGAGGACTTCAGCCATGCTGCTCTTCTTGTGGCTACTAAAGACCCCATCACTCTTGCCACCGAGTCAGCAGTGTCCAACCCACTCTGAATGACCTGCCGTGCAGAAGCTTGAGTGTCAGCAATCACTTCTTGAAAGTCTTTCCTATCCACCTCAGGAATCTTTGGAACCAGCTGTTTGACAGAATCCATCAAAGCATGGATATAGCATCCCATGAGACAAGTAGCATTTGCTGATTTGAGTGCCATACTTGCCGAGGAAAAGACTTTTTTTGCGGCCTGGTCCTGCTTCTTCGACTCCTTATCCCCAGGAACCTGAGGAAAAGCACCCGCAGATCTTTTCGAGCAGGCAGCCTGCACAATCAAGCTCTCTGGTAAAGGGTGCGAAGACAAAAAGTCCGGGTCGCCAGGAGCCACCCTATACCTTCTCGCAACAACCCTTGAAACAGCAGGTGATGTAAGTGGTCTTTTCCACACTTCTGATATTGGCTCCGCCAAAGCATCATTGAAAGGGAGCATGGGCTCCACAACAGAAGATGGCGAATGAAGGACCTCCGTCAGAATGTTCGATTTGAACTCTGCAGTAGGAAGAGTTATGTTCAACAAATCCGCCGCCTTCCTTATAAATACGTGATAAGGAGTCACATCCTTAGAAGGGGTGTCAGAAACAGAGGCCAATTCCCAATCAGGAGACAGCTCAAGACCACTAGTGTCCATTTGATCGTGGAAAAGATCCTCCGAATCCTGCAGCTCACCCACTACCATTTCTGCATCACGGTACCTCTGCTCTTCCAGAAGTCTCTGGGCTTAACGCTTTGACCTCTCCTTCAGGAATGACGTCGACGGATCCTGAACCGACTCCGACGGAGCCGAAATCTAAGCCGGAGGGCCAGACCGTTGTTCACAATGTCGGTTCGGATTCGGCATCGAGGGCATCCGTGTCGAAGGTCTTGGCGTCGAAGGCTTCGGCGGCGCCGAAAAATGCCAAGGCGGTGTCGGAGCCGGCATGAATGGCATGAAAGGCACAGGAGCATATGCCTGGGGAATACCCAGATTGAATGCCAATGGACCCGTGGGACAAACCAGTGCTCCAAAGGGGTACATAGCTCTAGAATACACTCCATACATTGCATTCAGAAACTGAGTAGGGTCCTGACATGGAGCCGGAAAAGAAGTTTAAGAGCTCACAGGCTGCTCTCGAGAAACCGGAGTCTTCTCAACCTCTACCTCAGGCTGGTGCACCGGGGTCGATGAACCCTCTGGCAAAGGAGCCTCTTCTACTTCATCCTCTTCTTCTCCTTCATCTTCCCTGACTGGAGAATGAGATGAAGCTGGAGAAGGATTCGACACCGGCTTAGGTAAATGAACTGGAGAATCTGCAGGTAAAGCCTCTCCCTCTGAGTCTTGAACTTCTGGAGTCTGAGACACCACATCCTTGTGAAGCGACTTCACCTGCGACTTCGGTCTCGAGTCCGAGCCCTTTCCAGAATGACGTTGAAACTCGTGTCTTCTCTTCTTGTGCTTCTTTTTAGATGACTTAGAAGCATGACCCGAAGACGACCTCGAGTGCGACATTGAACGAGACCTCGACCATCGAGTCCGAGACCTCGAACTCTTCCTGTCCTTCTTGTTCTTCAACTTGGCAACAAGGAGCTTTGCTTCCCTCTCACGAAGAGCCTTGGGATTCATTTTCTTACAAGAAGAACAGCCCTGGACGTCATAGTCCGAGCTCAAACACCATGCGCAGTCCTCGTGCGGGTCCGTTATCGACATCATCTTACCGCATTCACCACACGGCTTAAACCCGTATTTTTTGAAGACATGCCGATTCAGAAAAACAAGAAACACTCTAACAACGAAAAGTCACAAAGTATCTCTCAAGCTACAGAGGATCCCTCAAAATCGTTAGCGTTGACGACGCGGAAAAAAGGGAACTGATGTAAATCAGGCCGACGTAGGCCTAATAAGGAGTCAGTGACATCAGTCGGAGTCGCGCGCGATGCAGTGCTCCTATGACTTCGTCCACGCCGGCGTGCTACAAAAGAATTTTCCGAACGTTGCTGACGCAGGGGTATATTCACAAGGTGAGGAATCCACTGGCAGATGTATCCATCAGAAGGCAGGCACAGCAACGGCGACACGCTTCTTCTCGTTGAGTCGCGCTGCCAGCTCCTTGCTACACGCAGTTCCTCAGAAGGCCCAAAACAGCAGCAGGCACTTCCACAATAACTCTGAGGAGCTGGGGGAGCAGTCTGTTGTCCCTGAGACTTCAGCAGGAGGCAAGCTCTTTTCCAAGCCCTTGGAGATCCTTCACAAGTTGAAAGTAAAGTACACAAAGTTCCTTTCTCCTTCCTTTGGCAGTAAGGCAACCACTGCAGGCCAATCCCCCAAGCAGCACTTCAGCTTGGGAATAGTCTCTCCTCAGTAGGGTTTCTTCTTGTAGTCAAAAATTGATCTAATTTCATGGGATCAGGGTCTCAATATTTATACCCCAAAATCCTTTCTTCTCTGGGGGGAGAGGGGCCTTTGCCCAGTCCAAACCAGTTCTGAAGACTTTGTTTACCAGACTTTTCCTTTCCTTTCACAGTGCAGGGTAGAAACATCAGACCCATAGGAGGTGGAGCCAGCATTGTGGAAGGCAAGTACAGTCCTGGAGCACTTTGTTTACAGGACTCCTCTTCTTTCAGTGTGCAGGGCAGAGACATCAGCCGCTCCCAGGGGGTCGAGCCAGCATTGTGGAAGGCAGGCACAGCCCTATTCAAGGTTCAGGTGCAACTCTTCCCTCCCATCTAGATGCAGATCTCTCTATTCACCACTGGGTGACTCAGCCTGTCTCCTGGAATTCCCCAGTCCTGTCACTCTCAAAACAAGACATAGGAATACACAACCTAGTAGAGGCAGGTTTGAATGGTTAGACAAGCAAATACCTACTTTCTAAAAGTGGTATTTGCAAACACAGAATACTAAAATAAACTTTACTAAAATATGTATTTTAGGCATACTAAACTCAAATTTCTACCATGTTCTCTGAGACAGTTAGGATTATAAAATGTAATAACTCTAACAGCCCATTCTGGCCTATGGAGAACAGGTAGCCTTGCAATAGTGAAAAACGAAAATGGCTGTAATTCACTATTTGGACATGCCACACACATCATTGCTTGTCCTACCTTATACTTACAATGCACCCTGCCCTTGGTCCTACCATTGGGGTGACTGATATGAAGAAAAGGGAAGGTTTAGGGACTGGCAAGTGGGTGCACTTGCCCAGTCAGCATGACAGTACCAGATTGCACACAGGCTTGTCATATAGTTACTGCTTATCTATAAACTGTGTTAAGTTAGCATGAGCTTATTAAATGTTTAAACGCCATTTTTCCTTTTGCTGCTTCTGCACACGACACATAATTGTTGATTTAGCTTTCAACCTAGAAGAGCGTTGTGATTTACATGAGAATAATATGTTATTGCTCTGATATCAGCTTTGCTTAGTAAACTATGTCTGTACAGAGAGTGCTGAAGCTTCAAGGATAACTCGACACAGAATTGTTGTAAGGTCTGATCTCCGCACCTTCATAGACATAACATAAGTGCAGCTCCTGCCAAATTCTGGCTTTAGGCGCGTTTTATATTGCTTTGTACGTGGAACACATACACACTTGATGCGGTTCGCATGCAGAGAGAGCTGGTGGAAGCTGATGTGATCTCTTCATACTAGGATCTTGAGGTATGGGCCGCCCTGCTTAAACCCAAAGAGACCTTCTTAGATATTAATATAATAAGCTAGTTAGGGAGGGTGAGAATTAGGTGTTGTTAACCCTTATTCATTACAGTATTTTAGCATGCTGTCACCTTTTGCTGTCTGTGGACTAGTAACTATGCTGATAACTTTGCTTCTGATAATATGTTTCCTTGTATTATCTAAGATACTGCGTTTGAGAAGACGGCATTAGTAAATAAATATTTCAAATGTGCACATTTCCTCATTTACTAGACGTTCTGGTTCGAAATGATTGTATAACGAAAGAGTGCTCATGTGTTCCACGTGACCTGAGGTATCGTAAGTTCATGTTCTGGTTTGTCTAAACATTGGGAGTTTGTTATGACCAATGAGACACTGTAGCTAGCCTGGTAAGGGGATTTGGGGTACTGAGGTGAGTTTTGGGCCACCCTAATTCACCGAGGTTCCAAATCTCTATGCACAGTTCTGTAGGAGAACGGAATTCCCGCTACATGGCGCCCATTCGTTGGTGGTCTTATATCATGACACTCGAGTAGTACATCATTCAAACCTTAACCCCTTCACTGTTGTTTCCAGAAAACGGTGGTGTCGGAAAAACCTACCTATTTTTGAAATAGGTCTTTTCAAGCTTGAATCTTTCTAAAACGGTTTCCTTGAATTACTACCCAGTTGTGCTACAAAGTTTGCTTTGTTTTTCTGCACTCCTGTGCAGTCATGGCCCAGCCTGTGGACATTCCGCAGCATAGTTGCATTGCGGTACACAATCACTTGCAGACTTACAATGTACCCGTTGATGGCTTGGCTGTGATTTTGGTGGTGAGTGCGGAAGCAGCTTACCCATACGAGCTCTTTTATTCGTGGGTGACATTTCCGGCTGTGGACGCTAATTCTGGTGTGTTCCACACTTACACTCCCTCACCTGTGCCGAATGAATATACTCCGTACAGGGCACTGGAGGTACCTATTGACCATTGGCAGCATCGCGTTTGGTTTGGTGGCGCCCTACCCCATTCTTTAACCGCTCCGAGGTTAGGTCCTTTGTCCATTCAGATGCAAATTGGCCTGTTTTGCTGGATTTACTCCTCATCCACAACACGGCAATTGTACCTTAGCAGAGGTTCGTAGACTACATGTAGTTTCTATTGCCGTGATTCGTGCATTAGTGCAATACATAGGTCGTCATCTCCCGGGTAGGCCCCCGGGGGGTCCGGCTCTTCCAGCGGGACAGGGCAGTTTAAAGCTCAGTCCAGTGATGGTCAATGCTGTAATGGGCAAGCGTCCCCAGGAAAAGGATGATTTTCCTTTCTGGCTTGCCGAGAAATTTGACCAGCTGGAAGCAGTATTTCCTAATACAACTCCTGGTGATAAACATAGGATCTTAACGATTAGTTTACCGAAGGATTTGGCCCCCGAACTCGTTGACTGTGAGACCTGGGGGAAAACATTTGCGGCGGTCTATGCGAGGTGTTACGGCACTCCGTCTATGGCTGTCCTGCCTACGATCATTAAACGCGTTCAAGATGATCACGGACCGGAGGCAGCGGTTCAATTGGGTATGCGCCTGTGTGGCTCCTTTGATATAGTTTGCGATCTCATTCTTGCTAATGTCAAGGGGGATGCAGTGAACTTTCAGGTAGCTAATGCTTTGGAGGCGATTCCCGATGCCGATAAACCCAGGCAGTTAGCGAGGATTATTGTGGCTGCTTATAGAAAAGTGGGTCGCAACAGCAAGGGTCTAAAGCCTTTTTCTGTCAAAGAGAAGAAGCAACCCCAAGGGCAGGCTTCAGAAATGGAAGTTCAGCCCAAGTCCAAAAAACAAAATTGGCCTAAGAAACAGAAACAGGGTAAGCAACAGCAACAACAGCAGACACAAGAATCTCGTCCTGCGTCTCCGATGCCTGCGCAAACAGAACGTGTTTATGACTTGCGCGATCGCGCGACGATTAAATCACCTGATAGATTTCAGGTTTCTGATCAACGCTCTCCTCGTTTCTTTCAGGGCTCATCGGCCCCGAAGACCGGTGGTGGAGGAGGCGGAAGGGGTCGGGGTGGTCAGCAAGGACGTGACCAGCCCCGCCAGACAGACAGTACAGGAAAGCAGGACGGCTCAACGCCAAAGAGACCGCAGTTTGCCAAAAAGAAAGTCGCGGCTTTAACAGCGCATTGATATGCCACAGATAGTGAGAACGCGGCTTCGGAATCTGACATGGGCTCTGACTTTGCTGGACAGCGCGGCGGAGATTACCATTGTGAGAGAGGCCCAGCGTCCGCTACTGAAGGTGACAGCGACTGATATTTATGTTGTGATAGAAACAGCTGATACGAGAGTTGCTCCCCCTGATAGACTTTATGAAATTGTCCTGTTAATAGAAGGTGACATGCAACGTACCACCAAAAGGGTATTTTGGGAAAATCTATCGTCTACGTATGACATTTTGCTTTCGGAGGCTGACTGGCCCCCACCTTTTGTGCTAGCAGCACCGCGAGGGGAGGAGGTAATCCTCCCGAGTTTCGCGAACACAGTCTCGAAAGAGGATGCGCTGCATTTTTCAGAAGAGTGGGCTATGGCTCTAGCACCGGCTCTGTACCGTAACCAATGTGGTTGGGATACATTGTCCCCATGCCACGAGATTCCTTTGCGGTCTCAGCCGCAGCCTCAACCTCAATATCCCATACGGCGTGAAGCCAAGGCTTCTGTCGCGGCAATTCTTGAACAATTGGAATATCAGGGATAATTGAAACATGTGTGGCACCGATGAATAACCCTCTTTTTACTGTGACCAAACCTGACGGTTCATATCGTTTGGTATTGGATTACCGGCATTTAAACTCGCAATGCCGTAACTGTGCAGTACAGAATACTCACGGCTCTGCCCTAGTGGATAGTCTTGTGCGTAAGCGTTTTAAGACCACGCTTGACATTTCCAACGGTTTTTATGCCCATAGATTGGATAGTTTTAGCTCCCAATGGACCAGATTTACTTGCGCCGGGGTCCAAAAACAATTTCGGTGTCTCCCAATGGGCTATAAGAATAGTCCTGGGATTTTCACTGCCCGCATAGTCTCTCTTTTAGAGAGGATCGACCCAGATGCATGCTCGTATGTGGATGACATAAATCTCACAGACGACGAAATTTGTGAGCATCTGTGTCAAGTGAACTCCATCATTTGTAACTTTGCAGACATGGGTTACAAATTTAACTTTGCGAAATCGCACATTGCAGAGTACACAGTGTTGTTTCTGGGCTATGAGCTCAACAATGAAGGTAGAGGTTTGGCTCCTCACTTCCTGGAGAAATGTGCACAGTTGCGCACTCCTACAACACTGAAAAAATTACAGTGTTTACTGGTTTTTTTTAATTTCGGGAGAACTTACATTCCGGAATATGCCCAGCGTATCAAGCCTTTGTATGCTTTGATACAACCAACTTTTTCCAAATCATGCTGGCTGCCTGAGCACTCAGCCATCTTGAAATACTTGCAGGCTGATCTGCTTGCTTCTAAGTTCTTGCTGACTCGTGATAACCACACTAACCTGGTGATAAGAATTATTCCTGGGACGGTGGGTTTCACGTACCTCACTTTTAATGAAGGAGACACAGTACCTATTGCTTACAAGTCAGACTTGTACACTTCGGCTGAAATGCGGTTTTCCACTGTGGAGAAAGTTTTAACGGCTGTACAGATGGCGATTCTTAAGGAACGTGCTCTGTCACAGGGAAAACGCATGTTGGTTGTTACACCCTGTCCTCATTTGGAGGCAGTTACGAAAGCCAGTGTACCAAATTCTAAAGCTTTGCACCCTCGGTGGATTCAATGGGCTGCTTCCTTGACGTCCACGGATGTCACGTTTATTTTTGACGCCTCGTTACGGTCGCAGGAGTACTTGCAGTATGAATTCGTTCATCCTGCTCCTCTAGCTATGCGACCTTTGGAGGACTTCCATTGCATCATTTACACTGATGGGTCGGCACAGGTTGCGCATGGCTCTAAACACGCCTACGTTTCCTCATGCGCCATTGTGGTCGGTGCCATGGTGAACGATGAGTTCAAGTCCAGAGTTGTGCACACGCAGACTCTAGGGGACTGCACCGCACAATTGGCAGAGCTTCGTGCTCTTTTACTCGCGTTGGAGTACGCTGATCCTAGTGTGACTACTCTTATTGTGAGTAATTCTTACTACTGTGTCCAGTCTTACAATGAGAACTTGTTCTTTTGGATTCAGAATGATTTTCGTGATTCCAAGGGTAGCACAATAAAACACAAGATGATCTGGGTTCGAGTGGCTGAGCTTAAGGCTAAGTTGCCACTCGTTTTTGTGATTCATACTCTCGGCCATCAGCGTGTGGGAGTCCACGCTGTTGGTAACTCGCTTGCTGATGAAGCGGCAAAATCAGCGGTGTCTACATATTTAGTTGCAGCAGTTACACGGTCCAAAAATAAGATTGATGAGGACATCTTGGCGGCTGTTGCTGCCACTGAGAAGGGAGGTAAACATCCTACAGGGTTCCCTTCGAAGTACACATACAACTTAAGTCCGGAAAAGGTTCCTTTTGTGAAAATTCCTGAAGTTGGGGAACGTTTGATTCCCAACTCGGATCGCAGGGCTACGTTGATTACAGCGGCGCATGAAGGTGTGGCGTCTGCGCATGCGGGCGTCTCAGCCACTGTAGCTCAATTACAACAACGTTTCTGGTGGCGGGGACTGAACAAATAGACGCAAGACTATGTCCTTCAACGTGACATTTGCCAGCAGATTAAGCCTTCAACTGCTGCGCGTCCGCCACAGACACAGTTGCACATATCTAATAAACCGCTAGGTTGTGTTTATTTGGATCACTGCGGTCCTTTTTCCTCTGATACTGCGTATAAGTACATCTTAATAGCAGTTGATTCATGCACACGCTTTGTGTGGGTTTGGCCCCATCGCAGCGCTGATTCACGGACTGTCATAAGAGATTTGCGTGTCTTTGTAGGGATTTTTGCCTGTGGTACCTTCCATTCGGATCCGGGTCCGGCTTTCGCCTCTAAGGCGTACAAGGATGCCATGACTTCGATGGGGGTCTAAGTCAAGTTTTCGTCTCCCTACAGACCTGAGGGTAATAGTGTAGTGGAGCGAATGAACCGTGACTTAAAGCAATCATTGACAGCTCGAGTTATAGGCACTGGCAGAAACTGGCTGACCCACCTCAATGGCGTGCAGCGTGCACTTAATAATCTCCCTAGAAGGTCTCTGGGTGGGCGGACCCCATACGAAATGCTCTTTGGCATCAAGATGTACGTCCCTGACCTTGATGGTCTAGACTGTGTGGCTCGCGCCACAACCTTTGACGTAGATGAACATTGCAATGTTTTACAGGATCTACAAAAGACCAGAGACAGTCTTGCAAAAGAACATTTGCCCTCCACATCGGATGATGCGTTGCAGATCCCGGTAGTTGGCTGGCTACCCCAAGTTGGAGAACTGGTTCGCGAGAAGATCGATAACAAGAAAGAATTTGGACCTTCCTATCGAGCTCCGGTTCCGGTCCTTGGAGTGAAGGGCACAAGAACAGTCATTTTACCACCGCTTCCAGGTCATAAGGAAAACAGGTTTATCTCAATTGACAATGTCAAGATACACAGAGTGGCCGATTCTTCTTAGTATGACTCCGGCAGTTTCCTGTCCTTCCATTGTGAGAAATTCTATTTTGGCCACTGTTTCTAATCCTGAACCAAAAGTGGCCATCGAGTTGCCTGCAATTTCCAGTCCTTTATTAAGTACTTTGCCTGGTACAGACCATGATGAAATTGACTACACTTACCCCACTGACTTATCTATGCCAGATCTGCAGACACGTTTGGCCACAGAATCCAGATTTTCAGACTCTGTTACCAATGCCTCGAAGAAACCCTCACGGTTTGCAGTTTATGCCAGTTTATTTAAAAAACATTTTTTGATTCCCCCTTGGACATATATTTGGCTGGTGCTTTTTTCAATTTATCTTTTTATGTCAATTGGTTTTGTGTTTTATTTTTTCCGAATTGTCAATGGACACTATGTCGAGGAAAGAACGTGCATTCGACATCTCAATGGAACTTTGGCCCCACTTTCCTCATCACATTCTGCACACAGACTGAAAAGAGACTTGACATTTGTTAACATCACTGCTTGGCCTGTTCTTGATGGGATAGTGTGGGATGCCGTTAGATTTCAAATTCATGGCCCTACGGAGGTTGTTAATGTCCCTAATGTGCTTAGAGTGAACATGGGGGATGTAGTGAAACAAAACATACGTTCTGATGATTGGGATGTTCAGGCCGTAGAGACTTTGTTTTCTGAAATGAAATACTATGCTGCCTTTGATGCTGAAGATTTGTACTTAGAATCTGCTAATTTTGGTGATTTGATTTGCTTTCAACATTTTGGCAATCACTTCTTACATAAAACTACTTCCAGAAGGAATACTGTAAATTATACGCAATGGCAGCATTGCCCAGCACCGAAACAAGGGAGTTCAAGTACTTTTTTGAAAAAGTACACTTATTTTACCGACTTCAATCAGTCCAATCCAGAGTCCTTTTATTTTAGAATGACACAGAAGCCAATGTCCAAGGTTAGACTTACCGATACCAAATTATTGTACTCGAAGTCCTTTCTTGATCAGCTGGCTTTTGGCGGCTATGAATTATGGAAGGAAATAATTGACCTTAAATCAGTATGGGGTTCTAAAAGCTGGCAGGTACAAGGCACAGAGGCTTTGCACCGAGCATGCCTCATCCCAAATCACATGTTGTTTCTGAACTCTACTATTTCACAAACAACATGCTTTGGATTGGCTACTTCTAAAAAATTAAATACTCCTACAATCGCTGAGTTAGAAGAATATTCTGGCTGGAATAATTTAACTCGGTTTTCCATTAGGGACTTGCAGACCCTATTGCTAAATACATCCTTTAACATATACAGTATGGATCCAAAAGGTTGGCTGATGTGGCACAGAAGTGCTGATGCATGCAAGCATCGTTTTTTGGGTTTGTCTGATGGCTTTAAACAGATCAGACCTGATCCACGTTTTGACTCTGACCATTCTGTCTCTACTTATTCAGTGGGCAAATTATGTCAAAATTGGCTAAAACATTCTACATTAGCTGCGGTTAAACTGCACCTCTCCAAGCTGAATGAAGATGTAGATTTAAATGATTTCATAAAAGGCCCGGCTAGTGGTAGATCAAAAAGATGGATATATCCTATTTACAATGAAATCTGGAAGACATCACAGATTGAGGCGGCGACTCGCCTTAGAGCCATTGATCAAGCTAACCTAGAAAAAGTGCTTGCAGTGGTAGATAATAGTATAAACATGCTTTCTTCCAGCATTTACACGTTAGATAATATTGTGTCCTCTGTAGTGGATATTGTGCAGGAAGAGGTGTCTGTATTGTACCATGGTCAAAATCAATTGCGTTCTATCATGCAATTTGCATGGACCCTGCAGACGTTGAAATCTGGCAAGGTGCCATGGACCTACATGAATGTGTCCTCTCTCTTTGCCCCTTTTAATTTTACTGACAAGCAACGCTTGCTTTCCATGCGAGATGCGTCTTTTTCAATGTTACATATTGAGAGGTTGGAATCCTTGCCTTTCTCTGTGGCAGACGCCACTGCTGCAACATGGCTTATCCACGGTTTGATAACATTACCATTTGCGTTATATAAATTTACAAATTGTATGAGATATGTTGCTATAGGTCGATATGAACCATTAGGTAATGCTTTTCTTCATGAAGTCTGGTCCCTCCCATTTACTTATAGATGTTTAAAAGACGGACAAGAAGTTTATCTGAATGGGGAGGAGTGTACAGAGACACCGGATCATTCCTTAATGTGTAGACACATTCAATTGAACGGTTCTTGCAACCAGGACCGCCCTAATCTGGCCTGTGTTTTGAAAGGCACACCAGTTCCCGCAATCATTCCCACTTTTACTTTACTGGCAAACAGTAGTTATTTACTTTTAAATAATGAAGATTGTTGTGGGTTAATTAAAGGTGTTGCTTATGTGGTAACTGTATCAGAGCGTGTGGTGTGTTGCAAAAATGTACTTTACCCACACCCGCATGGGAAAGGGGATGTTTCCATCTGGCCGCGCATCCCAACCTTGACAGCGGAGTTCAATGGCAAGAGTAGAATAAGAGCTCTTTTGTCCCAAAAAGAAGTGGCCTTGAGTTCGGCTCGAGAAACATTTGTGCTTCACATAGCTAACACCCGCACAGAGGTTGAGGCCCTTTTAAATACTGATTTGCCGTTGCATTTCAGCGAACTAGTTCATTCAATCTTTAACGCGTCCTCCACGACTGGGCTGGCGCATTTTTTTTAAATAGTTAGCAGCGGTCTCGTGACTTCATTTGAGAAAATATTTGGGGTCATTCCTGCTTTCTTGCATTCTATTTTTTCAAGTCAGTTTGGTGGATTCCCGGTTTTACTGGCACTGGCGGCAGGCGTTCTGGTGATCTTTTGTTTCATTAAACATGGATGCCCTTCCTGTGCAAGAAGCCGCGCAGCCCCTCCTGGCACTGTTTCGCAACAGGATGCTTGAATATTATGGCACTTTGCCGCTTGCGACTTTAAGCACGGCATATGGATTATCCTATTTTACATGTGTCCAGCCTGTGTTTCATTGCCTCAACTGCGATTTCGACTGGGCCCTTGATTTGTGTCTCTGCAAGACGGTTTCTCCTGACGTCGATTTTAATCAGCTGATGGGTCCCGTCGTTACTCACGAGTTGGTTTGTACTGGCGAAAGGATTATGGCCTTGGCAGCGATGCATGGACTAATGGGTCATTGGAACATACTCGAAGCAGCGCAAGATTTCTTGGCACATAGCTTTCTTGAGAACCCACCGAGCTGTCCTCTGATGGTGATAGAGGCTCCGGTAATAGAAGAGCACGTATGTTCTTTCCCACTGTTAAATTGGATGGCTGAACTGTTTTCGGATGAAGACGGTGATTTCATGTTGGAGGCTGTTGCTGCATATTTTGCATATTCGGTCTTGCCCTAAAATCTTTCCAGGTTTCGGATCACGGCCCCTTGTTTTCTACTGACATAACTTTTTGCAAATTTTGCTTGCATTTTTCAGCTCCCAGACCTATTGGCATGAGCAAAAGTGAACAAAGTATTGACATTTTGTGTTTTTTTAATTGATTCATGAAATTTTTTTTCCATCGATTTTTAAATTATAAATTTTACTCATCGTTCTTGAACTCTGCTTTCTTGAGGAGGCCCTTACCTTATCTTATCTTATCTTATCCACCCTCAGATCACGGCGGGTATCATATAGTTACTGCTTTTCTATATACTGTGTTAAGTTAGCATGAGCTTATTAAATGTTTAAACGCCATTTTTCCTTTTGCTGCTTCTGCACACGGCACATAATTGTTGATTTAGCTTTCAACCTAGAAGAGCGTTGTGATTTACATGAGAATAATATGTTATTGCTCTGATATCAGCTTTGCTTAGTAAACTATGTCTGTACAGAGAGTGCTGAAGCTTCAAGGATAACTCGACACAGAATTGTTGCGAGGTCTGATCTCCGCACCTTCATAGACATAACATAAGTGCAGCTCCTGCCAAATTCTGGCTTTAGGCGTGTTTTATATTGCTTTGCACGTGGAACACATACACACTTGATGCGGTTCGCATGCAGAGAGAGCTGGTGGAAGCTGATGTGATCTCTTCATACTAGGATCTTGAGGTATGGGGCCGCCCTGCTAAAACCCAAAGAGACCTTCTTAGATATTAATATAATATGCTAGTTAGGGAGGGTGAGAATTAGGTGTTGTTAACCCTTATTCATTACAGTATTTTAGCATTCTGTCACCTTTTGCTTTCTATGGACTAGTAACTATGCTGATAACTTTGCTTCTGATAATATGTTTCCTTGTATTATCTAAGATACTGCGTTTGAGAAGACGGCATTAGTAAATAAATATTTCAAATGTGCACGTTTCCTCATTTACTCCACGTTCTGGTACGAAATGATTGTATAACGAAAGAGTGCTCATGTGTTCCACGTGACCTGAGGTATCGTAAGTTCATGTTCTGGTTTGTCTAAACATTGGGAGTTTGTTATGACCAATGAGACACTGTAGCTAGCCTGGTAAGGGGATTTTGGGTACTGAGGTGAGTTTTGGGCCACCCTAATTCGCAGAGGTTCCAAATCTCTATGCACAGTTCTGTAGGAGAACAGAATTCCCGCTACAGGCTCTGCAATTGCAGACCTTAGACACATTTTACAAGGCTGCTTATGTGGGTGGCAGAACCAGTTTTGCATGCCCACCAGCAGCATTTGGATTACACGCCCTGGCACACTCAGTGCACTATACTAGGGTCTGACAAGTAAACCAAATTGCCAAACATGGAATCACTAATCCATATATCAATTTACAATAGGGAGCACTAGCACTGTGGCACTGGATAGCAGTGGCACAGTGCCCAAAGCCACTAATACCAGCAAAAACACGAGGCAACAGCAGAAATGGAAGGGAGACCCACGCCAATGGTGCCAAGTCTAACAATGGCGTGTTGTCCTGCGAGCTGATCTATCTTTCTAACTTTCTTTCAGTGTGTTCAGGGTTGGCTCAAGGTAAGTACGGTGCTGCAAGAATGTCGATTGCCGGACTGAGGTGAGAGGTCACAGTCATGATGTGAGCAGTGACTGAGCTCTCACTGATGAAGCAAGAGGACCCTCGCGTCTCGTGCCAAGCAATTTCTTTGCATTTCTTTCTCATGACATCTCAGGGATAGGTTTTAAATGACGATAGTTTGACAGGCCCCGATTCTGCAGCAAAGTCAGGGGCAAAATCCTGTTCATTGAGTGTTTGGAAGAACCTCTAAAACTGTTAGCATTGGTGCTCGGATGCAGGGAGCGAAGGGGAAGAAGATTGAGGGCGAAGCTGCGCATCCTGAAAAATGGCAATTTATTTCACCTGATGCACCTGTTTCTTCTTGGTTTATAAATCACAGGATAGGATGTGCAATCAGTGAAACCAGGTACGTGCTGCCCCACTTAACCAAATTACAGTATGTGATCCATACATCCATCCTTCATCCATCCACCCTTGCATCCATCCATCCATCATCCACCTACCTTTTTACACATCCATCCATCCATCATTCATCCATGCAACCTTTTATCCATCCATCCATCCACCCTTTCACACACATCTATCCATCGATCCATCATGCCTCAGGTTTACCATCAGAATAACATTGCGCACTTTAATTAACCCGTCTGTGCCGTCTGTCCAATTTTTCACTTTTCCTGTCTGTGCATAACACATTTTTTCACGTATGTGCATAACACATATTTTCCGGTCTGCAGAATAACATTGCGCACTTTAATGAACCTGTCTGTGCACGTCCCTTTCCATTTTTTCACTTTCCCGCCCGTCTGTGCAATAATAAAGAATGCTATTATAATAAGCAATGCTTAACATCGCATAAACGTCTGTGCAATGCATAACATTCTGTGCGCGTCTCTTTCCATTGTTTCATTTTCCCGCCCGTCTGTGCATAACATTTTTTCCGACATTTTTTCCCGTCTGTGCAATGCTTAACATCGCATTAACATTTAACATTCCATACATACATCCATCCTTCACCCATCCGCCCTTCCATCCATCCACCCATCCATCCACCCATCATACATCCACCCACCTTTTCACATCCATCCATCCATCCATCCTTCATCCATGCAACCTTTTATCCATTCATACATCCACCCTTTCATCATTCCATCCATACACCCATCTTTCATCCATCCACCCTTTCATCCATCCACCCATCATTCATCCAGCCGCCTTTTCACACATCCATCCACCCATCATTCATCCACCCACCTTTTCACACATCCATCCACCCACCTTTTCACACATCCATCGATCATTCATCCATGCAACCTTTTATCCATCCATCCACCCTTTCACACACATCCAGCCATCCATCATGCGTCTGCATTAACATTTACCATCTGAATAACATCGCGCACTTTAATGAACCCGTCTGTACCTCTGTCCATTTTTTCACTTTTCCCGTCTGTGCATAACACATTTTTTTCCGACATTTTATCCGGTCTGTGCAATGCTTAACATCGCATTAACGTTTATCCTTCCAATCATACATCCATCCTTCACCCATCCGCCCTTCAATCCATCCACCAATCCATCCACCCATCCATCCATCCACCCATCATTCATCCACCCACCCACCATTCATCCACCCACCTTTTCACACATCCATCCATCATTCATCCATGCAACTTTTTATCCATCCACGCATCCACCCTTTCATCCTTCCATCCATACACCCATCTTTCATCCATCCACTCTTCCATCCATCCACCCATCATTCATCCACCCACCTTTTCACACATCCATCCACCCATCATTCATCCACCCACCTTTTCACACATCCATGCAACCTTTTATCCATCCATCCATCCTTTCACACACATCCTCCATCCATCATGCCTCTGCATTAACGTTTACCATCAGAATAACATCACGCACATTAATGAACCTGTCTGTGCCTCTGTCCATTTTTTCACTTTTCCCGTCTGTGCATGACACATTTTTTTCCCGTCTGTGCATAACACATATTTTCCCGTCTGCAGAACAATATCTCGCACTTTAATGAACCCGTCTGTGCGCGTCTCTTTCCATTTTTTCACTTTCCCGCTCGTCTGTGCAATAATAAAGAATGCTATTATAATAAGCAATGCTTAACGTCGCATTAACGTCTGTGCAATGCTTAACATTCTGTGCGCGTCTCTTTCCATTGTTTCATTTTCCCACCCATCTGTGCATACATTTTTTCCGAAATTTTTTCCTGTCTGTGCAAAGCTTAACATTGCATTAACGTTTACATCTCGCAATAATGTTTACATCGTAAAGGTGCATTGTTCTGGCTTACGTTGGTATGCCTTACGATGTAAACGTTAAAGCGTTGCTGTGCCTACGATGTAAACGTTATTTCGATGTCCTAATTGCGTTGTAATGTCATCGCAAAGTGATCACTTTGTTGTGATGGGTGTTCCGCCGCCAGCGCGCCAGGGCGGCGTCTAAGTAAACTTACACTACGTCTGTCAGGATTTACCAGGGCGCCTACCTAATAGGGTTAATGACTACATCTCCCAGAAGTCCTGGATGTGGGAGTATCACTATTTAAAGATGGGTGGGACTGATCATCACTGTTCGTGATTTTGTAACTGACAGTGAGTTGAACTTTGCCACTCGTTCCTGTGAAGCGCTTTTCTGTAGTTCCATGGGAAGCGCTAGCTGTTTTGGCAATTACTTTTGGCGTGTGGAGGAGCCGCGCCTTTGCCCTAATCCGTGTAGGTTTCCATTACTACGGCCGGCAGACTCGGTGCTTCCGCGGCAGGGATTCCGGTGCGTCTCTGAAGCTGCAGCGGTATGCAGCGTGTCCGGGCTGGTGCTGCTTGGTAAAGCGGCTGGAGGAGACATAAGCCTAGGAGAAACGGCTTATCCTTGGGAGCGGACCTTTCAGAGAACATCCTAAAGTTCCTGTAAGTTACTGGGAGTGCGTGATTTAACGCGCTGCCTGAGTATTCTCTTGCTGCATTATCAAAGTGTAAAAGAGACAGTTCTCTTAGTAGTTTGACATTCACGGCTGTGTTAGTTGTATCGTGTTATTTGGCCATAGAGAGCGGAGCGTAGTGGGGGGGGATTCCCTACACGTTACCGCTACGAAGAAAGTCACTAGTGACACTGGATATTAAGTGCCAAAGCGGAAGGTAGTGGGGATCTACACCTTGCCGTGTTTGGAATCAGATCACTTGGGAACCTGTTGTTATTGGCCTAAAGAGCGGAAGACAGTAGTAGGAGGCTACGTCTTGCCGTGTCTGGATTGGAACATTTTTGTTTACTTTTAAAGAGACACAGTGCCCGTCACCTTTAGTTTTCTTTGGAATCACTTGGGATCTTGGTGTGCAAAAGATTCAACTTATGAATACTACCTGAAACAAGGAGGGGTGCGTTACAGAAGAAAAGATTGAATTCTCATATGTGTTTAAAAGTGTTTCAAGAGTATAACCTGCTTTTTGTATTATTTAGGGACCAGAGGTTCGGATATCTTCTATATGTTACAGGGAAGAGGTGGATCTCACTGAATACATAAAGGTGATTCTTAAGGTTCTATTTAGCGAGAATGAAATGAGTGTAGGTTTACATTGTGGATGTCTTTAACCTGGTGTGTTTTTTCTTATCTTTCAGCTATCCCTTCCCTGCAGTCCCCTTCCGTCCCCTCCCTTGTTTCTTTATTTTCCCTCACCCTATCACTCGAACACACTGTGTTATATACAACAGTGTGTTGGTGAGGTCGGGAGGTGGAGCCCTATTGCTACAACCGGATCCTGCAGCGTGGAACCTGACAACGTCATCCCGGCGACCACGATGCTGACGATGAAAGCAGAGTCAACTGACGTCACCTACTGACGCGCAGGGGTACTGCTGACGAAAAACTTTCCGGATACAGTCTAACGCCTGTGGGATATTCTAAGGTAAGGAATCTATAACTAACAATTTCTTTCAGATAGGCAATACAAAGCCCATCAATTTTTCAGAGAAAGAAAATGCAGAGTTGCTCTAATTGGCTAATTAACTGAACATATGACTTTGGATTATGTGTACTGTGTTTATGTTTTTAAATAAATGTCAATAGAAATAGCTGTAATGCAAATGGAGAAAAAAAATCGAACAATAAATGTAGCTATATTTTGTTTTTGTGGTAAATAAGGGTATTGGAAGTGATCCAAGTTTCAGCAAAGGTGTGAATCCATTACTATACCTCATCGGGTTGCGTGCCTACTCCTAAGATCTATGTAAATCCAAAATCTGACCCTCCAGGTTTTCGTCAAACAAGGAGTGGTGAAAGTGGTGCCCTGGCAGGGGTTCATACAAAGATGTTAGAACATCCCAGTGAGAAATACGACCCCTTCCCATGAGGTTACGATTGGAGCTGTGCTTCCGTAGAGATGTAGAAACTTTAAGCATGCCTATTTCAAAGTGGAGTGTTCTGCTAAAACAGGTTCCTTTGATTTAATGCTGAAAAGGAATGATTACGAGTATAATAAAGTGCCGTTAAAATTCAATTTTTGTGCTTCAAAATTTGCAACTCTATGCCGCAATATCCTGGGGGATGTTGTTTAAAATTATACTTCACAAACATTTTGTTTGGCGCCAACCCAGACCATTCCAGGCACTGAAGCACTGCATAGTAGAAAGTATGTTGCAAAATGTTGGGAATTGAAAAGAAATATATGCAATACTGGAGGATTACAGTTAAATAAAGTGCATAAATGGTTATCATTTAATGCAGAGGTAATCAGTTTAAGACTGAGATACAGGAATATGCAAGAGCAAATAAATATCAATATGAATTAGCATGCATACATCAGAGGCACTCTGTAGTTTTATTGAAATTGTTAAATCTACACAAATTCTATCTTTAGCCCATTGAACGTCAATCTAACTTGGTTGCTATTTATTTTATTTATTTATAAACAATGCAAGGACATACGCTTCTTTTCTAATGGTGAGGTCCATTACAAAATGCATGCTATAGACAGCTGATAAATGTTTGATATGTGGAAAATGAATAAGTAGTCCATAATACCTCTTAAAAATAGGCATAATACTATTGAATAAAAAGGCGAGATAGTACATCTTAACAAGTTACTTACTTTCAGTGACCTCTCTTGCGGGTGGGGACTCCATCTAACTACAGATTCCTTCCAATTAGAATATTCCCAGGCCCCATACTGGATTGGGAAAACTCTAAAAGCAGTGCTCCTGTGCGCCGGTAGGTGGCATCGCGCGACTCTACATCAACTCCATTCCGCTGCAGAGGTGACGAACAAGCCATTTATAAGTGCTACTCGTACGAGCTGACGTCAGTTTCTTTTGGAAGGTTGTCAGTGTCCTTAAACAGGGAGCCCATCAGCAAATCAAAGGACCAGTGTAAGGATTCCTAAAGCACAAGTTACTACTTGTGTAACGATATATCTGTAAGAGACATTAGTTAGTGATAGATTCCTTACCTTAGAATATTTCCCAGGCGTCAGACTGGATCAGGAAAGTTTTCTGCTTAGCAGTACCCCTGCACGCCGGTAGGTGGCGTTGTGCGGCTCCGCGTCAGTCACTGGTGACCTGAACGCCGAGATTACGTCACAGAGACTACTTAGGTGCCATCCATGCGCGCTGTCGTCAGTTCTGTACACTACCTCCCGCGCCGAAACGCAGAGCCATGCAAGAGATTGACCACTGGTGCATAAAACTAGGGCCCTAAAAAGGGGATGACCTTAACCCTAGTAATCAGTTCACAGAACGGGGAGGATGGGTGGGGCGGTAAGGAATCTATCACTAACTAATGTCTCTTACAGATATATCGTTACACAAGTAGTAACTCGTGCATCTGAAAGAGACACGTTAGTGATAGATTCCTTACCTTAGAATAGATACCCCAGCAATACCAACCCCGGTGGTGGGTCTGCGAACAGGATTACACCAAAAAGTCATGGAGCACAGAATGGCCAAAGAAGCCGTCTCTTCAGGCCTGACTGTCAAGGCAGTAGTGTTTGGTAGACGTGTGCAGCGAGGCCCACGTAGCTGCCTGACAAATGTCCTGCAAGGGAACGCTGCGTCTCAAGGCAGTAGTGGCTGCAATCGCCCTGGTTGAATGGGCACGCACCCCCACAGGAGGCTCTTCTTGGCCAAGGAGTAACAAGCTTTAATGCACAGAACTCCTCACTGGGAAATGGTTCGTTTGTGCACAGCCCGACCTTTTTTGGCACCCACATAGCCAACAAAGAGCTGATGATACACCGGAACCGTTGTGTACGCTGCAGATAGAAAGCAAGCGCACGTTTTGGGTCCAGCCGGTGGAGCCTCTCCTCTTCCCTGGAAGGATGCGGAGGCGGAAAGAAGGTGCGCAATATGGTGGTCTGCCTGATGTGGAAGGGAGTGACAACCTTTGGCAAAAAAAAAAAAAAAGGACGGGTCCTCAAAACCACCTTGTCCGGATGAACAGAAAGGAAAGGAGGTTTAGAAGAAAGAGCGTGGAGCTCACTCACTCTTCTGGCAGAGGTGATAGCTACAAGGAAAGCCGTCTTCAAAGTAAGAAGACGTAAAGGAAAGTTATGAAGAGGCTCGAAGGGAGCGCACATAAGAAAAGTCAAGACCAAATTTAAGTCCCATTGAGGCATTATGAAAGGCACGGAAGGGAACTTGTGTGTAATGCCTTTAACGAAACGGTTAACAACCAAAGACTTAAAAAGAGAAGGCTGATCAGGAAGCATCAGGAAGGCGGAAACGGCAGAAAGATAACCTTTGATAGTGCCCAGAGCAGAGCCCTACTGGGCTAAAGACAGAAGAAACAGAAGAACATCAGAAAGAGGGCCGAAGGGGGATATACAGCTTTTGCTGTGCACCATGCCACAAATCTGTTCCATCGGCAGGCGTATACCGTTTTAGTGGAGGGACGCCTGGCTGCCAGAATGACATCACAGACTTCGTGAGGAAGATCAAAAGGTGTCAACTGAAGCCGCTCAATCTCCATGCATGGAGGTGGAGGCTGGACAGGTTCGGGTGGAGGACCGCCCTCTGCGGCTGCAACAGAAGACACTCCCGAAGAGGCAGACGGATCGGGGAATCGATGCTCATACTTAGTAGCTCAGGATACCAAACTCTTCAAGCCCAGTTTGTCTGCTCCGGCGTTCTGAGAACCTGCCAGGTGTTGAACCACCAAGGTAATGCCTTGATGTTCCACCCATGTCCAGAGGCGCAGAGCCTCCTGACAAAGGGTCCAGGACCCCAACCCGCCCTGTTTGTTGCAATACCACATGGCGGTGGTGTTGTCCGTGAACACCTGCACTACACTTCCCCGAACAGAGGGAAGAAATGCCATCAGTGCAAGCCGGATCGCCCGCAGCTCCAGAAGGTTGATATGGAGCCGGGACTCCGCCGGAGACCAGAGGCTTCTGATCTCCGCCTCTCCATGTGGTCTCCCCATCCCAGGAGGGTGGCATCCATCACCACTGTGTGCTCTGGTTGGGGAAGGGAGAGGGATCTGCCACTGACCCAATCGCGGTTCGCGAGCCACCACTGTAACTGTCGTGCAGCGCCCTCCGAGATCTAGACGTGATCGGACAGGTTTCCCTGATGCTGTGCCCACTGGAACTTCAGGTACCACTGAAGAGCCCGCATAAGCCATCTGGCATGCGTCACCAGCAGGATGCAGGGGGCCATCAGGCCCAGAATCCGGAGTGTCATCCTGACTGAAACCCGGGATAGAGGCTTAAAGAGCGGAATCATAGTCTGAATATCCCGGACTCGCTGCCCGGAAGGATAAACCCGAAACAGCATTGAATCCAGAACCGCTCCGATGAAAGGGAGTGTTTGAGAGGGTCTCAGGTGCGACTTCGGCACATTGATGGAGAACCCCAGCCAATGCAGGAGGTCGGCTGTAGTCTGAAGGTGGGAGGCGACTGCCTGGGGCGAGTACGCCTTCAACATCCAGTCGTCGAGGCAGGGGTAGACTGACACCCCTGACCTGTGCAGATGAGCTGCGACCACCGCCATCACTTTTGTGAACACCCGAGGGGCGCTGGGAAGGCTGAAGGGGAGCACGGCAAACTGAAAATGCTTCTGGCCTACCATGAACCGCAGTAACGCCGGTGGGCCGGCAGGACATTGATGTAAAAATAAGTGTCCTGCAAGTCCAACGCTACCATCCAGTCTCCAGGGCAGTCAGGACCAGAGTCAGTATCTTGAACTTCTCCTTCCGGAGGAAGCGATTGATGTCCCGGAGGTCCAAGATGGGGCGCAAGCCCCCCTTTTCCTTCTTGGGAACCAGAAAGTAGTGGGAATAACAACCACTCCCTACTTCCTGATCGGGCACGTACTCAATGGCCGCCTTGGCCAGGAGGCCCGAGACTTCCTGACGGAGAAGAGCCAAATGAGCCCCTGACATGCGGTGGTACCGGGGTGGCATGGCTGGAGGGGAGGACAGAAAGGGGAACGAGTAACCTTGGCAGATTATCTGCAGCACCCACTTGTCCGATGTGATTTCGCGCCAGTGGCGGAGGTGGTGACGGACCCTGCCCCCTACCGGCGTGAGGTGCCCCCTGAAGCTCGGATTAGGAAGGCTTGGAGGTGGAAGTAGCGGGTGGAGGTAGACTGACCCGCCCGCTGGTTACCCGACCCACCCCTGCGGAAGCCACGTCGGCAGCCAAGGGGAGGCAGGTTCTGCGCAGGTTTTGTGGAGGAGCGCGCTTGGGCCTTCTTACCATGGCTACAAAAGGAACGAAACCCAGGCATGGCAGGGCTGTTCGTGGAAAGACCCAAAGACTTGGCCGTGACCCGTAAGTCTTTAAAGCGCTCCAGGGCATTGTCAGCCTTGTCGCCAAAGAGGCGAGAGCCATCAAAGGGCATGTCCATGAGCAAGCTCTGGACATCAAGCGAGTTCCCGGTAGACCGCAACCAGGCATGGTGCCTCAACACTACAGTCGTGGAAATCGCCCTGCCCAAGGAATCAGCCGTGTCCAGACCACACCTGATGGCAAACTTCGCCGCATCCTTGCCCACCGCAATCGCTTGGGAAAACACGGCCTGGACCTCTTCAGAACACTGAGGCTGGACCTCTGCTACCGAATCCCACACGGCATGGGAGTAATGGACCAATAAGCAGGCGGTATTAACCGACCGCAACCCCAAGCTGGCCGAGGAGTAAAACATCTTGCCATATTGGTCCAGCTTCTTAGAGTCCTTATCCAGCGGAGCCATGGGAAAGGCACTCCGTGAAGTCGAGGCCTGAATGACCAGGCTCTCAGGCGTGGGGTGAGTGGTCAAGAAGGCAGGGTCACCAGGCACCGGGCGATGACGCCTAGCGACGTTCTTATCCACCAGTGCCCCCGAGGCCGGCCGCAACCAAGTGCCCAAAAGGACTTCGGTAAGGGCCTCATTGAAAGGGAGCAGCGGTTCCGACGATGTAGACGCCGTTTGGAGCACCTCCGTAAGGAGGTTGGTCTTCAGGGTCACCGTAGGGAGGTCGAGATGGAGAGCCTCCGCAGCTCGACGCAGCGCCATAGTGTAGGAAGTGCCCTCCTCCATAGTAGGCGGAGGAGGCAAACCCCGGGTCAGAAGACACATCAAGTTCACCCGCATCTTGAAGGTCATCCACCCAATCCTGCTCGGAGAGGGGGCAAGCAACGCCGGGAATGGTGCCGGGAGTGGCCGAACGGGAGCCGCATCCCAATGCGGATCCCAGGTTGGTACAAAATGGTCCGAGAACCGGGGAAGGATAAACGGCACCCAGTGTGGCGCCTGTGGCGGTGCTGGGGCCGGGGCCGGAGCCAAGAGAAGCTCCGGGGCCGGAGCCAGCGGTGCTGCACCTTGTGGCGCCGGGGCCGGAGGCGCTGGATCCACTGGCTCTGGGGCCGGTGCCAGAGACAGGGCCAACAGGATCTGGACACGGGACCGCGGGGCCAGCAGGCGCACCGGTGGGAGCCCGAGGCCTAAACAGGCGGTCCATGGCAGCAAGAAACTCTTGCATTCATTCGGGAGTCCACGACGGACCTGGGTATAGCGGGTAGGCCGCGGGACTCCGAGGCTCCGGATGAGACACAGGGGCAGTGCCCCTATCCCCCTCGTCCGCCTCCGAGGAGCGACGGGGGGATGTCTGAGAGCGAACACGCTTCTTTGACTTCATCTTGTGCTTACCGGAATCTGAAGGTGAAGACTTAGAGCCCGAGAAACGACGGCTCCGGTCCTGTGAACAGCCCCTAGACCCGGAGCGGCGGTGATAGGAGTGCCGGACCTCCAGCAACTTCCGGCGCCGCTCCTGCAAGGCCTTCGGAGTCATGGCACGGCAGTCCCGATAGTTCGGGGAGTCATGGTTGGTCTCCAGGCAGTAGAGGCAGATGGGGGTCCGCCACCGACATAGAACGGCGGCACGACCCACATGACTTGAAGCCGGGCATCCCTACGTGCACCAGGAGACAAGAGGAGACAAAGGTCTCAAAAAAGTGGTCAAAAATTGACCGAGGTACGTGCTCAATCCTGGTCTGCGCTTTCGGCACGGAAAAAGAAAGAACTGACGTCAGCGCGCATGGGTGGTGCCTAAGTAGTCTCTGTGATGTCATCTCGGCGCTCACGTCGCCAGTGACGGACGCGGAGCTGCACGACGCCACCTACTGGCACGCATGGGGTACTGCTAAGCAGAAAACCTTCAGGATCCAGTTTGACACCTGCGGAATATTCTAAAGTAAGGAATCTATCACTAACGTGTCTCTTTCAGATAAAGGAGCTTTTTTAGATGGAAACTGAGGCCTTTCCATAGAACCAAGAGTTGGCGGGTTGGTGATGATTTTCAGTTAGATAAAAGTATCCACCAGAAAGAGAGCTACCAAAGCTATGCAACTTGTTCTGATGGATTTTTCTAACCCCTGATTCCTCGCCTTATGAATAGATACCAAAACAGTACCTTTCAAGGTGGGAGGCTGCGGAATGGCTCGAACCAAATAGTCCTGCAGGATCGAATGGGCAAGATGACCATCCAGACAGACCGGACTGTCAAGATAGTAGTGCTATGTGAATATGAGCACTGATGCCAATGTAGACGCATGACAGATATCTAGGACATGTCCTCTGCGTGCCCAACCAGTTATAGAGGCCTTGGGCCTGGTGAAATGAGCCTTCAGAGCTTCTGGAGGCTTCTGTAAAGCCAATGTATAGACAATCCCGCCTTTGCACCAGAGAACGCCACAAAGAGCTGATCGTACACCTGATGTTCCTTGGTTTCAATAATGTAAAAACTCAGTGCTCTTTTGGGTTCCGAGCAATGGAGTCTCTCTTTCTCTTCTGGGGGAAGGAGGTGGAGCATAGGTCAGCAGAGTGATGGCTTGACCGAAGGAAAAAAGGTGTCACCAACTTCAGTAGGAACGCAGCTTAAGCCTTTAACACCACTTTGTCCAAGAAAAAAGTTGTATAAAGAGGATGGACAGAGAGGGCCTGAGGCTCAGTAACCCAGCATGCAGGTGTTATCCCAACCAGAAAGATCACTTTCAAGGTGAGGAGGCACAATGGACAACTGTACACTGGCTCGAAAGGGGTACCAATGAGAAAAGTGAGAAACAGATTTAAGTCTCACTGTGGCATTACAAAGGGCCTAGATGGAAATATGATACAAGCCTTTAAAGAAATGAATCATAACCACAGGAGAACTCATCTGGCAAACGTAAAATGTCTGAAAGAGACATCACAACGCCTTTAAAAGTCCTCCCGGCATGTCCTTAGTGGGCTATAAACAAAACAAATAATACATTTCACAGTTTTGCCTGCAACGGGTCTCTCTGGAGGGTACCGCAACAAGCCACAAATTATTCTGATGCCCAGCATACACAGTGTAGGAGGCTGGCTTAGTATACCGTGCACTAATTTAAGTGAAGCACCTTGAACAAATCCAGACGACCTTTATGGTGATTTTAGTGGTCTTAGACAGCCATAGAAAGCTCTCTAATTGGTAGCTGTGGAGAGCAGCCTTCAGGAGTGTTAAGTAGCTCGTTCCACCAGAACTAACCATATAGTGTAGGTTAAACAAAAAAGAACCAAACAGTGTAGTTATAAAAATAAGTTTATTTATTTTACACACACTAACAAATTGGTATATCTCCTGCCCGGAGATATCAAGACAATAGATACAGTACCTCAATTGTAAACAGGTAAGCACAAATACACAGTGGTCTCCAGGGGGAAACCAAACCATATACTAAAGAAGTGGATTGTGAACTGCGACCGAAGTCCGGACTTGGACCAGGAGTCTCAGAAGAGCTGGGGACACAAGGAACCACTCGAAATAAGTGCCCAGGTACCCTACGGAGGCTATGTGCAGAGTGGAAACACAGCTGCATAATCAGTGCAAGTCAACTGGAAGTCACTGTTGCAGTTTTCAAGAAGGACCCTTTCCAGTGAGCCCTGGAGAAACCCAGTGGAAGACAGAAGGTTGGAGAGTTGACTCACCTGTGGATACCCCAAGAACCAGAATAAATACACAAAGGAAGCAGGTTGCCTAAGTGCGAAGTGACGTCAGAAACCAGCGTAGACCACAATGGAGGACTTCTGGAAAGAGGCAGCTGGCGAAGAAGGTGAAAGAGTCTGGTGGACTCCGAGGATGGATTCTTGAAGAGAAGAACCTGCAAGCAGAGGCGACAGAGTCTAGCCATTTTCAGGTGACCAGGAGGCACGGAAAAACAATGACCACAGATGACGGAAGAGCCAGGAGTGATGACGGTGACCCTGTTACTGCTGCTGTGAGGACCAATCAACGCTCTGGAAGACCAGGAGCTGTTTAAGGGCTGTCTCACATTGGAGGTCAAGAACCAGGGGGTCACTGTCTGGCAGGAGCACTAACAAGCCTTGGCAACAGCAACAGACGTGGTAAACGAAAAAGGTGCAACGTTGGGACCAGCAAGGTCAAAGGGACTCACCAATTGCAGAAGAGTCACAGCAGGCCTGAGCAAGCAGGGGAGTCTACTGAAGCCAAATAAAACCCTGGAGAGGACCCACAGGCCGAAGGCACAGAAGTCGCAAGAGTACCTCGAGCAGCTCACCAAAGATTCAGGCCCACGGTGCAGAGGATGCGGTGAGGATGAAAATCTTGGCAGGAAGAGATGCTGGAGGCTGGAGCTTCTTGTAGACCGAAGATCTCTGGAGTACAGAGCCAACAAGCCTTCGCAAGGGCAAGTCAGCATTGTACACAGGGGTTCTGTTCCAGCCGTCCTGATGAGGGATACTGGCCTCAAACTTGCTGAGAGGGTAGGTCAGGCCTCGAGGAGTTGCAGAACCACCACCAGTGTTGCTGAGCCTGTCAGAGTCTGCGGGACGTAAGGAGCAGCAGACCGGTGAGCTATGTTGTGGGGCCTGCAGAAGCAAGGGAGTGACTCCTTCACTCCAAGGGAGATGCCTTCAGGAGTCTTTGAGGCCCACAGGCTTGGAGAGGTACATGGATGAAACACGGAACAGACGACAAAGACTACTTGCAGAACAGCAAGATCAGGATCAGTAGGAATGCTCCTAGGTGCAGTCTCAGTTCCAAGTGCCTAGACGGTCGAATTGGAAATGGTTTCATATTTGAAACTTGTCCCACAACGTATCTGAAGAGCCACCAACATGTAAGCCCTTCAGTACCCTCAGGAAAGGGTTGGGACGATACAAGGGACCCTCCCAGAGGAGGGGCTGGACAGAGGCGAGGATATGTCTATGTCCTTTTTTCCAGATTTGCGTCAAAGCGGAAGCCTAGGGCTCCTTGAACTGGCTCAAACTGGAGTATGCAAGGAGGGCACCAAATGTGCCCTTCAAAGCAGTCTGGTGACAATGGCAAGCCCACCACCCCAGCCCAATACACTAAGTCCTGTCTGGGAGGTGGGCACACCTCCCTTTGACAGAAAACCTATTGTTCTACCTTCCCCTCCCGAGCTTGGCTAAGCAGCAGGAGTGCAGAATCGTGTCTGGGGTCGGCAGGAGCACTAGCTTCCTGGCAGACCATGGAAGGCTGTTACAGGGAGTACTGGATGCTTCCCCGAGGAGCCCGCAATGCATGGAATCATAACACTAACACTGGTAATGGTGTTGGGGTATGATTCAATATCTTTTATACCAAACATGCCCAGATTCGGCACACCCAATATATAGTTTGCCATCGCGTAATGGCGCCTGGCCACTATATGTATCAAAATGGCTGACCGCACTTACAAAGCCTAGAGAATTGACTCTGGGGTTTGAAGGGGGTGCCCCACTCATGCTAGGCACCCTCAGCCCTTATAACCTAGCACCCTGCCTGCAGGATTGAAAGGTAATCCTTAGGGGTGACTTACAGTTTTTAAGTTGAGCTACCTCAGATATAAGGAAACTTATATCTGTCGTAAGAGGTGTTAGCATCGACTCACACAGGCTTCATTGGCAGGCCTGTAGTCACAGTTTGAGTGGTATCTCATGGTTGGCATTATTCATGCAGTAGCCAATGGGAGACCCCTGGTGTAACTATGCCCTGGGTACCTTTGTACCATATACTAGGGACTTGCATGGGTACACCAGCAGCCAATTGGGAAAGTACCAAAGTATTTGCCAATGTGAAATTTAGGGAGAAAGCACAGTAACTGGGGTCCTATTTTGCAGGATCCCAAACAGACTAGTCATAAAACAGAATAACACCAGCAAAAAGTGAGAATAACTATGAAAGTAGATCCTACTTTCCGACACCTGGGGGCAATTCAAAAGTTAAGGAGTCTGCGTCTAGGTGTCTCTATCAGATGTCCCCCACCGACTGCTTGGTCTTGGAGCAGTGAGGATCCAACCCAGACTCTCACTTTTGGTGTTTGGTGCAGGGAGTCGGGTAAACCGGGGGTTGTTGCTGCACTGCTTCAGTTGGTCCTGATGTCTTCACACTCTGTGGGGAAACAGATCTGACCTTCCAGAGCATGAGTACCTTCTCATGGTCGTCTGCGGCGTCAGTCAGGCCAGGGAGATGCAAGGCAGTGGACCGGTCTGTGCTTGTTGGTACCTGTAGGTTGCAGGAGAGTAGCTCCTCTACTCCAAGGAAGACTGTAGGCGATTTTCGATGTGCTGGCAGGCTATTCAAGGCTTTGGCAGTTCTCCAGCGTATAGGACAAGTCACTCTAACACAACTGTCGAGAGAGGGCTGAGGACGGGCAGAGTATTGAACTGAATAAAACAGCTCTGCTGCATTTCTCGAGGCAGCGACTCTTTTTTGTGCTACTTCTCTTAATCCATCGAATCAGAGTTCTTGTCTCTTAGTTCCCAGGCCCAAGGTTCCAGGGGTACCACTTACTAGGGACTTTCAAGGATCCTAAAGGGGTGCCAACTGTGAAGCAATCATACAATTCAGGGAAAGAACACTGGTAATGGGGACCTGGTTATCAGGAACCCATTACACTTTCAGTCGAAATTGCATTAGATAACAGGCAAAAATAAGGGGGGTGGAGTGCTGCAGCAGAGTCCAGCTTCCTATACAGATTATCTAACCACAGATTGCACACCTACTGCACTTCCCTAGCTGCCTGACTAGAACTGTTAAATTTTCAGAGCAACTCTCTAACATGCCATTAGGTGGCATTGTGAGCTCAGTTTCTGGCCCGCCCCGCCAAACGTGATGTCGGGGCCACTGTATGTGTACTACCTATGCGCGTTGATGCAAGTTTCTTTCCGATCTTTTGCAGAGCAGTCACACATGGAGACATAGAAATCAGAATACGCCAGAGTAAAGTCCTCTAATTTTGGGACGTGCAGGTAGAAATATCCATCAGAAGAGTCCATTCCACTGAACGGGGAAGAGGAATGGTTGGTGAGTAATCAGCTGTTAAAGTAAAGGCATTACCAAAAGGTAAGTACCTTGTTCTTCTTATGGATTATACTAACCACAGAGTCCTCACAGTAGCACCCCAGGTGGTGGATCTGTAGAATGACTCAGAGCAGGAAATCCAATGAGACAGATCAGGTGAAGTGTCCATCCTGCCAGACCTGGATGTTGAGGCAATAGAGCTTTGTGAACATGTGGCAATAGAGCTTTGTGAACATGTGGAGGGACGCACAGGTAGGTAGCTGGCACAGGTCAAGACAATCGGTACTCACAAAAATTTTCCCAGGGGCCACAAAGTTTGGTCTCTCAAAGTTTTGGCGGCACGGTAGGTTTAGGGGAAGCGAAGCTTATACATATAGTGTCTGATATGCACAATGTGAAACCAGAATCTTAGGAAGAATCTCGGAAACTCCACTTAACAAAATTGTGCTATCCTAGTCAATTTCATTATTTCACTTTTTCTCCAATATCATATATGAGGACCTCGAAATACATGCCTTGAGCAAGGGGGCTGTAGAAAACCAACTCTTTTGCTTGATTTAATAAACTACAATGCTGTTCATATATAATAGAAACCCAAGCCACTCACAGAGAGCACATCATTATTAATATTCTTATATCAGTGCATTGACAAGTATTTCTTATATCAGTGCATTGAGAAGTATTTTTTTTTAAGTGATAGAACATTCATTCTTCTCCCCAGCCTAACAACAATGCCAATAGTGAACTAAGAGGCAAGTCGGCTGACTGACTTGCCTCTTAGTTCACTATTGGTATTGGTGTCAGGGTGGGGTGAAGAATGAATGATTCTAAAGTCATATTTGGAAACTTAAAAAAAAATACTTCAGTACCAAGGTGAAACAGTTAGCATGTGAATGGATTACACTTTTGAATTTTGAACAGACGTTATCATACTATTACACTTTTGCTGCAAGGGGTCTTTAAAAATGAAGGTATTCTGAAGCTAAGCAGTGCAGGAAACACTAGTTACTTACTTTTTTTAACTTAAATTAACCTTCAAATACATGCTTGCCTGTTTGTTTAACATCTTTATAATGTTAGTGCGGAGTCAAGTAAACAGCAGCTCAGTGCTGTTGTTGATGAGGGGGCCACATGTAAAGGTCAGGAATGCCACATGCGGCCCCCAGGCTGTACTTTGAGTATCACAGTCCAAGACTGTCACACTGTGTGCCAGAGCAGTTGTGGCTGCCTTTGTTCTGGTAGAACTCGCATGCCAGTCTTGTAGGAGTTGCTCTTGGATAGCCCATAGCTAATTTTTATGCATTATACAATCAATTGGGAGAAGGTTCTCTTCGGTAATGCTTTTGCTTTTTTGGCTCCGGATAAGCCCCAAAAAAATGGATTGTCTAATCAATTGTCTCTTGCCCGAATGATGTTAAAAGTGAGGGCACTCTTAGGATCAAGAAAATTGAGCCGCTCCTCTACCTTGGACAGATGAAATAAGGAGTATCAAGACAGCAGAGTAATGGATTGCCCTATGTGGAAGGGGGTGACTACTTTTGGCAAGAAAACCACTTTGTCCACGTCCAAGTCTGTCCACAATGAAATATGTGTAAGGCTGCTGGATGGATAAGGCCTGGAGTTCACTTGCTCATAAAATAGAGGAGACAGCAATGAAGAAAACTGTTGTAACGGTCAAAAAGCTTATAGGACAGCTGTGCATCAGTGTAAAAGGAGTTCACATCAGGTTGGTGTGAACCTAATTGAAGTCCCACTGTGGCATAACAAAAAGGTGTTGACTGGAACATGAGGATCGGCCCCTTCAAGAAAAAAATGACAACCAGTGATCTGAAAAAGGATAGCCGATTGGCCAACCGCAGTAAGGACGAAAGATAACCCTTCACTGGGATAGAAAGACAGACAATAAAATGTCAGACAACTTTGCCTGTAAAGGCTGAATATCACAGGAAGAACACCAGACAACAAACTTCTCCCAGCGTGGTACATATACTGTGTGCTGGAAGGATTTCTGGCTTTTAGGATAACACATATACTTTGAGGAAAAAATAAATCGAGAACCATCATTTGTTACCGCTCAAACTCCACGCATGGAGGTGCAGGTTGTGCAGACTCTGAGGCATGACCCGGCCTAGTTGTTACGACAGGAGGACCTCCCAAAGGACATCTGAAACCGAATTTATGCTAACAGCATGAAGTTCCGGGTGCCACAGTCTCCTTGCCCAGTCCAGAGCCTCTAGGATGACTTGGGCCTGGTCTTTCTTGATCTTTTTCCATACTCTTGCCAGGAAAAGTGGGGGGAAATGGCATAGAGGAGTCCCAAGCCCTAGTCCGAGTGAAAGTCGTCTCTGAGGGAGAACTGCTTTGGGAACTCAAACAATCAAAAGCCTGCACACTATGTGTTTCAGGCAGGGCAAATATATCGAACCAGGAGTGTTCCTACAGTTGGAGGACACCCTCTGCCCCCTCTTAGTGCAACTGTCATTTGTGATCCACTAAGCAACGCCAGCTAAGATTGCCCGCTCTGTCAATTAAAGATCCTGCCAGGTAATGAAAGTCCTCTTATCTCCACCTTTTTCAGATGGGTTACCTAATCCAACCATGATGCATCCATCCAGACCATTAGCTTTTTGTGGGGGGGGTGGGGGAAATGGGGGGGGGGGCTTGATCAGCAACCACTGCAGGTCTTCCGCCATCTTATCCGACACGTGGATGGAATCCAAAAGGGTCCTCAGCCCACGGAAACTTCAGTTCTCACGGAGGAGCCTTCATGTACCACCTGGAGACAAAAAGGCGAAGAAGCCTCAAAGCCGCTCTCACTGACACCCAGGTCAGAGGTTGAAAGGCAAGGGTCTTTGCCTGAATGTCCTGGACTCACTGAGAGGGAAGGAAAGCTTGGAGAAGCCCCATATCCAAGATGGCTTTGATGAAGAGGAGCTGTTGTGAAGGAGTATGGTGTGATTTCCGCACAATTATGGAAAAGGTTAACAATCTCAACAAGTTGGCTCTTGTCTGAAGGTGGTTTATGATTTTTTGAGGTGAGTTTGCCTACAGCAACCAGTCGTCGAAATATGGGAAGGATGTCACTCCCAACCTTTGCAATTGGGCTGCAACCACCACCATCACTTTTGTGAACATACAAGGTGCACTGATAAGGCCAAAGGGGACCACCGAGAACTAAAAGTTCTCTTTGCCTACCTGAAACAGCAGTGTACATTTTAACTTGTCCTTCTGAAGGAAGGAGTTCAGATGGCGAAGATCTAGGATCGGGAGGAGTAAAGGAAATAACAGCCAATCCCTATCTCAGACGCTAAGACCCGCTCTATGACTCCCCTGGACACAAGAGAGGCTGAACTACTCCTAGTAGTATGGACAAATGGTCCTCCATGGAGTGTTGTGGGTGGCATATCCGAGAAATCTGACAGGAAGGGCAGAGACGGACTGTGTTCCACATTCTGGAGCACCCATTGGTCTGATGAGATCCTCCTCCACCCGGGGAGGTGAAAGGTGATATGACCTCTCATTATGCAATTATGTGCTGCCGAAGGTGATTTAAAGCAGTTTTGTAGTAGCTGGGAGAGGAGAGGCTCATGTTTGGGTAGATCGTTAGCCATTTGGGACCTGGATGCGGCCGACCTGATCCACTGCCTATATTTCACAGAACCGAGAGGCCTATTGCATTGCCTCTGTTAACATCCCTCACGAAGCCTCAAAAAGGGTGAGATTGTTTCGAAAATTGGAGGACCGGCAGAGAGAGCCCAAGAAAGCATGCCATTGCCTTCCTGTCTTTATGATGCTCTAGGGTCGAATCCACGTGGTCTCCACAAAGAGGAGTCCCATCAAAGTGCATAATCATCCATGACTGCTGGACGTCACTGGAGAATCCATTGAATTAGATCCAATTGTGGCATCTAAGCACGAGGCTAATGTCTGTTGCTCTACCCAAACAGTTGGTTGTGTCCAAGCCCAATTGAATGGAGTACTTTGCGGTGTCTTGTCTATCTTGAATAAGGCATTGGAGGTTTGGCCTTTCATCATCTGAGACCCTAGGCAAAGCAACAGCCATCATGTCCCATAAAGAGAGAGTGTATCTCCCAATGAGGGAGCTGGTATTGAGGGACATGAGGGCAAGACTGCTCAAAGAGAACATCATTTTGGCAAATGCCTCCATGAATTTAGACTCTCTTCCTAGAGGGTGGTCAGAAATGCATTGGGGTCCAAACAGCTGGAGGTGGCCCGCACCATATTTTCATCTTATTCAACACCAAACAAAATGCCGTAGGACACTACACTCTTCTGAATCATTCAAACAAATCGGTTAAATCTATTTATTACACAATACTCGTCAGTTTCCGATCGCTGGATTGCAGTGGTTCAGTTGTTACTTTCAAATTGAGAAGCACATTCCAATAATGTATCAAAGAATGTGTTGTTACATTCTACTTACATCACATAAGGCACCAAATCGAAGTATTGAGAGTAGAGAATGCACATGGCTTTCACTAGTGAAATATAACCGTGTTCGTACATGTCGTTCAGGAGACATAACCCCTCTGGAGTACCTGCAATAAAACAAAATCACAAATCAAAACATGAGAGAGAAGTATCTGTTCCAGCTAATTTTACTTTTAAATTATATCATGGCCTAAAGTGCTTTATGAATATATGAACAAGTGACTTACCTTTGGTAATACCTTATCTGGTAGAGACATAATCTAGCCGCTGATTTCTTTCCTTTGAATTTCCCAGGCGTCAGACTGGATCCGGAAGATTTTTCTTAGCGCAACACGCTGGTGCGCCGGTAGGTGTCATCGGTCAGTTCGGCGTGATGTCATCGGCGCCCTAGTGACGTCCACATCACCTATATATGCACCACCTTGGCAAGCTGACGTCAGTTACTTTTCACGACTTTCCACGCCAGGAGCACAGAGCCACGAAATGCACTGACATTGGTGTGTTTTTGAACAACAAGGGCCCTGCTGTTGTAATTCTATCTAGGACCCTAATTCAATATTCCTGATGTATGCCCTTATGTGGTTATAATAAATAATATCCTTATAAAGGCATAAGAATCATATCCATATTTAGTCATAGCCCATGCTGTCCAAATTAAGCAAGGCTACTTCCCCAGGCTCCTAGAAAGTACAAGGAGTTCTGTAAACAAACCAAACCTCCAGCAACCTGGGAATTCACCATTGCTTTTGTTTTGATTTCGTCCTAGAACTCCTGTGAGCACTGTAAGAACGGCCAGTTCTTAGTGACATCTTTATTGACGTCTTATGTCCAACCTTACGTCAAACCTGGCACCCTTCAGGTATAAATATACCAACGTTGCCTTAAGCAAACACACGGTGGTTTTGGAGCAGAGCGGCTATCTACTTGCCCGAGAGCCCAGCTGATGCGAGAGCCCACGGACGCCGCCCCTCCCCTTTGACGCACTGAGAGAGACGCTGTCTTTTCTCCTGCCGAGAAATCCAGCTCCGGTGTTTCCAGATACCTTCGCGGGTTAATGGTATATCGAGTCCTGAGAGAGAGAGATAGCAGACCTCCTGCTTTCTAATACCCAGGTACGGAGCTGACGAAACCCTTAAAGAGAATTCTTGATTCAGATTCCTTGGCAAAACCAACTTAACTTAAACTGCTACTTACTTACTCCTTCACACGTATTAGACTTAGGTCAGGTACACCGGGGTAGGCGTATTTAGAAGCACCAGTTGAGTACGTTAGTCAATGTATTTGTGTATGTATATATTTTATCTATTTTAAAGTAACATATGGCTAAGAAACCATATCAATGCTTTTACAGTATTATTTCATAGTACTCCTTTTACTGTACACACTTTACTTTACTCTAAGTATTGCAATTGTGGCAATTCATTTCTCTTGCATGAGAAAGAAGACTGCTCAATAAATAACACCTTTTATTGAAAACGCCCGTCTCTCTTTTCTCTGCACTCTGGTGAAACAAAGTATGCACACTTGACTGAGTGAAATAGCTGTCTATTGTTTTCACACGACTCTAGAGATACACTCTTATTCTGAGGGAGCAAAGTTGTCATGTTTTATGGTTGTCAGAAGCTAATCCCTTCTTGTCTATCCAGGGAAGTTAAATTCCTCCTTGTTTATTCGAGAAATTTTCTAGTGACCTCTGAGCTAGCTGGCAAACCTTAAGTCTAATATAATCAGTAGAGACCTAGTCGACCTCAGTCCTACGTCTACACTGCTGTTTATATTATTCCAATGCGCAGAGCCTATTGGGAATATAGGAACTACACTACATGGCGCCCAACGTTTGTTAAGGCGATAAATCTAACGCAAGACGTTAGAGTAACTCAGTCGTGCTTTTTCACACAGACCCTTTTCCCGTAAATACTCCAAAAGACGTCTGGAGTGGGTAAAAGGTTAAAAATCCGCCGGAACTTAGTAGGAAGAGATTCCTGTGTATAGTTTTTGGTTTAGTCAACGTTGAAGGATACAGTGTTCCAAAATATTGTGCACCTAATCTTTGTTTCCCTTAAACTTGATCTGCAACAAAAAGCTTTCTGTTAGTAAAAATGACGGAAAGTGAAGACGAAAGGGAGGCAGCTACAATAGCAGCTCGACTCCTAGCGGATGACACAAGTCTCCAAGAAAATGACCCGAATGTTATAATCATTCCGGTAAATGTAAGAAAAACTATAACTATTAAACTTATAGAAAATGGACTGACATCATGAGTCATATTCGTGGTAGAGGCCCATGAATATCGGCAGACAGAGGTATTCTACTCATGGATAAACTTTCCAGCAGCAAACGCTGCAACACACAAATTCCACTATTATAAAATAGAGGAACCTCCGGATGAATACACTCCTTTCGAGGAGCTTGACATCCCACTAAATTACCAAGAGCACCTGCTCTGGTTTAAAGGCGCCCTAAAACATAAAGATCACATCACCAGGCTCGGTCCACTAGGTAGACCAGGTGCAACGTGGCCAGTTCTAGCCAGCTACACACCACACCCCGACATTGAAACAATGACAGACCGGGAACTTTTAGCTCAACTAAAACAGCTAATTAAAATACATAGACAATTATTCCAATATGTAATGCGGACGTCAACAGTCCAACCAGCAATTAACATTCCACAGCTGACCCCTCATCAGGGGAAAACAAACAAAATAACACCACAGAACATACAATCCTGTCATGGTAAAACACCCGCAAAATGGGAACAAATTCCATTCTGGTTAGCACAAAAAATCACTCAAAATAGAGGCAGTATTTCCTGATACTACACCTACTGAGAAACACAGAATTCTGACTATCTGTCTTCCAATGGGGATCGCACCACATGTGGAGGACTGTGACACTTGGGGCACAGTCTTTGCTTCCATTTACACAAAAACACATGGTGTTCCGTCCATGCGCGGTAATACCAGATGTGTTAAGACAGATTCAAAATGAATACGGTCCAGAACCTGCTTTAACTCTGGGTATGAAATTACTGAAAGACTTCAAGCAGGTCTCGGCTATATTGTTAGAAAACATAAAAGGAGAAGCAGCATCTGTGGCGATCCGCCAGAAATTGAAAGAAACAGATATAGCAAAACAAACTTTTGAACTTGCCAGAATCATAGAAAAATCCTATGAAGAACTAGGTAGAGATAGTTTGGGTGGGAAACCAGTAACACCCCAACTAACTGAAAATCCTGAAAAAATCTTTATTAAAAATAATGTAAATACTCCAAAAAAGAGTTGGGATGGTAATAAACAATCCACTCACAAAGAAAAAAGATTCCAGTCCAGAGGAAGGTCTCCTCAACGAAGAGAAAGATCTCCTGACCGAGGAAACAAGTCTCCCCAGAGGGAGCCCTCTGAGAAAAGATACAACCTTAGAAATAGGGATAATTTGAAAAAACCTGATAGATATCAAGATATTGATAGACGTCCATCTCGATCTTTTCAGACTTCCTCGCAGAAATCGGAAAGAAGAGGACGGTCAGAACACAGGGAAGAGCACATCAAGTCCAAAGACAAGGAACCTGCTCATCAAGGTAAAAAATTACAATTTCCAAGAAAGAAGGTAGTCAATATCAACAAGAGAGAAAGGGCATGAGTAGGTACTCCTGTACCCCAACCAAATGTAAATTAACAACAAAGGAGTGACTGTGATAAAGGTGCTACCAAACTAAGATAGTGAGGTGTAATGTTATTTCGCTCTGTGCTGCACATGTGATCAATGCTCACACACGTGCATGCGCACAGCGAAATCTATCTATCTCCCTATGCATGCCCAATAGGTCCTCCTCTAAGGATAAGACCTGATGGGCTTTATAGTCACCCAGTTTTAAAAAGAGGGAAAGAACCTTGCTTGTTAGAAGGACCCTCACTCACCACTAGTTGGTGACATGCTTCATCATTGGGTCCCCGCTGGGGTGACCGAATGTCCCCCCAGCGTGCTACGACACCTGATTGCAGCGGAGCAGGATGTGGTGAGTGCAACAGTGCCCAAATTAGGAGGTGACTAAACGTGAATGTGTAAGTGTCTTAAAAAATGCAAAGGTGGTGCCTTTACAAAAAAATTTAATAATGGCCAACCTGCATTAAGTAAAAACAAAGTGGACGGACTACTCAAGGTTCTGAGTTACGGAACCGGAGTCCTAATAAAGATCAAAAGTTGGTCAACATGTTTCTGCTGTAAATTTGCAATTTGCTCAGCATTCGTCAGGACCTACGCAAAAGTCCTCCGGTGGTGTACACGCGCTAAGGCGTACCCTCCCAGGAGGCTCGAAATGTGAAAAATATATACAGTGATAAAGTACCGGATAGTTTCCGTAGTTACCCACTACAATTTTTAGTAGGGATACATCAAAAACTTTCTTAGAGGCATAATCACGCCCCTTCGGTAGAGACAGCGTGGGACTCCTTCACGCGGTGTCTATTTCGGCACCCGCGACTCCCCTCTGTATTTAATGCAGGTTGGCCATTATTAAAGATTTTTGTAAAGGCACAACCTTTGCATTTTTTAAGACACTTACACATTCACGTTTAGTCACCTCCTAATTTGGGCACTGTTGCACTCACCACATCCTGCTTCGCTGCAATTAGGCGTCTTAGCACGCTGGGGGGACATTCGTCACCCCAGCGGGGACCCAATGATGAAGCATGTCACCAACTAGTGGTGAGTGAGGGTCCTTCTAACAAGCAAGGTTCTTTCCCTCTTTTTAACACTGGGTGACTATAAAGCCCATCAGGTCTTATCCTTAGAGGAGGACCTATTGGGCGTGCATAGGGAGATAGATAGATTTCGCTGTGCGCATGCACGTGTGTGAGCATTGATCACATGTGCAGCACAGAGCGAAATAACATTACACCTCACTATCTTAGTTTGGTAGCACCTTTATCACAGTCACTCCTTTGTTGTTAATTTACAAGAAAGAAGGTAGCCAGTATTAAAATAATTAAACATGCCGAGGATACTGAGGACACAGCTGAAAAACGGAGAGTGGGCCCAGACAATGCTAGACAGCGCAGCAGAAGTGACCATAGCTCGCAAGATCTTGATGAATCTTCTGGAGACAGTGGACACGAATGAATACATTCAGGTGGAAACTGCGGATACCAGGGTAAGCGAACCTCATAAAATATACGAGATAACTTTACGTATAGAGGGAGATAAGACCAGGAAAGTAAGAGGTCTCTTTTGGGATAATCTTTCGAAAGGCTATGACATCCTTTTAGCTGAGAAAGACTGGCCACCAGAGTTTGTCAGGGAGTGCCCTCATGGCGAAGAAATGATTATGCCTGCCTTCTCAAATCATATTCCAATTCATAGAAAATATACATATGCAAGAAAATGGGAGGTGGCCCAACCTCCTGCATTATACAAAAATCATGTAGGATGGGATGAGGACTCTCCTCCTCACAAAATCCAGTTAAAATGTCAACCTACTGCACAAAGGCAGTGCCCAATTAAACAAGAAGCTAAAAAACAAGTCAGGGAGATCTTAGATCAACTTGAATACCAGGGGGTGATTGAAACATGCACCTCACAAATGAACAATCCTTTGTGTCCTGTCTCCAAGCCAGGCGATTCATATCGTCTAGTTTTGGACTACAGACACCTTAACTCATGTTGCAAAACATTTGCAGTCCAAAATTCACACAGTGCGGCACTAATGAATAACATTGTGCGCAAAAAATAAAAAAACAACATTAGACATCTCTAATGGATTCTTTTGTCAAAACATTGCACCTGAAAGCAGGTATTTGACCACTTACTCAATAATGGGGTCACAGAAAATTTTCTGTCGACTCCCACAGGGATTCAAGAATAGCCCAGGATTATTCTCAGCAAGAGTAACAGAGTTACTACAAATATATGATGATGAAGCATTATCTTATGTCGATGACATCTACCTAACAGATGATGACCTGGATACTCACTTGAAAAGAGTGAACACCATAATACTTGGGTTCGCAGCTCAGGGTTACAAATTCAACTTTAAAAAGTCACGAATTGCCCATCTAACTGTCCTGTTTTTAGGATATGAATTATCAAGTGAAGGCAAAAGCCTAGCAGACAACTTCTTAGAGAAGTGTGCTGTACTCCAAGCACCAAAAACGCTGAAGAACTTACAATCAATATTAGGTTTCCTGAATTTCGGAAGAACATACATTCTAAATTATGCAGAGAGGGTTAAACCTCTCTATGAATTAATAAAACCTGATTTCAAACCAATAAATTGGACTCAGAAACACACAGAAATTTTAAGATCATTGCAAACAGACATGTTAGCTAAAACTAAATTGCAAACTCGCGAAAACATACGCAACCTTGTAATCCGAGTCATCCCAGGAAGATGCGGATTCACATACCTAACCTCTGAGGGAGAAACGGTACCAATAGCTTACAAATCACACTTGTACACACAAGCTGAAATGAAATTCAGTTCCACTGAAAAAATTCTAACTGCGGTTCAGACTGCTGTAGCAAAAGAAAGAGCCCTAGCACAAGGTAAACGAATAATAATCGTTACACCAGTACCAGCCCTAGAAGCGGTAACAAAAGCAAGCATTCCAAATGCTAAAGCACTACATCCGAGATGGATAAAATGGGTTAATTCTCTTGCTGCAACAGACGTAGTATACGAATTTGATCCTACACACAAGAATTTCTCCAATATGAATATGAATGTCCTCTGCCGACCGAAATCCTGCCTCTGGAACATTACGGCTGTATAATATATACAGACGTATCAGCACAACCCGCAGTTGGGGGTAAACAAGCTTACAGTGCTGCGTGCGCGATTGTTAAATGTCGTTGGCACGAAGGAAAATTTAGACCATTGGTCACTAAAACCCAATCTCTAGGAGATTGTACAGCTCAGCGAGCTGAACTACTAGCATTTAGGATGGCGCTTGAAAATGCCGATCGCGAATTCCCCACACTAATAGTGTGCGATTCATATTACTGCGTTCAGTCTTACAATGAATACTTTCAGAACTGGGTTCAAAACGGCTTCAAAGATGCGAAAGGTTGCACAATCAAGCATAAAACGCTTTGGGAACAAGTAGTTCTTTTACAGAAAGAACTACAAAAGACTCACGTGATCCATACACTGAGTCATCAACGTGATGGCGTTCACGTTGCGGGGAATTCATTGGCTGATGAGGCCGCGAAGGCAGCTGTGCAAACGGCTTCCGTAGCTGCTATCACCAGGTCAAAAACAAAAATAGACAGCGATATAATGCAAGCTGTCAGTGCTACGGTAAACGATGAGATAAAATCACTCCCGAAAGGCTTTCCAGTAAAGTACTCATACATAACTGATGCGAATAATGTTCCATTTGGTCGAATCCCTGGAGTGGGGGATAGGGCAATTCCAAACATGGAACACAGGTTAGGACTAATTACAGCGGCACACGAAGGACTGGCTTCGGCACACGCTGGTGTTTCCGCCACAATATCGTTATCAAAACAGAGATATTGGTGGCCGCGCATGAGAAAACAAACTAGGAACTATGTTCTAGAATGTGAAATATGCCAAAGAAGGAAAGTATCAACAGTGAAACGACTAGCACAGACGCCGCTTCTAATCTCAGATAAACCATTAGCCTGTGTTTACCTGGACCACTGTGGTCCCTTACAAAGGGATGGCAACTATAAATATATCATGGTTGCAGTGGATTCCTGCACGAGATTCATTTGGATGTGGCCCCAGCGCTCGGCTGACGCCAGAACTGTTATAAAAGATTTGCGAGTCTTTATCGGCACATACGCAATTGGCATGCTACATTCTGACAAAGGTCCTGCTTTTAGCTCTCGGGCTTATAAGGAGGCCATGACCAGCATGGGCATTGCATTGCGGTACTCTTGTCCCTTCCATCCTGAGGGAAATGCGGTAGTGGAAAGAAAAAAACCGGGACATAAAGCAATCTATAACGGCGAGGGTATTAGGTTCGGGTGATGGGTAGGTCCAACATTTAACAAGTGTCCAATGTAGTCTTAATAATCTGCCAAGAAATTCTCTGAAAGGTTTCAGTCTGTACGAACTATTGTTCGGGACTAGAATGCATATTCAGGACCTTGATAGTCAGACTTCAGTGGTAGAAGAAAAATGCTTTGATATCAAAGATCGTTTGGCTATTTTACAGGACTTAAATGAAACAAGAAAAGGGCTGAGAAACGTAAAGTTAAAACAGCCACTGAAGATAAACCACCTGTCCCAGTAAGGCCTGTCTGGATTCCAAATATTAGGGATCTGGTCAGAGAGAAGATCGCGGTGAGAAGGAATTTGGGCCTTCTTACAGAAAAGCAGTACCTGTCTTAGCTGTCAGCGGAACAAGATCAGTTGTACTACCGCCCCTTGCTGGTAAAAAGGAGAACCGAGTTGTATCCATCGACCTGGTAAAATCACAATCATGTGGCCAATAATAAGTAGTAGGCCCAGTGGACTCCCAGGAAATAGCAGAGTACCAAAATTTGCTACAATACAAGAGGTTCAAACTGAGAGACTAATCACATTCGATAAACCTGCAGTGAATAAAAAAGGACTATGCAACAATGCCATGGAACTTGTGCCTCTTGAAACCCAAATTGCAACAGTTCGTCAAGAAACACCAGTCTACCACGATGTAGCCTCAGACTATGCTAGTGAAACAAAGAAAAATCCAAAAGCAAATGAAAATTCGGAAGCAATTCCAACAATTGACAGAACTGCATCTGGCTACTTCATCAATTGCGATAACTTTTCTGAAGATCCAAGCGAACCGGAAGAAACGCCAGCAATAAAAACTTTTAAACACAAAGTAACAGAACTCTTTCATCAACTCAAAGAGCCCTACCTGATTTCTCCATGGATTGAATTTTGGATTGTGTTAGGTGTAATTTTCCTCCTGCTTTGGCTCATCATGATTCTTTGTTTGGGAAAATTCATTGAAGGAAAATACAGTACAATGGACACAGCAAGTCAGAACATCAACTTGGTCCTAAAGCCTCACAAGTCATCTCACATCGAGAAAAGAGAATTATCATCAGTGAATGTCACAGCCAATCCAATACCCGGTGGGGTAGCATGGGACAAAACGGATTATGAAATCTATGGCCCGGTTGAGCTCTTGAAATATCCACATCAGTTCAAGGTTTCATTAAGTGACTTTGTAAAACAGAGTACATTCTCTGATGATTGGGACTTTGAAAGTATTATAGATATGATGTCAGATTTAGTAATGTCAGCAAAATTTACAGAACATGATTACTTACAGGGTTCATCAAATTATGAAGAAATGTATTGTTAAAATCACTTTGCACATCACTATTTGCATAAATCTGCTCAACCTAGAAATGTTTTTAATTATAATCAATGGGAACATTGTGCAACTCCACCTGAAAGCAGCTCGAAAACATTTTATGAGAAATTCCCATACTTCTCAGGGTTTAACACATGTGATGCAGAAACGTTTTATTTTAAAATGTTAAATAAGACAGGAATGAAAACAATGTTGACAAATACTAAATTGATTTATTCTGAAACATTTTATGAAAAAATGAATACATTCGGTTTTGATTTCTGGAAGAAAAACATTGAAACAAAAACCATCTGGGGTACAAAAGATTGGCAGGTACAAGGTTTAGAAGTATTATTTCGAGCCTGCATGATCCCAGAACAAATAATATTCTTGAATGACACCATTCAACAGACAACCTGTCTTGGCCTAGCCAAAATTAAAGACTTAAACAAACCGTCTATTCCAAAGCCCATACCTGATAATAATAGCACTACAGACATGGAGATAGACGTACCTAAAATTTTAAACCAAAACAGAACACATCCTGATTGGAAAAAATGGTTGATCTGGCCCACAGACACAAATAACTGTCAAGACAGATTCCTGAACAAAATACAGGGGTTACAAATGACCAGGCCAGACCCAAGATACTCCCAGAGACAACATCCAGGGATAGTTACAACATACAGTGTAGGCAAACTATGCCTTGAGTGGCTACAAAAATCCACAATGGCTGAAATTAAGCAACACTTGACTTTACTTAAAGACGGTGCTGACTTGCGTGATTTCATAATGGGACCATGAAAACAGCGTCAAAAACGTTTCATAGCGGCCGGTATATACGCTGCGTACAACGAAGCTTGGAAAGTAATGCAAATTGAAACAGCGGAAAAAATACGAGAAATTGATCGTATTAATTTGGAAAAATCACTTTCTGTTGTGGACAATGGGTTAACGACTCTGTCTTCCAGAATATATTCACTGGACAGTATTGTATCATCTGCTATTGATATAACAGAGCAGGACTTACTAATGTTACAACACGGTCAGTCCCAATTGCGTTCTATTGTACAGCTTGGCTGGATGTTGCAAAATCTGCGTTCAGGCTACGTACCATGGCGTTTAATCAACACAACGTCCTTATTCTCTATCTTTAACCTTACTGATAAACAAATCAGTTTGGCACAAAAAGGAGCAGACTATACGATTCTGAGCATTGAAAAACTTGAGAGATTACCATTGACAATGTCAGAAAGACCTGTCATTGAATGGATAATACACGGAATAATTACAATTCCGATAACAACTTTCCAATTTAAATACTGCCAAGAGTATATACTAGCGGGCCAGTATGAAAGGTTGGGTAAAGGGTACATCAAGTCAACATGGAAATTACCTTATACACACACATGCTACAGTGAAAACAAAAAGAATGTATTTCTTAGTGGTAACAAATGTAAAAGATCACTGAGCGGTACACTTCTTTGTGAAGGCATTAACTTGCACGGAGCCTGCGATGGGTATTCAAATAACCTTTCATGTCACCTGCACGGCACTCCTACAACACAGATAGAGCCATTCTTTAGACAACTTTCTAACGGGAGTTATATTCTAATAAATGACCACAGCTGTTGTGGCATGGTGCCAGGAAAAGCCTATCTCGTCAGCGTGAGTTCCATGGTCACTTGCTGTATGCAAGTATTGTATCCAAACAGCACTCCAGATATGGAGGCAACAATTTGGCCTTCTTTGAATATCTCTTCAATTCGATTTGATACTTTAAGCAGAATAAAGTCTGTTCTTTTACAGACAACTGTGCCCTTAACGTCATCAAAAGAAACGTATGATCTGCAAGTCGCAAGGACAACGGCAGAGATACATACCATTTTATCAACAAATTGCCCTGTGCATTTCGTAGAAATGCTAAGCCAAATCCTAAATATGTCAGATACCAGTGGTATCCCACATATATTTAAGTCAATTTTTTCGGGACTGTTAACACCCTTCGAAACAGTTCTGGGCATTTTCCCTAATTTTGTCCATTCTGTCTTTGGCGGCCTACCACTTCTTTTGGGACTCGTAGCAGGAATTCTATTTTTGATCCTTCTGCTCCGATATGGCAAGCCGAGTCACAGACATGACTCCAGCAACGATGGAAGAAATGATCCTAGCTATACGCTATCGGGACCGCATAACTAAAGTCCTTGGATTAGCCCGGCTAAGAGATCTGAATATGACCTGCTTTCTTTCATTCAGACCCTCCTGGCAAAATTGCATCTTACCTGTGCTTCGATGTATGCTATGCGGGGAAGAATGCGTGTTGGACATCTGTCTTACACTACCATCAGCAGTACCATTGGATACAGATACTTTGCTAAGTCCCGTAACGGCTCATGCATCGTGTTATCCCCAGCGGCTACCCATTCTGATGACGGCATTCGTTGAGACTTCACCACTACGATTAGGTGGCAGTGAAGTACGAGGTGAGAGCAGCATCACCCAGGTACGACCTTCTATGAGCATTGCTCATCCTGACATCGATGATAGCAATCATTCTCACGACTGTACTGTTGCGGCATTTTCAAACTTGGTCAAACTTTCACCTGAAGCCGTAGACCAATTTTTTGAGAGTATGTCTGAAATGATGTTCTCCCCTGAACAGAAAGAATAACTTTTTTTAAGCAACGAGCACACAGCGTTCCCTGAACTCTGAATTCTGCCTCCAGCTTTGGTAAACAAAAGCTACTGAAAATATTGGGAACTGTTTTTTCGCCTGAATGCAAAAAAAATGTTTTTCCAAATACAAAATATTTACCTTTTTCTGGCACATGTACTCTGCTTAAAGTAGAACTATTCTTAGAGAACAGAGCTTCTATTGTAGGAACTCTAGAGACAATATATTACCTCAGCCTCTGGCATATGTACAGAATTTGTATTATTATGTGATGGAATGGGCTCGACCTTCTTTTCTGTATTAAGAGCCATTTCATGTGTACATTTTCGCAATTCATTCAGCTGATATATATATGGATTTTTTTAACTGAATGATACCACTGCTTGAAAAGCGTACAGTACCAATACTCATTTTCGTGTATTTACCATATACCATTTCAAATGCGAATTATGTATTTTGGGGTGGGTTTGAAAACACATGCATCATTATATGTTTACTATTGCTTAGTTTTAAGTAATGAGGGACATTAGATCGTGGAGTGGGTGTTGTAATTCTATCTAGGACCCTAATTCAATATTCCTGATTTATGCCCTTATGTGGTTATAATAAATAATATCCTTATAAAGGCATAAGAATCATATCCATATTTAGTCATAGCCCATGCTGTCCAAATTAAGCAAGGCTACTTCCCCAGGCTCCTAGAAAGTACAACGAGTTCTGTAAACAAACCAAACCTCCAGCAACCTGGGAATTCCCCATTGCTTTTGTTTTGATTTCGTCCTAGAACTCCTGTGAGCACTGTAAGAACGGCCAGTTCTTAGTGACATCTTTATTGACGTCTTATGTCCAACCTTACGTCAAACCCGGAACCCTTCAGGTATAAATATATCAACGTTGCCTTAAGCAAACACACTGTGGTTTTGGAGCAGAGCGGCTATCTACTTGCCCGAGAGCCCAGCTGATGAGAGCCCACGGACGACGCCCCTCCCCTTTGACGCACTGAGAGAGACACTGTCTTTTCTCCTGCCGAGAAATCCAGCTTGGGTGTTTCCAGATACCCTCGCGGTTTACTGGGATATCGAGTCCTGAGAGAGAGATACCAGACCTCCTGCTTTCTAATACCCAGGTACGGAGCTGACTAAACCCTTAAAGAGAATTCTTGATTCAGATTCCTTGGCAAAACCAACTTAACTTAAACTGCTACTTACTTACTCCTTCCCACGTATTAGGCTTAGGTCAGGTACACCTGGGTAGGCGTATTTAGAAGCACCAGTTGAGTACGTTAGTCAATGTATATGTGTATGTATATATTTTATCTATTTTAAAGTAACATATGGTTAAGAAACCAATTCAATGCTTTTACAGTATTATTTCATAGTACTCCTTTTACTGTACGCACTTTACTTTACTCTAAGTATTGCAATTGTGGCAATTCATTTCTCTTGCATGAGAAAGAAGACTGCTCAATAAATAACATCTTTTATTGAAAACGCCTGTCTCTCTTTTCTCTGCACTCTGGTGAAACTAAGTATGCACACTTGACTGAGTGAAATAGCTGTCTATTGTTTTCACACGACTCTAGAGATACACTCTTATTCTGAGGGAGCAAAGTTGTCATGTTTTATGGTTGTCAGAAGCTAATCCCTTCTTGTCTATCCAGGGAAGTTAAACTCCTCCTTGTTTATTCGAGAAAGCTTCTAGTGACCTCTGAGCTAGCTGGCAAACCTTAAGTCTAATATAATCAGTAGAGACCTAGTCGACCTCAGTCCTACGTCTACACTGCTGTTTATATTATTCCAATGCGCAGAGCCTATTGGGAATATAGGAACTACACTACACTGCAAGGAATCAGAAACCCTAGAAACCTGTCCACAGTGCAGAGAGAATGGGTGGCTGGGTAAGGAATCTGCAGCTAGATTATGTCTCTATCAGATAAGGCGTTACTGAAGGTAAGTAACTTGTTCATCTGATGGAGACATAGATGCTGCAGATTCTTACCTTTGAATAGATACCCATGCAATACCGTCCCCGCAAGAGGGACAGCAGACAACTTAAAACAGAAAATACAGGGGTCCTAGAGGGCGGCAGGCAAGATGGCTGCACTTTAATGCAGCTCCGCTCGGCTGATCCACAATGCGCCTAATATCGGCATTTTATTGAGGAATCCACGTTTCTTTTCTTCCGGCCAGTGTGCAGTGCCATCCCTGCTACAGATTGAGCCAGGAAGGGCTAGCGGCCAGTGTGCAGTGCCATCCCTGCTACAGATTGAGCCAGGAAGGGCTAGCGTGTGCCTGACTGCGTTCGCCGCTTGGAGACCCCCCCGCCCTGGAGATTACCTGCATGCTGAGTTGGCTGCGGCACGGTGGTGGGGAGGATTGTTTTTCGTGCTCTGGCCGGCCCCTGTTCCCTTGCTCCATTGGCCTGGAGGTGTAGGCCCCGTGCTAGTTGGCGACTGGCTGCTGTCTTGATGTGTTGACTGGCTCCGAAGCAGTGCATTGGAGTTGGCGGCCCCGGGCTCACCTCTTCTAGTGCCTGGGCCCCTACTAACACCGTGCCTCATGCCGGAGGCCTGTTGTGGAGTGCATCATCTCAATACACTCATATTGCAGGGCTGGAGTGCTGATACTACGGGGTACTGCCTGTCTCCTTGCGGACCTGTGAGTGCGAAAGACTGCCCAATAATATCCCTTGGGGGCCTGCTGAGGGACTGGCCCGCTCATCCCAGCCACTTATGTCTTGGTTCTTTGTGCCGCGTCTGGTCAGAATGTGGGAGCGACAGCATTGTGGACTATTACTAAAGGGCCTGGAGGTGTTTATTGAGCCGTTTCCGTTTCTACCTGCCACCTTGAAGATTGAACCATTGGATTTCTGGGGAATCGCTGCTCTATGGTAAAATCGCATCTCAGCCTGTTGTGGGTATAGGGACTCCTCCACGCCTTAAGAGTGTAGCACTGTGTATATGGTGCGAATATGGTAGGCCTGATGGCAGCTGGCCTATAGTTATACACTCACTGCACTACACTACGGACCACTTGCTCAGGGCCTGCTGTTCTTGTACACCCCTGGGTGGTTGTTGATATCTTGTACACTTACCATGGGGAAGCAGGATGAATCGCAGCCCCGCCTCACATTTGAGGCACAAAAGTCAGGCAGGGCCCAACAGAAAGCGGCCTCTGACTCTGAGGCTGATGGACAGGGAGACGGTCCACCTAATCTGGAGTCCACGCTGCTGACCGTGAAGAAAATTCTACAGGCTATGGAGGGAAGTACGAGTTACTTACCTTTGGTAACAATGTATACGGTAGAGACGTTGTCTAGCCGCAGATTCCTCAACTTAGAATATCCCCAGGCTAGAGACTGGATACAGAATTATTTTTGCCGCAGCACCTCTCCGCGCCCGGGGACGGCGAAACACGACCCCGCCCTGACGTCGTCCACGTAAGTGACGTCAGCGAGGTCATATAAGTCCCTCCCGGCGCCCTGACGTCAGTTTTCTTCATAGAAACTTTTCCGCTGCACAACGCGGAGCCACCAACCAAAAACTGTGAAAGTATGGGAACAGTGCGAGAAATTAAAAATCCATGAATAAATGAGGAGGATGGTAGAAGGCACCATCTTAAAGACAGAATAGACACTGCCTACACATATAAGTGGAAGCTGTGAGAAAGAGCCCTGCAAGCTAAGCAGAGCCCCCTTTCCGAGTGCAACAAGGGAAGAACATCTGTAAATGTAAATGTAATTTGCACTTGTATAGCGCCTATCACCAAGAGGTCTCTAAGCGCTGTACGAATACCGCTGTGGAACCCTTCCTGGCCTGTTCCTGTGAGGTGTCCATTCCTGGGCACCCCCAAGGTGAAGCCAGGCATCATAGCGTTGTTAGGGCCGGTGTGGAGATTAAGCAAGCTATTGCCCAGAATTGCAGAGTAGAACCCCATGATTAGAGTAGGCACCGAGGCGAGAATTATCGGGTCCGAGGACATTGAGCCCAAGACCCTGCCGCAACGGGGATTGAACCCTGGTCCCGGGCCCGACCTCTGCCTCAGGGTCTGCCGCTCTAATCGGTGAGCCACACTTCTCCATCTCAACAGACAGAATGTGGAACTGTGCCGTCCACTAAGAATGGAACACAGAAAGAACAACAGTCCACTGTAGGAAGAATGAGAAGACTGGCCTTTCTCCTCTAAAAACAGAGGTAGGAAAACAGAGCACAACCGACCCTCAAAGAGGATGACCACAAGGAGACCAGTGTTGTATATGAATTTAGGACCCTAGTGTAATTTTCCCGATTCATGCACATATATAGGTATAAATCACCCTATCCTTATGTAGGCATAGAAATCATAACCATATTAAGACATAGCTTAAGTAGTCCTAATACGGTTTTGCTACTTCCACTAGTTCCGAAAATCTACACGATTTCTTAGAAAAACCCGCCTTCAGCAGTCAGGGACTTCCCCCTGCATGAATATTGATTTATCCAAAAACTAATGGCGTTTTCAAAGAACTAGGTCTTTGATGACGTTATTATGTCCAACCGTACGTCAAACTCGGCACCTTCAAGGTATAAATATGCCCACACTTGCCCAAACAGACACACAGTGGTTTGGAGCAGTTCGACAATCTACTTGCCCGACGCCCTGTTACAGCAAGTGCCGAAGGAAGCCGACCCTCCAGCAGACGCACTGAGAGAGACACTGTCTTTTCTCTTGTTGAGAAATCCAGCTCCAGTGTTTCCAACCTACCCTTGCCGGTTGTTGGGAAATCGAGTCCTGAGAGAGAGATACCAGACCTTCATTCTAAACCAAGGTACGGAGCTAATTAGACCTTTAGAGAATTCTTGGAATAGATTCTTGGCAAATGAATATTGAAACTAAGCTACACCTCACTTACTTCTTCCCTTGTACTACACCTAGGTTAGGTACACCGGGGTAGGCCTATTTTAGAAGCACCAGTTGAGTACTTTTAGTCTTTATTTATTAATATATGTATTTTATGGCTTAGAAACCATATCATGCTTTTACAGTATTATTTTATAATACTCTTCGTACTGTACGCATTGTACTTTGCAACCAGTATTACGATTGTAGCAGTTCATTTCTTCTGCATGAGAAAGAAGACTGTTCAATAAATACCCCTTTATTGAAAACGCCAGTCTCTCTATTTTCTTTGCATCTCTGGTGAAACAAAGCATGCACGATTGACTGAGTAAAATAACTATCTATTGTTTCCGCGACTCTAGAGATACATTTCTTATTCTTGGGAAACAAAGCTGTCATGTTTATCCGGTTATCAGAAACTAATCCCTTCTTGTGTAGTCGAGAAAGTTTCTAGTGATCTCTGAGCTAGCTGGTACTCACAATTAAGTCTAGTATATTCAGTAGCGACCTAGTCGACTTCAGTCCTACATCAAATCTATAGGATATACTATTCCAATGCGCAGAGCCTACTGGGAATATAGGAACTACACTACACCAGGACCCGAGGTAGTAGAGCAGATGTAAGGGAAGGGGACTGGCATGGAAAACAAATCTCCTTGTGAATCAAAGGCACCATATAACAGAAAAGAAGTCCCTCAGCAGAGGTTAAATGTATATGAAAGCACACATGGGAGTGCAACAATATGAACCCCCTTGAGATATAACCCAATGACAACTGCAGGGGCCAGTGGAGAACACCACTAGACAAGGTCCTCGCAGAACGGGGAGGCTGGGTAGGTTGGGTAGGTTGGGTAGGCGTTAAGGATTATGCGGCTAGACAACGTCTCTACCAGATACATTGTTACCGAAGGTAAGTAACTCGTACATCTGATAGAGACATCTAGCCGCAGATTCCTTAACTTAGAATAGATACCAAAGCCATACCCCAAAGGGAGGCGGGTCTGCGACAGGACAACAGAAAGCGCCAAGCATCTGATCCGAAAACAGAGTGACGGATAAGGGGGGAAAGCTGTAGCAGAACAGCCCGACAGCAACCCCAGCAGCTCGGGGAGCAGAAGTCACTGGATAGAAGATATCAGAAAAACATGCCAGACTGGCGGCACGCTATATCCGTATAAAAAAAGACAGGTAGAACAGCATGAGCCCTATACCAGAGCAAGGAAAGAGCGAGGAAGAAGGCTCACTCTTCGCTAAATGGTGCAAGATGAGTGCATTGACCCAAGAACCCTCCTTCAGATTCCCCGCTGACTCCGGGTTAAACCCAGGCTGAAGGACCTCCATTGGCTCCCAATAAGGGAAAGAGTCGATTTTAAGGCACAGTGCATCCTCCACCGAGCCTTCTGGGGAATGGGCGCTGTCATCAACCAGCCTCTGATAACCGCCTATCACCCAAACAGACAGCTCAGATCTGTATCTTTTTTTCCTCGCCGTGGTGCCCAGGATCAAGAGAGCCAGATGTGGGGGTCGCTCGTTCTTCCACAACGCGGCTAGGCTTTGGAACTCTTCCCCTCCAGCTGCGATCAGAGCCTAAACTACTTTCCTTCCGCAAACACCTAAAAACCCTGCTTTTTAACAAAGCAGAATAGCTTTCAACTGTATATTCATATGCGTTTTGTCTGCAGCACCAGGATGCCTGAGGGTAGCTACCGCGCTCTACAAATGGTCTTTTCATTTAATTTACTTTAATTTCAACTTGAAGAGATGCAACCAGCGCCTACAGACTAGCTTATAGAAGGAAGCTGAAGGAGCCGGTGGCAAGAGCCAGAATCTGAGCAATGTGTTGGGAATAGCCTGCAGGACAAGAAGCACGCCAAGTGCACACCCAAACCCAAAAGAGTAATGAGGAGCAATAGCACCAAACCCCAACCCGCCGAAGAAGGTAGAATATTTTGCCGGTAAACGGCCATACAGACCTTAAAGTGGCTTACACAGGAACAGAAGAGTGCCCGACCGGGCTGCATGAGGCCAAAGTGAGAAACAACTTACAATACAGACTTGTAGACAGTAATCAATGACCACTGCTATCAAAAGAATTGTCCTGCGTGCGTAGCTTTAACAAGAGTAGGCATATCCGTAGGAAGAGGCCAGAAACATCAAGTTAACGAATGGTGGAAAAAGTCTCAGAATCCAAGACCAACACTTCAGAAAGACACGTACAGCGTCGAACATCAAAAAGGGAGCGTATGTCAATTTGGGAAACCACTCCAGTAAGCGGAAGCAAGGAGGAACCTATGGTCAACTTGCAACAACTTGCAACAACTTCAGAAAAACTTCCCCACACATGGAGATATTGGTCCAGACCTCGCGGCCTCAACAAGAGGTGGCGACATAGGAAGAGGATACCAAGGCAACCGGCATGTAGACATACATGTATAAATATACAATTATGTAGAGACAGAACGAGCCAAGAGCATGAATATGTATATACCGGACCATACCAAGGGCAAGTAGGAGCCGTTTTGGAAGAGGAGACCATGAAACCTTCAAAGGAGGTTGATGACCATGGCGAAAGCCGATGGCACCAGGGAAAAACATAGAACCGTACCACCAAGCGACGCATGGAGCCCACATGATCACCAGGCCCAGGTGAGATAAGCAAGGCTATATAATAGTGTACAAATACCCCACATGGGGTATGCATACCCCAAACAACGGGGGACACCTCTTGGGGCAATAAGCCAGGCCAAAAGAACGCAGTAACAAACCGAACCTGTGAACGAAGTTCCGAGCTGTAATGACATTACCGAACTGAGCCACCGGCTGAACACCAGTCAGAGGACACAGCCACAGAAGGCCAACAGCCAGCTGAAAGCAAACTGCATCCAAGGGATGCCAATAAAAGGTAAGGAATCTAACACTAACTACTGTTCCTTACAGATATATCGTTACCGAAGGTAAGTAACTTGTGCATCTGAAAGAAACAGGTTAGTGTTAGATTCCTTACCTTAGAATAGATACCCCAGCAATACCAACCCCGGTGGTGGGTCTGCGAACCAAGATCACACCAGAAAGTCCTGGAGAACGGAACGGCCGAAAAAGCCATCTCTCCGGACTTGTCGCACAAGTTACTACTTGTGTAACGATATATCTGTAAGAGACATTAGTTAGTGATAGATTCCTTACCTTAGAATATCCCCAGGCGTCAGACTGGATCCGAAAATTTATGCGTAGCAATACCCCTGCGCGACGGTAGGCGTCGTCCGCGGCTCCGCGTCCGTCCTCGGCGTCGTTAGCGCCGGAATGACGTCGTCGGAGTACTTAGACGCCGCCCATGCGTGCTGACGTCAGTTCTGATACACAGCTTTTCCGCGCCAGATACGCAGAGCCATGATAGAACCAACACTGGTGCCAAGAAACTAGGGCCCTGAAAGGGGATGACCTTAACCCTAGATATCGGTTCGCAGAACGGGGAGGATGGGTGGGTCGGTAAGGAATCTATCACTAACTAATGTCTCTTACAGATATATCGTTACACAAGTAGTAACTTGTGCATCTGAAAGAGACACGTTAGTGATAGATTCCTTACCTTAGAATAGATACCCCAGCAATACCAACCCCGGTGGTGGGTCTGCGAACCAATAATAACACCAGAAAGTCCTGGAGGACTGAACGGCCAAAGAAGCCATCCCTCCGGACTTGACTGTCCAGGCAGTAGTGTCGTGCGAACGTGTGCAACGAGGCCAACGTAGCTGCCTGGCAAATGTCCTGCAAGGGCACCCCCCGGCCCAGGGCAGTAGTAGTCGCCGTGGCCCGAGTGGAATGAGCCCTCAATCCAACAGGGGGCTCCTTCTTAGCCATGGAGTAACATGCCTGGATACACAAGATGATCCACCGGGAAATGGTCCGCTTGTGTACCGCCTTCCCCTTCTTAGCGCCCACGTAACCAACAAAGAGTTGGTCATCCACCCGGAACTGGCGTGTGCGATCCAAGTAAAATGAAAGCGCACGTTTTGGGTCCAGACGGTGGAGCCGCTCTTCCTCTTTAGAGGGATGCGGAGGCGGAAAGAAGGTTGGCAGGGTGATGGACTGCCCGATGTGGAAGGCTGAGACAACCTTGGGCAGGAAAGATGGCTTGGTACGCAACACAACCTTGTCCGGATGGACAGAAAGGAAAGGTGGAGTACAAGAAAGTGCCTGGAGCTCACTCACTCTCCTGGCAGAGGTGATGGCAACCAGGAAAGCAGTCTTCAGAGTTAGAAGGCGAAGAGGACATTTGTGAAGTGGCTCAAAGGGAGCGCACATCAGGAAAGTAAGAACAAGGTTCAAGTCCCACTGGGGCATCACGAAGGGAACAGGAGGGAACATGTGTGTGATGCCCTTAAGAAATCTATTTACAATAGGGGACTTGAACAGAGAAGGCTGATCAGGTAGCCTTAAGAAGGCGGAAAGGGCAGAAAGTTACTCCTTGATAGTGCCCAGAGCAGATCCCTGCTGGGCAAGAGAAAGAAGAAAGAGGAGAACTCCAGAAAGGGGGGCAGAGAGTGGGTCCACAGACTTTGCTGTGCACCATGCCACAAATCTGTTCCACCTGCAGGCGTATACCGACTTTGTGGAGGGACGCCTGGCTGCCAGAATGACATTACAGACTTCGGGAGGCAAGTCAAATGGCCACAACTGTCGCCGCTCAATCTCCAAGCTTGTAGGTGGAGGCTGGACAGGTTCGGGTGGACGACCGTCCCCTGCTGCTGCGACGGAAGGTCCTCCCGAAGAGGTAGACGAATCGGGGGATCGACTGACATGCTGAGTAGCTCAGGATACCAGTATCTTCATGCCCAGTCCGGAGCCACAAGGATAACCTGTACAAACAAAATGGTCCCAGTTTCAAGAGAACAAATAGAAACACTCAACAACCAATAGAAATAGATGTACTCTTAATTATAACAACATTGTTTTTTAATCACAATGTGTCTCATAGCACAGTAATTCATTCAATAAACAAACAATACATCACTTTTCAAAAAGCCCCTATGAGAGTGAAGAAGGGAAGGGTAGTGTTGGGATGGTGAAAGAATAAGATCTTCAAGGGAGGTCAGCAAAACCACAATATACAATCAGTTATATGCAGAATTAAATCATCTTCTGTTTAGGAAAAATCATGCCTCAATGAAAAACAATACTAATAACTGATAATCGAGGCTGAATGTAGAAGGTAATGTCGACGTTTCGACCCAGTTGGAGTGCAGGCGTGGATAAACCTTGCTAGAGGGTCTTCATCAGGACGGGGGCGTTGTGGGGTGGGGCAATAGATCTGTATAAAAATTGAATTATTAAAAACAATTAGTTCATGGGTCTTATAAGATCCCGAGTAATTTTCATAAAAGTTCGACAAGAGGAACCGCTACTCAATTGGACAGGGAGAGGAAAGCAAAGCATCGGAGGTGTAACGACACTCTTGAAATCAACTATTTTATTGGTAAGTCGAAAGTGCTCTGTGGAAGGTAGACCATCCACCAGAAACGGTAAATGGAGATCTGGATAACTGCCGACCGATGTGTAAGGCAGTGTCCACGATCTCATTAGAGATGGTGCGTTCATGCAACCACTAAGGGTATTAAGATGACAAAAAACAGTTTATGCAAAAGATGTAACACAAGAGCTATTCTCAGAGCTTCAAGTCTAGCAAAAAGTGGACATAGTACAGCTGTGGGGGGACCCAAACAATCTACTCTTCAGAAGTGGTAGAGGAGAAACAAATGCAACACCATTTGTTTCTCCTCTACCACTTCTGAACGCACCATCTCTAATGAGATCGTGGACACTGCCTTACACATCGGTCGGCAGTTATCCAGATCTCCATTTACCGTTTCTGGTGGATGGTCTACCTTCCACAGAGCACTTTCGACTTACCAATAAAATAGTTGATTTCAAGAGTGTCGTTACACCTCCGATGCTTTGCTTTCCTCTCCCTGTCCAATTGAGTAGCGGTTCCTCTCGTCGAACTTTTATGAAAATTACTCGGGATCTTATAAGACCCATGAACTAATTGTTTTTAATAATTCAATTTTGATACAGATCTATTGCCCCACCCCACAACGCCCCCGTCCTGATGAAGACCCTCTAGCAAGGTTTATCCACGCCTGCACTCCAACTGGGTCGAAACGTCGACATTACCTTCTACATTCAGCCTCGATTATCAGTTATTAGTATTGTTTTTCATTGAGGCATGATTTTTCCTAAACAGAAGATGATTTAATTCTGCATATAACTGATTGTATATTGTGGTTTTGCTGACCTCCCTTGAAGATCTTATTCTTTCACCATCCCAACACTACCCTTCCCTTCTTCACTCTCATAGGGGCTTTTTGAAAAGTGATGTATTGTTTGTTTATTGAATGAATTACTGTGCTATGAGACACATTGTGATTAAAAAACAATGTTGTTATAATTAAGAGTACATCTATTTCTATTGGTTGTTGAGTGTTTCTATTTGTTCTCTTGAAACTGGGACCATTTTGTTTGTACTGCTATACTGCCCAGGTCCCAGTGACTTCTTGGGTTGACCCGTGTTTTTATAACACAAGGATAACCTGGGCCCGGTCGCGTCCGATCTTCTTCAGTACTCTGGGCAGAAGTGGTATAGGCGGAAAGGCGTACAATAGACCGCAACTCCACTCGCGACGAAAAGTGTCTCCAAGCGAGCGCCGCCTTGGAAATTCCAACACGCAGAACTGATGACATTGCGCGTTCTCTTCGGTGGCGAATAGATCTAACCAAGGCTCTCCCCATTGCTGAAAGAGGCCTTGCGCCACGTCCGAGCTCAGACGCCATTCGTGATCCATCATGCACCGACGGCTGAGTTCGTCCGCCCTGGCATTCAGAGAACCTGCCAGGTGTTGAACCACCAGGGTCACGCCCTGACGTTCCAGCCACTGCCAGAGGCGCAGAGCCTCCTGGCATAGGGTCCACGACCCCACCCCGCCCTGTTTGTTGCAGTACCACATGGCGGTGGTGTTGTCCGTGAACACCTGCACTACACTCCCCCGGACAGAGGGGAGGAATGCCTTCAGTGCTAGACGAATCGCCCGTAACTCCAACAGGTTGATATGGAGCCGGGCCTCCGCCGGAGACCAGAGTCCTCTGATTTCCGCCTCTCCCATGTGACCACCCCAGCCCTGGAGGGACGCGTCCGTCACAACTACGTGCTCCGGGTGGGGTAGGGAGAGGGATCTGCCACTGACCCAATCGCGGTCCGTGAGCCACCACTGCAACTGTCTTGCAGTGCCCTCCGACATCAAGACATGGTCGGACAAGTTGCCCTGATGCTGGGCCCACTGAAATTTCAGGTCCCACTGCAGAGCCCGCATCCGCCACCGGGTGTGACGCACCAGAAGGATGCAGAAGGCCATCAGTCCCAGAAGCCGCAGCGTCAACCTGACCGAGACTCGGGATAAAGGCTGGAAGAGTGGAACCAGAGCCTGAATATCCTGAACCTGCTGTTCGGGAGGGTAAACCCGAAACTGCGCCGAGTCCATAACCGCTCCGATGAAGAGGAGCTTCCGAGAGGGACACAGGTGCGACTTCGGCACATTGATGGAGAACCCCAGCAAGTGCAGGAGGTCGGCCGTAGTCTGAAGGTGGGTGACGACTGTCTGGGGCGAGTCCGCCTTCAACAACCAGTCGTCGAGGTAGGGGAAGATTGACACCCTTGACCTGCGCAGCTGAGCTGCGATCACCGCCATCACTTTGGTGAACACCCGAGGGGCGCTGGTAAGGCCGAAGGGGAGCACGTCAAACTGAAAATGCTCCTGGCCTACAGTGAATTGCAAGTAACCCCGGTGGGCCGACAGGACAGGGATGTGAAAATAGGAGTCCTGCAAGTCCAACGCTACCATCCAGTCTCCAGGGTCGAGGGCAGCCAAGACCTGAGCCAGAGTCAACATCTTGAACTTCTCCTTCCAGAGGAAGCGATTGAAGTTCCTGAGGTCCAAGATAAGGGGCAAGCCCCCTTTGTCCTTCTTAGGGACCAGAAAGTAGTGTGAATAACAACCATGTCCTACTTCTGGCCCAGGAACGCGCTCGATGGCCCCCTTGGCCAAGAGGGCTATAATTTCCTGTTGGAGAAGCGTGAAATGATTCCCCGACATTAGGTGGAAATGAGGTGGCATGGCTCGGGGGGGGTAGACTCGAAGTGGAGGGAGCAACCCCTCCGGACGAGTTGCAGCACCCACTTGTCGGAAGTGACGAAGCGCCAGTGGGGAAGATGAAGCAGAATCCTGCCGCCCACCGGCGTGTGGTGCACCCCAAAGCTCGGACTAGGAAGGCTTTGAGGCAGATACTGCAGGAGCGGAGGTGGACTGACCCGCCTGCTGGCCCCCTGTGCCGCCACAGCGGCCTCCACGCCCACCCCCACGCTGAGTTTGGTTCTGCGCAGGCTTCTGACTGAACGAGCGGGCAGGGGTGCCCCTTCCGTGGCCACAAAAGTAACAAAAGGCAGACGTGGCTGGGCGCGTAGTGTTGAGACCCAAGGATTTGGCCATAGCCCAAGAGTCCTTGAAACGCTCGAGTGCCCTGTCTGCCTTATCGCCAAACAGGCGAGTACCATCAAAAGGCATGTCCATGAGGGAACTCTGGACATCCCCCGAAAACCCAATGGACTGCAGCCAGGCGTGGCGATGCAGGGCCACTGTTGTGGAGATTGCTCTCCCTTAAGAGTCCGCAGTGTCCAGGCCACACCGAGAGGCAAACTTTGCAGCATCCTTTCCCTCCGCAACAGCCCGGGAAAGTACAGTCCGAATCTCTTCCGGGCACTGGGGCAGGGTCTGCGCCACCGTGTCACACACAGCGTGAGAGTATGGCCCAACAGGCATGCAGTGTTGACTGACTGAAGCCCCAAGCTGGCAGAGGTAAATAACCTCTTACCAAACTTCTCCAGCTTTTTCGATTCCTTATCGGGCAGGGCGGTAGGGAACGCACTTTGCAAAGAGGAAGCCTGGATGACCAGGATCTCCAGAGTCGGATGAGTTGTCAGAAAAGCCGGGTCACCCGTGCCGGGCGATGACGCCGGGCCACGTTCTTATCCACAGGAACCCCTGTGGCTGGCCTAGACATGTGCCCAACAGAACATCCGTCAAGGCCTCATCAAACGGGAGCAGAGGTTCCATGGAACTTGCCGCCGGCTGAAGCACCTCAGTAAGGAGGTTGGTCTTGTGGGTGATAGTAGGCAGGCCAAGGGCCTCAGCTACTCTACGGAGCACCATAGTATACGTGGCGGCCTCCTCCATGATTGTGTGAGGAGACATAAATCCCGGCACGGAGGAGAGGTTAAGGCCGCCTGCGTCCTCCGAGTCCTCCACCCATTCATTTTCAGACTCGCACTGCCATGCAAGAGGGTCTTCTGACCCCTCCCAGTCATCCCCCTCCTCCACGGCCCGTGGTACAGACGGCAGCGGTTGGGGAGGCACAGGGGAAAACAAGTGCTCCAACGGCGCCAGGAACGGCGCTGGGCACAGTGCAGGTCCGGCTCCATGTCCCAATTAGGGTCCCAAGCCGGAGCAAAATTGCCTGGAAAGTCGGGCAAGGACGGAGGTGGGATGAACGGAACCCATGGCGGCGCCGGGAACGGAGCCGCCAGGGGCGCCTTGGGCCGGAGCTGCAGGCGGAGGAACATGAGGTGCCAGGGCCAGAGCCGCCAGCGGAGGACCTTGCGGCGCCGGAGCTGACGGCAGAGCCGGTGGCAAGCAAGGACCCTCAAAAGGGATCGCGATCCTGAAGGTGCGCCGGCAGGAGCCCTGAGGCTGAAAAGGTGGTCCATGGCAGCAAGAAGCTCTTGCACCTGGGCCGGAGTCGCCGACGGACCCGGGTAAGGTGGGTAGGCCGCGGGACTCCCAGGATCCAACAGAGCCGCAAGAGGCGAACCCCTGGACCCCTCGTCCACGTCCGGAGACCGACGAGGGGACGTCGGAGAGCGATCACGCTTCTTCGACTTCTTCTTGTGACGTCGCTTACCCGATTCCAAGGGTGAAGACTTGGACCCAGAGGAGCGATGGTGATGGCTCCGCGGTCGGTCCCTGGAGCAACCCCTGGACCTCGAACGGCGCGAGACGACTGACGGGCTTCCAGCAGCTTTCGCGACAGCTCCCGCAAAGCCTTCACAGCCATGGCCAGGCAGTCAGAACATGACCAGGAGTCATGGTCGCGCTCCAAACCGTAGACAGACGCCATGAGGGTCGGCCATCGACATCGTACCCCGCAGGCCCCGCAGGATTGAAATCCAGGCATCCCTACGTGGCACCAGGAGTCAAGGACTCAAAATAGTAGAGACAAAAAGCCTCAAAAAAGTTAGTCAAAAAGTGACTAGGGTACGTTCTCTAACCGGATCTGCACTTGCTGGCGCTGAAAAAGAAAGAACTGACGTCAGCGCGTCTGGGTGGCGCCTCAGTAGTCTCCGTGACATCATCTCGGTGCTTACGACGCCAGTGATGGATGGGGAGCCGCACGACGCCACCTACCGACGAGCATGGGTACTATTGACTAAAAACTTTCCGGATCCAGTCTGACGCCTGGGGATATTCTAAGGTAAGGAATCTATCACTAACGTGTCTCTTTCAGATATGTATTTTTATACTTGCCTGTATTCATGGTTTTAGCACAATGGTAGAAATCTACCATCCTTTTACCCTGGTGGTGCTTACGATCATTTATATCTGTTTCTGTCTAATGGTTGTTTCAGCACAACTATTTTACATTAGAATAACGCTTGTTCAATAAATGCTTATTGAAAAACTTCCCCACCGTTTATTCTGTGTATCTCTCTGAGACAAAGTGAGCATGAGTAACTGAGCGAAAACTATTGCACTGTTTCCACAATCCTAAGGGATCAGGGTTGTCATATTCGATAGTTGCCAAGAACTATTCTCTCCTTGGTAAGAGAGGTTTCTAGTGGCACTGTGAGCTAGCTGGTACATGGGCCAACATACCCGGTGGGGGTGTCTAGAATCAGTCAAACACCAATGCTGCAGTGTATGTTGTCTAAACATGCAGATCCTACATAGGTTTTATAGGAACTACACAACATGGCGCTGTCAACGTTGGTTGGGGACTTATTTAACAGTCAAATCTGAGTAGTTCAGTCATGCTATTCTCAGAGACCCCTGCTCACATTTCCCAGAGACGTCTGGAGTGGGAGGGAACAAAAAATCTGCTGCAGCCGAGTAGACAAAATCTTATGTATCGCCTGTTGGTTAATTAAGCTTGAAGAACACATTGTTCCTATTGTGCATAACACCTTATCTCAGTTCCCTTGAAGAACTCTTCTTACTAAATACGATGACTGAACATGGAGACAATGAGAGCAAACTGAATATAACAGTCCAGAAAGAAGAAGATACAGATGCAATACAAATTACAGAAAATGTTACAAATGCTTTCACCCTAAAACTAGCTTCATATGGTTTAACAGGCAGGGGTGGGCCAGTAACGGTCATGATTGAGGCACACAAATCATTTAGTACGGAGGTATTCTATTCATGGGTTACATTCCCACAGGCACATGCACTAACAAAGACATTTCATTACTACACAGAAGATGACATACCAAACAAATTTTGTCCATATGAGGACATTGAAGTTCCACTCACTTACCAGGAGCATATATACTGGTTTATGGGTGTCCTTCCCCATACAAGAAAAAAAGTAAGACTCGGTCCGCTCGGAAGAGACATGGCCAGTACTGGCGGCCTACACACCACATCCGGACATCAAAAGGATGCCAGGAAGTGACTTACGTACACTTCATAAAGAATTAATAAACCTTTTCAGAAACAGGACATAATTTATGATGAGGACACTCACAGTCCAGCCAGTGACGGCTACACAAACAGGTCCGCCTCAAGCATCAGCAACTACAATTACACCACAAACGTTACACGCCGTCATGGGCAAGATTATTATTAAATTATTATTAAAAAAGTTTATAGAGCGCGCAGTCCCCCTGAGGTATCCCAGCGCTGAAAATCCCTACATCTGTGGTTCCGGGGGCGAAAAAAAAGGGGGGGGGGGGACAGCAGATTCAGGAAGAACGAAGGTAGCGTTTAAGGGAACAGGTGAGCGTTCAACCGTTTCCTAAAGTGTAAATAGCTAGGTTCTGTTCTCAAGTCTCGGGGGAGAGCATTCCAGAGGCGAGCGGTGTGGACCGAGAAGCGTCTTCCACCCGAGCGAGCTTTCTTGAATCTAGGAAGGGTGATAAAGGACTCCTTATCCGATCGAAGAGATCTTGGGGCTTTGTATGGTCTTATAAATTTCCTAAGAATCGGGGGACCTAGATTCTGCAGTAGTTTATGTGCCAGGCATAAACCTTTGAATATTACTCGTTCCCTCACTGGAAGCCAGTGAAGGAGCTTCAGTGCAGGTTTGGCTGAGGCTCTGCAGGGGTATTAGTAAGGATTCGGGCGGCCGCATTTTGGATTCTCTGTAATTTATTCAGAGTTGCTTCGGGAGCGCCCAGGTAAATAGCGTTGCTATAGTCGAGCCTGTAAAGTATAAGGCCTTGGATGAGGAGTCTCTGCGAAGTACGGGGAAGTAGGTGCAGGATCTTTCTCATTGATTTCAGTAGCCCGAAACAGGTACCGGCTACTTTTTTTGCTTGGGTAGTGAGTGAGAGGTCGGTTTCGATCCATACACCCAGGATTTTTACTTACTGTTTTGGGTCAGGGGGGGGGGGGACCCAGACAGGGTGGCCAGATGTTCTGAGGGAGGGTGAGTCCTTTCTGACCCAGCAGGAGAATATCCGTCTTTGAACCATCCAGTTTTAAGGCTGAGCTATTCATCCACCCTTGTATCTGCGTCAAGCAGTTGAATAGGTCCGCAGGTTGTTGGCTAGGGTGGGAAAGGGAGACCACTAGTTGAGTGTCATCCGCATAACTGACGATGCTCACTCCGAACGGGGTCACAACCTCCTCCAATGGGGACATGTAGATGTTAAACAATGTGGGGCTCAGGGAGGAGCCCTGAGGCACCCCACATTGGAGGGGTGTTTCGGAGGAGCAGGTGTTGTTCTCCCAAACCGGGAAGGATCGTTGGTCCAGAAAGGAGGAGAGCCAAGATAGAGCCGTGCCCTCCACTCCTACCCTCTTGAGACGTTTGATCAGAAGGTGGTGGTTGACGGTGTCGAAGGCCGCACTCAGGTCGAGGAGGATCACTGCCACTGATCCCCCTTCGTCTAAGAGTGCTCTGGCCTCCTCCACCGCCGCCAGGAGGGCGATGTCGGTGCCCTGCCCTGGGCGAAGCCCTGTCTGCGAGTTTTTTAACAGGTTATTAGATTCAAGAAACTGAGAGAGTTTCTTGTTCACCAGTTTCTCTGCAATCTTGCTGGTCCCAGGGAGAAGGGATATTGGTCGATAGTTGGCCAATTCCGCCGGGTGCCCACTAAACGTGAAAAAATGCCATTTTGGGTGGCTCAAAAAATAACACATCAAGAGGCGTTATTTCCAAATACCAGCCCACATAAAAAACATAGTATGTCAACAATTTGCTTGCCCTTGGTGATACCACCCCAGATAGGGGATTGTATCCTTGGGGTACAGTTTTTGCTGCAATATATACCAGGACTCATGGTATCCCGTCAATAGCAGTAATACCAGATGTATTAAGACAAATACAGAACGAGTATGGAGCAGAGCCTGCTTTAAACTTAGGGATGAAATTACTAGGTAATTTTGCACAAGCATCAGCTATAATATTAGCAAATATTAAACGGGAAGCAGCATCAGTGGCAATTAGCCATAGCCTGAGGGAGTTCACACCTTTACAACAGGCGCATGAATTACCTAATATAATTTCAACAGCTTATGCTGAATTAGGTAGAGACAGTTTGGGGGCTACAGCAATAAAACCTCAACTCATGGGTGGTCCTGAGATGGATAACACAAAGCAAGCACCTGCTTCTTCCAAGAAGAAATGGGATAATAACAAACAACAAAAGAACAAAGACAATAGATCTCAATCCAGAGGTAGGTCTCCTCAACAGGAGCCCTCCGAAAAGAGGTATAAAGTTAGGAATAGGGATAACATTAGAAAACCTGACCGGTTTCAGCATACTGATACACATTCCTCTCATTCCTTTCAGGGTTCAACGAAAAACTCAGAGAGGGAAGGACAGTCAGAGCACAGACAAGAAGAGCGTACAAAATCCAGAGACTCACAACGCACTTCCGACTACACTTCCAAAAAAGAAGAAAAGCCTAAATCAAAACCTCAATTCAAAAAGAAGAAAGTAGCAGGTCTCAAATTTAGACATGCCCAGAATTTTGAGGACTCAACTACTGAACAGGGAATGGGCTCTGATGATGTTAGACAGCACACCAGAAATAACACTAGCTCGCCAAAACCTGATGGAATTTCTGGTGATCGCAGAGTCGAGTGAACATAATACGGTGTAAACACCCGATACTAGGGTAAGCGTACCACATAGGTTACATAAAATAACACTCCAAATGGAGGGGGACAAGCCCAGAAAAATTAAAAGTTTCTTTTGGGAGAACCTGACTTTAGGCTACAACATCCTTTTAGCTGAAAGAGATTGGCTGCCTAATATTGTTATAGATAGCCCAAAGGGAGAAACTGTAATGAACAAGTTACTTGCCTTCGGTAACGATATATCTGTAAGAGACATATATTAGTCATAGATTCTTTACCTTAGAATTAACCCCCTGGCGTCAGACTGGATCAGGAGACATTTTTTCGTAGCAGTACCCCTGCGTGTCGATAGGTGGCGTTGGTCGACTCTGCATTTGTCGTCAACGTCCTGGTCACTAGGATGAAGTCACTGTAGCTACTTAGACGCTGCCCTCGCGCGCTGACGTCAGTTCTTTGCACGACATTCCACACCAGAGGAGCAGAACCATGCAAGACACTGACCACTGGTGCACAAACCTAGGGACCTGAAAGGAAGTCCTTAATCCAAGCAGTCAGTTCACAGAACGGGGAGAATGGGTGGTGGCGGTAAGGAAACTATAACTAATCTATGACTCTTACAGATAGATTGTTACCGAAGGTAAGTAACTTGCTCATCTGAAAGAGACTATTAGTTATAGATTCCTTACCTTAGAATAGATACCCCACCAATACCAAACCCGGAGGTGGGTCTGGGAACTAAGTTCACACCAGGAAGTCCTGGAGAACACAAAGGCCACAGAATCCGTACCTCCGGACTTGCGTCCAGGCAGTAGTGTTTGGTCAACGTGTCAAGAGATGCCCACGTGGCTGCCTGGCAGATATCATGAAGGGGAACTCCACGTCCCAAAGCAGTAGTAGCTGCCGTCACCCTGGTGGAATGGGCGCGCAATACTACTGGAGGCTCCTTCTTTGCCAACGAGTAGCAACTTTTAACGCAAAGAACGGCCCACCAAGAGATGGTCTGTTTTTGCACGGCCTGACCTTTTTTTGCACCCACATAGCCAACAAAAAATTGGTCATCCACCCGGAATTGTCTTGTGCCATCCAGATAGAAAGATAGCACACGTTTTGGATCCAGACTGTGGAGCCTCTATTCCTCCTTTGAAGGAGGAGGAAAGAAGGTGGGCAAAGTGATGGTTTGACCAATGTGGAAAGAAGAAACCCCTTTGGGAAGAAATGATGGTCTGGTTCTTAAGACAACCTTGTCCGGATGAACAGCAAGAAAAGGAGGCTTAGAGGACTGAGCCTGAAGCTCACTCACCCTGCGAGCAGAGGTGATGGCCACTAGGAAAGCAGTCTTTAAAGTTAAAAGTCGGAGAGGACAGGTATGTGGTGTCTCGAAAGGAGCGGACATAAGGTATGTCAGAGCTAAGTTCAAGTCCCACTGAGGCATTACAAAAGGAATAGGAGGAAAGAGGTGAGTAACGCCCTTATTGAATCTATTTACAAGAGAGGACTCGAAAAGAGAAGGCTGATCAGGAAGCTGAAGAAGGACTGTGACGGCTTAAGTGTGCCCAGAGCAGAGCCCTGCAGGGCCAAAGGAAGGAGGAACCAAAGATCTTCAGAAAGAGGGGCAGATAGGGGATTCACAGCCTTAGCTGTGCACCATGCCACAAATGTGTTCCATCTACAGGCGTATACAGTCCTAGTGGAGGGACGCCTGGCTACCAAGATAATATTACAGACTTCGGTAGGAAGGTCTAAAGCAGTCAGCGGTCGCCGCTCTATCTCCATGGAAGGAGGTGGAGGCTAGACAGGTTTGGGTGGAGGACCGTCCCCTGCTGCTGCGACAGAAGATCCTCCCAAAGAGGCAGTCGGATAGGAGGATCGATGGCCAGATGTAACAGTTCGAGATACCAGACCTTTCGTGACCAATCCAGAGCAACAAGAATGACTTGGGTCCAGTCGCGGTTGATCTTCTTCAGAACTCTGGGCAGAAGTGGTATAGGCGGAAAGGCGTATAAAAGACTGAAACTCCACTCGCGACAAAAAGAGCTGTGCACACCGGATGGCGAAATTCGCTGCAACTCTCCCTTCGGCAACGGAAAGGGAGAGCACGGCCCAGGCCTCCTCCGGGCACTGTGACAGCACCTGCGCAACTGTCTCCCACACCGAGTGGGAGTAATTGCCCAATAGCTATGCGGTGTTCACAGACCGCAGTCCCAAGCTGGAGGAAGAAAACATCTTCTTCCAAAGATGGTCTAGCTTCTTGGATTCCCTATCAGGTGGTGAGTTAGGGAATGCGCCTTTGGACATGGAGGCTTGGACTACTAAGCTCTCTTGTATAGGATGGGAAGAGAGGAAAATGGGGTCAACCGGGGCCGGGCGGTGGTGTCGGGCAATCATCCTGTCCACAGGAGCCCCTATATTGGGCCTGGACCAAATGCCCAAAAAGATGTCCGTAAGGGCCACATTGAATGGCAGCAGGGGCTCCGAGGAGGCTGCTGCCGGCTGAGGCACCTCGGTCAGGAGGTTAGTCCTGACCGCCACCGTAGGAAGCCTTGGCTGCCCCACGCAACACCACTGCATAAGACACACCATCCTCCATAGACACGGTAGGGGGAGAAAGCATGCCAAGGTCTGGGGTGGTATCCAGACCAATGGTGTCACCAAACTCCTCTCTCCAGTCTGGTTCCTCTAAATGGTCTGCAAGAGGGTCCACAGACCCCTCCCAGTCCCCCTCACCCTCTCCTGGTAGCCACTCAGGGTGGTAGGAAATATCAGGGGAGAACAAGGGTACAAAAGTAACGGACGGCGCCGGTCTAGGCGTCGGCCGGCTCCGTATCCTCAATGAGGGGGAGGCCGGGGCCGAAGCCGGCTGGGGATACAACTGGTGTCGGAGGCGGTGGGGGTGTCGTCACTGGATTCGGCGCCGGAGGAGGTCTCACGTGGTCAACCGGGGCAGATCCAGATCTAGGCCTGGATCCTTGGGGGCCCTGCGGCGCCGAAGCCGCTGGCATCGAAGGCCCAGAGCCCCCAAAAAAGTATGCGCTGCCTGAGGACACACCGGTGGAGTCTGGCTGCCCGAAGATGGAGTACAAGGCTTTGTAAAAGTCTCTAAACTGGGCAAGGGTCACTACGGCTCCCGGAAAGGCGGGAGTCGACCCAACAGGCTCCGCAGGAGGAGCTGGACAACTACTTCCGCTTCCCGTGTCGGCCGAGGAGAACGCGAAGAGCGACGATGCTTGTCTGCCGAGTGGTGATGGTGGCTCCGTGACCAGTCCCGCGACCTCCCTCTCGACAGGGACGGAGCAGAATACCAGGCCTAGAGAAGCTTTCGGGACCATTCCCGTGAAGACTTCGGGTTCATGGCTCGCCAGTCGGAGCATGACTTTGGGTCGTGGTCCCGCTCCAGGCACCAAAGGCACACTAGGTGGGGGTCTGTGATCGACATCAATTTGTGACAGGAGTCACAAGCTTTGAAGCCGGTCGACGTGACAGACCTCCGTGCACCAGGAGTCGATCGACTAAAAAAAGATGTCGACAAAAGTCGCAAAAACTGAGTCAAAAAGTGACTTGAGGTACCGCTCTCTCCGGATCTGCGCTGGCTGGCGCGGAAAAAGAAGGAATTGACGTTGGCAAGCGAGGACGGCGTCTAAGTAGATACCGCAACGTCATCCCGGTGACCACGACGTCGACGACGAACGCGGAGTCGACCGAAGCCAGTTATTGAAGTGCAGGGGTACTCTTACAAACAAAATATTCCGGATCCAGTCTGACCCCTGGAGTTATTTCTAAGGTAAGGAATCTATAACTAATAGTCTCTTTCAGATACTTAAAACACACATATGGGTGGGAGTGGGCGGTAGCCCTTGCTACCGCATTATACCCTAACCATGTTGGATGGGATGAGGATTCAACTCACCACATGATACCATTAAAATCTACTCCGACTACACAGCCACAATATCCAATTAAGCAAGAAGCTAAAAAACAGGTCAGGGAGATCTTGGAGCAAATTGAATACCAGGGGGTAGTTGAAACTTGCACCTCTTCAATGAAAAATCCATTATTTTCAGTAATGAAACCAGACAACTCATATAGTCTTGTTTTAGATTACAGACATCTTAACTCATGGGCAAAAACTTTTGCAGTAAAAAACGCACACAGTGCCGCATTGATGAATAACATTGTGTAGAAAAAATACACTAGATATCTCAAATTGATTTTTTTTAGTATATAAATATATTATTTCTCAATTGCAGCACAGTGTCTATCATCATGTTTAAAACAATTCAATACACAATTTCAGCAATTTAAGGATCACATTCAATGAAATTATGACAAATTGATTCAACACATCCCCTGCAAAAAATCACACCTCTCTCAACTCACCAATCATATCTCTTACACTCAATGCATTCATACTCTACACCCTAAAACACTGCATGCACAGATGGAAAACCGGGTGATATAATCAACCCTCAGTAGCTGTGCCGATAGCTGGGGTGTCACTCTCTATATCTGAAAATGTGCGCTGCTCCAACCTCCAAAATCATTGAAAAATCTACAATCCATACTGTGATTCCTGAACTTTGGTACAACATATACTTTGGATCACGCACAGAGGATTAAACCTTTCTACGATTTCATAAGACCTGATTTTTCCATCAGGCAATAGACACAGGGACACACAGATACCCTTCATTCCCTAAAAGCTGACATGATAGCTTCAAAACACTTACAGACACGCTTGAATGTCCACAACCTCGTGATCGGTATAGTTGCAGGTCAAACTGGGTACACCTACCTAACATACAATGATGGCGAAACAGTACCCGTGGCATAAAAATCATACTTATGTACCAACACTGGGATGCGTTTTGCATCCACAGAAAAAATGTATTCTGACAGCAGTACAGACTGCTGTAGTGGGAGAAAGAGCACTCGCACAAGGAAAACAAATAATTGTTGTGACTCTAGTACCGGCCTTTGAGGCTGCTACACAAGCAAGCATTCCAGATGCTAAAGCTCTACATCCAAGATGGATACAATGGGCTAATTCTCTCACTGCATCAGAAATAGAATACAGATGAGACCCACATCTAAAAACGGAAGCATTTTTGCAATATGAACAAGAATATCTTCTCCCGAATTAAATAATACCTTTAGACCAGTGGGAATATATTATTTACACTGACGGATCTGCTCAGCTGGCCACTGGAAGTAAAGAACAATAAAGTGCTGCATGTGCGATTGTAAAAGGTCGTATGCAGGATGGAAAGTTCCATCCAAGTTGTACAAAAACTCAGTCTCTAGGCGACTGCACAGCTCAGCTGGCAGAATTAAAAACTCTACTACTGGCACTGATAAATACGGATCGGGAATTCCCCACACTAATCGTGTGTGAATCCTTTTACTCTGTACAATCATACAATGAATATCTTCAATACTGTGGTCAGAATGGGTTTAAGGACTCAATAGGTGGCACAATTAAGCACAAAATACTATGGGAACAGGTAGCGGAGTTGAAAAACGAATTACCAAGAGCTCACGTGATACACACACCGAGTCATCAACGTGGTGGCGTTCACATTGAAGGGAATTCATTGGCTGATAAAGCCGCAACAGGGGCTGTACGTACGGCTTCCGTAGCTGCAATCACTCGTTCAAAAACGAGAAAAGACAGAGACATTATGGTTGCTGTCATTGCTACACGTAATAACTTGGCTGTACTGAAAAAATTCCACTCAAGCACTCCTACAAGTTAGATGCGAACAACGTTCCATTTGCTCAGATTCCCGGAATGGGTAGGTGATAGAATACTTCCAAACATGAATAGTAGATTAGCTTTAATTTTAGCTGCACATGAGGGTTTGGGGGCTGCACACGCACGAGTTGCGGCAACTGTTTTGGTATTGAAACAACGCTATTGGTGGCCAGGGTTAACAAAGTAGACCAAAGATTATGTCTGAAAGTGCGACATCTGTCAGCAGATGAAGGGCTCCACCATACCATGTCCAGCGCAAACACCGTTGCTAATATCAGAAAGACCACGCATGTGTGTCTATTTGGACCACTGCGTCCCCTTTCAAGCTGATGGGGCTTACAAATATATCATGGTTGCAGTGGATTCGTGCTCGAGATTTCTATGGGTATGGCCTCGGTGCTGAGCTGACTCTCAAACAGTTATCAAAGATTTGAAAGTCTCTATAGGGACATACGCAATGGGCACATTACATTCTGACTGTGGCCCCGCGTTTAGCTCTCGGGCATACAAGGAAGCCATGCGCTGTTTGGGTGTAGCAGTGCGGTACCCCTCTCCGTATCATCCAGAGAGAAATTCAGTTGTGGAGAGGATAAACTGGGACTTAAAGCAATCTTTAACAGCTAGAGTACTAGGTTTGGGTAGTAGTTGGGTCAATCACTTATATGGGGTACAGCGGGCCTTGAACTTTTATGCCAAGAAGTTCTCTAGGGGGTGTCACTCCTTATGAGGTCCTGTTTTAGATGAGAATGTGGGTACCTGATCTCGATTGTGAAGGCACAGTGGCGGATGAAAAACCTTTTGACATCAATAAAACTTTTGGCTGTTTTACAGGATCTGAATGAATCCAGGGCACTACAGAGCAACGTGCAATTAAAGCGGACAGCCACCGGGGAAGTCAAGTCAGTCACGGCAAGACCTGTCTGGATCCCCAAAATCGGGGATCTGGTCAAAGAAAAGATAGTGGACAACAAAGAATTTGGGCCATCATACAGAAAGCCTGTACCTGTCCTGGCTGTTGAAGGAACAAGAACTGTACTTCTGCCGCCTCTTGCCGGAAAGAAGGAGAAAAGATATGTCCCCATTGACCTAATTAAACCACACTATGTGGCCGATACTGAATAGTAGGCCTCGTGGGCTCCTGGGTAGCCGACTCCCTCCTCTCGCTACCATACAGGAAGTTCAAACAGAAAGGCTCATCACGTTTGAAGAGTCTCCCATACAAAATGATGGACTATGTAACAATGCCACGGGCCTCGTTCCTCTTGAAACTGACATTCAAGATCAAAATAAAAGACAAATTTCAATTCGACCTAACACTGATATCTACATAAATATGCCTCAACTAGAGGCACCGACAAGCTCAACAAAACCAGAGGAACTATCAAACAGATGGAGTTCGAATAGATCGAACTGCATCTGGCTATTTTATCGACTTTGATACCTTTTCTTTGGCTTCAAGTGAACCTGAAACAACGCCAGCCCCAATATCTCATCAACAACAAATCAAAGGCTTGTTCATTTTTCATAAAAAGACATACCTGGTGACACCTTGGCTAGAACTTTGGATAATCACTGGTATACTGTTCTTTCTTTTCTGGATAGGCTTAGTAACTGTTTTCTGCTTACTTATTAATGGAATTTACCTTCGCCAAAGCTCTGCAGCATCAAAAGTGAATTTGATTTAATAACCTCATGTTTCATGATATTATGAACAAAGAGACTTGCCATCAGTGAACATTATAGCAGTTCCTATACCTGATGGTATAGTATGGGACAAGGTTGATTATGACATATTTGGTTTGAATGAACATTTAAAGATACCACATTTATTTAAAAAAATCCTTAAATGATATTACCTCCAGTACATTTTTTGATGATTGGGATTTTGAAACTGTGACAAATATGTTGTCTGATTTAGAACAATCTGCCACATTTTCTAGCAATGAAATGTTAGAGGACACATCAGACTTTAACACAATGTATTGTTATCAACATTATGGTCATCATTTTCTACACAAATCAAGCACCCCAAGGAATGTTTTCACATATCACCAATAGGAACATTGCCCTACACCACCGAAAAGTAGTTTGAAAACGTTAGCACAAAAACCTTCATATTTTTCAGGGTTTAACATTTATGACCCGACCTCATATTACTATAAGGCTGTACCGACACAGGCACATAAAAATATGCTGACAAACACCTAACAGATTTACTCTCCTTCCTTTATTACCCAACTGTCTGAACAGGGTTTCGACTTATAACTGGCCAACAGTCATGAGATAGCCACGAACAAGGATTTGAACGCACCTCGAATTCCAACATCTTCACAGGCTGATGGTAATTTTACATCACTGAAAGGGGCTACATTAAATGACATCTTACAACACAATAGATCTGACCCCAATTGGAAAGGATGGTTGGTTTGGCCCACAACACTACTCCCTAGGGGAACTTTGTGCAACTTTCTGGATATGGTTTGGCCCACAGACACAAATATTTGCAATGAAAGATTCAGGGGTACCACCACAGGGTTTAGTACCAACAGGCTAGACCCACGCTATGTACAAAGAGAATATCCAGGGGTGGTGACATATTACAGTGTTGCAAAGTTATGTCTCAATTTGCTAAAAACGTCAACACTACAACAGGTGAAACAACGTGGACCTATGGGATTTTGTATTAGGTCCCAGAAAGCCACGTCAAAAACCTTTCTATTATGTTGTCTAAAATTAAATTTGGAAAATCTCCTAACAAGAAGCAGCAGAGAGACTACGAGAAACAGATAGGATCAATCTAGAAAAGGCGTTAGCGGTAGTTGACAATGGTCTGACTACATTAACTTCCAGGATTTATTCACTGGGCAGCATTGTATCTTCTGCTATTGATGTACTAGAGCAAGATTTGTCCATGCTACTGCACGGGCAATCACAATTGTGTTCTATTATGTTATTAAGCTGGACGCTGCACTCATTGCAAGCAGGTTATGTGCCTTAGTGTTTTATCAACAGTACGTCATTGTTTTCTGCATACAATCTAACAGAAAAACAGATGAAAATAGCACAGAGGGGAGCAAAATATACAATGCTGCGTATTGAAAAACTTGACAGATTAATTTTTACTGTGGCTGAATCACCATCCACAGAATGATTGATCCATGGCCATATAACATTACCGGTCACAACTTTCCAATGTCAGTATTGCCTAGAACAACAACAGGTAGGCAGATATGTAGAAATGGGAAGGGAATTCCTCAAGGAATCTTGGGAATTACCATACAGATTTTGATGCAGGAATGAGGATCTAGAAGTATTTCTAGGCAGTACAAACTTTGAGAAGAGCTTTAAGTGGATCTCTCATATACCAGGATATTATGCTGCACGGGGCCTGAAATGGTTCGGTAGCGAACCTATCCGGTCACTTGAGGGGAACCCTGGCAGCCATGATTACCCCGGTATTCAAGGTGCTTTCAAATGGGAGTTACTTGATGCTGAACGATCAAGGTTGTCGAGGGATGCTTCTAGGCATTGCATATCTTGTTACCGTGAGCTCCAGGGTTACTTGCTGTATGCAAGTATTGTTTCCACCGACACACACAGTCAGGGAGGCGCTGATATGGCCTTCGTTGAATGTTTCCTTTATACGATTTGATACTCTGAGCAGAATGAAAGCCATGCTTCTACAGAAAACCGTGCCCTATACCTCCGCCCGGGAGACTATTGATCTCCAAATAGCAAGGCCCTTGGCTGAGATACAGGCACTCATACGTACAAACTGCACCTTCAATTTCACAGAAATGGTAGATCGAATCTTTATCATGTCTGATATGACAGGTATAGTCCACCTATTTAAGAAAATAGGTTTGGGACTGTTAAGCACCTTTCAGACAGTCCTCGGAGTTATACCAAACTTTATACACTCCGTATTCTGAAGCATTTTTGGAGGACTTCCCCTGATCCTGTTTCTAATAGTAGGTATCCTGATTGTAATTTTTCTTCTATGCAATGGACGTCCCAGTCACCAAGGAGATGGAAACAGTACTCTGGGAGCATAAATACTGTGATCGCATGGTACAACATCTGGGCACACCTTGCCCACGAGAACTGAGCGCCTCTTGATTCTGGTCATTTAGACCAGTCTGGATGGACTGCATCCTACTTGTTCTCCGGTGCCTGTTCAGCAGTGATGAATGAGTGTTGGATCTCTGTCTGACACTTCCATCAGTTGTGCATCCGGACGTTGATGCTTTACTGGACCTGATAACGGCCCATGTTCTGAAGTGTCCCCAGCGTGTTCCTATGTTGTTGGCTGCATTCTTAGAGCCTCCACAGGAAGTCTCTGCTCCTGGTGGAATGGATACCGGCTCCTCCACTTACACCCATGCCTTGGATAGCTGCCCAGCATCAGCTGCAGGCAGTACGGAAGACCATCTGTGCTCAACTGACATGATCTGCAAGGTGTTACAAGGGTCGTCGTCTGCGATGGCAGGCAACAGCAATGTTGCGTCTACCAGCCAGGACACAAACATTTGGTGCGTCGTATGCTGGGGGAAAAAATCTGCTCTTTTTAAACAAAGTCAAAATTGGAACTTCAAAAACAATAGGCATTTCTATGACCTGCATGGCTTTCCGATGCTTGTAGGGGTTTGAACTACATATAAGGACACATTAGAGCTATTTCTTGAGTGACCATGTTTCCTTCTTTTTCCTCATGTGTTTTAGAATTTTTTAAATTTTTTAACAAACAATATTTTTATTTAGTTATTTACGTACCAGTGCCTAGACAGCCTAGTAGTACATTTGAATTAGTATTTATATAATTCTTTTTTTTTTATTGTTTTTATTGCATTTTCCAAATAATCAAGCAACAATTACACTATACACGTAGTGGGGATTATCTGAACAGGTCCTTGACAGTTCGCAATAAGACAATTAGCCACGAATATCACTAGCAGTTCCATAATCATTAACTTGGAAACAACGACACAGGCTCATGTTACAAAGACAGTCAGATCAGTTCGGTTTAACATGCGGGTTGGCTAATTTAGCAATCGCATTAACATTAAACACATTTCAATCAGTTAATTCCGTATGCACTAGTAAATATGAACGAAGAGGCTGACAAATATTTTTTGGGACGGGACGCGAGTGGTAAAAACGTGGCATAAACATCACTTGTTGTTTCGCAGTACATCATATACCGGAGCCAAGCCCTTACACGTGGTGAGAGTGCCCCGCCCCAGTTTAGAGAGACCTGCTTTTTCGCCAACATTAAAGCAATTGCAGTGAAACGCTGTATCCACAAACTCAGTGGGAGTTCATATCTCAACAGGGCCAATAACGGGGTATGCAGGAGTTCAATGTCAATCATTTGTTGAAGGTGCCCAAACACTGCTTCCCAATAATCCTGCACCACGGGACGAATCCACGCTAAATGAAGGAAGTCTGCATGCGGCACTGTGCATCTCTGACAACAGTCAGGTTTAGTGCTGTCCATCCTTGCAAGCAGTACCGGGGTCATATAGAGTCTATGCAAGTATTTAAAATGTAGGAGTTTGTGCCTATAATTATTTGAAACCAACCATGTCTGTCCGTAACAATAGGACCACATCTTTTCCGTCATGGGTTGCATTACATCTCTCTGCCAGGCAGCGCGCGCCCTACCACCCATTAATGACCGAAGTGCCTGCGCTTGTCGATACAACGGGGACACTAAATGTGCGCCATCAGGCGTAGCAATAACTGTCGCTAGTAGAGGGAACTCCACAGGCTCCTCCGTAATTACTGCCATTCGCGTTCTGTGTATTAAGAAGCGGTCCAACATGGTCACATCCCGATCCCCAGTCAAGTCCGTAACCGTATGTACATTTCCATCCTTAAACATACCCCCATATTATGTATGCTGCAATGCCCAAGTGTCTGTTGTGTCAATGTTTCGGTCATGGGCGCTATCCAGGGGTTATTAAGAATCGGCAATTGTGGGGAGTATAAGTGACGATCACCCAGATATCTGCGCAATCGCCCCCAGGCCCAGCTTGTGGTTTGCAGGGTATGCATCTTGGCCTGTGTTATTTTGAGTCCGCGTAGGAGGATAGTGGAGAGGTGGTATGGACAGGCCTGTGTATGTTGGGGTTTCAAAAACTGCAAACGTGCATCCCGGTGGTACCAGAAATAAGTGTAATGCACCTGTGCCACAAGATAATATAAATAAAAAAACAGGCACCCCGAAGCCTCCTCTTTCAAAGGGCTGAATAAGTGTTGTACAGCCTACTAACGCCTGGCGTCCTGCCCAGATCAGTCATGTTAGCAGCCCACTGAGTGTATTAAAAAAGGAAACAGAGAGTGGGATAGGGATATTTAAAGACAGATATAAGAACGTGGGTAACACAACCATCTTAATAATCGCGATGCGTCCAGCTATTGATAGGGGCAGTGCTATCCAGCGATCAACCTGCTCGTAAGGCAATCTATGACCGACCATAATTGAGTCGCACAACTTCTGAGGCAGTGCGATGTATAGTCACCCCAAGGTATCTAGGACGGTCATCAGATTTTTTTCCAGTTTATAACTAGCCCAGAGAAGGCACCAAACAGCACCACCTCCATCATAATAGAAGGAAGATTTAGGACCGGTTCCCGGACAAATAAAAGAATATCATCTGCATACAGCAATGCCAGTAATGGACCCTGATGAAACCATATCCCCTGCTGGAGATGTCGCTCTTGCAGATGTGGTACAAAAGGATCCATCGCAAAAATAAAAACCAGGGGCGAAAGCGGGAAACCGTGCCTGGTGCACCGCGAAAACGAGAAACTGGTGGATAACACCCCATTTATACGTAGTTGTGCAACTGGATTGGTATAGAGAAACCGCACCAGGGGCCAGAAATTTTGAGGAAACCCCAGCTTACTCAATACTGTATCTAAGAATTCCCATTGAAGGGAATCAAACGCTTTCTCAGCATCTAATAAAATTGCTGCAGCAGGGAGGGCGGGATTAATTTGATTGATGACCACAAATAGTGTGCGCAAGTTCACAGAAGTGGACCGGTTCGGCATGAATCCTGACTGAAAAGGGGAAATAATCTGGCCAATTATGAGCGAGATACGCGTGGCCAGCACTTGATCAAGTATTTTATAATCCTGATTCAACAGGGACAGAGGCCAATAGGAGGCACAGTTGTCGGGTGATTTTCCAGGTTTTAAAAGAAGAGTCACTATCGCCTCGCACATAGGGAGGGGCAGCTCCCCGGATTCTAGCGCCTCTGCATAAACTTCTAACAACTGTGGCACAAACTGCTCTTTATAGGCCTTGTAAAATGCGCCTGTAAGGCCATCAGTACCGGGGGCCTGCGAACCAACCGAGCCATCTCTGGCCTCAATAATCTCATCTGCGCAAATAGGCGAAGGGAGAAATTCCTGCAGTCCTCTTTCTCCACTCATACCAATGCTATTTCGTTTAGATAGTCTGTCAGTGCTTTGCCGGTTGGTGGCTAGGACGTTATGTAAAGGGTAGTATAGTATGACAAGAAGCTCGACTGAATAGCAGCGCCATCCGTGACATGCGTACCGTCCACAGTCTGAAGCTGTGTGATATATGTAGCCTGCTGTCTAAGAGTAAGCATCGAGCAAGTGTGTGCCCTGTTCTTTCTCCTTCCCCGTATATTCTAGCACAGGTGTATTTCCCCAAGCTCGCTGTCTCCCGTTGTGCCAACTCCTGAAACTCTCCCAGCAGTTTAGAACACTGATGCAGCGGAGAGGGTGCAGCGCCCGCCAGTGCCCGGGCATCCAGTTCTTGCAACTCACGCTCAACGGCATCAAGCTCATGACCCCTGACTGCTTAGAGATACACACTCCCCTAATATACACTTTAATAGCCTCCCACAGTGTTGCATATCGAGGTACAGAACCTGTATTAATCTGAAAATACTCTACTATTGCATCTTGTATTTCGCTCTTAAAAACAGTTTCAAGTAAAGCGTCTGTAGGGAAACGCCAAGACGCAGATGGAAGCACAACAGCGGGTAGAACAAGTAACAGCAATACCGGTGAGTGGTCTGATAAGAGTGCGCGGCAGATGATCCACCTCTTGTATATTGAGGAGCAAATATGGGGTAACACATCATCAGTCTATCTGGGACCAGCTACCATGTGGGGCCGAGTAAAAGGAGTGACCAGGAACAGACTGGTGTTGGTGTCGCCAGACGTCTGCCATAAGGTGTGTGCTTAACAATGCCAATATTTCCCTAGTGGGGCATGGTTTAATATTGTGTCCTTTGCCCGTTGTGTCCCAGTCAAACCAAAGAACCCAGTCCCCCTCCCCCACCCACATCGGATAGACTCCCAACCTGTATCTGGTGAATCCCAACATAGTGTACCTAAATAGGGTAAAATAACAAGAAAAACAATCCCCATACCCATTGTGAATAAGAGGAGATCGCCAAGGGAGGCAGCAACGCCCGAGCATAATCCGATTATAGTAATAATTCTACATCATCTATATGGAGCTGAACTCAGAAAGATATTGATATGTAAGTATGGGGCATATGTATCAAGAAAGCATTATGCGAGTCCTTAATAGCGAATTTTAGCGATTCCCTATTAAGGATTCGCAAAAGGCAATGTATGTACGATTAGCAATATTAATTGCGATTCCTACGTATTCTATCATTGCGAATTGCTAATTGCGATTCACAATTAAGGAATATCTTCCCATTCATTCCTATGGGCCTTGAGGCCCATAGGAATGAATGGGAAGACATTCGCAATTTTCGAGTACCCATTAGCTACTCGCAAATTGTGAATGTAATTTTACGGGTGCAAGGGTGTCAAAAGGACACCCTGTTGCACCCCTGAAATAAGCATGTGTGCACATGTGGCGAACATATGTGCGCCATATGGCACTTCGAAAATGCTAAAAAGTGCCTTTTTCAAAGAAATCGCAAATTACCACCAACTTGAAGTTGGTGGTAATTTACGATTTCTAAAGGCACAACTTGGGTGCTTACATCCCAAAAGGCTTTTTCCCATTCGCAAATGGGCCGATTCTGAGAATCGGCCCGTTTGCGACCGGGAAAAAGGCTTCATGCATATGCCCTATCAATCAGGAGCTATAGAGGGAAAAAATGATTAAACAGCTCGCCCTCCTCTCAATGTACCACATAAACACAAACACCTGTTCATCCAACGGCTCCTCTTCTTGAGGGTATTCATATAAGTGGAGGGGGGATTCCGTCACTCTTTTTCCGTACCACTCCTCACTTTTATCAGAGGTAGTGTCCTTCCACTTTACTGCCTAAATTTTAATTAAAAGTTCTTGCAAATGACAGTCAATTACCCCTGTAGATATAGGGGTGTGGTTTTAATGGCGTACCTAACACTAGTTGAACCAATATATGTGTTACCTTTACAAAAAGATTGTGAAAGGGCAAGATGACACCTCACGTGTGCACCACCAGTCGAGCTTGCTGATTGGTACTCACCAGCTATGCTCACTTTTCTCATCATTGGTAACCATCTTGCCTTAAAATAAAGATGTATCCCAAAAATGTGTGCAAAAAATTATAATACCACTGTGATGTGTACTTCACGACTACCACAACGACGAGACTCGTGAAAATAAAACTGAAATAAGTAATACAATTTCCAACTTTTATTCGTCTCACCTCCGCCAGTGTGTCAAATATAGTAGTTTTACCACTGAGTTGCACACAGAGGTGCGCTGGGTACAACATGGAATAGCAAATATTCTAGTTCTGCAGCGTCTTTTTTATATCTTGAAACTTGCGCCGGACCTCCTGCACCAGTGGTGTGAAGTCTGGGTATAGCGAAAGAGTCATTCCTTGGTACTGCAGATTTTTCACTTCCCTAGCCTTTCTCAAGCCGACATCTCTATCATGATAACTCAGCAGGCGCGCAATAAGAAGAGGGTGAGCGCCAGGAACAGATGTGGGGGCCAGGGAGCTCCACCGCACAACGTAGTTGAGAAACAATCTCTGCCAAAGATGTCCACCAATAAACGTTCCACATATGTTTCCATGGGTCCAGTGTTGGTGGACTCGGCCACCCATGCTATGCGCAGATTGTTTTGACGCGAGCGAGTTTCAAGATCCTCCGCCTTTGCCGCTGTAGTTTTCGGCAGTCGCTCTGTACAGTCTAAGCGTTTGACTATGTAGGCCAGCGCGTCCTCAATGTCAGAAATACGCTTTTAGGCAGCGTCTAGGCGGACCGTGCATGACATCCATCCGCGCCCCCAGCACGCCGAACCGCTTGTCAATTGCCTTGAAGCCGGCGCGGAGTTCAGTCATGATGGCCTGGCTTCCTCCAGCGCCACACCACATGCTCCCGGAGGTTCAGTGCAATCGAGGGGGTCTTCATGTGGCGCTTCGTCCTCGCCCTCTTTCCTCGGGATATTGGAGGCCTCAAAAGTGAGTTGGCATTGTTTTGGGTCACCGCGACCCATATTGAGCAGTCAGGCAGTGTTACAGATGTATAAATTTTCCTCCAGCCAGCTAGGTGCAGAAGTCACGATGTGCAGGAGAGAGGCAGTCTGACTCCACCACTCCACCTCTCTGAGCCTCTAGTTACAAGCTCCAAGCCCGCTGGTCACTGCACAGTGGTTATTATATCAAGGGGGATGGTCCCGCTTTCACTGTGTGCCAATCGTCATGGTTACACAGTGCTCAGGCAGTCTGGGGGCTCCTGATTGCTCTCCCCCCTCTGTGGGCTATGGCATAATGAACATGGCCACCAGTGGGGAATGCAGGCAGTCAATTTTGGGTATGCCCCTTGCACTGTGCCCTCTGTGGCCAAAAATATAGCCTGCAATATTTGGCAGTGAGGTGAAGGGGCCCCAGCGCCACACGCTGGACTCACCGCCTCATTTCTGACTTCCCAACGTCTCCAGCAGTCACCGCCAAGTAGGCCGCAGGTCCCCGGGCTCAAGTAGTTGCTGTGGTCACTCCGGACGCTGGCGGCCCCGCCCTCAGGCTCGCCCACAACCCCGGTTGATCCGGGGCCTGAGGACTGCGTCAGGCTGCCGATGCGAGGCAGCCGCCCCAGGCGTCTAGGAGAACTCTCACTGCTCCCGGCGCGCTCCCTGCACGACGCAGTATTCAGCTCACCGTCGCTGTACTCCGGGAGCGTGTACGATGTGGTAGCAGGCCTCTGAGCAGCTGCGCTAGCGTCATTGCTTGCGAGCTCCTCTGTTAGACCACCATCTTGGTGCTCGACCAGGCCATGCCCCGTAGTACATTAGATTGTAATTATGTTGTCCAGTCGGATGAGGAGTGGGTGTTATATTCCATATAGGTACCCCAATGTATGCTCAGGTAACATCCTAACCCTTTACCTATATTCTTCCCTACATTACAAACATAACGGTTCTTAGGGACTGACTTTTTACCTAGAAACGACTGCGAACAGAACGCAGGATTTTCCCTAGTGATGGCTTCATTCATTATGCATGAAGATTCTTGGAAACTCTGCAGTACTACCATCTCCTGTATAATGTCCAGGTATAAAGTTAATTCCCGACGTCATCCTAAGTCCGACAAGTGGCACAGCAAGGTAGAACCTCGGGGGAGACCTTTGGGTATATAAACATCACATCTTGCAGAGACAAGAAGGGGAGATCATGATTTCCCTGCCGACACACTTTAACGCGAGAAGCTGCGGTTCCTGCATGCAGATACTCCAGCTCGCAGTGGTCTAACATCCCTTGCGGGGTGTCCTACTTGAGACTAAGTGAGCATGAATGACTGGGCGAAAAGTAGTACACTGTTTCCACAGTCCTAAGGGATCAGGGTTGTCATGTTCGATAGTTGCCAAGAAGTATTCTCTCCTTGGTATGAGGAGTTTCTAGTGGCACTGTGAGTTGATACACAGGCCAACATACCTGGTGGGGGTGTCTAGAATCAGTCAGACACCAATCCAGCAGTGTATGTTATCTAAACACGCAGATCCTATATAGGTTTTATAGAAACTACACGACTCTCCGAAGAGGCCGCTGCCGGCTGAAGCACCTCTGTCAGGAGATTAGTCCTGACTGCCACCGTAGGAAGATCAAGGCCCATGGGCTCTGTTAAGAAGGCAGACCAAGGGAGGGTCTGTTGGGTTTTGACCGGAAAAAAACAGACATAGATAAGGTTATATTATAACTGTGCATCTAGTATTAGTTGTTAGTCGAAAACAAAAATGAATGTTAGGCACAGGATCTGGACTTGGAGGCAGATAGTGAGGTTTCTGGACAGTGGAGAAAGCCAAGGTAAATGCAGGCATGGACTAGCAGAGCCCAGGAATTGGGTGGCTATCATATTGGGCGATAGCCACACCCGACCCACCTCACCATGTGCAGGCGTTTTTATGCTGGACCCACTGTCAGTAATGCAAGTAAAGCTTACAGTTCATTGCGTTTTTTTCTTATAGAGCTCCCCCTAAACATAAAAACTTTGCAGTAATTAATCATATGTACAAATTTGTACAACTCATACATACATATGGATACAAATTCTGCATTAGTAGCAGACAATCTTCTTTCCGATTCTATGGTACTGTAAACTGGCAGTTAAAAGGGTTTGTGCTGCAGGATGCTGGGCCTACAAGTTCAGTGGACAAAATTAAACGTAAAATCTATTTTCCTTTACTGCAAGCAATATGCACCACGTAATAAGGAGTTCCACACCCTTGGTGTAATCCAGTGAATACGTTTTAGACTAACCATAATTCTCAGTGTTTTATGATTTACTACATTGTCTGTTCACCCTTGTACTCGTAATCTAAGGCCCTCATAAAGGGAAATGGACACTGACACTAAAAATCATACATAGCAAAAAGATAAATAAAATGATGATTTTCTTGGAACCATTGTCTTTGTCACATTCAATGCACTCATTAATATTTAAAATGCACAACGCATGGGCAACAATGCAGAATGTGACACAATGGTACAGGGGGCGGGCATCTGGACAGCAGAGTTTTCTGGAAATAAGTGAACACTGGGCGTTTATAGCTTTTAATGTTGTGATGTGTTATATTGATACATTGCTGAATGTAACTATAAAACTGAGAATGCCAATGAAAATGGTCAATAAGAAGACATATAAAAAATGCATAATGTATAAACAATTCTGAATCTTACAGAGGGTGGAGTTTGTTTACTGTGTCATCATCTTGAGTCCTCTGAAGATCGGAACGGATCTTTCTAACTAACGGGGTGCAATAGCCTTTGGCGATCTCAAGTTTCTCCACTTTTGTTATGCCATATTCCTGAACAAAAAAAGTGAAAAACTTTAGAAATACAGAAAACAAGTTTATCTTAACCTCAGCAGGCTGGGGTAAATTGACTAATTATGCATTGTAAAAACAGAACATCTCTTGTGGAATGCATGTACAGTAATGTTCAAACCATCCTTGCAAATTTCAGTCACAGGAATAAAAAAAAGTAATGCTGGAAGAGAGTTAGTACACAAAGAGCTTGTGAAGAGTTATCCATAAAACGAAAAGTTACTGTTTTCATTGACATTATTCTTTAACACTGTTACTTCCATATGATGATGAATAACATTTCAAACTCCTGATGGGCATGGCAAAACCAAAGGGTGCTGATATGGAGCAGCAGTGACCAGTAAAGTTGGCACGTTGAAGAGGGGAAAGAAGGGGTTTGGAAACTGGTTAGAAAGAAGATGACTAAGGTAGGCAACAACAATGGTGACCTGCAAAAGAACACGTAAAGATGAAAGTGCTCTTATGGAGGTATATGAAGATACATTGCTTTCTATTTTGTGGGCTTAATCTCTAAAACAGGATCTAAAGGAGGGATGGGCGTGTGTTTAGAGGAAACAACAATGAAACTGTTGCATTTCCTTGTTATCTTACCATCTCCATACTCCTATTTGCACCTAAGAGATGAATAAACTAGTGAAATTATTTTAAAAGTAAATCCAATAAATGTGAAGTTAGCTAGGAGGTGATGGCATAAGTAGTTGTTTTTTCAAAGTAACCTGTAAATATACCTTAGAAGTTGACCAAACACTAAAAACGTTGAGGGAACAGGGGTTTAAAGGACATTAGTCAAAAGGCAGAGAAAATGGGCCATTAACTCTCTTCAGTCAAATTTAAATTACATATAGTAAGAAATTGTTGAGCTGAAAAGTGATAAACCGTTTCTTAAATGTACAGATAGTTCTGCAATTATTTTCTCCTCTATGCTGACATGCAACACAAGTGGAAAAATATTGTACTGCACTTCGAGGTATAATTTTAGTATTCCTAGGTGGTAATAATTGTAGGCCTGTAATGGCTAATATACAACCATTTATATTTTCAGTAGCATTTTTACCCAACTTTTACAGGTCTAGGAGTACTTTACAATTAGAAATAAATCATAAAATAATGTAAAAGATCCTCAGTATACATAATGAAAGAGTTACTTACCTTCTGTAACGATTTATCTATAAGAAACATTAGTTAGTGATAGATTCCATACCTTAGAATTACCCCCAGGCATCAGACTAGATCCGGAAAGTTTTCATCAGCAGTACCTCTGCGCGACGGTAGGCGTCGCCATGCAGCTCTGCGTACGACGCGGAGATGATGTCGCTGGAGCAACTTAGACGCGGCCATGCGCGCTGACAAGAGTTCTGTACACGACTTTCCGCGCCAAGAACACAGAGCCATGCAAGATATGGACCACTGGTGCATTGAAACTACGGCCCTGAAAGGGATGACCTTAACCCTAGAAATCAGTTCACAGAACGGGGTGGATGGGTGGGGGGATAAGGAATCTATCACTAACTAATGCTTCTATGTTAACTAATGTTACCGAAGCTAAGTAACTTGTTCATCTGAAAGAAACACGTTAGTGATAGATTCCTTACCTTAGAATAGATACCCCAGCAAATACCAACCCCGGAGGTGGGTCTGCGAACAAAGATCACGCCAGAAAGTAACAGAGAACAGAACAGCCAAAGAAGCGGTCTCTTCGGACTTGACTGTCAAGGCAATAATGCTTAGTAAAAGTGTGCAGTGAGGACCACAATGCTGCCTGACAGATGTCTTGCAGGGGCACACCACGTCCCAATGCAGTAGTAGCTGCTGTCGCACTGGTAGAATGGGCGCACACCTCGTCAGAGGTTCCTTTTGAGCCAGAGAATAACAGGCCTTGATACACAAGACGACCCAGCAGAAGGTAGTCCTCTTGTGTACAGCCCGGCCTTTCTGGGTGCCCACGTAGCCAACAAAGAGCTGGTCATCCACCCCTAACTGTTGGGTGCGATTCAGGTAAAATGAGACAGCACATTTTGGGTCCAGACGGAGGAGCCTTTCTTCTTCTCTGGAAGGGTGCGGAGGTGGAAAGAAAGTGGGCAAGGTGATAGTTTGCCAAATTTGGAAGGCACAAACTTGTCCGGATGGACCGAAAGAAAGGAGGCTTACAGGAAAAAGCCTGGACCTCACTCACGCACCTAGCGGAAGTGATGGCAACCAGGAAAGCAGTCTTCAAAGTTAATAAACGAAGCAGACAATTGTGAAGCGGCTCAAAGGGAGCGCACATCTAATAGGTAAGAACCAGATTCAAGTCCCACTGCGGCATCACAAACGGAATAGGAGGGAAAAGGTGAGTAATGCCCTTGAGAAATCTATTCACAACAGTGGACTTGAAAAGAGCGGGCTGATCACGGAGCTTGAGAAAGGCCGAAATTACAGAAAGATATCCCTTAATAGTGCCCAGAGCAGAGCCTTGCTGGGCCAGAGAAAGAAGGAACAAAATGACTTCTGAAAGAGGGGCAGAAAGGGGATCCACAGCCTTTGCTGTGCACCATGCCACACATTTGTTCCACCTCCAGGAGTATACAGATTTAGTGGAGCGACGCCTGGTTGCCAGAATGATATCACATACTTCAGGAGGCAAATCAAAAGTAATCAACTGTTGCCGCTCTATCTCCACGCATGTTGGTGGAGGCTGGACAGGTTCGGGTGGAGGACTGTCCCCTGCTGCTGCGACAGAAGATCCTCCCGAAGAGGCAGTCAGATCAAGGGATCCATGCCCATACTGAGTAGCTCGGATACCAAACTCTTTGAACTTAGTCCGGGGCCAAAAGAATGACTTGGGCCCGGTTACGCCTGATCTTCTTCAGCACGTTGGGTAGAAGTGATATAGGCGGAAAAGCGTACAATAGACTTCAACGCCACTCATGACAAAAAGCGTTGCAGAGCGAGTGCCGCCTTGGAAAATCCAACGCGCAGAAGTGATTGTGCGTTCTCTTTGGTAGCGAATAGATCTACCCAAGGCTCTCTCCACTGTTGAAAGAGACCTTGCGCCACCTTCGAGTGAAGACGCCATTTGTGATCCATCATGCACCTGCGGCTGAGTTCGTCCTCCCTGGTGTTCAAAGAACCTGCAGAGTGTTGAACCGTCAAGGAAATGCCTTGACGTTCCAGCCATGTCCAAAGACGCAGAGACTCCCGACATAGGGTCCACGACCCCACCCCGCCTTGTTTGTTGCAATACCACATGGCGGTGGTGTTGTCTGTGAATAATTGCACTACTCTCCCTTTGACAGAGGGAAGGAATGCTTTCAGTGCAAGTAGGATCACCTCGAGCTCCAGAGGTTGATACGCAGCCTGGACTCCACCGGAGACCAGAGGCCTCTGATCTCCGCCTCTCCCATGTGGCGCCCATCCCACGAGGGACGCATCCGTCACCACTGTGTACTCTGGATGGGGAAGGGAGAGCGATCTGCCGCTGCCCCAATGCTGGTTTGTGACCCACTGCTGCAACTGTTGTGCAGTGTCCTCCCAGATCTGGACTTACTCTGACATGTCCCCTTGATGCTGCGCCCACTGGAACTTCAGGTCCCACTGCAGAGCCCGCATATGCCATCTGGCATGATAGGTCAGCAGGATGCAGGAGGCAATGAGGCCCAGCAGCCTCAAGGTCATCCTGACCAAAACCCAGGACAAGGGCCGAAAGATCGGAATCATAATCCAAATGTCCCGGACTCGCTGTTCAGGAGGATAAACCCGAAACTGCGCCGTGTCCAGAACCGCTTTGATGAAAAAGAGCTTCTGAGAGGGAACCAGGTGCGACTTCGGCACGATGATGGGGAACCCCAGCAAATGCAGTTAGTCGGCCATAGTCTGGAGGTGGGAGACGACTGATTGCGGCAAGCCCACCTTCAACAACCAGCCGTCGAGATAGGGGAGGACTGAAACCCCCTGATCTGCACAGATGAGCTGCGTCCACCGCCATCACTTTCGTGAACACCTGAGGGGCGCTGGTAAGGCCAAAAGGGAGTACGGTGAACTGAAAGTGCTTGTGGCCTACCGTTAACCGCAGGTAACGCCGGTGGGCCAGCAGTACAGGGATATGAAAATAAGCATCCTACAAGTCCAACGCTACCAACCAGTCTTGCGGGTCTATGGCAGACAAGACCTGAGCAAGTGTGAGCATCTTCAACTTCTCCTTCCGGAGGAAGCGATTGACGTTCCGAAAGTCTAAGATAGGACGCAGGCCCTTGTCCTTCTTTGGAACCAGAAAGTAGTGGGAGTAACAACCACGACCTACTTCTGGCGCCGGAATGCACTCGATTGCCCCCTTCACCAAGAGGGCCGTAACTTCCTGCTGAAGAAGTGCCAAGTGATCCCCGACATGCGGTACGACTGAGGTAGCTTGGCTGGAGGAGTAGTCTTGAAGGGGAGGGAGTTGCCCCGTCGGACTATCTGCAGAACCCACCTGTCCAAAGTGCTGGTGCACCAGTGGGGGAGTGGATGGCGAATCCTGCCACCCACTGGCATTTGGTGGGCCTGAAACACCGGACTAGGAAGGTTTGGAGGCATTGGCGGCAGGGGAGGTGGTGGAATGACCCGCCCGCTGGCCCAGTGACCCACCTTGGCGGGTCCCACGTCCGAGGCTGTGCTGAGACGGTTGTTGCGCAGGCCTGGGGCTCTGAAATTAATGTTTTTTGATGCCCCTTTCTTGGCAACGAAAGGAGCGAAAAGCAGAAGCGGAATGAGTGAGCGTGATGGAAAGGCCCAAGGACTTGGCCGCAGCCCGTGTGTCCTTAAAATGCTCCAACGCACTGTCTGCCTTGTCGCCAAGAAGGCAAGTGCCATCAAAAGGCATGTCCATCAGAGTGTTCTGGACATCCCCGGAAAAGCAAGTTGTCCCCAGCCAGGCGTGGCAGCGTAGCGCCACGGTCGTGGAAATCGCCCTGCCCAGCGAGTCGGCGGTGTCAAGGTCACAACGAATTGTGAACTTGGCTGCGTCTCTCTACTCAACGATAGCACTGTCCGGGCCTTCTCCGGACACTGAGATAGCACCTGCGCAACCGTGTCCCACACAGAATGGGAACAACGGCCCAAGAGGCATTCAGTGTTCACAGACTACAGCCCTGAACTGGCGGAAGTAAACCGTTTCTTTCCAAACTGTTCCAGTTTCTTGGATTCCCTATCCGGAGGTGCGGAAGGGAATGCACTTGGGGACGCAGTGGCTGGGACAACCAAGCTCTCAGGGGTCGGTGTTGGTAGAGGAAAATGGGTTCGCCCGAGGCCGGGCGATGGCGTCGGGCCACGTTCTTATCCACAGGAGCCCATGTGTTAGGCCTGGACCAGGTGCCCAAAAGAACGTTTGAAAGTGTGTCATTAAAGGGCAACAGCGGCTCCGTAAAGGAAGAGGCTGGCTGGAGCATTTCTGTCAGGAGGTTAGTCCTGACGGCTGTTAGAACTGGCTATTTCTGGTAGGCTAATGCTGACGCCAAAGCCAGGCAGAAACCACCATTCTAGTCAGGGCAAGGGAGTCACACGCCAAGATAACCCCTGCTCACCCCCTTGGTAGCTTGGCACGAGCAGTAAGGCTAAACTCGGAGGCAATGTGTAAAGCTTTTGCGCCAGCACACAACAGCAACAACATCCTAGGCACACCACAAAAGGAACTCCACACAAGGTTATATTAAAATTAATTTTGTATTGTCAAAACACATCAGATAGAAATCACACATGTACATTGTGCCAACTGGCACGGGCAATATTCATAAGGGATTATTTACAGGACAGGGCCACATAGGCCACTGTCAGAATCAACACTTTTAGAAATAGAAATACTGTCAGAAATTAGAATAAAAGGATATAAAATAACAGTTATAAATCACATCCAGTAACTACTGGGAACAGGTAAGTACCACCTACGCAACTCTAAACACCTTAGGAGAATGACACGCAGGGGACCAGGACCTCACTAGGACCACCTGTACTGGAAAGAACAACCACATAAGAATAAAACACATTTAGGGGTATCAGCAAGAACACATTACATATTACACATTACACAAAACATTCAGAGGTGTAAGGAAGAAGGTAAACACATGATGTATAAAAACACATTCAGCGGTGTAAGGAAAGAAAACACATGATGCCTAAAACATTCAGAGGTGCAGGGAAGGAAGAACACATGATGCATAAACCAACACATTCAGAGGTGTAAAATCCAGGAAGACACATGATGCATAAAAACATTCACAGGTGCCAGAACATAACTCAATAGCGCAAAAACACATGATGCATAAAAACATTCAGAGGTGTAAGATCAAGGCGCGTAATCATATTAAATGCATTACATTTCCTAGCACCACATCACATTGCGCAAAACTCACATTAGGCAATTACCATCACATAGATAATCACATTGCGCCTAAATAAAGTCACATACCAGCCCCCATCTAATAAAGGGACTAAAGAGCCCTGTGTCCAGAATGTCAGGGCGCGCTGCCATGCAGCGCCAGTCAGGGGTGCGCCACTGGCACAAAACCTAAACGTTGCAGCTGCCCACTAATTGCTGGGCAACTGGGAATCAAAATGGTGGGAACGACGTTGGAGCCTTCCAGGCTCTGCACAAAGCCCTAGTGTCCCCCAAGAGCCTCTCTTGGCTTTAAAACTAAGTAATGCCTGAGCCCCTAGTGGGCTCCTTAGCAAATGTAGCGCCTGAGCCCCTCGTGGGCTCCTCAACAAATGGGGCGCTGTGAGCCTCTCGGGGCTCGTGAACCATATAGCCCCTTGGCCTCTCTGGGTTCCAACAAACAACTGAGGCATCGTTGGAGTCCCCCTCCTGGGGACTCGTGGACAATTGTGTAAACCAAGAGCCTTTCTGGGCTCAAGAACACCGCAAGGCCCCTAGAGCCTCTCCGGGCTCCTCAGCAGATATGCCCCCTAGAGCCTCTCTGGGCTTCTCAGATCACGCAAGGCCCCGGCACTGGAGGGGCGGGACGGGCACCAGCAATATGCCCCTACGCCCCCTCCTGTCATGCACTCACCGGGTCTCGCGGCGGTTGGGGCTGGAGGACTCCCGCTCCTCCCTCGATACTGCGCAGAGGTCCGGGTCTCCCCCTTCACTCGGGAGCCCCGGGAAGGACACTGCAGGCGGCTTCTTCTCCTCGCGCTGGAGTTCTCCCGGCAGGCCGCGCTGGGATTGGCCAGGCAGAGCTTCCTGGTGTCCCAAGGTCCCGCCCCGGCTTGCCTGACTTCCGGTTCGGCCGGGCGGCGACGGTTACAATTTCGCGGGGCAATGCCGGGTGGGCACCGGCTGTACAGATCATTTAAGCGCTCCGAAAGGGCTAGTGGAAAAAAATTAAGCGCAAGATCCCTGGCAGGGTGGGCACCTGCCAGGGGACTTTAAAATCAGTCAAAAAGCGGCGTGGGCAGCCGCGAAAGGGGATATGCCGGGTGGGCACCGGCCTCAAGTACATAAAGCGCTCCCCAGCGCTACCGACAATCAGAGCGCTCCCAGGCGCTTTAAAGAGGAAATGAAGCGCTCCCAGCGCTTAGCAGCGAGAGTAAAGCGCTCCCAGCGCCAAAAGTGAAATTAAAGCGCTCCCAGCGCTATATGGAACACAGAGTCCAGCAACAAAAAGTCCTTCAGGGGTCCAGGACCTCAGCAGTCCAGGACATAAGGTGGAGCCCAGCAGCTCCCAGAACAGGAAAGTCCATCAGATGTCCAGGGGCTGGGCAGCGCCCAGGGATTCCCCTGGGCCCAAGCAGCAGCACGCCCCTGGCAGATTCAAGTCAGAAACAAGAACATTTTGGAAGGGGACACAGCCCCTTATTATTCAGAGAAAAGTCTTTGAAGTCTTTGTGCAAGTGGGCCCTGAACCCGGTCTAAACCAGTTCCTGGGTGTTGCTGGAGCCCTTGGGCTTCCTGGCTTCCTTCTTTCTTTCAGTATCAGGGACAGAGGTGACAGTCGCCCAGCGGGGAGGTGGAGCCAGCATTGTGGCAGGCAGGCACAGCCTCATTCACTCCCAGGTGCTATCTCCTCCCACTTCCCTGGCAGCAGATGCAGCCTTTCATCCACGGGCTGACTCAGACAACCTCCTGGGGGCTCCCCAGCCCCTGTCATCCTCAAACCAGACAGTCAATCCACAAGCAGACCCAGGCACTCCTGGGCCAGGCTCACCAGCCAATCACACGCCAGCCACAGACTACACAAATATGCCAACTTCTCAAAGTGGCACTTCTAAACTAGACACAATCATGCCGCATACACCATTACGCAGCATTCAATCTCACGAGTTTGCACATATCAAACTCGACCCTGCACTCCCCACACATCAGGAACTACCATGGGCATACATATTCCCCATTCATTCCTATGGGAGGGCAGGTCACTCACCATACATACACAGAGAGCTCACGCACTTTACACTGTACCACAGTGAAAAAGTGCGCCAAGGCCTAAAATCACCAACACCAGGTTCCAGAAACAGGCTAGGAAAAAGCAAAAAGTTTCGGGGTGAACCTGCCAAAAGGGCCAAGTCCAACACAGGCCACCGTAGGGAGCTCGAGGTTGAGCGCCTCAGCTTCTCTATGCAAAACCACAGAATATGTGCCATCCTCCTCTGTAGCCACATTAAAAGGAGGCAGTGAGCCAGGTTTTGGAGTCAAATCCATGTCACCTGCATCCTCCAAATCCTCTTCCCCGTCCGGGTCTAACTCGCACTGGGCCGCGAGAGGATCCTCAGACCCCTCCCAGTCTTCCCCTTCCTCCCCAACCTGCCGGGCAGGCGGATAAGAGGGATGCGGATGGAGAAAGGTATAGAAATTCCCTGTCGGTATCGGCGTCAATCGACACCGGTCAGGTGCAGTCTCCACGTCAGGGTGGAAGCCGGGGACAGCGTCGGCCATGGAGCCGGCCGACACCGGCGGCAGTGCCGTAGATGTCGATGTCAGTAGAGGTTGTACGATGCCACCGGACAACGGCTGGGATCCATTCATGGATCCATGGTGGTCTCGCAGCGCAGAGACCGGAGTTGTTGGCGACATCAGAGTCGACGTTGAGGAAGAGCGAGGACCCCCAGTCGAACGCGCGGGGCCTGAAGGCGTTCCTGCGGGGCCCGATGGGCCAAAAAGGCAGGCCATGGCTGACAGGAAGTCCTGTAGCTGGGCGGGAGTCGCCGATGGATCCGTGAAGGGCAGGTAGGCCATCGGAAACTGCACAAGCTCCGCCAGAGCCGCGGGGGTGGCACTACCTGCACCCTCAGCCATGTCACGCAACAGGATAGGGGAAGGTGAAGAGTGACAATGCTTCTTCGACTTCTTGTGCTTCTCCTTACCTGACTCAGAGTGCGAAGACTTTGACGAACGATGGTGGTGGTGGCGGATCCGCGACCGCTCCCTCGACCTCCCATGGGACCGGGACCTTGAAAGGCGCAGAGCCGACTCCCGGGCCTCCAGCAACTATCGGGACCGCTCCCGCAAAGTTTTCGGAGCCATGGCCCGGCAATCGGGGCACGACTCAGTCGTGGTCGCGCCCCAGACAGTAGAGACACTCATGGTGCGGGTTCGTCACCGACATTGTGCGGGGACAAGCTGCGCAGGACTTAAAACCGGGCATCCCTACACACCTGAAGTCAAAGACTCAAATAACAGGGACAAAAGTCCCAAAAATAACTCAGTAAAAAAGTGACTGGAGGTACTGCTCTCTCCGGATCTGAGCTTGCTGGTGTGGAAAAAGAAATAACTAACGTCAGCGCGCATGGGCGTGTCTAAGTAGCTCCAGCGACGTTCATCTCGGCGACTACGACGCAAGCGACGTACCCAGAGCCGCACGACGACGCCTACTGACGCGCAAGGATACTGCTGACGAAAACTTTCCGGATCCAGTCTGACGCCTGGGGGTAATTCTAAGGTAAGGAATCTATCACTAACGTGTTTCTTTCAGATATACAACATGGATGTAGTCCAACTAAATTTTTAGGCTTTGCAGAAAAAGAAGAGAAGTACAAGTTACTTACCTTCAGTATTGTTCTTTTTGGTGGATATTATATCTAACTGCAGATTCCTCATCTTGTGAATCCTCCCAGGAACCAGGCAGGACCTGGAAACTCCAGTAAAAGCTACTGCGTGCTGGCACCACTGGCCTCAGTGGCAACTCCATACCACCTACAAAAATGGCAGCACAAAGCGACAAACAGGCACCACTCATGTGCACAGTTGTGAGATTATTTACTTTCTTTTCCACACCCTCAGATGCAGGGCATGTCTAACGGAACTAAATTAACTGATAGTGTGCTAATCTTACTTGCCACTTTACTATTCCCAAAAGTCTACTACACAGAATGGGAAGATGAGCGGGCAGTGATAAATTGGCAGTTATATTATCCAAAAGACAGACTGCTACCGAAGGTCAATAAGAAATAAGTTACTTACCTGTAACTGTAGTTCTCCAGTATTGGAATCTTTCATAGATTCACATGCTTGAATCATTTCCCGTTGTCGAGATGGGAGTCCCCGGTACATTTAACAAGCATTGGCATAGCAGGGCACAAGTGCTAAAAAAAGAAGTGGCGGGACGCTGACGTCACGTCAGGAAGGGACGTCACGAAAGGTGGCTTGCACCATCAGACTCATTGCCTCCCCTCGCTCACCCCTTAGATGTGAGCGCATCAGAGAAGCCAGCGCATGAGCAGCGTTCTGAATGAGCTCCGATCTCGCCCCAGAGAGGCCAAAGATTGAATGTGTGGCTCCATTTGCTCCAGTTATCGAGCTCCCGGTAAAATAAGTGGGGGTACACCGTCCACCCGTGTGATACCCTGACTTGAGCCCTGCTTATAAGTGTTTAGCCATGCAACAGTTGAAGTTGTTGCACCAAGGATATTGTGCTGGATAAACAAACACTTATAAGGTCCAAACCTTGGAAATTGCTTGGGCTGGAAATCCCTGACTTCCAATAAAGACTCATTGGGGGTCCCTGAATTCAAGTGATGATTCAATGGGGAGTCCACAGAAGTCAAAATGTTAAGAACCCCTATTGTAGGTCAAACATTTCATCCCATCTCTAACTGTAAAAGAAGCTAATTCCCTTACAAGTGACATAAATGCTAAAACTGTGGCATCTCTTCCTGCCATGTCACTCAGAACCACGTCACTGCGCACAGTCTACGTGCATTGCCTATGCTAACTAGTTCCTACACTGTTTTTTTCGGACTCAGGTCTCATAATTAGGTTTTTAGTAGTGAGGTTTCATGGTTTGAAGCAGTATCTGTTACATACTCTAATTTGTGACGGTCACGTTAGCATCAATGGCCTGGCCATAGGAGCTTTAAGTACAGTCAGTGCTGCTAAGTCGAGTATTATTGGCAGCACACTGAGGGCGCCAACGGCATCCGTTGCTGTCCATATGTCTATTAATGCTCAAAACATCAAGTAAAAGTTGTGGGAAACAAAAACCAACGCCCTCCACCGTTATGCTGTTCCTGTTTTGCTGCGGTGATTAGCACCTGCCATCCAAGAGCAACGAGCATTAAATGAAATGAGGCCATGAATGCATTTAACCGCTTGAAAACCATGAGGTTTCACAACTCGATATTTTGCGCTCAATTATTGAGGCAGTGTACCAACCTTTACATTTTTAAACGGTGCATAGAGCCGTAAAAAGCAAATGCTAAACGTTTCCTTAGGTGGCCGGGCCCTGAGCGGCGGCCAGTTTACCCTGTGGTGGAAGGGAAGTCATTGACACACTCAGTGCGAACTTTTAGTCATCCAAGCTAGAGGTGCAGGCCTGGGGCGACCACTTACAACAGAGAATTCAGCTGTCAGAACTAAGAAGTCCCCAGATGGACTTAGTCATCGAAAACTTCCTTGGCGATCTTGTGGCCAGTCCTGTGTTGCAGGCAGTGGTCGAAGTGGGGGAAAAATGTAGGGGAACTGTGGGCGGAGCATCAGGGGCAGGAATAATGTGGGGATTGGGTCAGTGGGCGGAGTCAGAGGTGTGGCTAGAAAGAGCAAAACATCCCAATGTTTACTATGGTTGGCATTTCACTAATGAGTTACAGCTTACAACGGTATTCAATGCAACCAATGGATACACGTTTATCCAAGTGCACTGGTGCCCTTTCGTTAGCCTAGCGCCAATGCAGGCACCCTTGCACCATGGTGCAAGGGTGCCTCTGTTGCATACTGGAGAAGCCAATTTTACGAAGCCAGGCGTGGCGCCTCAAAGCAATGATCATTGATATAGACCTGCCCAGCGAATCGTTCGTATCCAAACCACACCGTATGGTGAATTTTGCCGCATCTCTACCCTCTTTGACAGCCTGGGAGAGCACAGAGGTGCCTCCTCCGAGGCTTGTGGCAGCACCTGCGCAACCGTCTCCCAAAGAGAGTGGGAGAAACGGCCCAATAAGCATGCAGTATTCACCGACCGCAATGCCAGAATGGAGGAAGAAAACATCTTCCCAAATGAGTCCAGTCCATTGGATTCCCTATCCGGAGGGGCGGAAGGGAATGTGCCCTCAGAAGTAGAGGCTTGCACCACCAAACTTTCTGGGGTAGGGTGTTGGCTGAGGAACTTTGGGTCGCCTGGTGCTGGGCAATGGAGGCGTGCAATTGTCTTGTTCACAAGAGCCCCTGTGCTAGGCTTGGACCAAGTTCCTAGTAAGATGTCCGTAAGTGCCTCATTAAAGGGCAAAAGGGGTTCAGAGGTGGAAGCCCCAGGTTGAAGCACCTCGGTCAGGAGATTAGTTCTGACCTGCACTGAGGGCAGTTCCAGTCCAAGGACCTCAGATGCCCTCTTAATCACCACAGCATAAGACGCCCCCTCCGCCGTAGCCCCTGTAGGTGGAGAGAGAATGATAGACAGAGTCTGGGGAAATATCCAGACCACTGGTTTCCTCAAGTTTCCAATACCAGGTCATTGTCTCTTCAGAGACATCCTGGTTCTCTAAAGGGTCTCCAGACTCCTCCTATCCCTCTCCTGAGCCTAGCACGTCCACAAAGTGCTCAGGGGACAACATAGAACCCCTGAGTTTATCAATGTCAGAATCTGCGTCATACGAAGCTGTTCCGGCTCCGTGTTGTCGGGGATGAGGATGGGGCTTGCCCCACCGACAGCAACACCGCTGGCATCGACTTCGGGTTCAACGCTGGGGAAGATCACGTTGGTACGACAGGTGTCGAACCGGATCCGAGATAGGACCCCTGAGGCCCCTCGCGGCACCGTGGCTGAAGCCGTCGACGTCGAACCCCGATGGGGCCCCATCCAACCCGCAGGGCCCAAGGGCTCACCAACGGGGTTGTTCTGCTCAAATACGCGGCGCATGGCCTCGTACAAATACTTAATTTGAGCGGGAGTCGCTCCGGCTCCTGGAAATGGAGGGAGGTGCAAAGTCAACTCTGGCTCCGACTCCACAGAACCGTGCCTCGAGGGTCGATGCTCCTTACCTCTTTCGACGACGTATGCCACTTGAGGTGAAGTTGAAGACCTCTTACCCAAGTGTCCAGATAACCTCGTATGGGAGGAAGAGGATTTAGGGCTCCGTGAGCGATCCCCGACCTCATCTTCTTCGAACGGGATCGTGACATCCTCTGAGTCTTGTTCAACGGTGACAACTGCCGGGCCGCAAGCAACTACAAAGCACGCTCCCTCAAGGTCTTCGGAGCCATCACTCGGCAGTCTGAACACTACTTCGAATCGTGGTTGCGTTCAAGACACCACAGACAAACGCAGTGGGGATCGGTAACCAACATCGTATGGGAACAAGTCCTGCACGGTTTAAAACCGGTCTTCCTACCGACATACCTCGGACACGAAGTCCTCAAACATTTTGACAAAAGTCGAGAAAAAAGCCTGCCAAAAAGTGGCAGAGGGGTAGCTCTTCCCGGATCGGTGCTTAACTGGCGCAGAAAGAAAATAACTGACACCCCGCGCCTGGTGGCGCCTATGTAGGCACCGTGGCGTCCTAACTGACGCTACCGACGCCATCAACGTCACACGGAGCTGAATGGAGCGACCTGACGTCGCGCGCAAGAGCTATTGCTCACCAATAGTTTCAGGATCCAGCCTGACAACTGGGAAATTCAAAGGTAGAAGTCTCTTATCAGATAGCTATATACAGCATGGTTAAAAGCAGTGAAGAAATACTGAAACAATAGGGAGGCCTGCAGACAGGCTGCATTCAAATAATAGGACAGACCAAAGTAGAAAATATTAAAGGGAGGAAGTGCAAACAGAGGAGACATGTAGACTGTAAACGGAACCCTGAGGTAAAAAGTGCAAATAAAAAAGCATTGGCAACGCCAATATGCTGCGCCTTTGGAATTTAATGGCTTTGTCAATAGATTTTGAAGATGTTGTACTGCTCCCCGGTGCTGTGTATTATAGCTTAAGAGTAACTTTCAAGAAAAAACCTATGATGTGCTTGAAGCCCACTTTAAGGAAACAATAGGTCTTTTTGCAAACCTAACCGCTTGCAATGTCTGCTAGGTGGGACATGAAATGACCAGGAAAGAGGAGAACAGAAAGCAAAACAGGTAAGAATTCTGTGAGTTGCTGAGTCTGGTCGCCCAGACCCCTTCCGCCGCTGATAGACAGGCCACGACTTGGACAAAAAGCACAAGTTACTTACCTTCGGTAACAATATATCTGTAAGAAACAGTTGTCAGTATTAGATTCCTTACCTTAGAATATCCCAGGCGTCAGACTGGATACGGAAATGTTTGCGTAGCAGTACCCATGAGCGTCGGTAGGAGTCAGCGGCGGCTCCGCGTCCGTCGTCGGCGTCGTGGGCGCCGTGATGACGTTGTCTGAGTACTTAGATGCTGCCTCCGCGTGCTGACGTCAGTTCTTATACAAAGCTTTTCCGCGCCAGAAACACAGAGCCATGATAAAAACCAACACTGGTGCCATGAAACTAGGGCCCTGAAAGGAGATGACCTTAACCCTAAACATCGGTTCGCAGAACGGGGAGGATGGGTTGGGCGGTAAGGAAACTAATACTAACTACTGTTTCTTACAGATATATCGTTACCGAAGGTAAGTAACTTGTGCATCTGAAAGAAACAGGTTAGTATTATTATCCTTACCTTAGAATAGATACCCCAGCAATACCAACCCCGGTGGTGGGTCTGCGAACCAATGATTACACCAGAAAGTCCTGGAGGACGGAACGGCCCAAGAAGCCATCCCTCCGTACTTGGCTGTCCAGGCAGTAGTGTCTTGCAAATGTGTGCAGTGAGGCCCACGTAGCTGCCTGACAAATGTCCTGCAAGGGGACTCTTCGACCCAGGGCAGTAGTAGCCGCCGTGGCCCGAGTGGAATGGGCCCTCAGCCTAACAGGAGGTTCCTTTTTAGCCAAAGAGTAGCATACCTTGATGCACAACACGACCCACCGGGAGATGGTCCATTTGTGCACCGCCCGCCCCTTCTTTGCACCCACGTAACCAACAAAGAGTTGGTCATCCACCCGGAACTGGCGTGTGCGATCTAGAGAGAATGACAGCGCACGTTTTGGGTCCAGACGGTGGAGCCGCTCTTCCTCTTTCGAGGGATGCGGAGGCGGAAAGAAGGTGGGCAAGGTGATGGACAAACTTCAGGAAGCAAGTCAAATGGTCTCAACTGTCGCCGCTCAATCTCCAAGCATGGAGGTGGAGACTGGACAGGTTCGGGTGGAGGACCGTTCCATGCTGCTGCGACAGAAGGTCCTCCTGAAGAGGCAGACGAATCGGGGGATCGACTGACATGCTGAGTAGCTCAGGATACCAGTATCTTCGTGCCCAGTCCGGAGCCACAAGGATGACTTGGGCCTGGTCGAGTTTGATCTTCTTCGGCACTCTGGGCAGAAGAGGTATAGGCGGAAAGGCGTACAACAGACCGCAACTCCACTCGTGACGAAAAGCGTCTCCGAGCGAGTGCCGCCTTGGAAATTCCAACGCGCTGAACTGATGACATTGCGCGTTCTTTTCTGTGGCGAATAGATCTAGCCAAGGCTCTCCCCACTGCTGAAAGAGGCCTTGCGCCACGTTCGAGTTCAGACGCTATTCGTGATCCATCATGCACTGATGGCTGAGTTCGTCCGCACTGGTGTTCAGGGAACCTGCCAGGTGTTGAACCACCAGGGTCACGCCCTGATGTTCCAGCCACTGCCAGAGGCACAGAGCCTCCGGGCAAAGGGTCCACGACCCCATCCCGCCCTGTTTGTTGCAGTACCACATGGCGGTGATGTTGTCCGTGAACACCTGCACTACACTCCCTCGGACAGAGGGGAGGAATGCCTTCAGTGCAAGACGGATCGCCCGCAGCTCCAGAAGGTTGATGTGCAGTCGGGACACAGCCGGAGACCAGAGGCCTCTGATCTCCACCTCTCCCATGTGGCCCCCCCAGCCCTGGAGGGACGCGTCCGTCACAACTACGTGCTCCGGTTGGGGTAGGGAGAGGGTTCTGCCGCTGACCCAATCGCGGTCCGTGAGCCACCACTGCAACTGTCTTGCAGTGCCCTCCGAGATCAAGACATGGTCGGACAAGTTGCCCTGATGCTGGGCCCACTGAAACTTCAGGTCCCACTGCAGAGCCCGCATCCGCCACCGGGCGTGATGCACCAGAAGGATGCAGGAGGCCATCAGCCCCAGAAGCCGCAGCGTCAACCTGAGCGAGACTCGGGATAAATGCTGAAAGATCAGAATCAGAGCCTGAATATCCCGAACCTGCTGTTCGGGAGGATAAGCCCGAAACTGCGCCGAGTCTAGAACCGCTCCGATGACGAGGAGCTTCTCAGAGGGACACAGGTGTGACTTCGACACATTGATGCAGGTGCAGGAGGTCGGCCGTAGTCTGGAGGTGGCTGACAACTGTCTGGGGCAAGCCTGCCTTCAACAACCAGTCCTCGACGTAGGGGAAGACTTAAACCCCTAACCTGCGCAGATGAGCTGCGACCACCGCCATCACTTTTGTGAACACCCGTGGGGCGCTGGTAAGGCCGAAGGGGAGCACGGTAAACTGAAAGTGCTCGTGGCCTACCGTAAACCGCAGGTAACGCCGATGGGCCGGCAGGACGGGGATGTAAAAATAAGCGTCCTGCAAGTCCAATGCTACCATCCAGTCTCCAGGGTCTAGGGCAGCGAAGACCTGAGCCAATGTCAGCATCTTGAACTTCTCCTTCCGGAGGACGCCATTGACGTTCCGTAGGTCCAAGATAGGGCGTAGGCCCCCTTTGCCCTTCTTGGGTACCAGAAAGTAGTGGGAGTAACAACCACACCCTACTTCTGGCCCAGGAACGCGCTCGATGGCCCCCTTGGCCAGTGGGGCCGTAACATCCTCTTGCAGAAGTTGCAAGTGATCCCCGACACGCGGTGGTACTGCGGTGGCATGTCTGGAGGGGACGCCTTGAAGGGGAGGGAATAGCCCCTTCGGACAATTTGCAGCACCCACCTGTCCGATGTGACAGTGGGCCAGTGGTGGTGGTGATGGCGAACCCTGCCCCCCACTGGCGTCACATGGGCCTGAAAGCACGGACTAGGAGGGTTTTGAGGTGGATGCTGCAGGGGTAGGTGTGGACTGGCCACGCCGTTGTCCCCGACCGCCGCCACGGCGGTTTCCACGTCCGCCACCGCGCTGGATGGTAGTCTGCGGTCCGTGGCTGGCAGGACGTGTGGGGGCGCCTCTTCCTTGGCCACAAAAGGCAGCCGTTTGCTGGCGCGGGGCCAAGAGGCCCAAGGACTTGGCCGTAGCCCTGGAGTCCTTAAAGCGCTCAAGCGCATGGTCTGCCTTGTCGCCAAAGTGGTGACGGCCATCGAACGGCATGTCCATAAGTGTGTTTTGGACATCAGCCGAGAAGTTGGCAGACCTCAACCAGGCGTGGCGATGAATCGCCACCGTCGTTGCCATCGCTCTGCCTAGTGAGTCAGTAGTGTCCAGCCCACACCGGATGGAATAACACGCCGCATCTCAACCCTCCACAAGGGCTTGGCCGAGTTTAGCCCGGACCTCCACCAGGCATTCTGGCAGCACGTCCGAGAGAGACAGACAGAGAGTGGGTGTAGCAGCCCAAGAGGCATGCGGTGTTCACTGACCGCAATCCTAAACTCATGGAGGAGAATACTTTCTTATCGTATTGCTCATACCTCTTAGATTCCCGGTGGGGGGGAGCCGACGGGAATGCGGTCTGGGAATTAGAGGCCTGGATGACCAGGCTCTCGGGGGTGGGGTGGGTAGACAGAAAGCAAGGGTCGCCCGAAGCCGGGCGTTGGCGCCTGGCCACGTTCCTATCCACAGGCTGACCTGTGGTGGGCTTGGACCAAGTGCCCAGAAGAACGTCTGATAAGGCCTCATTAAACGGCAGCAGAGACTTGGCTGAGCTTGCCTGCGGGTTAAGGACCTCAGTGAGGAGGTTAGTCCTCACGGCCGCGACGGGGAGCTCAAGACCCAAGGCTCTGGCCGCCCTCATCAGCACCACGCTATAGGCAGCCCCCTCCTCCGTAGCCAAGCTAGGAGGGGAGACAAAACCAGTGTTGGGCGAAGTGGCCAGACCACTGGCATCCCCAAGCTCTCCTGTCCAGTCCGCAGAAGACTGACACTCACTTGTCAGAGGGTCCTCAGACCCCTCCCAATCCCCCATGTCACCCATGGCCTGGTACTCAGTGTAGGAGAGTAGGGTCTCCTTCCTATGGTCACCCCCACTTTTTGCTTTTGCTTTACTGGTTTTCGACTTAGATGTGGCTGTGGGCCTGCTAATCAGACCCACAGCCCAGATGCACTCTCTCTAAATTCACACCATGTACTCTAGGTACAACCACAATTGGGAATTGGTTCACCTTGTCAGCCCCTGTAGAAGTGTACCTTAGGTACTCAAGGGCATAGGTATACCCAAGGCCTACCAGGGGCTGCTGCGACAGAAGGTCCTCCTGAAGGACAAACGAACCGCGAGCGAGTGAGAAGCACTGGGTTACGCAGCAGGAACAGACTGTGGTCTAAAAGGATTCGCCGATCTTCGCTTTTGGAAGACGCAAAGAACAACACAAGCGCGACTTTGTTTTCCACAGCCCCGGCTGGGGCCGTAGGTGTGGGCTAGAGACTAGTCCTTGTCGAGCAGAAATACAGGTACACGTGTCATTTACGAGGAAGAAATAGAGTAATCACCAGCGAAGTCCAAGACAGGAAAAATCACAAGATACGAAACTCCTCTGCCCCACCTGGTATAGAAAGATCCACAAGACTGAGATTGCTTGTGCATAAGAGTAACCGATGGAGACCTGAAACACGGATGTTGTTTATGAATAGAAACCAAAACAGGTCATATTCACAAGAAAATATAGAATATTAACAAGAGCCCTGATGATAGTTCGGATACGCTTGGTCCTTACTTGAAACGCGTCGGCAAAACCAGCAAGAGCTGGCAAATTCAACAAGAGTCAATACTTAGTGTGGTTTAAAATAATATTGCCTCATGGTTGTTTTCTCTTGTTCTTTTTCTCTTGTTTAAGAAGTAGATCGTTTGATGTAAATAACTCTTGTAGTATGGAATGGTTCAATACACTGTAAATTCGTGGCACGGTAATGTGCATTTTGTGTTGAATGTAACATTTGAAGTCTTAATAATTGTTTTGTATAATCCGTATGTATAGTGTAAAAATGTTTTGTGCTTAATGTGAAAAGTAAGTGTGTTGTATTGTGTATTCTTTTCTGCCATTTTTGAAATCTTGCTCTAAATAATTTTTCTAAAAAAACCAGGTATAAATAAAAATACCATACCAGGTTTAATGAGATTGTTGATCTGGTATTTACTTATAGAGTCACTGAGAAAGGGGGCACGCTTGCTTTTGTCAGATACGAGGGGCTGCAGCATGTATTAGGCCACCCCTGGCTGGCCACTCAAACTGACACAACTGGCTGATCACTCAGCTGGGGCAAGGTTGTGTAATCACCCCTTGCTTAGGTATAGTATTCCTATATCTAACCTTATATATAGACACACAGTAACTTATAAGTCACTCCTATGGCAGGCCTTAACAATCCTGGAGGCAGAGTGCTTGGTTATGTGTGAGATGGTGCTCTAGCATGAGCTGAGCCTTCTGCAGCTTTCGGAACCATGTCCTTATAGCTGTTCTATGATATTGCCATACCATATACTCTTAAATGCATTATGAACCTCACGGTTAAATGCTAACTTTGGTCCGGCTTTATCTAAACATGTCGTGTAAGGGTGTAATATGCTTTGGAATACTAACCCCTCGCCAATTCTGGCGACGGGGGTAGCATTCCACCCTTCTAGAGGGAGAAGACATGTTGTTGCTGACTATCCCGGTTAAAGTTAACTAGAGCCCCAGCGTCACAAAATGGACGCTGCTGGCACAGAACCAAGTCTGACCTCCTGTTGCTGGGAGTCCTTCCAGTCACGGAGGTTTGGACAATAGGTTTCCTGCCTGGAGAGGTGCGAGCACCACCCCAGACAGGACTCTGTGTATTGGGACAGGCAGGGCTGAATAGATTGAGACATTGCCTGGGGCACACTAGGTGCTCCATGCATACCCCAGTTCAAACCGGTTGCTGGGGCACTCCAGCCCCAGCTCTGGCGCGAAACTGGACAAAGGAAAGGGGGTGTAACCACCCCCCTTCCTGGTCCCACCCATATGAGGGACCTAGGAACTAATCCAGCCCCTTTTAGCTGTATAAAGGTAGGAGCTGTGTCCTTGGACTTTAGATTTGATCCTGAACTGAAACTTGAAACGAAACTCTGGACCTTCGACGTTCTGCTGAAGCTGAAGACTGAAGAATCTCCCTTGTGGCCAAGGAGTACCCACCCTGGGCAACCAGGCACCATCCAGCAAATCAACGGCTTGCTTTGTCGACGTTCCCGCCGGAACGAGAGCACAGAGCCTGACAAGACCCAGACTTCCAGACCCTCTCTTCATGTCTGCAGCATAGCTGAGATCCGTGGAGGCGACGAGACACGTGGGACTAGACATCTTGAAAAGCCTGCAACTTGCTAACTGTCCATCTCCTGAGGTGTCCTCGAAGCTGTGCACTGGGGAGTGATAAGCCCCGAATCCGAGCTCCATCTGCACCGAAGATCAGCCCTCCACACTCCACGAGTTCTGCGTGGGGCCCTTCTGCTTGTGTTCTGCTCGACGCGTTGTCCGGTTGCTGGCCCGTTGGCTAGTAGCCTCTGTGACGACAATCCTTTTGAACCAACTCGCTGGTCTGGTTGCTCCAGACTGGCCCTTGCCTCCCTGCAAATGTGAGGCACCTCAGACCTTGCTGGTCTGCACCAGAAGCCTGCTTTGCATCCTGCGTGGGTTGCCTTTGCCAAGGCTTGTTGACTCCAATCCGGCAGTCAACCCCTCCATCTGCGAGAACCTTCGTGGGACAGCTCGCCTCCAGCACCTGTTCGTCCTTGACGCCTCCTGGTTCGCGTGGCTGAAGAGAAAAGCTTCACGACAGCACCTGATTGCTCCTCGATGTCGTCTGGTTCCTTCCTGGTTCCACCCGGTCACTGGCTAGTGACCCAGACTCTGTCTCCTCTGCTTTCAGGTCCTCTTCATCCTCGATCCACCCTTGATCCACCCGGACATCTTCCGCCTGCAGCATCTTTCTTCACAGGCTCCATAGACTTCAACGGCGAAACCCGACACATCTTCACACCTACGCACCCGCCGTCCGTGGGTGAGGTAACGCGAGTACTTTGGTGCTCCTATGGGTATTGACTATCCAAGTGTCTTGGTTTTTAGTTGTTTCCTACTAGCTAAACCGGAAGTGTCCTAAATCCTTCTTTATCTAACTTTTGAGTGCCCATTGACTTTACATTGACTCTCGCATGTGGGTAAAGACTCTGGACGCGCCACCTGTGGGCCTCATACTTCTAAACTAAGGTTCAGATAGTGTGGCCCCAGCGATTCCCTAGGCCCTAGGCCTTTCCCTTTCTCGTGACGTGGTACTTATACCACTTTCTTAATATATGGTTTGCTTCGCCCCTAGGGCCTAACTGTAAATTGTGCAACTTAACGTATTCTGATTAAGTAACTTGTTATGTGCTTTGGCCTCTGATCTCATAAAGAGTTCGGAGGAGTGTGTTAGTAAATAAATACATATATATTTTATATATATAAATCCTGTGTGTTGTCCTTTCATTTGATATTCAAGGGGTTACATATGGTAAAACAGCTGGCTTTACACGCCCTCAAGAGTCTTTTAGCCTAAGACTGTTCTGTCCACGCTACCACTAGGATAGCTGGTCTATAAGGTTGACGACAACCATCAGCATATGGGGTTGTTTGGACTGGTGCAAGGTGTTTACTAGAATAGTGAACATCATATACCAGGCCAACTTCTCACATTGGTGTGCAGCGGTTGGGATTTGAGCTTGCTGTTGTTTTACCACTTGTAATCTTGAGATATCATTTGAAAGATCACATAGGTACCTGTATATATAAAAACAAGTCTTAGTATACTTAAGTTCTACTGAACTTAGCTGTTGTAGAGCCTGGGCCTAGCACACCCTGACTACAACTCCTAGAAAGGTTCTGTAGGAAAACAAATAGTGTAGGTAGGTGCAACACCACACCTCACTAGAAAAAACATGTTTCAGACAGTGAACCCCAGTGGTTCTCTGCCTGCAGAAGTAGATCCCTTGAGGACTGCTTCGAGATATGAAGCCTTAGCCTTCCAAGAATTGAGACAATTGTGTACTTCTAGAAGGCTAAAACAGGGTTCAAACTCTACCCTCAAGTTCCTGGTTGAGCTCTTAGAAGAGTATGATGCTCAACAGCCACCTAAGACAGGTGACACAGGTAGTGTAGATGAAGTCTTTTCCTCCTCAAATGATAATGCTGATACTCCTGTACCAGATGAGGAAGAAGAGGGGGTGGAAGAAGATGATTCTGATCTTGAGACAAACAGCCAGGTCCCAGTCAGAAGACTTAGCCAGGCTAACTTAAGCATATATGGGAGTCAGTATGGGCAGCCCTCATACAGACCCCCCCAGTGGGCTTAACCAGAGGCAGAGAAGAGGCAGATCCCACTCCAGGGACTCTCTCCAATCTGATGCTTCACGTGGCTCTCATGGCCCTGCTCAGAGGGAGATGACCTCTCCCCAGAGAAGGAAACATGAGGCCAAAATGAGAGAGGCTGCTCTAAGGATTGAGAGGCAAGAACTAGAGGTTGCCCTGGCCAAAGAGAAGCTTGCTCGTGCTAGAGAGCATAAGAGCATAGAGAGAGTGGGTTAGAACCCACTGGTGGCAGCAATATCCCTAAGGATAAAGATAGGTCATATGAGAATAGACACCTAAGCAAGATTGTGCCCCCCTACAAAGAAGGGGATGACATCCACAAATGGACAACTGCTTTGGAGAGGGCCTGCAAAGTACAGCAGGTACCCCAAAGTCAGTGGGCAGCAATCTTATGGCTCTCCTTTTCAGTAAAAGGTAGAGATAAGCTCCTCGCAGTTAGTGATGGGGATGCTAACAACTACTATGTCCTGAAGAGTGCTCTGATTGATGGGTTTGGCCTAACCACTGAACAATATAGGTTGTTGTTCAGAGATACCCAGAAGACACAGACTCAGGACTGAACTGATTTTGTTGATTGTGCCACTAAGGCTCTGGAAGGCTGGTTATTGGGAAGTCAAGTTAAGGACTATACAGGATTGTATAATTTGATAATGAGCGAGCAAATCCTTAGCAACTGTCAAAACCAGCTATTGCATCAATACCTGATTGACTCTGATCTGACCTCTTCCCAAGATTTGGGAAAGAAGGCAGACAAATGGGTCAGAACCAGGATTAAGCAGAAAACCCAGAACCAGGGGGGTGATCAGAAAAAGGCAGACCAGAAGGGTAATGAGCAGAAACAAAACAAGCATTGGAAATGCAATAGGTCTCGCAGCATTAGAGTTAGTGCTTTTAGAATTGTTTATGGGTTTTTTGTTGTAAATCTTTAGCATTTTTATTTCTTGTAGCCAATGCTAAAGAATTACAAATCAAAAAAGCCATAAACAATTGTAAAAGCTTTAACTAAAAATCCTCTGAGACCTATTGCACTGTGTGAGGGTGAGGTGTTGAGGGTGAGTGAGGGTGAGGGTGAGTGAGGGGTTGAGGGTGAGTGAGGGGTTGAGGGTGAGTGAGAGTGAGAGTGAGTGAGGGTGAGGGTGAGTGAGGGTGATTGTGAGTTAGGGTGAGGTGTTGAGGGTGGGTGAGGGTGAGGGTGAGGGGTTGAGGGTGAGTGATGATGAGTGAGGGTGAGTGAGGGTGAGTGAGGGTGAGTGAGGGTGAGTGAGGGTGAGTGAGGGTGAGTGAGGGTGAGTGAGGGTGAGTGAGAGTGAGTGAGAGTGAGTGAGGGTGAGGGGTTGAGGGTGAGGTGTTGAGCGTGAGGTGTTGAGGGTGAGGTGTTGAGGGTGAGGTGTTGAGGGTGAGTGAGTGTGAGTGAGTGAGGGTGAGGTGTTGAGGGTGAGTGAGTGAGGTTGAGGGGTTGAGAGTGAGTGAGGGTGAGGTGGTGAGGAGTTGAGGGTGAGGGGGTGAGGGGTTGAGGGTGAGGGGTTGAGGGTGAGGGCGAGTGAGGGTGAGGGGGTGAGGGTGAGGTGTTGAGGGTGAGTGAGTGAGGGTGAGGCTGAGGTGTAGAGTGTGAGTGAGAGTAAGAGTGAGGGTGATTGAGGGTTTCAGTGTTAGTGAGGGTGAGGGGTTGAGGGTGAGTGAGGGTGAGGGTGAGGGTGAGTGAGGGTGAGGGGTTGAGGGTGAGTGAGGGTGAGGGTTGAGGGTGGGTGAGGGTGAGTGAGGGTGAGGGGTTGAGGGTGAGTGAGGGTGAGTGAGGGTGAGGGGTTGAGGGTGAGTGAGGGTGAGGGTGAGTGAGGGTGAGGGTGAGTGAGGGTGAGGGTGAGTGAGGGTGAGTGAGGGTGAGGGGGTGAGGGTGAGTGAGGGTGAGTGAGGGTGAGTGAGGGAGGGTGAGGGGTTGAGGGGGAGGGGTCGAGGGGGAGGGGTCGAGGGTGAGTGAGGGTGAGGGGTTGAGGGTGAGTGAGGGTGAGGGGTTGAGGGTGAGTGAGGGTGAGGGGTTGAGGGTGAGTGAGGGTGAGGGTGGGTGAGGGTGAGTGAGGGTGAGGGTGGGTGAGGGTGAGTGAGGGTGAGGGGTTGAGGGTGAGTGAGGGTGAGTGAGGGTGAGTGAGGGTGAGGGGTTGAGGGTGAGTGAGGGTGAGTGAGGGTGAGGGTGAGTGAGGGTGAGGGGTTGAGGGTGAGTGAGGGTGAGGGGTTGAGGGTGGGTGAGGGTGAGTGAGGGTGAGGGGTTGAGGGTGAGTGAGGGTGAGTGAGGGTGAGGGGTTGAGGGTGAGTGAGGGTGAGGGTGAGTGAGGGTGAGGGTGAGTGAGGGTGAGTGAGGGTGAGGGGGTGAGGGTGAGTGAGGGTGAGTGAGGGAGGGTGAGGGGTTGAGGGGGAGGGGTCGAGGGGGAGGGGTCGAGGGTGAGTGAGGGTGAGGGGTTGAGGGTGAGGGGTTGAGGGTGAGTGAGGGTGAGGGGTTGAGGGTGAGTGAGGGTGAGGGGTTGAGGGTGAGTGAGGGTGAGGGGTTGAGGGTGAGTGAGGGGTTGAGGGTGAGGGGTTGAGGGTGAGTGAGGGTGAGGTGTTGAGGGTGAGTGAGGGTGAGGGTGAGTGAGGGTGAGGGGTTGAGGGTGAGTGAGGGTGAGGGTGAGTGAGGGTGAGGGGTTGAGGATGAGGGGTTGAGGATGAGGGGTTGAGGGTGAGGGGTTGAGGGTGAGTGAGGGGTTGAGGGTCGCTGCATCCCATCTTCCGTATTGGGGAACAAAGGAACGATCCGAGCAAGCTCCCTGTCGGGTCATTCTTAAACGCCCCTTTGAAAGCACGTCAGCGGCAGTGTTGAGCGCCAGAAGGATTCGCTTCAGGGAAGAAGAGCTGGCCGCTTTGTTTCGGCGACTGCAATCCAGGAATGTGAAGTCAGGCGAACTTGAAAAATAAAAGTCTGGAAAAATGAAATCTTTCTGCCCTAATTTCCCCCAAAAGAGCCTCCATTCGCCTTGGTCCGGTTTTACGTTGCACATCTGATAGAAATGCTGGATCGCCGTTTACAGGGGCACGTCCTGCCTCTCCGCAGAAAGTACGTTTCTATTTCCAGGAAATAAGTGAACGGCGCCAGACAGTGATGTCATCCAAGAAGTGCAACAGAGAAGCCACCACCACTGGATGCAGGACGCGTGCCTCGTAAAAGAAGCAACCTAACCCAAATCTGAGAGATCTAATACCGCATTAAAAAACAATGGCAAGTAAAAAAAACAAGCCATAATTGCTGCAAAATACATGTCGGGCGGAACACTATGCTAAGCACAGATTTTTAGCTTAGGTGTGTTTAAGCAACGCACTTAATTACTTTGGCCATGGCCCTCTGTGAGACCACCACCCCTGTGTTTTCATCTCACTTAAAGCCCTGCTGGGGAAACACTTTGAACCTAGCCTGCCTCAGCTTTTAGCGTGTGCTCTGTGGCTGTTTTTCATAAACAATTTCATGTGTCACATCTTTATTGGCGTGTTAATTAAAAAGCATTGCAATTATAGAATAAAAGCAAAAGGGCACTGGCAGTTCAACAGAGCTTTCAGACATATGTATAACCATAGAAGGACATTAAAACGTTTGAGATGAAAAGTGACCATCATCTGCAAGGCTATTTTAGTGCAACTGAGAATGAAAGTGGAATTCGGCACCAGTTTTCAAAGCACCAAACCTTATGGAGATTGCATGCGCCGTGCGACATTCCCAAGAATAAGCATCAGCAGTCCGAAGTAGTAAAACATAAGAGTTCGCTGCACACAGATTCCTACCTTGAGTCGCAACAGCTCCGGCTCAACTAACAATGTAGAGGGGACACTTTGCCAATCAGCGCAGCTCTTCTCATCGGGCCGACCCACAGCGGGAGGCAGACTTGTGCAAACTAGGCACCGTCGAGCCCCTATTTCTCTTGTGAATCACACGTACATGCAAAGCACGCAAAAACTGCTTTGAAGGAACATGGTAGCGACCTATCGACTTTGTCAGTGACTAATTCAAGTTGTTCCGCTGTCTGGCACTTCAGAGCCATTTGGATAGGGCAAGTAGCATAGCGACGGACTTTAACAAAACGGAGGGAAGAGAGGGGAGGGGGGAGGAGAAATGCGACACGGCGGGAAGGGGAGGGGGCGGAGCGGGTCAAATAAACAAACAAGCCGGAGGGAAGAGAGGGGAGGGGGGAGGAGAAATGCGACACGGCGGGAAGGGGAGGGGGCGGAGCGGGTCAAATAAACAAACAAGCCGGAGGGAAGAGAGGGGAGGGGGGAGGAGAAATGCGACACGGCGGGAAGGGGAGGGGGCGGAGCGGGTAAACAAAGACGGACGTGCACGCGCTTTTAAGCTCAATGCGCATGCGCATTGAGCTTAAAAGTCACGGGCACTGCAAGGAATCGCCACGATTCCTTGCAGTGTGGATAAAGAGTAGATAAGTCGCAATACTCTCGCCTTGCTCGATGCGCATGCGCATCGACAGGCGAGACCTAAAAAAAGAAGTCTTTGCCAGGCCCCCAAAAGGCACAGGGGGAGGGTGGCTCCAAAAAGAACAAACAAACAAGAAGGTCCAAAGAAGCCCTGGTGTGGATACTGTAAATCAGTCTCTCACTGGTTTAGTGAGTGCACCAAGAAGGGCACAGCACCAACCACCATTGCCCCTAAGGCAACTGTCCCCCCTAGTCCAGCTGTTAGTGGTGGTTCCCAGCAAAAGGGTGTAGTAGGGTTGACCCTGGGAACTGAGGTGGACTCTGGCCTAGTCAGAGAACCAACTCAGGCTGTTCTTGTCTGTGATGGGGACATAGCAATGTCCTCTACTGTAAGTCTAAGTAATCTGAGCAAGTACAGGTAGACACCTTTATTAATAATAAGATGGCTCAGGCCTACAGGGACACATGTGCCAGTGTCACCATGGTGACACCTAACTTTGTGGACCCTTAACAGATCATACTAGGTGAGACCTACCTAGTGACCGACCAATGCTAGCAATGCCACTACCTCCCATAGTATGGCAGTTGTTAACTTCTCCTGGGGGGGGGTAACTGGCCTCAAAAGAGTTGTTGTGAGTTCAGACCTTCCAGTAGAGTATCTGTTAGGTAATGATCTTGAAACCTCAGTTTGGTCTGAGGTGGAGTATAGGACCCATGCAGAAATGCTGGGAATATCCGCACATGTCCTTGCTGTGACCAGGTCACAGGCCAAAAAGTGCTTACATGAACAGGTGCTGGCTCTTGAAACAATAGACCAGACACCAACCAAGAGAAAGAGCTAGAGGGTTAAGGCAGTGCCTTCCACCCTGCCTCAGGTTGAGGATCAGCCCTCCCAGGAGGATGATTCTGAGATCCAAGAGGGAACTGGGCTAGAAGAACTTGAGCCTGATCAGATTGAGCTTCTTGGGACAGGGGGGCCCTCAAGGGCAGATCTGAGGCAGGCTCAATTAGATTGTTCCTCTCTTGAACCCCTCAGACAGCAGGCTGCTGATGAGGCTGCTGGGAATGCTCAAGGTACCCATAAAGTGTATTGGGATGATGGGCTCCTTTATTCAGAGGCTAGAGACCCCAAGTATGGTGCTTCCAGGAGGTTGGTTATACCTCTGCAATTTAGGGGCTTCCTTCTTACCTTGGCCCATGATATTCCCTTAGCAGGACACCTGGACCAGAACAAGACTTGGGACAGGCTTGTCCCTCACTTTCACTGGCCCCACATGTCAGAAGATACCAAGGAGTTTTGTCGCTCCTGTGTTACCTGCCAAGCCAGTGGCAAATCAGGTGGCACCACAAAGGCCCCCCTCATACCACTACCTGTGGTGAGGGTACCCTTTGAAAGAGTGGGGGTAGACATTGTAGGACCAACGGACCCCCAAACAGCATCTGGGCACAGATTTATACTGGTGCTAGTGGATCATGCCACCACGTATCCAAAAGCTATCCCCCTGAGGTCCACAACAGCTCCTGTTGTGGCAAGGGCCCTACTTGGAGTTTTCTCCAGAGTGGGGTTTCCAAAGGAGGTTGTCTCTGACAGAGGTGCAAACTTCAGGTCAGGATATTTAACTGAAATGTGGAAGGAGTGTGGTGTCAACTATAAGTTCACCACCCCCTATCACCCACAGTGTAATGGGCTTTTGGAAAGATTCAACAAGACCCTCAAAGGGATGATAAAAGGGTTACCTGAAAAGCTGAGGCGAAGATGGGACATCCTTTTACCCTGCCTTCTGTTTGCTTACAGAGAGGTCCCACAAAAGGGGGTTGGCTACAGCCCTTTGAGCTTTTGTTTGGGCATCCTGTAAGGGGACCCCTATGTCTTATGAAGGAAGGATGGGAGTTACCTCTCAAAAAGCCTAGTGGACTATGTACTTGGTCTCCGCTCCAGGATGGCTGAGTATATGGAGAAGGCTTCTAAAATCCTTGAGGCCAGCCAAGAACTTCAGAAAGTTTGGCATGACCAAAAGGCTGTGCTGACTGTGTACCAGCCAGGACGGAAATTGTGGGTGTTGGAGCAAGTGGCCCCAGCAGCATTCCAGGACAAATGGTCTGGACCCCACACAATAGTTGAACAGAAGGGAGATGTCACATATTTGGTGGACCTTGGGACCCCCAGAAGCCCCCACATGGTGCTTCATGTCAACAGACTAAAAGCATTTGTCGACAGGGCAGACATGGGCTTGCTCATGGCTACAGATGAGGGGCAGGAGGAAGTGAGTGACCCTCTCCCAGACCTGCTTACTCAGAACCCTGATGATGGTTCAGTAGAAGGTGTAGTCTTTGCTGACAGCCTCTCTGAACAGACATCTGTTTTCCCTGACCCCAAGTCAGACAAGCTGGTGCACCCATGAGGTGGACACTGGGGACAGTCTGCCTGTCAAGAGTAAAATCTACAGGCAACCTGACCATGTCAGGGACTGCATTAGGACAGAGGTCCAAAAGATGTTGGAGCTGGGAGTTATTCCCTCAGAGAGCCCCTGGGCCAGTCCAGTAGTCCTGGTGCCAAAACCTCACCCCCAAGATGGTAAGAGAGAGATGAGGTTTTGTGTGGACTACAGAGGTCTCAATGCTGACACTAGGACAGATGCCCACCCCATCCCCAGGGCAGATGAGCTCATTGATAGATTGGCTTCTGCCAAGTTTTTTAGCACATTTGACCTGACAGCAGGCTACTGGCAAATCAGATTAGCTGAGAATACAAAAGCCAAGACAGCATTTTCGACCCCAGGAGGACATTATCAATTTGTGGTAATGCCCTTTGGTTAGAGGAATGCACCTGCCACTTTCCAAAGGTTGGTGAATCAAGTTCTCACATGACTGGATGACTATTGTGCAGCTTATCTAGATGATATTGCTGTCTTTAGCTCCACCTGGGAGGATCACCTGGTCCACCTGAGGAATGTTTTAGAGGCTCTGCAAAAGGCAGGCCTCACTATCAAGGCTACAAAGTGCCAGATAGGGCAGACCAAGGTTGTATACCTGGGCCACCTGGTAGGTGGGGGTCAGGTTCAACCACTGGAGAGCAAGATCCAGACCATCAGAGACTGGACTCCTCCAATCACCCAGACACAGGTCAGAGCTTTCTTGGGCCAGTCTGGGTACTACAGGAAGTTTGTGAAAAACTATGGGTCCATTGTGACACCACTGAATGACCTCACTTCCAAAAAGATGCAAAAGAAAGTTCCGTGGACATTTAGCTGTCAAAAGACATTTGATGACCTGAAGCAGGCCATGTGTACTGCACCTATTCTGAAAAGTCCAGATTACTCCAAAGAGTTCATAGTCCAAACAGATGCTTCAGAGTTAGGTGTGGGAGCTGTACTTTCGCAACTGAATATAGATGGTCAAGACCAGCCCATTGCTTTCATAAGCAGAAGGCTGACCCCTAGAGAGAAACGTTGGTCAGCTATAGAGAGGAAGGCCTTTGCTGTGGTTTGGGCCCTGAAGAAGCTGAGGCCATACTTGTTTGGCACTCACTTCAAGATTCAGACAGACCACAAGCCCCTCCTATGGTTAAATTAGATGAAGGGTGAAAATCCCAAACTTCTTAGGTGGTCCATTTCCCTACAGGGGATGGACTTTACAGTGGAACATAGACCTGGGACAGACCATGCCAATGCAGATGGACTCTCCAGATATTTCCACTTAGAACATGAAGACTCAACTGGTCAAGGTTAGTTTAATGTCCCTAAGTTTGTGGGGGGTTGTGTAGGAGAGTAGGGTTTGCTTCCTATGGTCACCCCCACTTTTTGCTTTTGCTTTAATGGTTTTCGACTTAGATGTGGCTGTGGGCCTGCTGCTAATCAGACCCACAGCCCAGATGCACTCTCTCTAAATTCACACCATGTACTCTAGGTACAACCACAATTGGGAATTGGTTCACCTTGTCAGCCCCTGTAGAAGTGTACCCTAGGTACTCAGGGCATAGGTATAACCAAGGCCTACCAGGGGCTGCAGCATGTATTATGCCACCCCTGGCTGGCCACTCAAACTGACACAACTGGCTGATCACTCAGCTGGGGCAAGGTCGTGTAATCACCCCTTGCCTAGGTATAGTATTCCTATATCCAACCTTATATATAGGCACAAAGTAACCTATAAGTCACTCCTATGGCAGGCCTTAACAATCCTGGAGGCAGAGTGCTTGGTTATGTGTGAGAGGGTGCTCCTGCATGAGCTGAGCCTTCTGCAGCTTTCGGAACCATGTCCTTATAGCTGTTCTATGATATTGCCATACCATATACTCTTAAATGCATTATGAACCTCACGGTTAAATGCTAACTTTGGTTCGGCTTTATCTAAACATGTCGTGTAAGGTGTCATACGCTTTGGAATACTACTCCCTCGCCAATTCTGGCAACGGGGGTAGCATTCCACCCTTCTAGAGGGAGAAGACATGTTGTTGCTGACTATCCCGGTTAAAGTTAACCAGATCCCCAGCGTCACAAAATGGACGCTACTGCCACAGACCCAAGTCTGACCTCCTGTTGCTGGGAGTCCTTCCAGTCACGGAGGTTTGGACAATAGGTTTCCTGGCTGGAGAGGTGCGAGCACCACCCTAGGCAGGACTTTGTGTATTGGGACAGGGAGGGCTGAATAGATTGAGACACTGCCTGGGGCACACTAGGTGCTCCATGCATACCCCAGTTAAAACCGGTTGCTGGGGCACTCCAGCCCCAGCTCTGGCACGAAACTGGACAAAGGAAAGGGGGTGTAACCACCCCCCTTCCTGGTCCCACCCATAGGAGGGACCTAGGAACTAATCCAGCCCCTTTTAGCTGTATAAAGGTAGGAGGTGTGTCCTTGGACTTTACATTTGATCCTGAACAGAAACTTGAAACGAAACTCTGGACCTTCGGCGTTCTGCTGAATCTGAAGACTGAAGAATCTCCCTTGTGGCCAAGGAGTGACCACCCTGGGCAACCAGGCACCATCGAGCAAATCAACAGCTTGCTTTGTCGACGTTCCCGCCGGAACCCGAGCACAGAGCCTGACAAGACCCAGACTTCCAGACCTCTCTGACCCTCTCTTCACGTCTGCAGCATAGCTGAGATCCGTGGAGGCGACGAGACACGTGGGACCGGACATCTTGAAAAGCCTGCAACTTGCTAACTGTGCAGCTCCTGAGGTATCCTCGAAGCTGTGCACTGGGGAGTGAGAAGCCCCGAATCCGAGTTCCACCTGCACCGAAGATCAGCCCTCCACACTCCACGAGTTCTGCGTGGGGCCCTTCTGCTTGTGTTCTGCTCGACGCGTTGTCCGGTTGCTGGCCCGTTGGCTAGTAGCCTCTGTGACGACAATCCTTTTGAACCAACTCGCTGGTCTGGTTGCTCCAGACTGGCCCTTGCCTCCCTGCTAAGGTGAGGCACCTCAGACCTTGCTGGTCTGCACCAGAATCCTGCTTTGAATCCTGCGTGGGTTGCCTTTGCCAAGGCTTGTTGACTCCAATCCGGCAGTCGACCCCTCCACCTGCGAGAACCTTCGTGGGACAGCTCGCCTCCAGCACCTGGTCGTCCTCAACACCTCCTGGTCCGCGTGGCTGAAGAGACAAACTTCACGACAGCACCTGATTGCTCCTCGACGTCATCTGGTTCCTTCCTGTCACTGGCTAGTGACCCAGACTCTGTCCCCTCTGCTTTCAGGTCCTCTTCATCCTCGATCCACCCTTGGATCCACCTGGACATCTTACGCCTGGTCGCCTGCAGCATCTTTCTTCACAGGCTCCATAGACTTCAACGGCGAAACCCGACACATCTTCACACCTATGCACCCGCCGTCCGTGGGTGAGGGAACGCGAGTACTTCGGTGCTCACAAGGGTATTGACTGTCCAAGTGTCTAGGTTTTTAGTTGTTTCCTTCTAGCTAAACCGGAAGTGTCCTAAATCCTTCTTTATCTAACTTCTAAGTTCCAATTGACTTTACATTGACTCTCGCGTGTGGGTAAAGGCTCTGCATGCGCCACCTGTGGGCCTCCTACTTCTAAACTAAGGTTCAGATAGTGTAGCCCCAGCGATTCCCTAGGCCTTTCCCTTTCTCGTGACGTGGTACTTATACCAATTTCTTAATATATGGTTTGCTTGGCCCCTAGGGACTAACTGTAAATTGTGCAACTTAACGTATCCTGATTAAGTAACTTGTTGTGTGCTTTGGCCTCTGATCTCATTAAGAGTTCAGAGGAGTGTGTTAGTAAATAAATACATATATATTTTATATATATATATATATCCTGTGTGGTGTCCTTTTATTTGATATTCAAGGGATTACATATAGTAAAACAGCTGGCTTTACACGCCCTCAAGAGTCTTTTAGCCTAAGACTGTTCTGTCCACGCTACCACTAGGATAGCTGGTCTATAAGGTTGACTTACAACCATCACCATGAGGGTTGTGTGGACTGGTGCAAGGTGTTCACTAGAATAGTGAACATCATATACCAGGCCAACGTCTCACACTCAGGCTCAAAGGATGGGGCCGGGTCGTAGAAGTAAAAATCTCCCATCGGCGTCGAGAGAGGCGCCGCTCCGATGCCGGACCCGAATCGAGGGCAGGACCAGGGACGGTGTCGTCCTGGGGCGGCGCCTGGGGCCACACCCTTTGGGCCGGCGCCGGCGAGGTCATGAGGTCGACCGGCGGCGACCCGGAGCTGGATCCAGTGGGGCCCTGCGGCGGCGGGACCGAAGTCGCCGACGGCGCTGGGGCCGAAGCACCCGACGGAGCCGGGGCCAAAGCCCCTGGCCCGCGTGGGGACCCAGTCAGGACCGCTTGGCCCGAAGGCACCGCGGAACCCGACGGAGGAGCGAGCGACCTCATGGCCATGAGGAAGTCATCAATCTCCCCCGGCGTCACGTTCTGCCCAGGGACCGGCGGGTATGGAGCAGGCCGCGACACCTGCGGCTCCGGCGGAGCCGCGTGGGCGGTGTCGCCCGAACCCCCGGCTGCATCGAGCGAGCGTCGGGGGGAGTCAGAAGAGCGATGGTGCCTCTTCGACTTCTTGTGCCTCTTACCTGAGGACTTCGAGCCCGAAGACCGATGACGACTCCCGGAACTGTGGTGACTCCGGCCCCGCGACCGGCCCCGCGACCGGTCCCTCGACCTCCTTTCGGACCGGGACCTCGAGTGGCGTGGGGCGGACTGCCGGAGCTCGAGTCGCTTGCGGGACCGCTCCAGTCTAGCTTTAGACATCAGGGCCCAGCAGTCGGAGCAGGACTTGTCGTCGTGGTCCGGGCCTAGACAGTGCAGGCACCGGCGATGGGGGTCGGTAACCGACATCCGTCGGCGCAGGGCTTGAACCCGGGCATCCCTACCGGCACCGTCGGAGTCGAGAGACTTCGAAAGTAGATCAAAAAGGATCGTAAAAAGTTAGTCAAAAATTGACTAGGGTACAACTTTTTCCAGGTCTGCGCTTGCTGGCGCGGAAAAAAGAAGAACTGACGTCAGCACACGGAGGCGGCGTCTAAGTACTCCGACGGCGTCATCACGGTGCCCACGACGCCGACGACGGACACGGAGCCGCAGACGACGCCTACCGACGTGCATGGGTACTGCTACGCAAAAATTTCCAGATCCAGTTTGACGCCTGGTGATATTCTAAGGCAAGGAATATAATACTAACCTGTTTCTTTCAGATATATTACGTCTGGTCCATGATTTGAGGAATTTCCAGCTGGGGGGCTGTAGGATGTCAAGAGAGCATCCCATCCACCTGCAAAGTTACTGCTCTACACAGGCAGCACTTTCTGAATACAGTTGGATGTCCCTGCATGTGTCTGGATGTTGGCATTCAGCTCAAGGACACAGCGAGTGTAGTGGGACAAGTAAACAAATATACACTCAACATTTATCTACCACTTAATTATTAAAGGCTTTGGCACTCAATAATAATGGTTTACTACGGGTGTATGACGGTACAACGCGTACCGTTACAACACGTACCTTTACGAGGCAGGTTTAACAACGCAAGTCGTTACAACGACTTGCGTTGGGGGCGCTGGATAGTGAATAGTTTAATTTACTATTCCAACTCCAGTCCCCGTGGATAGTAGGGAAGGTGTTGGATAGTAAATTAAACTATACCCTATCCTAGAGCGCCCTCCAGCGAAAGTCGTTGTAACGACTTTCGTTGTAAATCCTACGTTGTAACGGTACCACGTTGTAACGGTTCCGTTGTAAAGGATGTTTCCCGTTTACTACTGCACAAAATAACTTATTTCAACAACCTTAAAATAATGACAGTCTGAATTAAAACCTGTATGGACAGTAACTTTTTGTTGAAGTTTTATATAGCGCCAACTCGACTCAAAGGTTTTGGAGCGCTTTATCTGAGCACCAGTTACTTTACACATTTTTTGTAGGCACGGGGAGATAAAGGGATTTACCCAAATTCACGGAATGCTGAGTTGACACCGAGACTCGGACCCGATTCCCCAGCTCTGGAGGTTACTCCACATCCTTCGCCACTTGAGCCTTCTATGTTAGAAGCAGCTCTCTGCAGATGGAGCAAAACCCACTGAGACACTTTACAAAGATCGTGACCTGCATGCCACACAATAAGTTTTTCCAGAAATGCAGTAGGTTATGGGATTAGGGAATCACAACTGTTCTAGATCAACCCGTAAACTGCGACCAAACAGATTGTGGCATGACCTCTACTTATGTGCGAATATTATTTCTCATGTTGTCTTTCACGGACAGGGACAAAGTGCTGTCATAAAAACGTGCACACATTTTCCCTCAAAGTCTTTCTTTGTTTCTTAGAAGGTCTGCAAAAGTAGGGGAAGGAAGAAAATTATCAATATTTGAAGTGTTAATTATTCTAAAGGATGAACTGCATAATAGTATGCTTAGATGGCTTGTATGGTTCAGGCACAAGTAAATGCATCGTAGTGCTGTGAAATAGGGTATACAGAGGGGTAACTCTGGTAGCAGGTACAGAGCCAAATGAATCCACTATGTGGTTAGAGGAAGAGAAGTGTTCTGGTGCTAGAATGGTATTGGGAGCTAGGGAGGTCTGTACAAAGTTGAGCAGAGAATGTTTTAGAAATGAAGAGGCTAGCAAGTTTATATTGTAAGGAAGAAAAAAGAGAGTGAAGGGTTGAGATGTGGACTTAATTAAGTTTGTGTCTTCTAGAGTTCGGGAATACATATCTGTCTGGAGACAAATACACATGGTAATCTGAACAACAGTGTATGATGGAAAATTCAGGTTTACAAATACATTAACATTTTGAAACAAAAGAAATGTACCGATTCAAACAAATACATCTTCTAGATGTTAACATGTTTACCTGTGGGATGACAATATCAGCTAAAGCCTTAGAAAGTCTGTATAATTCCATTGTGTTTTCCAACTTTAAAGATCCATTATGCTGAACATCATATTTTATGCAGTCATAGATGTCTGGAATTTTGCTAATGTCATATCTTCCATTTTTTGTTTTGAAGTCCTTTTCCAGTTTTGCCCATCTGCGCAGCATTAACTCAAGGGTTTCGCTATGGTAAAGCTGAATATCTAAAAGAAACAAACAAAAAAACATTAGAAACAATCTGGTTTTAGGTCGTAAATTTAATCAACTAACTGTCACCTGTACAACCCACTAACGTCATAATGTCAGTCTCCCTTAAACTCGGGCTGGTTTAATAAATTACCAGCGGGAGAAAGGTGTGCTTGTTAACAGCATGTCTGCATGTGTCTGGGGACTCACATGGCTGAAGTGCTGCCTGCTACTGCACAGCATGCACTCGAGCTCAAGCAGTGAGGTGAAAATTCAAACATCCATTACTTAACCCTTATTTATCCTCAATACTTCTGATGCATGTTCCATAAGAAGACTTTTCTGTCACGAGCGGGAAAAAATTGGGCTGACTAAGGAGCACAGCTAGGGAATTGTGGGCACACACAAAAATAATTTGCTACAGACTTTCCATGTTGCCTTGAAGTTGTGTGCTTCTGGCAGTTACTTGCTTCTCTTTTTAAAAAAATAATAATTTTATTGCAGATTTTTTAAATATAAATATAAAAAAACAAGATAAGAGTCACCAAAAGAACAAAAAAAACCATATCCTTACTAAGACAGATACATACAACTCAGCGGAGTAACCAATAAGTTAATAAAGTTACCTTAAGTACAAACAGAAAATACACAATTTAGCTCAGCCTAGTTACGCTTAAATTCATGATATAAAGACACTGCCAATAGTTTATAGAGACCATATAAAGTGCCACTCTGCAAATACAGTGCGAAAAGTGCATTAATCATTACTAAGCAACATTCCAATATCAATATTCATTACTGAAACATTGAAAACAAAATCAATTCATACACAAGGTGCAAAAAAATGCTACTAATATTACTGAAATTAGCCAGTACAAAAAGAGTTGAATGCTAATTCAGCCAATATGCACAAGGTGGTTCTATCTTGCCTTGATATAACAGCATTGTTGTACCCGAGGGAGTCCTGCACTTCTGATCTAGGATAGCCACTGATTTCTCTCTCTAACTCCGCGAGACCTTGTTTAAAATCTGCACCCCCTTAATCCGGCTGAGTTGACTGCAGACCCCCGACCCAGTCATGGATAGGAGACCAGATCCGGTTCCCCTTCTTCCTGGCTTTCCTTCCTTTGCGTGCATACAAAGAATATTCAAGCCTGTATACTGACAACAGACGTGTAAGCCATTGATGAACTGGCGTGGGATGCGAGTCCAGCCAGGCTGAAGTAATGCAAATACGAACCACTGCCATGGCCATCAACACAAAAACAGAGGCGGCTGGCGGGAAGCGGGAGGGTGACACGATATATATATTTTTTTAAACAAATCCCTTCCTCGCAGGCTCGCACTGAGGCCGCCTCCATCTCTTCTCCCTCGTTGCTGAAGAGTCCGGAAGCACATAACCTCCCCTGAGCCAATCACAACAATACAATGCAGCGGTGTGACTGGTCAGAGCGCAGTGGTTTAGCGCTCAGACTGGGTCAGGGAGCCTGTGCATGTTCCCCACCCAGGCAGTAATGCAGCCTGGGTGGGGAACATGCAAAGTGTGCATGACTGTTTCCCAAGCAGTCGTGCACACTTAGGGGCCGATTAGGATGGCGGACGGACTTGCGTCCGTCCGCCACCCTTGAGGAGGAGGGAACGTCCGCAGGGGCTGCGGCGTTCCCTCCGTGCTGATTAGGATGTGACCGCCAGGGTGGCGGTCACATCCTCTATATTTAACATTGCGGCGGGTGCAGCTTCAAGCTGCACCCGCCGCAATGTTAAAAAAGCATGTTTTACATTTACATGCACAAAGCGGCCGGCACCGCACGGTGCCTGCTGCTTTGTGCACGCAAATGCAGGGGGGTACCATAGGTACCCCCCATGTGCACCCCCCACCCCCCATTCACCCAGGGGGCCCGCAACGGGCCCCCAAAGTGAATGTCCGTATGCTTTTCCATGGCGGAAAAGCCGCCGTGGAAAAGCATGTATTCACGAACATCCTAATATGGCGGACGGTGTCTCATAGACACCGCCTGCCATGTTATAGCTTTTCCGCCACGGTCGGAAGCCGACCGCGGCGGAAAAGCGGCGGACGGAATTCCAGACCCACCAGCCATCCTAATTTGGCGGTGGGTCTTTGGAGGCTCCGCAGCGGTTTTTCCGCATCCTCCAGGCCGGCGGACACTTCCGCCGGCCCGGAGGATGCGGAAAAACCGCCATCCTAATCGGCCCCTTAGTGTGCACAATCCACTCCTCCTCCGAGCCACCAGCCCCGCCCTAACCCATCCCTGCAGAGACAAAAAAACGATAAACACCTTGTTATTATCATTTTTTCCCCCTTTTTTACTGCTCAGAGCAGTGGGCATCACCCCTCCGCCTTAGCAGAGGAGACGCCCCTGCACAAAAAAATGATCGGGCCTGGTAGTCCTCTCGCTGTGCACGCACAACAGCATTAACTGAGGTGTCAGAGTAACATTAAGTTTTAAAACAGTTTTCATGAACTTTGTTAAATCACTTTTAAGGGTTTATAAGGCAGGACATGTACTGAACATATGAACCACATCTGCCCCCTGACTTTGACAGCGAGGGCAGCTGAAGTCTCCCGAAAGCAACCCCCCCCCAAAAAAAAATTGGCACCTTTTTGGGGGGGAGGAAACACATTTTATTACGTTTGTGGAAGTCAATACAGGATTTCCAAACATCGATGGACTTGTAGATCATAAAATCTGTACATAGGAGGGAAATTACAGTCCACATCTTATCCAGTATCGTAGGATTACACACAATAAACAAAAACAAGAGCATCCAACTAGTCCCGAATCTGCAGCCCGTCACTTGCATATATCTCATGATTACTTGCGTCACTGTTACAGGTGTATGTGGTGACAGTGTAAACCCTCGATCTTTAACGGCATGTTACGACTTCAATCATTAACAGATGACTGTAGTGCGAGTCTCCCCGGGAATGTTACTATACGTGGCCCACTGTTTCTATATTTTAGTGTGCTTGTGAGGGCATCCAAGAGCAATGAATACTGGTCGTTCTAGCTACATAGAATATCCATGCCACCCTCCCATGTCGATATGCGAGGGGGGTATCAGCCTTCCAAAGTTTTGCAATATCCAGTTTTCAGTGTCAGGCCCAAAATAATAAATGTCTTTTATACTGATTACCCCCAATGTCATCTGTTCAATGCTCTGTGTCCAATGAGGCCCGATTGAGCTGGTCTGTTTGAGCAAGTCGAAGCAGGCGAGGCGAGGAGGCGAGCAGGAGCAGGCACGGAGACTCGGAGCACCCGGAGCCCACACGGAGACACGGAGGCGGATTGTTTGCGGCTTGTTTGTGGCCGCGGCAAGGAGCAGGAGTGAGCCGCGAGTGAGCCAGGAGCCAGGGGCTGCGAGTCGTGACCTCCTGCGACCCCCCGCGACCACGACCGCCAGTCCCTGCAGGCGCACGAGCGGCGACGAAGGCAGCTGGTGGACGCGTTTCTTGCCTGTTGGTGGACGGAGGGCACAGCCAGGGCCAGAACTGTGGACTCCCGTAAGTACCTGCGAGGCCGCTGGGGCAGGTACTAAAGGTCTGTGTCTCACACTGGTTTTTCACCAGCATTGATTGTTGTGCCTGCCCACCTTTGCACATGTTTGCTTGTCCCTCTGCCTCTGAACTTGTGTTGAGCCTCAGTGCACTCTCAAAGGACTTCCAATGGACGCTAAAGGACTCCAAAAAGTGCCCTTTAAGCATCTGTGGAGCATTGCAGTTGTGCCTCCCCCCCACTGTGTTATTGAGTTACTGAGCCTCCTAAGGCTCCTCTGAGATTGTCCACTAGAGCGCAATAGAGAGCAGCTAATGCCACAGACCACTAGCCACTAGCTCTGAGCAGCTGCAAGAGGAGAGGGGAGGAAAGGAATAGCTCCGACGGCTGTCCACAGCGGGCTTGAGGGGACCCCCGGAGCCGTTGAGTATAAGCCCGAGCCGGAGCTGTGTGCTGAGAAGCGACGAGGGAAACCAGCTCTGAGTATCGCGGGTGGAAGCGATACCGGCGGCGGCCTGAGCAACCAGCACAGTAGCGAACTAACTGTGCTCGTAAGAACTCGTAAGAATTCAGAGAGCAACGGGTGCTGAGTCTGCCGTGCCGGGGCGCGTCGAGAGATCCTTGGCGGCTGCGTTGTGGCCGGAGCCCAATTCGGTGCTAAATTCGGTCGAATTAGCTGAGTCTTCGGTTAAGTGGCTGCAGTGAGGATTGGCTGCAGGGAAGTGGCGGAGCGGAGCACCGCAGTGCAGAGCACAGAGCGCTGATGAGTGGTGGAGTGGCGGAGTCAGAGGAGCAGTGGCGGTGTCAGCGGCATCGGCGGCGTCAGCGTGGGAAGGTGAGCTGCCGTGTCCCACAGTTAGGAAGACCTGAAGGGAGAGGGGCAAGTGGCTAGTGAGCCGGGGGGAGGCGATAACAGGATATCGTGATACTGGGACACTGCAAGATTGCGCCCCCTTCCCCCTGCATCTCGCCCTTGTGACACCAGACGCTGTGATTGTGATACCAGACACTGAGAAAGCTTTTGGAGTAAAAGCCTGCATAGCCGACAATCTTTCTCGACTATTTGGCTTAACTATCAGCTTTACCAAAGTATGAGGTCAGGCAAGAAAAGGGTCCACCTCTAAAATAAGCCCAAATCCAAGGCAAAGGTAAAACAGCTACCCGCAGAAAGTGACAACAAAAAGGAAAATGTAAATGAAGCTAGCAGGAGTGAGGATTCATCTCTAGGAGCGATTGGGACATGTGGCGATCAAGCCCGCATTTTCTCGCCCCAACCTTCGACAACCAAAAATTACATCAAAATTTAATTTTCTGAAGGATCCACTCTCCGCTATCTTTTCGTCCAGTGGAAAAATCCTGGGTCTCCAGGACTCTCTTCTTCCACTATCCCCTTGTGAACTGCAAAAAGACCAATCCTTGGATCAAGAAAGCGGCATCACAAATTGATTTCCCATAACAGATGACTCACCAGCTGCGGGTCCACTTCCTGAGGGGAAAACAGCGCCCGTGGGGGAAGGTGTGCCTGCAAATATGGCCAAAGGTAGCCCACCAGCCTCGCGGTTAGGCGACAGGGGGGCCATGTTGGCCATGTCGGCCCCACATTTATCTTCCTCTCTCAAGCACATTAACTCGCCACCTATACCAATTACTCTACCCTCACTTTTAACCAACCAGAAACCAAAGCATTCTTTGCACAACCTCACAACCTTCAGTGACAAGGATTTCTATCAATGGCAAGAAGCTTTAAGCAGCGATAACCCAGAAAATTCAAAGAATTCGCTGATCACTGATAAAAGCCTCCTGGACCAATTGGACAGTTCAAAATCTCACCAACAGTCAATTGAAGAAACTGTAAAAGACCAGACCTCAGATGAACACCGGAAGGTGGCGGTGGTAAACATATCAAATCTTGGGAGCGACGGCCCCGCAAACTCAACTTATTTGGGATCACAAGAGTGGGCCGAACTAGCTGCCTCCCATATTCCGACCACACTGGCTAAACCATCTTTGCCTACAGAGGAATCAATCAGCAAAATCCAGCCTCCCAAAAGGGGCTCTGACCAGGAGGGTACTTCCTCAAATTCAATTACTTTACCAAACTCTTCTCTGTCGTCAACACCCAACAAATTGACATCGCAAAAAAGGTCGTCACCTAGGTCTCAAGTATCGGATGTGTCAAAAACGTGGGACATCCTTCTAAACACCATGCAACGAACTGTAGACACTCTCCACTTCCAATCTGATAAAATGGATCTACAGCTGACTCTACTTGATACCTTGGCTGTCTTTGTCGGGCGGATTGACGAGAAACTAGGCAAATTAAACTCTCTAATTAGCAGAGCCCAGCACGAGGCAAAGCTGGCATGCAGCTGCGGTCCTATCATTGACAAACTGGCAGCACTTCCAGAAATAGTATCCTCTCTGATAGATGGGCTGCCAAACGGGCCTATCGAAAGACCCCAGTACATCATTCCTGGTGAAACACCCTTCCTGGCACCACAAACAGGAGGGCCTACTATAATCAGTACTGCAGATAAGGCTGCACCGGTGCTGCCACTGGGCCACCCGTCAACAAGATCCTCTTCACCTCCAAAGGTCAATACGCCGCCCCTGAACGCGAAAGGTCGGCGGCAGCAAAGAAGGAAAAGTCGCAATAAACAAACAACAACAAGTATGGCAGAAGTCTACCCACTCTTGATGCCAAGTAAAAGACAAGAGCAGCAAGACCTTGGCCCAATGACAGAAAGCAACGCCAGCGGAGAACCAATCTCTATGGGGCACAGATCTCCCTCAAATAGAGCATACGCTTTAGCTACCAAAGGGGCATCTACGCAGGAGGTTGGTAGGGTCCTGCCTGGTAGCGATACTGGAAAACAAAATGGCAAATCGTGGCCACGAAAAAGAGAACGACGCTAGCCCATCTAAATTACTACCGATTTTCGAACTAAGGGGGGCATGGCCAAAGAATAGTACGGACTTGGTACGAGAAGCCTCAACTACCACACACTGTGAAAAATCTCGAGCTAAAGAACCTATGGAAACATGTGCCCCCAAACTCAGCTATCTTCCGCCATAGTGGGCGTCCCTATAGTTCCCTCTGCTTCCGCTTGTAAGAACTTCTCCTCCGGGGACATTCTCACAGGCATCCTACCACAGTCCGACAACAACAAGATAAGGACCCAAGTCTCCACCAACCCGCCAACAGCTCAGTCGAATGATCCAAATAGGAACTCTACCACTATCCTCTTTACTCCAGAGTACGATTCAAAGGGTCGATTCGATATTCTGAATAGAGGCAACCTACTTCGGCTACTTAGCACTATACCAGCACTAAACAACTTATCCTCAGCCGACCTTCTTTCTATAGAATTCATAGAAACGGACCGGCAAAACTGCAACGAAGCGACAAAAGCAACATGGATTTCGTCCGAAATTGCAAACAAAATCTTAGAAGAGCAAAATCTCCTTAAAGCATGGGGGATTAAATCTGCCGTGTCCCACAACATAGGATATCTGTTGCCCCTGCTCGAGAGACCTAGGCACGGACCACCAACAACAAATTCGATGAGAAGGTCTGTGCTAAGGGGCGCTCTGGGTCGATCCCCTACAACTGCTCAGGCGGCACTGGTCAAAAACAGCTCAACGGTCGCAAATTCGTATAGCTCACTTGATTACCAGCATTTCAGAATAAGCAATACACCTAGCAATCTCCAATGACAAGGGAATCTAATGGAGCCAGGCCTGCCCTTGGCCCCACCACACCTGGAACTATGCTCATGGAATCTAAATGGGCTTAATAACAAAGCAGCAGATACCGATTTCCTACATTATGTGAAATCATTTGATATCATCCTCCTGCAGGAGACATGGCTGGAAGAGCCGGTTCACATAGAAGACTACACCTGCTACCACACCCCAGCCGGAGGCCTAGCAACCTATATCAAAATCTCAACTGTCGGCAATGTGCAGGCACTTACCACCAACTCTACGGGTAAAAATACAGTCGTGATTTCATTAAACTTTGGGGGAAAGAAGAAAGAGGTTCAGTTGATTAACATATACATCAACCCAAAAAAGAAAAAACAAGAGGGGAAACTCCTAATGGACCATCTATATCTTGTCATGGCTACGCAAACTTCAGTCAATTTTATTCTTTCTGGAGATTTCAATCAATGTATTTTAGGGTCATCAAACAGCGACATTCAGGCCCAGTCTTATCACTGGAACATTCCAATCCAATCCTTCAGCAGCCAAGGTAAAATTCACAAGCGCGCAAAGGAGCTGCTGGAAGACCTGGAACACACGGGCCTGAGGGTCCTAAATGGGAGATTCCGTGAAGACTCTCCATCTGTGGCATCGTTTAACTCAGGCAATGCAACCTCTACAATAGATTACACGTTAGTCTCTCTCTCACTTTTTCATCATGTATTGGGCTTCAACCTAGGCGATAAGGGAGATAGCGACCATCGCCCCCAAGAAGTCTCCGTTTGTGTCCTTCCGGACTTAATTCTCTCAAACCCAACAGGGCCACACGCCAGCCATACCATAAACCTTAAACAAATTAACACCTCGGTTGCAAACACGGTGGAGGTACTTCAAGCAGCAAAATTTCAACTTAATAGCTTAAATTATCCCTTGGGCAACCCAGTAGCCGGATGGGAAAATTTTACGGCCGATTTTGCTAACCAATACTCAACAACAGTATGGCACTTTCCATCTTTTGGCTCCAGGGTCACTTGGAAGACCTCTAGCACCCAGAAATTAGCTTTAAAAACCCACAAGAAAGCTATTAATAAATCCCTAAGACTGTTGAGAAAAAGTCCGGGCGACGGGTTCATTCTTGCACAGCTTCACAAGCACCGGGCGGACCTCAAAAAACTGAAATGGGTGGTCAAAAGATCCAACGAAGAAGACTTCTGGGCCAAACTTTACCACGACTCTAAGGAAAACAACAGCCTCCAGTTTTGGTCCACAATAAACAAATTGCTAAATCCCAGACACAGCGGTATAACATCTTATATAACAAAATCCTCATGGGAATCTTTCCTAGACACACATTTTAATCAACTGGCCGCCATAACAAGTAAGGCCCAGGTCGCTCCAGAGGGCCAACCCCCACAAATAACATCATCATGTGAAAAAGCTAAAATCTATACTACAGCGGCTATACTTAGGAAACTAATCTCCAAAGGAAGAAAGGACGGGGCTGCAGGGCTAAACGGAATTCCTCCGGCCCTCTTTAAACTCGAGCCAGAATATTGGGTAGAAACGCTGACCACCCTCTATATGTCTGTTAGCCAATCTGGGCACCTTCCTGCTTCATGAAGGGGCTCAATCATTTCACCAATATATAAGGCGGGGGACAGAACATTACCAAAGAATTACCGCCTTATAGCACTTCTTGACATTGAGGCAAAATACTTCGCAGGGCTCTTATTGACTGAGCTCCGCGAATGGGCAACCAGCCGTAACATAATTCCATCTAGTCAAACGGGATTCTGCAGAGACACGAAACAAAAACAAACCTCCTGGCAATATCGTTACTCATCGACAAGGCAAGGGTGACCAAACAGGCTCTTCACCTTTGCTTTGTGGACTTCAAAGCGGCTTTTGACAATGTAAACCGAGGCAACCTTTGGAGAAAACTGGCCTCTTGGGGCATCCCCGCACCTTTACTAAACCTTTTGATTGAACTGCACACCGATACATGGGTTCAGATTAAGCTCGGGAATGGTACACACCTTTCTAGGTGTATTCCGACCACAAAAGGTCTAAAGCAAGGGTGCGTTTTAGCACCCACCCTTTTTAACTTATTTACAGCTGACTTGCCCCCTGTTCTAGAGGCTTGCAATGCCCATGCCCCCCGTTTGGGGTGTAAAGCGCTGCCGAGCATATCTTATGCAGACGACGTGGTCCTGCTTAGCCATACGAAAGTAGGTCTCAAGAATCTTATCAATACGCTCCACGGATATGCCGAAGAAAATCTGCTCGAAGTAAATATTGACAAGACCAAAGTCTTGTCAATAACTGGGAATAAAAAGCCGCAAACTTGGGTACTTGGAACAAAGATAGTTGCAAATTGCTCGGAATATAAATACCTTGGAATCTTAGTTGACAAAGGAGGTCGCTACTCAAATCACCTAGAGGCCATAAAGAAGAAAGGCATGCTGATAGCTACGACACTCAAACAACTAAAGACAAATTTGAATGGTCCAACCCTTCTGCCACTGCTTCGCGTGGCTCAAGTCAAAATAGAGTTGTCTATCACGTATGGTAGTGAGGCACTAAGAGGCACAGATGCGAAACTGCTGGACATAATCATCTCAAAGGCCTACAGACTCCTTTTTAACCTGCCAACATACACCTCATAAGCCCAGATCCGGTTAGAATTTGGACTGACCTGCCAAACGCTTGCACGGAGAGGGTAATATATAAAGTCCTGGCACAAAATAAAGAACGCACCAGATAATACACTGAACCATCAGCTCTGGCAAGAACTGTGCAGCTTCTCCAAGATGCCGGCGAAAAATATTTGGAGGAGTCGCTGACTGTTACAGGACTGAAAGAATTATGGGATACTCCAGTATCGCACGTGCAATTTAAGCACGTAGCAAATAAGAGCATAAAGAGACAGTCTCACGTGGAAGATAAAGCCATCTTTTCCCACAGGCGTCACTCCTGGTTGACTCTGGGCACATATAAATTACCGGGGCTACAAGCGTATTTTGGTCTGGGGTATGGCAGGAAAACTAAAGAAGCCTTTCTAAAACATAGGCTAGGTATCCTACCAGCCATACCACACCTACAACCATGGCTGAGATGGAACTGAGGGACAAAATGCAGGCTGTGCGGTGCAGGGAACGAAGACTTTGAACATCTGCTATGCACCTGCCCGAGGCTGAAAGAGGAAAGAGCAGTCCTGCTAAAAATTTCCATCAATGAACAAAGAATTCGCACACGCAGACAAGCTGTTCTCGCCTGCTTTGATCCAGGTCTTCCCCCACTTAATGGAAAGCTGGTGAAGTTCCTGAAACTAGTGGAGTTCAAACTAACAAGCCAAGAACTCGGCCCGAATTAGACCTAAGGAGCTATGGCCAAGACAGGACACAATGAACAATGCTTAGCTCCCACACCCCACTGATTTTAGCACTACTACTTTTATAACTAAAGGTCTCTTGTTTTTAAAAAATGTCCCGTAACTTTTATCCGAGGATATGTGTACTGAAATGTATTTTTCTTTTTTTGTAATGGTTTTAATTATCCTAAACAATAAAACTTTACTTACAATGAGGCCCGAAGAGAGACTAGGGTCGTAGGGCTGTTTGCCACTCGGGTCTGGTACATTTTTGAAATTCTATGGTCCCCCAGCTCCCCCATCAGGAGCTTGCCCTCTAATGGACTAAACTCAGGCAGGGCTGTCAGGTCCCTGATGTATGGCTGCAGGGCATGGCATTATTGTAAATATTTATAAAATTGAGAGTGGCGCATATAAAATTCCCCCTGGAAATCTTGAAAGGACTTCAGGGTGTGGCCCCTCATAACATGTCCTAAGGTTGAGATTTCAATGTTATCCCATCCACTGGATCCCTGTAAGTCGGCAACCTGAGGGAGTAGATGATTCCACCACAGCTGGGTCTCCGGTGTAAGGTCCCCCGACCAGCCCATGCGACATGGTGCCTGTCTCCAGGACAAAATTACCACCAGCGTAGCGGGGGGAAGTCCCTTTAGGGCCGATCTGCTCTAAAGGAGTGGATATAGGGATGGTTCTCCCAAAATCACTGTTAGATCTTATACGGGGGTACATCCCTTGGCCCATACCATCACTCATTCAAGACCTGTAGCCGCGATGCAGTGTAGTAGGAGTGTATGTCTGTCGTGGCTTATGCCACCGCATTATGTGGATTGCATACATGTATGCTGGGCGACTCTAGCTGTGGAACCGCCCCACATGAATTGGCCCAAGGGAGCATTCATTTGCCAGAACCAGGTCATGGCGATCAGATATGGATAGGATTGTAATTGGTAAAGTAATTTCGGCAAAGATTCCATCTTGAAGATGGCCGATCTTCTGTAGAGTGAAAGGGGGAGTGAGGCCCAGTTTTTCATCTCAGCTTTAACTTTCATCATGGTTATTTCCAATTTTTTTGCCAGGAGAGTGTTTGACTGATACAAAAATGATTAGGTATGTAAAGCCCTGTGTGACCCGCTTCAGACCGTCGGCCCATCTCCTGTTCCCCAACGACCCTCTGAGGGGCCATATTTGCGACTTAGTGGGATTCATGTGGAGGACCGATGTCTCACCAAAGATGTGCATAGCCTGAATTATTCAGGCCCGGTCCAATGGGGATCGCTCAAGAAGAATAGGATGTCGTCTGCGTATAGGGCTATACAGTCAGATATGGCCACAGTCCATTCGAACCCGCTATAGAGGGCAACGCGTCTCACCCAGGCTGGGAGCGGCTCAACCGCTAAGGCAAATAAAAGAGGTGAGAGGGGACAACCCGGACGTGTACCTAGATTTATAGGGAAATTATCTAAGATTGTTCCAGACACTCGCATGGAAACTGTTAGGTCGGTATACAGTAATCCAATCAATGTAATAAGACGAGGAATCATGTTTAAGTGTTTCAATAAGATGAACATATAGGTCCAGCTCACCAAATCAAATGCCTTGTCCATGTCTACTAGGAGCAGGGCTGCTGGCTTTTCCAGATGGTCGATAGCAGCAATGGCGCAATGAAGTCTGCGGATGTTATGTTATGTTGGGTCGACCTGTGCGGCATGAAGCCGGCTTGATCAGGATGGCTTAAGTCTGCAAGGTGCGGGAGCAACCGATTCGCCAGTACTTTGGCTAAGAGCTTAGCCTTGATGCTGAGCAGCGATATAGGCTTGAAGGACAAACATAGGTCTGGGGGCCGTCATGGTTTAAGAAAAACAACGATTTCCGCGTGTCTCCAGTCCAATGGAAGGATGTTTTCCTGGATGGCTTTATCTAGAGTTGTGAGGTAGTGTGGTCCCAGTATAGATGCAAACGCCTTGAAGAACTCACTGAGGAACCCGTTGGGTCCTGGTGCCTTGCCAGACGCTATCTCCGCCGCCGCCGAGGTGAGCTCCTCCAGCGTGATAGGTTAGTATATGGAGTCATGAGCTGTGTCAGACAATGCCCTAGGCGGAATGTCCTGGAAGAATTCCTCTATCTGGGATTCTGATATGACCTCTTGTTCAGTATAAAGGGAGCAGTAGAATTTGGCAAAGATCGTGGCCACGGATGTGGGGTCAGAAAAAATGTCTCCTTTGGGGGACGTAATCACTGGGACGCCTATCGGTCTGAGGGCATACTGACACAGCTTGTGCAGTAATTTCCCAGACTTATCATCCCATAGGTCGATTCGATTTTGTGTGGCCTGCCAAGCCAGTTTAGCTTCATCTAGAAGGCGACTTTGATATTGCCTCTGCAGCACAACCAGTTGCCTGCGAGCATTGGTACCCTCCGATGCCAGAGCATCACATTTCGTTTTGAGGACAAGGCTTCAAGTTGTAGTAGGGTTGATTTCTTGTAGCGCCTGGCAGCCATGCAATAACTAATATCAAACCCCCCGAATGGTGGGTTTCATGGCCTCCCACAGAGTTGAGGCAGAGGGTGCTTATTCTGTATTGAAGGAGAAGTACTCTAACAAGGCAGTATGGAGATTCGTTTTGTAGGCGGGGATATGTAAATGCCAAGGTGACATACACCAGCGAAATGCGGACCGATAGGGGCCGATGTGTAGCTGAATTTGGACCGGACCGTCAAACCTCTTGGCAGAATCTCTGTCGCCACAACTCTGGAGGTGTGAGCTCTAGTAATGAAAATGTAGTCCAGTCTGGAAAAGGACCCATGTGCCATAGAGACATATGTGAAGCTGGTGTCTATGGGAGGAAAAATACGTCATGAGTCGACCCAGCCCAATGTCTGTACCAGGGGCCCCAGCCGGGACTTCCTGAGCGTGGCTTGGTGGGGTGACATCTGTCTCGGTCAGGGTCTATCACATCGTTCCAGGCTCCTCCCATAAGTGACAATACGTCTGGCAACGAACCCCAAGTGTCAATGAGGCACTCTGAAAATGCCTGGCTAAGGGTGTAGGACAATAGAACTTCGAAGTGCGAGGTTTGGCCTGGAGCTCACCCATCACCAGTGGTTTCCCAGATTCAGCTTGATTCTGCTCTAATTCCGGGAGTGTCTTTGCAAGTCAGGCCTGTAATCTATCGATGCTTCAACACCATTCTGCTTCTGCTCATGCCTGACCCTAAAATGGCGCGGATACCGGACACGCGTGGAAAAAGACTGAAATCTGCCCATAAGACCTATCAGTGGGACACCAATAACAAAAATAAATAAAATAACAATCAAACAAACAAACAACAATACATAATTCCAATTCACAAAAAGTCCCCTGAGCTTTCCCTCCCCCGGATCCTTACGGAAAGAGAAAAAAAAAAGACGGCGTAGCTGCCGATATCCTACACCTACAACAAGACCTTCTCAATCGGTTTAAACCACCGTGCTCTCACACTCAGGGTAGCTACACACCTTCCCCCGCACAGCCTCTACCATTGCCGCACTTGGAACCTCACGGCCCTCCATTCCTGTGAGGAATCAAGTACATCGACCCAGCCAAGCTCTCCGGTCAAATTCTGCACTGGAAGCAGATGAGATTAATGACTCGTACCTCACAATGAGCCAGAACACGGCTCCTTTCGCTATTCCAGTTATAGTCGGCACAAACAGAATCCCTAGAACTGTCTACTCGCCCAGGCCTCCCGCTCAATACACTTCTATCCACACAACACACACCAACATTGAGGCTCCCCGTCCTCTATCTTGCATGCTCCTCAACTGTAGATCAGCAGTGCAACACGCCACAGACATCGCTGAACTTTTACTCGCTCATGAAATAGACATCGCATTCCTCACAGAATCCTGGCTCAATCACCACTCTACCCCCATTCTAGACATACTCCCCCCCCCCCCCCAGGTTACAACATCATCAGACACGACAGACCGATCAAAAAGGGTGGTGGACTACCTATCATTCACAAAGTAGGGATACAGCTTACCACACTAAAACCTACAGAATACCGGACTCCTGAGTACCTGGGTGTTGAACTCACAGGCAAAGGCACCACGCCTATCAAATTTCACACCATTTACCATCCTCCGGGGGAGCGAGACCTCTTCGCTGAAGAACTAACCGACCTAATAACATGTTTCTCCCTAACTGACACGAAAGACGTGTTTCTGGGGGACCTCAATATCCACTGGAAAACCCAGAAGGCACCGCAGTCCAGTCCCTCTCCAACTTGCTTGAAATAACCAACCTCAAACAACTCTGCAATGAACCAACTCACATCAAAGGAGCATCTCTGGATGCGATCATCTCCAAAAATGAGCTGATCTCTCTGAAAGTGATTTCTCCCATTGACTGGTCTGACCATCACCTTATACTGTTTAATATGGACTCGCAAGTCAGATACCAACCAATACAATCTGACATACCAAAGCACTGGACCAGGACATTTAAGAAGTCTCTATAACCGATCTTGAATCTTGGAATCATGCCTTCTACAACTCCAGCCTTCCACTTTGTCGGCTGAGGACCTCATAGCTCACTTTGATTCAACAATGAAGGAGGTATTAGATCAAGTAGCGCCACTCAAACTCAAACAGCTGAGACCAATCAAATCTAAATCTTGGTTCAACGTGGATCTTAATAATAAAAGACGACAACTCAGTCGGAAAGGACTTGGAGACTAAACCAATCGACTTTACACCTATCCCAACTTAGATCTGTGTGGCTGGCCTATAAAAAACACATTTTCAAGCACCCTGGACCAAACAGAAAGAGATCATACCAAGGACAACCAGGTCTGCCTCCAACCAAAAAATAATGCTCACTGGTCAGACTTCAAACTCATGTCAGAAAAGAAGGTCTTCAACATAATTGCAAGCTTAAAGCCCTCTTCCCACATTATGGACCCCCTCCCATCCACAATAGTAAAACAACTCAATCACATCATTACCCCTTTCAGGACAAAAATCATCAACTCCTCACTGACATCAGGCTGTGTCCCGGACTCCCTTCAACTAGGACAATCACAACCATACTCAAGAAACCAGGAGCTGACCCCAACGATCTCAATAACCTCAGACCTATCTCCAACCTCCTGTTCCTTGCTAAAACATTGGAGAAGTGCATTTTCCAACAACTCAACAAACACATTGACGATTTCAACTTTCTCAACACCTTTCAATCTGGATTCAGGAAAGGTTGTAGCACCGAAACAGCAGTACCCTTGCGCATCGGTAGGCGTCGTCTGCGGCTCCGGGTCCGTCGTCGGCGTTGTGATCGCCGGGATGACGTTGTCGGAGAACTTAGACGCCACCCTCGGGCGCTGACGTCAGTTCTGTACATAGCTTTCCGTGCCAGGAACGCAGTGGCATGATAGAAACCGACACTGGTGCCATGAAACTAGGGCCCTGAAAGGGATGTCCTTAACCCTAGATTTCGGTTTGCAGAACTGGGAGGATGGGTGGGGTGGAAAGGAATTAACACTAACTATTGTTTCTTACAGATATATCGTTACCGAAGGTAAGTAACCTGTGCATCTGAAAGAAACAGGTTAGTATTAGATTCCTTACCTTAGAATAGATACCCCAGCAATACCAACTCCGGTGGTGGGTCTGCGAACCAAGATCACACCCAAAAGTCCTGGAGAACGGAACGGCCGAAAAAGCCATCTCTCCGGACTTGGCTGTCCAGGCAGTAGTGCCTAGCGAATGTGTGCAGCGAGGCCCACGTTGCTGCCTGACAGATGTCCTGCAAGGGGACTCCCCGACCCAGGGCAGTAGTAGCCGCCGTGGCCGGAGTGGAATGGGCGCGCAGCCCATCAGGAGGCTCTTTTTTCGCCATAGAGTAGCACACCTTGATGCAAAAGACGACCCACCGAGAGATAGTCCGCTTGTGCACCGCCCGTCCCTTTTTACTGCCCACGTAACCAACAAAGAGCTGGTCGTCCACCCGGAACTGGCGTGTGCGATCTAGATAGAAGGAGAGCGCATGTTTTGTGTCCAGACGGTGGAGCCTCTCTGCCTCTTTCGAGGGATGCGGAGGCGGAAAGAAGGTGGGCAAGGTGATGGACTGCCTGATATGAAAGGCTGTGACCACCTTGGGCAGGAAAGAAGGACGAGTCCTCAAAATAACCTTGTCCAACCTTGAGAGGAAAGGAGGTTTAGAAGATAGAGCCTGGAGCTCACTCACTCTCCTGGCAGAGGTGATGGCAACCAGGAATGCAGTTTTAAGCGTTAGAAGACGAAGAGGACAGTTATGAAGTAGCTCAAAGGGAGCGCACATCAGATACATAAGCACAAGATTCAAGTCCCACTGAGGCATCACGAAGGGAACAGGAGGAAACGTGTGTAATGCCTTTCAAGAATCTATTTACAACAGGGGACTTGAAAAGAGAAGGCTGATCAGGAAGCCTTAAGAAAGCTGAAATGGCTGAGAGGTAGCCCTTGATAGTGCCCAGAGCAAAACCCTGCTGGTCAAGAGAAAGAAGGAAAAGGAGAACCTCTGAAAGGGGGGCAGAGAGTGGATCCACAGCCTTTGCTGTGCACCATGCCACAAATTTGTTCCACCTGCAGGCGTATACCGATTTTGTGGAGGTACGCCTGGCTGCCAGAATCACATCACAGACCTCAGGAGGCAAGTCAAATGGCCTCAACTGTCGCCGCTCAATCTGCATGCATGGAGGTGGAGACTGGACAGTTTCGGGTGGAGGACCGTCCCCTGCTGCTGCGACAGAAGGTCCTCCTGAAGAGGCAGATGAATCGGGGGATCGACTGACATGCTGAGTAGCTCGTGATACCAGTATCTCCGTGCCCAGTCCGGAGCCACAAGGATGACTTGGGCCGGTCACCCTGGTGTTCCAGCCATTGCAAGAGGTGCAGAGCCTCCTGACAAAGGGTCCATGTCCCCACCCCGCCCTGTTTGTTGCAGTACCACATGGCGGTGGTGTTGTCCGTGAACACCTGCACTACACTTCCCCGGACAGAGGGAAGGAATGCCTTCAGTACAAGTAGGATCGCCTGCAGCTCCAGAAGGTTGATATGGAGCCGGGACTCCGCTGGAGACCAGAGGCCTCTGATCTCCGCCTCTCTCATGTGGCCTCCCCAGCCCAGGAGGGACGCATCCGTCACCACTACGTGCTCCGGTTGGGGTAGGGAGAGGGATCTGCCGTTGACCCAATCGCGGTCCGTGAGCGACCACTGCAACTGTCTCGCAGTGCCCTCCGAGATCAGAACGTGGTCGGACAGGTTGCCCTGATGATGGGCCCACTGAAACTTCAGGTCCCACTGCAGAGCCCGCATCCGCCACCTGGCGTGATGCACCAGAAGGATGCAGGAGGCCATCAGCCCCAGACGCCACAGCGTCAACCTGACCGAGACTCTGGATAAAGGCCGAAAGATCAGAATCAGAGCCTGAATATCCCGAACCAGCTGTTCGGGAGGATAAACCCGAAACTGCGCCGAGTCCAGAACCGCTCCGATGAAGACGAGCTTCTGAGAGAGACACAGGTGTGACTTCTGCACATTGATGGAGAACCCCAGCAGGTGCAGGAGGCCGGCCGTAGTCTGGAGGTGGCTGACGACTGTCTGGGATGAGCCCGCCTTCAACAACCAGTCGTCGAGATAGGGGAAGACTGACACCCCTAATCTGCAAAGATGGGCTGCGACCACCGCCATCACTTTCGTGAACACCCGAGGGGCGCAGGTAAGGCCAAAGGGGAGCACGGTACACTGGAAGTGCTCGCGGCCTACCGTGAACCGCAGGTAACGCCGGTGGGCCGGCAGGACGGAGATGTGAAAATATGCATCCTGCAAGTCCAACGCTACCATCCAGTCTTCTGGGTCTAGGGCAGCTAAGACCTGAGCCAAAGTCAGCCTCTTGAACTTCTCCTTCCAGAGGAAGCCGTTGACGTTCGCAGGTCCAAGATAGGGCGTAGGCCCCCTTTGCCCTTTTTGGGAACCAGGAAGTAGTGGGAGTAACAACCACACCCTACTTCTGGCCCAGGAACGAGCTCGATGGCCCCCTTGGCCAAGAGGGCCGTAACTTCCTCTTGCAGAAGTTGCAAGTGATCCCCCGACATGCGGTGGTACTGCGGTGGCACGGCTGGAGGGGTCGCCTCGAAGGGGAGGGAGTAGCCCCTTTGGACAATTTGCAGCACCCACCTGTCTGATGTAATGGAGCGCCAGTGGAGGAGGTGATGGTGAACCCTGCCCCCCACTGGCGTTGAATGGGCCTGAAGCACAAGTTACTACTTGTGTAACGATATATCTGTAAGATACATTAGTTAGTATTAGATTCCTTACCTTAGAATATCCCCAGGCGTCAGACTGGATCCGAAAACTTTTGCGTAGCAGTACCCTTGCGCGTCGGTAGGCGTCGTCTGCGGCTCCGCGTCCGTCGTCGGCGTCGTGGGCGCCGTGATGACGTCGTCGGAGTACTTAGACGCCGCCTCCGCGTGCAGACGTCAGTTCTTAGACACAGCTTTTCCGCGCCAGAAACGCAGAGCCATGTTAAAAACCAACACTGGTGCCATTGAAACTAGGGCCCTGAAAGGGGACAACCCTAACCCTAGATATTGGTTCGCAGAACAGGGAGGATGGGTGGGTCGGTAAGGAATCTAATACTAACTAATGTCTCTTACAGATATATCGTTACACAAGTAGTAACTTGTGCATCTGAAAGAGACACTTTAGTATTAGATTCCTTACCTTAGAATAGAAACCCCAGCAATACCAACCCCGGTGGTGGGTCTGCGAACCAATAATCACACCAGAAAGTCCTGGAGGACGGAACGGCCAAAGAAGCCATCCCTCCGGACTTGGCTGTCCAGGCAGTAGTGTCTCGCAAACGTGTGCAGCGATGCCCACGTAGCTGCCTGACAGATATCCTGTAAGGGCACACCCCGGCCCAGGGCAGTTGTAGTCGCCGTGGCTCGGGTGGAATGAGCCCGTAATCCAACAGGGGGCTCCTTTCTAGCCTAGAAGTAGCATGCCTGGATACACAAGATGATCCACCGGGAGATGGTCCTCTTGTGCACCGCTTTCCCCTTCTTCGCGCCCACGTAACCAACAAACAGTTGGTCATCCACCCGGAACTGGCGTGTGCGATCCAAGTAGAATGAGAGCGCACGTTTTGGGTCCAGACGGTGGAGCCGCTCTTCCTCTTTAGAGGGGTGCGGTGGCGGGAAGAAGGTTGGCAAGGTGATAGACTGCCCGATGTGGAAGGCCGTGACAACCTTGGGCAGGAAAGAAGGTTTGGTACGCAGCACCACTTTGTCCGGATGGACAAAAAGGAAAGGTGGGGTACAAGAAAGGGCCTGGAGCTCACTCACTCTCCTGGCAGAGGTGATGGCAACCAGGAAAGCAGTCTTCAAAGTCAGAAGTCGAAGAGGATAGTTGTGAAGTGGCTCAAAGGGAGCGCACATCAGAAATGTAAGAACCAGGTTCAAGTCCCACTGCGGCATCACAAACGGAACAGGAGGAAACGTGTGTGTGATGCCCTTAAGAAATCTATTTACAATAGGGGACTTGAACAAAGAAGGTTGATCAGGCAGCCTGAGAAAGGCTGAAAGGGCAGAAAGGTAGCCCTTGATAGTGCCCAGAGCAGAGCCCTGCTGGGCAAGAGAAAGAAGGAAGAGAAGGACCTCAGAAAGAGGGGCATTGAGGGGATCCACAGCCTTTGCTGTGCACCATGCCACAAATCTGTTCCACCTGCAGGCGTATACCGACTTTGTGGAGGGCCGCCTGGCCGCCAGAATGATGTTACAAACTTCAGGAGGCAAGTCAAATGGCCTCAACTGTCGCCGCTCAATCTCCAAGCATGGAGGTGGAGACTGGACAGGTTCGGGTGGAGGACCGTCCCCTGCTGCTGCGACAGAAGGTCCTCCTGAAGAGGTAGACGAATCGGGGGATCGACTGACATACTGAGTAGCTCTGGATACCAGTACCTTCTCACCCAGTCCGGAGCCACAAGGATGACTTGGGCCCGGTCGCGCTTGATCTTCTTCAGCACTCTGGGCAGAAGTGGTATAGGCGGAAAGGCGTACAACAGACCGCAACTCCACTCGCGACGAAAAGCGGCTCAGAGCGAGTGCCGCCTTGGAAATTCCAACGCGCAGAACTGATGACATTGCACGTTCTCTTCGGTGGCGAATAGATCTAACCAAGGCTCTCCCCATCGCTGAAAGAGGCCTTGCGCCACGTCCGAGTTTAGACGCCATTCGTGATCCATCATGCACCGACGGCTGAGCTCGTCCGCCCTGGCGTTCAGAGAACCTGCCAGGTGTTGAGCCACCAGGGTCACGCCCTGGCGTTCCAGCCATTGCCAAAGGCGAAGAGCCTCTTGACAAAGGATCCACGACCCCACCCCGCCTTGTTTGTTGCAGTACCACATGGCGGTGGTGTTGTCCGTGAACACCTGCACTACACTCCCCCGGACAGAGGGGAGGAATGCCTTGAGTGCCAGACGAATCGCCCTGAGCTCCAACAGGTTGATGTGGAGCCGGGTCTCCGCCGGAGACCAGAGGCCTCTGATCTCCGCCTCTCCCATGTGGCCTCCCCAGCCCTGGAGGGACGCGTCCGTCACAACTACGTGCTCCGGTTGGGGAAGGGAGAGGGATCTGCCGCTGACCCAATCGCGGTCCTTAAGCCACCACTGCAGCTGTCTCGCAGTGCCCTCCGAGATCAGGACGTGGTCGGATAGGTTGCCCTGATGCTGGGCCCACTGAAACTTCAGGTCCCACTGCAGAGCCCGCATCCGCCACCTGGCGTGATGCACCAGTAGGATGCAGGAGGCCATCAGCCCAGAAGCCGCAGCGTCAACCTGACCGAAACCCGGGATAACGGCTGAAAGATGGGAATCAGAGCCTGAATATCCCGGACCCGCTGTTCGGGCGGATAAACCCGAAACCGCGGCGAGTCCAGAACCGCTCCGATGAAGAGGAGCTTCTGAGAGGGGCACAGGTGTGACTTCGGCACATTGATGGAGAACCCCAGCTGGTGCAGGAGGTCTGCCGTCGTCTGGAGGTGGCTGACGACTGTCTGGGGCGAGCCCGCCTTCAACAACCAGTCGTCAAGGTAGGGGAAGACTGAAACCCCAAACCTGCGCAGATGAGCTGCGACCACCGCCATCACCTTTGTGAACACCCGTGGGGCGCTGGTAAGGCCGAAGGGGAGCACGGTAAATTAAAAGTGCTCGTGGCCAACCATGAACCGCAGGTAGCGCCGGTGGGCAGGCAGGACGGGGATATGAAAGTAAACGTCCTGCAAGGCCAACGCCACCATCCAGTCTCCTGGGTCCAGGGCAGCCAGGACCTGAGCCAGTGTCAGCATCTTGAACTTCTCCTTCCGGAGGAAGCCGTTGACGTTCCTTAGATCCAAGATAGGGCGTAGGCCCCCTTTGCCCTTCTTGGGTACCAGAAAGTAGTGGGAGTAGCAACCACACCCTACTTTTGGCCCAGGAACGCGCTCGATGGCCCCCTTGGCCAAGAGGGCCGTAACTTCCTCCTGCAGAAGTCGCAAATGATCCACCGACACACGGTGGTTCTGCGGTGGCATGGCTGGAGGAGTCGCCTCGAAGGGGAGGAAGTAGCCCCTTCGGACGATTTGCAGCACCCACCTGTCCGACGTGACAGTGCGCCAGTGGAGGTGGTGATGGCGAACCCTGCCCCCCACTGGCGTCACATGGGCCTGAAAGCACGGACTAGGAGGGTTTTGAGGCGGATGCTGCGGGGGAAGGTGTGGACTGACCTCGCCGCTGCCCCCGACCGCCCGGACGGCGGTTCCCACGGCCGCCACCGCGTTGGGTATTGCCCTGCGGAGCGTGGCTGGCGGCGCGTGTGGGCGCACCCCTTCCGTGGCCACGAAAGGAGTGAAAGGCAGCCGATTGCTGGCGCTGGCCCGAGAGGCCCAAGGACTTGGCCGTAGCCCTGGAGTCCTTAAAGCGCTCAAGCGCATGGTCTGCCTTGTCGCCAAAGAGGCGACGGCCATCGAACGGCATGTCCATGAACGTGCTCTGAACATCTGCCGAGAAGTTGGCGGACCTCAGCCAGGCGTGGCGTCTGACCGCCACCGTCGTTGCCATCGCTCTACCTAGCGAGTCGGTGGTATCCAGCCCACACCTGATAGAATACTTTGCTGCATCCCGGCCCTCCACAAGGGCTTGGCCGAGTTTGGCCCGTACCTCCAACGGACACTCTGGCAGCACTTCCGCGACCTTATCCCACACAGAGTGGGTGTAACGTCCCAAGAGGCAGGCGGTGTTGGAAGACCGCAGGCCTAGACTAAGGGATGAGAAGATCTTCTTCCCATACTGGTCATACCTCTTGGATTCCCTGTCCGGCGGGGCCGACGGGAATGCGGTCTGGGAATTGGAGGCCTGGGTGACCAGGCTCTCGGGGGTAGGGTGGGAGGACAGGAAACATGGGTCGCCCGGGGCTGGGCGGTGGCGTCTGGCCACGTTCCTATCTACGGGCGAACCCGTAGCGGGCTTGGACCAAGTGCGCAGAAGAAAAGAACGTCGGTCAAGGCCTCATTAAAGGGCAGCAGAGGCTCGGCCAAGCTTGACTGCGGTTTAAGGACCTCAGTGAGGAGGTTAGTCCTCACGGCCGCGACGGGGAGCTTAAGGCCCAAGGCCTTGGCAGCCCTCATCAGCACCACACTATACGTTGCCCCCTCCTCCGAAGCCACGGTAGGAGGGGAGACAAAACCAGTGTCTGGAGAGGTGTCCAGGCCACTGGCCTCCCCCAGGTCTCCTGTCCAGTCCTCATGAGACTGACACTCTCTGGTCAGAGGGTCTTCAGACCCCTCCCAGTCCTCTTCATCACCCATCTCCTGAAATTAAGGGTTCTCAACCAATGGGGCCTGTTCATAAAAGTGAAATTCACCAAACGACGTCTGGAGCGGCGCCCAGCGGGGCCGTCCCGACGGCTGAACAGGAACGGAGGTAGGACTGGTGCCGGCGCCGCCGGAGGCGACACCTGAGGGTCCGACGCCGGGGAGGTCGTCAGATCCACCGGCGACTAACCAGATTCCGAAGGAGGACCAGCGGCGTCCTGCGGCGCCGGGCCCGAAGGCGCCGGCGGCGTCGGAACAACTGGACCCCTCGGCGCCGGCGGCGTCGGGATAATGGGGGCCTGTGGCGCCGAGCCCAAAGGCCTCGGCGGCGTCGGGGCCGAAGCACCCGACGGCGTCGGGGCCGGAGCCGCTGACCCGCTAGGGCCCCCAGACGGGTCCGCTGGGCCCAGAGGCGTCGCGGAACCCGTCGGAGGAGAGAGTTTCCTCATGGCCATGAGGAAGCGCTCGATCTCCTCCGGCGTCGCGTTGAGCCCAGGGACCGGAAGGTGTGGGGCTGAACGCGGCACCCGCGACTCCTACGGAGCCGCGTGGGCGGTGTCACCCGAACCCCCGGCCGCATCGCGCGAGCCCGCAGAGCGATGACGCCTCTTGGACTTCTTGTGCCTCTTACCTGACGACGACTTCGACCCGGAGGAGTGCGGCCTACTCTCGGAGCTGTGGTTGCTCCGAGCCCGTGACCTGTCCCTCGACCTCCCATGGGATCGGGACCTCTAACGGCACGGGACCGACTGCCAGAGTTCGAGTCGCCTACGGGACCGCTCCCGCCTGGCTTTCGAGGAGAGGGCCCGGCAGTCGGAGCAGGCCTTGTCGTCGTGGTCGACGCCCAAACAAGACAAACACACGCGGTGAGGATCCGTGACCGACATCAGAAGGTCGCAATCGTCACAGTGCTTGAAGCCGGGCAATCCCTACGGCACCGTTCGGAGTCGAGAGACTTCGAAAAGCAGTCAAAAAATGACTAGGGGTACTGCTTTTTCCAGATCTGCGCTTGCTGGCGCGGAAAAAAGAAGAACTGACGTCAGCACGCGGAGGCGGCGTCTAAGTACTCCGACGACGTCATCACGGCGCCCACGACGACGGACGCGGAGCCGCAGACGACGCCTACCGACGCGCAAGGGTACTGCTACGCAAAAATTTCCGGATCCAGTCTGACGCCTGGGGATATTCTAAGGCAAGGAATCTAATACTAATGTGTCTCTTTCAGATAGCTCGGACTAGGAAAGCTTTGAGGCGGATGCTGCGGGGGTGGATGTGGACTGGCCTCACCGCTGTACCCTGGCACAGCCACGGTGGTTACCAGGTCTGCCGCCACGCTGGATGTTAGTCTGCGGCCGGTGGCTGGCAGGACGTAGGGGGCGCCCCTTCCTTGGCCACGAAAGGAGCGAAAGGCAGAAGTTTGCTGGCGCTGGCCCGACAGGCCCAAGGACTTGGCCGTTGCCCTGGAGTCCTTGAAACGCTCAAGCGTACTGTCTGCCTTGTCGCCAAAAAGGCGGCGGCCATCAAACGGCATGTCCATGAGGGAATTCTGGACATCAGCCGAAAAGTTGGCGGACCTCAGCCAGGCGTGGCGGCGGACCTCAGCCAGGCGTGGCGGCGGACCTCAGCCAGGCGTGGTGACGAACCGCCACCGTCATGGAAATCGCCCTGCCCAGCGAGTCCGTGGTATCCAGCCCACATCGGATAGAATACCGTGCTGCATCCCGCCCTTCCGCAAGAGCTTGAGCGAGTTTGACCCGGGCCTCCTCCGGGCAAGCTGGCAGCATGTCTGTGACCGTGTCCCACAGAGAGTGGGTGTAACTGCCCAAAAGGCAAGCGGTGTTGACCGACCGCAACCCCAAACTAAGTGAGGAGAACAGCTTCTTACAGAACTGCTCATACCTTTTGGGTTCCCGATCAGGTGGTGCAGTCGGGAATGCGGTCTGGGAGTTAGAGGCCTGGATAACCAGGCTCTCGGGGTGGGGTGGGTGGACAGGAAGCTAGGGTCGCCCGGGCCGGGCGATGGCGCCTGGCCACGTTATGATCTACAGGGGAACCTGTAGCGGGCCTGGACCAAGTGCCCAACAAAACGTCAGTAAGGGCCTCATTAAACAGCAGTAGAGGCTCCGAAGAGCTTGCCTGCGGTTTAAGGATCTTGGTGAGGAGGTTAGTCCTCACAGCTGCAACAGGGAGCTCAAGACCCAAGGCCTTGGCCGCCCTCGTCAGCACCACACTGCAAGAAGCCCCTCCTCCGTAGCCACGGTAGGAGGGGAGACAAAGCCAGTGTCGAGCGATGTGTCCAAATCACTGGCCTCTCCTAGATCCACTGCCCAGTCCTGAAACGACTGGCACTCTCATGCCAGAGGGTCCTCAGACCCCTCCCAGTCCCCACGCCTACCATATCCTGATAGTCAGGTTCAAAGGATGGGGCCGGATCATAGAAGAATTGCTCTTCTCTCGGCGTCGAGTGCGGCATCGAGCGACGCCAGATGCGGACCAAGGGAGAGACTGGGGACGACGTCGTCCTGGGACGGCGTCGGGGGGTTACACCCTGGGGGTCGGCGCCGGCGGAGGGGTCGAAAGATCGAACAGCGGCGACCCGGAGCCGGACCCGGTGGGTCCTTGCGGTGTCCGGACCGGAGTCGTTGACGGCACCGGGGCTGAAGCACCCGGCCCGCTTGGGCTCCCGGGGCAGTGGGGCCCGAAGGCGCCACAGCGGGACCCGACGGAAGAGAGAGCGACCTCATGGCCATGAGGAAGGCATCAATCTCCTCCGGCGTCGCGTTCAGCCCAGGGACCGGCAGGTATGAAGCTGGCAGCGGCACCTGCGGAGCCGCGTGGTCGGTGTCTCCCGAACCCCCGGCTGCATCGCGCGAGCGTCGGGGGGGGAGTCGGAAGAGCGATGTCGTCTCTTCGACTTCTTGTGCCTCTTACCTGAGGACTTGGAGCCCGACGAATGGTGTCGACTCGCCGAGCTTCGATGACTGTGGCCCCGCGACCGGTCCTTCGACTTCCTCCTCGACCTGGACCGTCAATGGCGCGGGGCGGACTGCCAGAGCTCGAGGCGCTTACGGGACCGCTCCTGTCTAGCCTCCGACGTCAAGGCCTGGCAGTCAGGGCACGACTTGTCGTCATGGTCGGCCCCAAGGCAATATAGGCACCTGCGGTGGGGGTCAGTAACAGACATCAGTCGGTTGCAATCGGCACAGGGCTTGAACCCGGGCATCCCTACCGGCACCGATAGTCTTTACGACTCGAAACAGGATCAAAAAGATCGAAAAAGTTAGTCAAAAAGTGACTAAGGAGTACTGCTTTTTCCGGTTCTGCGCTTGCTGGTGCGGAAAAAAGAACTGACATCAGCGCACGAGGCCGGCGTCTAAGTACTCCGACGACATCATCCCGGCGCCAACGACGCCTACCGACGCGCAGGGGTACTGCTACGCAAAACTTTCCAATCCAGTCTGACGCCTGGGGATATTCTAAGGTAAGGAATCTAACACTAACCTGTTTCTTTCAGATACGTTCAGGCAACGACCTAGAGCCTCTAGACTCGTTGGAATCAGTGTCGATCGGCCCCATTCCCACTCAGTCGTCATGAATCAGAATGGGGCCGCTGGCGCTGGGAGCATAGACTTCGGGCCAGGTGCCAGGGAAGGTCACGTTGACACGACCAGCACTGATCCATATCTGGATTGGATACAGAAGACCCCACCAGTCCAGAGGAAGGAACTGTCAGTGCGTAACCGGATGGGGCCTCTTCCGGCCCCACAGTGCAACCGTGTCTGGAACGTTGATGTTTCTCAATCATCTCGTCAATCCTCAACAGACTAGGTGAAGCTAAAGTCTGTCTAGACCGCTTCTTCTTGTGCTTCTTCCCAGAGTGTCCTGAGGACCTCAAGTGCGATGACTTGGGGCTCCTGGAGCGGTTCCACATCCTTCTCTTCCTCGATCGGGACCGAGACATCCTAGGAGTCATGCTTGATGGCAGTGACTGCAGGGAGGGAAGCAGCTTTTGGGTCCGCTCCTCTAAAGACTTTGGCGCCACGGCCCAGCAGTCTGAGCACGACTGAGTCGTGGCCACGCTCAAGGCACCATAAGCACACAAGATGCGGGTCGGTAACAGACATGACATGGTGACAGGCACCACATGGCTTAAACCTTACCTTTCTAGAGGTCATCCCTTGTCACAAGAGATAAAATCTTCAACAAAACGTCGATAAAGGCCAGTCAAAAAGAGACAGAGGGGTAGCTCTTCTCGGATCAGCGCTAACTGGCGCTGAATGAAAAGAACTGACGTCTGCGCGCCTGGGTGGTGCATCTATAGGTGACCAATACGGTCTTATACAGCGCCAACAACGCCATGCCGAGCCGAATATACCCACCCAACGGTACAATGGGGTACTACTCACGCAAAGGTTTCCGGATCTGGTCTGATGCCTGGGAAATTCAAAGGTTAGGAATCTGCAGCTAGAAGTCTCTAGCAGCTGTGTATACTAAAAATAGCCTGTAGTATTTGCCATTTGAAAAAAGGCACGTTCCTTGTGCACAAGGGACATGTTACTTGTGCACAAGCTATGAGATGGTTTGAGTTTAGAAACAAATAGTCTTTTTTTTGGTACATCAAGCGAAATATTTTTAAGTGGAATCTATCAGTTCAAGTGATACGATATAGATCACTTAAGGTGTGAAAGATAAACCTGAACATTCTTTGTTTGATAATTAGTCTGACTGCTGCATGAAAGAGCGCTTTGTTGATGACAGGACGACACTGAGAGCCAGCAAGCAGAGCATTACCTATGTCAATGTGAACCAGGACATGGACTGTAGATAAGCTTGTAGGCTGGTGGAAGTATTTAACGTTGCTGTGTAATGAAAGCTGCGGCCAAGCTACCCTAATATTTTTCTTGATGTGGTATTTGAAAGATATAGTGCAATCAATGAAGAAGCCCAATGATTTGCCATTAAATAAATGGCAGGGGGAAGTTTACTAAATGCATACTGTTGAGACACTCTTGTATTAGAGACTTAAGGTACCCCAGTTTATGAGGATACATTTGTTCTTTGTTGGTCTGAGTTTAAGATCAATTTTTGAATGAGGTTTAGGCAGGATATGAGTTTAAGGATACAGACACATTATTATTTGTGTTTCGTCAGCATATTGATGGAGGGCAAGGTCTTGTTGGTTAAAGAGTTATTCCCAGCAGCTTCAAGCATAAGTTAAACAACATGGAAGACAAGAAAGTGTGAAGAAAACTCTACAATTCCACATGAGACCAGGGTATAAAATCTTGAGGTCTGGATTTCCACAAATCATTCTTTTTATGCTTCAGAGGCATAAGGTGAATCAGTTTAAAACCATGTTGTGACGTCCCTTCTGGGACATCAAGCAACACTGAATTACCAATGTGACTGCGTAGTTATGATTCAGCAAAAGTATGCATTTAAAAGACGTTTTAGAGTTTCCAAATAACTTTGGCACCAAATGAAGAATATGCATTGAAACTGGCAGGGGCCTGGTGTATTTTTCCAAATTTCGACACGCTAAACTTCATACAGATCTATCCATGGGAAAAAAGTTAGGGGGGCATCACAAAATATGTTTTTCCCAATGTAGTTCCCATATGAAATTTTGCCCCTCAACACAAGAAAAAAAGTAGAATGGATTTACACAAAACGAAACATGAAAACATAACCTCTCAGGAAGTTGAGGTTTGCTGTAAATTCATTTAGTAGTTTTGTTCCTTATTTGCATTTGCTCAGGGCCTGGCCATAGACCAAGCTCACCTGGATGGAGGCATGGGCAATGCTCCTGTGTCCTACTGCATTGGCCTCATTGAAATGTAAATAAGTAGCAGAATTGCACTAAGAAAAAAACGGTTACATAAAAATGATATGGTTTAGGTCACACAAACATCATCATTTCCACAGTAACAGTGGTTGCTAAGTAAAACTGAAAAAGCCCTAAAATTGGCCAAATATGCTTAGCTAAGCACACCAAAACACGTGACATCAGCATGCAAACCATAACAAGCACCCAAAATGCTCTCTGGTCATGACCTCACTCATGATGAGATAGCCCACATCACAAATGACATTGTTGATGTAACTGAAGCAACTCGTCACATCGCGCACCCACTCCGCCGGCCATACGCTCGACCCAGTCTTCTCCTCAAGCCTGCACGTCTCTGTCAGCCACACCACCGAACTCCTCTGGACCGACCACCGCTGCATCCACTTCGCCTTCCAGAAACCCACCACACACCACACCCAACAGATCCCCCACCGCTGCTGGAGCAAAATCACCGAAGACTAACTACATGCAAACCTAGCTCTCAGCCCACCCTCCGAACCATCCAACACCGACGACGCTGCCCACAGCCTCAGGCGCTGGATCGAGGACTGCGCCAACACCCTCGCCCCACTGAAGAAACCCCCCCACAGAGACACCAGCAAGAGGGCCAGCTGGTTCACCGCAGAACTCCTAGCCTCCAAGCAACCCTGCCGGAAACTAGAGAAGAAATGGCACAGTGAACAAACTCCGGACAGCCATGCAGCACAAAAGGACGCCATCCGCAACCACCACCACCTCATCAGGGCGGCCAAGAGGACCTCCTTCAAAGACAGCTTCGACAACAACGCATACAATAGCAAGGAGCTCTTCAACATCGTGAAGGAACTCTCCAACACCGACGACATCCCGCCGTCGCAAGCCCTGTGCGACTCCCTCGCCACCTTCTTCCACCGCAAGATAGCAGACATCCACGACAGCTTCAACACCCAGACAGCCCCAACAGACAGCATCACAACAGACCCTGCGCACACCATCGACCACGACCCCCTGCTAGCCTGGGCCAGCGTGAGCATCGATGACACCATCAAGACCATGCGCACAATCCACTTTCTGTCAGATCCATTCCCGCACCACGTCTTTAACAGAGCAAGCAGCTCCATCGCACCCCACCTGCGCAACGTCATCAATCTCTCCCTCAAGACCGCGACCTTCCCAGAGATCTGAAAACACGCTGAGATCAACGCCCTATTCCAAAAACCTAAGGCAAACCCAAGAGACCTCAAGAACATCCGGCCCATCTCTCTGCTCCCCTTCCTGGCCAAGGTTATCGAGAAAACCGCCAACAGACAGCTAACCCGATACCTCGAAGAAAACAGAATCCTGGACCCTTCCCAGTCAGGGTTCCGTAGCAACCACAGCACCGAGACTGCCCTCATCGCCGCCACCGACGACATCAGGACCCTGCTGGACAACGGCTAGACCGCAGCACTCATCCTCCTAGACCTCTCTACCAGCTTCGACACCGTCTGCCACTGCACACTACGCGCACGCCTCCACGCCGCAGGGATCCGAGACAAGGCTCTGGATTGGACCTCCTCCTTCCTCTCCGGCAGAACCCAGCGCGTCCACCTCCCCCCATTCAGTTCCAAAGCCTCCAAGATCACCTGCGGCATACCCCAGGGATCCTCCCTCAGCTCGACGCTTTTCAACATTTACATGGCCCTGCTCGCACACGTAGCCCGACAGCACGGCCTCAACATAATCTCCTACGCCAACGACACTCAGCTGATCTTCTCCCTCACCAAGGAGCCCATCACTGCCAAAGCCATCCTTCACGAAGGAAAGCAGGCCGTCGCCGACTGGATGAAGACCAGCCGTCTGAAGCTGAACTCGGACAAGACGGAGGCCCTCATCCTCGGCTCCAACCCTTCAGCCTGGGACTACTCCTGGTGGCCGACGGCACTGAGGGCAGCCCCGACACCCACTGACCACGCACGCAACCTGGGAATCATCCTCGATTCAAGGCTCTCAATGACCAAGCAAGTCATTGCTGTCTCCTCCTCCTGCTTCAACACCCTCTGCATGCTCTGCAAGATCTACAGATGGATCCCGACAGATACAAGGAAGACAGTCACCCAGGCCCTTGTCAGCAGCAGACTAGACTACGGAAACACCCTCTACGCAGGAGCCCCGACCAAGCTCATCAAACGACTACAACGCATCCAAAATGCCTCGGCATGACTAATCCTCGACGTACCACGCCACGGCCACATCACCCCCCACCTGAGAAACCTGCACTGGCTCCCCGTCAACAAGGGGATATCCTTCAAGCTCCTCACCCATGCACACAAGGCACTCCACAAGACCGGCCCAGCCTACCTAAACAGACGGCTCTCCTTCTACATCCCCAACCGCCAGCTATGCTCCGCCGACTTCTCACTCGCCACCGTCCCGCGCATTCGAAGAACAACCACCGGTGGGAGATCCTTCTCCATCCTCGCCGCCAAGACATGGAACACCCTCCCACTGAGCCTACGACAGACCCAAGACCTGCTAACCTTCAGGAGGATACTCAAGACCTGGCTGTTCGATCAGTAGCGCCCCGCCCCCCAGCGCCTTGAGACCCTCGTGGGTATGTAGTGCGCTTTACAAATGATTGATTGATTGATTAGCGCATTACATATCACCTTAACAATTACATTATCAATGACATCACTATGGATTCAGTATAAATTCTTTACTTTTGTATGCGTCTTCATTTAATAATGATAGTGTTGTTAAATCATTTTACTTATTGGTATAGACACTGTAAGCCTGTGAGTTTTGGTTTTGGGGTGCAAATTATGGTTCTATTATAGGAGTGAGATTTGGTTCACACGGCTAACCATAACTGGTCCGTTTTACAGTTTTTTTTCTGGATTTATTTAGTGAGCATAACTTCACTTTAACTGTCTTTTGTTCTGAGGTTTTCTTTTTACCATATACACTGATGTCTTATAAGCAGAAGAAATAATAAATTACCGTTAACAAAGTGTTTTCAATAAATTGTTAGGGTTTTTTGATAATATACTTAATACCCTCTGCATGTCTCCAACCCCCGTTGCACACGTTATTTGGTGGTGGGCAGCGGGGTTGGCTGAGGATCTATCATGCATGCAGATCCTGTTCCAAAAGTCTTGCAAGTTCATCTCTCACAGTGCATTGCTTTTGCCTCCGGCGTACCTTAGTATGACTGTGCACAACTTTAGGCTAGACCCTAGGCACCCTGTGGTTGCCTGTGAGCGGCATAGGTTAACTACACTGAAACTCTTGTGCAACCAACTGTAGCTGCCAAGGAGGAGATGATCACAGGCCCTGCCCTTTGGCCAGGCCCTCTATCTAACTTCCAGCATGCCCAACCACACTGCCCACGGCCTGCACCCAAGGACAGCAGTGGCCATATCTCAACTCTATTGCACAGTCAGCCCCTGTTGCACTTTGTAACAGAAGTGCATTACCTGTTCCCAGCAAGCTTTAGGAACAGACCCTGTGCCAGTATTCATGTCACTACAATAGCTGTGTATGGCCTCTGGCAGCACATAACATGCTCTGGAATCAGGGTCACCAAATTGGCTGCACATGATTTAAGCCATATATAGGAGGATATGGGACCAGACCTGGCATCAAGCGAGGCTTCCACTAGCCCCAATCCTACTAAACCAGCTGTGTACAGACAGGAGGCCGTATCTAGAAAGGTGTGTATCTGAGTTTGTGAATCACCACAGCTCTTCATTTTCTTACAGCTTCCATTCTTTTGCTGTATTTATCTGGGGACAGTGCAACAGTAGCTACACTACTGGCTATTTTCCTAGCTGTGGTTACTATTAACCAACTTATTTCTGAATGCACCTTAATATACATGCGTTCTAACAGAGGGGGTTGTAAAACACTTGGTAGAAAAGGAAGTAATGTTTTTTTACGTTGTGAAGGATGGAGAATTTTCAAGAGGAACAATGACTTCCTACGTCATCTAAACTAAACACAAGAGGGCCCCTGTAAGCTAATAACAGGAGAAGACAACACCAGGGGAAAATTAGCAATCAAAATACATAAAGGAAATCAAGCTCCTCCATTTATTTTCAAAAGGTATAACTCAATAAATAATCAATATCATGAAACAGACCGGTTTCAAACATATTTTATTACTTAGTACATACTCATTTTTATTAGACAGTACCTTAGTTTTTGTTTATCTCAGGCTCCCTATAAAATTAAACCATACTAGAAACCATACTCCTACATCAAAACAATCACACACAATCATAATAAAAAATGATACATCTAATCAATAAATTAAAACACTGCTCAAAATCCCATATTGGGTGAACAAAGCAAAACCAAAGGGGATGATGGACGGAGTGTTGAACATTGCAAGCACTCACCCCCAGTCAACTGATCTGAGTTTAATCCATCATCATTCTTTAGCTCACTCTGCCACCCAAGTTCAGACATGGCCATATGCAAATCAGTCTGACCCTGTGCCTCATGGGAACAGTCCAGCCCGAACTGCCAAGCCATGTCTTCCCTGGACCAGAAACAGGCATCCTGGGACCAGTTTCTGGCTAATCAGCCGCCATCAGCCAGGCTAGCTTGAATCCAGTGGCAAAGTGAGGAAGGGACTCACGTCTGGGCATACCCTGCCAACTAAGGGCGAACAAAGCAAAACCAAAGCGGATGATAGACGGAGTGTTGAACATTTCAAGCACTCACCCCCAGTCAACTGATCTGGGTCCCGTGCTCTCCATGCCACTGGAATCAAGCTATCCTGGCTGAAAAGGGGTGAAACCTCAAAACCGGCCCTAGGATGCTTGTTTCCAGTCCAGGGAGGGCATGGCTTGGCAGCTAGGGCTTGGCTGTTCCCATGAGGCACAGGGTCAAGACAGATTTGCATATGGCTGGGTTCAAACTGGAACAGCATGGTGAGCAAAAATAAACGATGGATTAAAGCCCAGATCTCTGTACTGGGGTGAATGTATGACATTGTTCTGCATTTTGCCAATCAACTGTTGTTTTTGCATTCGTCACCACGAGTGGGAAGGGTATGCCTAGACGTGGGTCCCGTGCTCTCCATGCCACTGGAATCAAGCTATCCTGGCTGAAGAGGGGTGAAACCGGTCCTAGGATGCTTGTTTCCAGTCCAGGGAGGACCTGACTTGGCTGTTAGGGCTGGACTGTTCCCATGAGGCACAGGGTCAAGACTGATTTGCCATATGACTGGGTTCAAACAGGAACGGCATGGGGAGAAAAAAAACGATAGATTTAGGCCCAGCTCTCTGTACTGGGGTGAATGTATGACATTGTTCTGCATTCTGTCCATCAACTGTTGTTTTTACAAAATCCCATATTTGCATTACTATGAATTCCTTAGACAATTGTATGTTGGTCTAGACATATCTCAAAATCAGTGGCGCCTGGCATGAATTGCGGATGGAGGAACGTGGGGCTGCACAATCCAAATAAAAAATAAATATATAAAAAAACATACACTTACCTTGCCGACGGGTCCCGCGTCTTTGCTTCTGCTCTTCTCGTAGGACTCGAGAAACAGGAAGCCAGGAAGAATAGCAAGGCTCTCCTGACCAATCACACATTGTGAAAGGTAAGCACCCAGGCTCCCCCAACCAATCACAACGCTGTAATGCAGTGTTGTGATTGGTTTTGAGCATCCTGGTTTGACGCTCAACCACGGAATAGGGGCCTGGGCATGCTCTCCATGAAGACTGTAATGCATCCTGCATGGAGAACAGGGAAAGTGCACATGACTGGTTTGGGTGGCCTGAGAGGGCTGACCAAACAGTCATTGCACACTTAGGAATGGGCAAAGCACTCCTCCCCTGCTCCGAGCGCAGAGCAGTCCGCCCGCCCGCAAAGTAAACCCAGTCTTAGTTGGAATTTTGAAGGATGGCACTATTGTATAAACATTCCTCCTTTTTTGCAGTACGACTGCCATTCTGACTTTTGTTTGAAATCGAGTTTGAGACAGTTTTATTTGTTGCCAAGGTTTTCATGGCCTTTTTGTGTTGCAGAGTACTGTACTCTCTCCTTAGTCGTCTTTCACTCCCAGTCGTCTTTCAAGGCAGAGCAAGATGGTTTTAGGCTTCTTCAGCAAATAAGATTCTTTTCGTTTCAACCAATGTGTTGAGTCTCCATGCCTTTTGTTCATCTAGATCTTTGACGCCAAAAGCATTGATTTGGCCTAGAATTTTAATGTTTTCGGTTCTAAAGATTACTGCTCATAAAGCATTGTTTTCTTTTCTTTTTTCAGTGTTGAAGAAAGTTACTCACCTTTGGTAATTCTGTTTCTAATAGACACAGCATCAACTGATTAACAGTTTCCAGACTGGATCTGGAAAATTTTCAGCAGTAACTCTGCCCACCGGTAGGTGGCGTCATGCATCTCTGGGCCACAGAATTTCAACTGCAGAAGTGACCAGTGGAACCAATATATAAGAACCACTTGAGAGCATTGATGCATTGATCTCAGTTGCTTTCTAGGCAGCCGTACCCCCAGACACGGAGTCCAAGAGAAAATTGTTTTTTGCCAGTGTTAAGATCTTAATATTTGAGACCTGATGTTTCATGCAGACTCTGCACCTCATACTGTTCATTCGCTGAACGAACCAACGCTGCAATGAGTTAATAAAGCCAAAAGCCAAACACTTGAATGACTCAACCGCGCAAATCGCGCTTCCTAAAACATTATTTCAATCTCCCTTTATGCTCTCGACACCAGGCAAGCATATGGCTTATGTAACATACTGTATAACCCCGCACCTTACCATGCTAATTTGCACACTTCCCTATGGAACGCTAGTTTTTACCAAATACCTCGTCAAGGGGCTTGTGTAAACACTGTAATATCGCATGAAGGATATCCTGCATCTTATTCTGCTAAATTGCACATCGCCCCATGGAAGGCAGCTAGATCTTAGGTTCTTTTCAACTAATAACTCACTTTACTGAGAAAACTTTCGTGCACATAATAGACCTAGCACCTAAAAATACAGCGATTTACACACTTAGAACAATCATGGATACAACTCATTCTTGGGTCAAATTATAGATGTTTGTATGCCACTGACAGTCAACATGGACGATTGCAGAGTCCAATAACAAACCAGAGGCTTCCTGCAATAGCGGACCTGGGGGATAACCCTATGATTAATGTAACACATGGCACAACCGCACGAGGGAGTCCCTGCACCTTATCCTGCTAAATTGCACGCTGTCCCAAGGTATGTAGCCGACCCTAGCCTTTTGACAATCGTTCATCGCACTTGCTTGAAACTGCTAACTCACACACTTCTATAACGTTCACTTGATATCTATGATTTTAATAAAGTCTTTGAGACACTTCACAACACATGTTTTAACAGCATTACTGAACATTTTGTTCAGCCCCATGAGCGAGAATATGCATCACACGCCATGTCCTAGCACATTGTCTGCCTCAAGCTGGCTGGCGATGCTATAGTACTATTGCAAACAACTGAATGAACAAACTGTATGAAAGCGCTGCATTAGATTGCCTTCTCTTCCACTCTTTTTTCCAACACTGTGATCAAATTAATTGGAAAAAATGTATCAAAGCACTGTGTTATGTTGTTTGTATTCCACTTTTTTTTATTAACCCTGTGATTGTATTAATTGAAAAAAATTGTAATGATTTTAAATATCCACGCATTAAATCTTTTCATTCAGTCTTTTATTTACACTTTGGATCCTATTAGGTGGAAATGTAGTCACTTCAGAGAACGGACAGGATGGGAGGGCCAGTGAGGAATCTGCGGTTAGAAGAGTATCTACCAGAAAGAGCGTTACCAGAGGTAGCTAACTTGTTCTTCTGATAGATACTTCTAACCACATACTCATCACCTTTTGCATAGACACCAAAGCAGAAACTCCCACGTGGTGGGTCTGTGAACTGGCTCAAACCAAAAAGTCCCGCAGGATTGAGCAGGCAAAATGCCCATGTCCATGGATCAGGCTGTCCTAACAGTAATGCTTTGTGAAAGTATGACCACCCACGTAGCTGCCTGGCAAATCTCTAGAACAGGCACTTCACATGCCACTGCAGTGGTAGCAGCCTTGGCTCTGGTGGAAAGAGCCCACAAACCTTCAGGGGGTTGCTTTTTGGCCTCTGCGGAGCAGATTTTAACAAAGAGCACGATCCATCAATCACGCACTGCTTGGCCCTTCCTTGCCCCGGTGAAAACCATAAACAGCTGATAGGCTGCATGATGTTCTATGGTACGATCAATTCAGTACTTAATTTTAGCCAGTGGTTTCTGGTGCTCGGCACCAGTACTGAAATGTGGACACCGGCACGTATGACAGTCTGCCACATGGTGGTGAGGTTTGTTTAATTTAGAGATGAGAACATCAATCGTTATTTAATAATTCAATATCCAGTAAAAATGACTAATACCTGCTGTTCAAACCATTTTTCTAGCTTTGGGGGCCTAGAATAGTCACAACTGTCACACTTATAGGAGTGTGAGGTTAGTAGTTGTATTGGTACTGTCATTGGCAGGGCTGGCAGGGGCAAGGTGGTTTAAGCTAAAGTGGTCTCCTTACAAGGGCCCTGGCACATATTTACTTTTACAAATTAAGCAGCGGATTGATGTAAAAAGTAAGAGCCCTTTTACGACCCAGCCGATGGAGTCTCACCTCCTCCTCAGAGACCAGCTTGTCTCAGAGGAAAGTAGAGTGAGGTAGGTTTGACAGAGAGAGCTTATAGCTCATTCACCTGCTGCGCTGATGTTTTGGCATTGAGGTACACTGTCTTGAAGGCAAGAAGCTGCAATGACCAGCTGTGAAGTGGTTCAAAAAGAGTGCTGTTAGAAATGGGGCATCTAGTTGGCAGTGGTTTGCACCCTGTCCAAGTAGGGACCCTCACTCTAGTCAGGGTAAGTAACTTACACCCTCAGTATATCTCTTGCTCACCTTTTTTGTAGTTTGGCAAGAGCAGTCAGGCTTATCTCAGAGGCAATGTGTAAAACAAAAACAAAAACAAAAACAAACAAACAAACAAATACACAAACACACACACATTTAGAAAAATAGCTTATATTTATCTGAATAAAGCAAGGCCAACATGACAAAAATCCAAAATGCGCAAGTCAAGTTACCACTTTTAAAATATTAAAGCAAGTTTAGTCGATAGAAAGCAATGGATGTGCTTGATTAGGACAAACTACCTTGGATGCGTCAAAAATCAAGGACGATACAAGGCGCATGGGAGGAGAAGCATCAAAAAAGAAAGTGATGTGTTTGTTTCTTACTGCCACAGGGGAGGTGATGCATCAGTTCCTTACTGCTAGGAAGGGGAGGAGATGTATCAGTTTCTTACTGAGTCGGTTGCAGACAGGATGCGTCGGTTCCTTACTGCGGTGCAGTGTCAAAGATATCGGCGGCCAGGGACAATGTGTCGAAAGTCAAGTCGTGCTGTGTTGATTCCACAGAGATGAGGCAGGTGCTGCGTCGGATTCGGAGCGGTGAGTCACAGACTATGATGCGGGGCTCGAAACTTAGGCAGCAGCGGTTCTTCTGATGCAGTACGATTGAAAGCTGGGACCTACGCTGTTAAGCGGGGACCACACTCCGGTGCAGGCAGCGGAGACGCATTGAGTATTGCAGCGATACACTGGTTCAGAATGATGCTGGGAGTCGATGCATGGATTTTCTTCTTGAGATCACTAGAACTCACTTCCAATAGCCAAGAGACTGGATTTGGCACCACAGCAAGACATGACTCCCAGCAGAAGAGACCAGGTACTGGTAGGTGGAGTCTTTGATGGCCCTGAGTCTCCTTCACAGTAGGCAAACTCAACTCAAGCCCTTGGAGAACCTTGGAAGCAGGATGCAGAAAGCAAAGTTCAGTCTTTTCATTTCCAAGACAGAAGCATTCAGCAAACCAACACAGCAAACCAAACAGCAAAGAGGCAGCCCCCCGACAGCTAGCCAGCTCTTCTTCCTGGCAGAGCGTAATCAACCCAAAAGTGTTCTGAGTATATGGTGTCATAAGTATGGTACTTATACCCATTTTAGCCTTTGAAGTAGGTAAACTTCAAAGGACAGTCTTTATAGTGCACAAGACCCTGCCTTTCCCTGCCCTCGCTCCAGACACATGACGGGGGTAGGGACTTCTTTGGGTGAGGACAGGAACAGCCCTATTCAGGTGTCGGTGTCAACTCCTCCCACCACTCTAGCTAAGGAAGACCCATCAGCCTGATGATGGGCCATCAGGATATGCAGGGCGCACCTCAGCTCCCTTTGTGTGACTGTCTAGAATGAATGCACAAACAACCCAACTGTCATCCTAACCCAGAGATGTATTCAGAGACAGGAAGAGGCACAGAATGGTTAAAGTAAGAAAATGCCAACTTTCTAAAAGTAGCATTTTCAGACCTGCAATTTAAAAACCAACTTCACCAAAAGATTTATTTTTGAATTGCGAGGCCAGAGACCCCAAACTCCAATTTCCTATCAGCTCTCAACTAGAATATGCACCTGTAATATGTTACAAGGCAGTTCTAAGGCTAACCTTGCTGTAGTGCAAAACGAAATCAGCAGTATTTCACTACCAGGACAACCCAACAGTACACGACCTACCTTTTGAATACACTGCACACAGCCTATGAGGCGTCTTTAAGCCTACCTAACATGTGCCATACATGTAATAAAAGGGAACTTTAAGGCCTAGCAAGTGGGTGCACTAGTCAGGTTGAAATGGTTGTTTAAAGCTGCACACAGAGGCACTGCAAATGCAGGTCCGAGACCTATTTGCACGGCTATTCGTGTGGGTGGCACAAGCAGTGCTGCAGGCCCACGAGTAGCCTTTGATTAACAGGCCCTGGGCACCCCTAGTGCACTGTACGAGGTATTTACTTAGTAAATAAAATATGCCAATCATGAAGAAGCCAATTACCATTAGATTTTAGGCATTGTGCACTTGCACCTAAGCACTAGTCAGCATTGGCAAAGAACCCAGAGTCCTAAAGCAAGCAAAAACGAAATGCAGCACAGGGGAAACCACACCAAAAGATGCCAGGTCTAACATGTGTTCAACACCTCCTGAAGATGGTACGAATGGTCCTCCCAACTGGAGCTGAAGACTGCAATGTCATCAAGGTAGGCGGCACAAATTTATCCAACCCAGCCAGGATCAGGTTGACCAACCGCTGGAATGTGACAGGGGCATTGTTCAACTAAAAAGGCAATACACAAAACTGGTAGGGCCATTCTGGCGTTGAGAATGATATACTCTCTTGTGCCTCCCTCGAGCAAGGCAATCTGCCAGTACCCAGATGTTAGATCAAAAGTGCTAAGGAATTTGGCAGCTCCAAGCCAGTCAATGAGCTCATCAGCTCAGTATGGGGTGCGTGCCAGTCTTAGTATTGAAACCGCTTCTAGGATGCTTGTTTCTAGTCCAGGGAGGACCTGGCCTGGCAGTTCGGGCTGGACTGTTCCCACTGGCCGCAGGGTCAAGACTGATTTGCATATGGCTGGGTCCAAACTGGAATGGCACGGTGAGCAAATAAACAATGGATTTAGGCCCAGATAGCTCTACTGGGGTGAATGTATTACATTGTTCTGCATTCTGTCCATCAATTGTTCTTTTTGCATTTGTCACCCTGAGTGGGACGGGTATGCTCAGACGTGAGTCCTGTGCTCTCTATGCCACTGGAGTCAAGCTATCCTGGCTGATAAGGGCTGAAAGCCTGAAACCAGTCCTAGGATCCTTGTTTCCAGTCCAGGGAGGACCTGGCCTGGCAGTTCGTGCTGGACTGTTCCCACTGGGCACAGGGTCAAGACTGATTTGTATACGGCTGGGTCCAAACTGGAATGGCATGGTGAGCAAAAAAATGATGGATTTAGGCCCAGATCTCTGTACTAGGTTGAATGTATGACATTGTTAGTTCTGCATTCTGTCCATCAATTGTTCTTTTTGCACCAGTCTTAGTGACGGCATTGAGTCAATGGTGGTCAACATAGAACTGCAATTCAGGTGTGACACCAGGTGGGGCAGCCTTGGGGACCCAAACCACTGGGCTGAACCAAGGTCTGATGGAGGGCTCAAACTCCAGCATCTTGGAGACATCCTCTTTGATGCTGTTACTCACTCTATTGCACAACCTGCAAGACTTGTGCTTAACAGGCAGGCTGTCCCCAGCTTCAATGTTGTGGGTGCACCATAGGGTGACTCAAGGGATAAGCGAGTAAAGAGAGGCAAACTGCCCCAGCATCTGGCGACAGTCACTCTGCTATTCTAGGGTCAGAGTAGGGGAGAGGATCACACCCTCTACTAACCCATCCTGCTCTTTGGAGGCTAGGAGGTTGGAAAGAGGTTTACTCTTCCAATCCATTATCCGTGACCAAGAGCATGGTCAACTCAGAACTCCCCACCAGGAAGGCAACTTTGCTCTTGCGCTTCTTCACCTCAAATAGCCCAGACCAGAAAATGTGCAGAGCACACAGCTCTACAGGGGCCATCGCCCACACTTTCTGGCCAGGCTGAAACTCAACCAGAGTGGTATTCTGGTCACACCAGTGGATCATATACTCCTGGCTAACTTCTAGGTTCTCTTGGGCGAGTTTCCTGAAGCGGGCTGACTGGTTCCGGAAGGCCAGCATGTAACTGAATACATCCTGGGGTGGCCTCCTAGGAGCTTTCTCCCAGCTCTCCTTTACCAAACTGAGAGGTCCTCTCACAGGGTGCCCATACAGAAGTTCAGTGGGGCTGAAGTCAACCCCCTCCCGCCTGTGGTACCTCCCTGTAGGCGAACAGAAGGCATGGTAAAAGAACGTCCCACTTATGACTCATAGGTTCGGAGAAACCCATATTCATGTCCATCTGGGTACGGTTGAACCTTTCAACCAACCCATTACTCTGGGGGTGGCAAGGAGTGGCGAACTTGTAGGTAACACCACACACCTTCCATATGGCCTTCATGTACAAAGACATGAAGTGGGTACCCCAGTCAGATACCACCTCCTTGGGGAAACCCACACGGTTAAAGATCCCCATCGGTGCCCTAGCCACGGTAGGCGCAGTCACTGTCCTCAGAGGGATAGCTTCGTGGCACCGGGTGGCATGGTCCACCAAGAACAGGCCAAACCTGTTTCCAATGGCTGTCCTGTGATCCAGAGGCCCCACAATGTCAATGCCCACCCGCTCAAAAGGGATGCTCATGACAGGAAACTATTGGAGAGGTGCCTTGCGCCTCTTCCAGGTATGCCACTTGCATGGCAGGTTTGACAGGACCTGCAGAAAGAATTGGAGTTCTTCATTTGGGGCCAATACAAGTGAGTGACAAGCCTGTCAAAGGTTTTGTCCTGCCCCAAATAACCTGTCAATGGCACATCATGAGCCAAACGCAGTAGAAAGTCTCTGAAGTGCTGAGGTACCACCAGCACATGGGCTGCCTCAGGCTCAGCAACCTTACGCTTGCTAAATAGGAGATTATTTCTCCCAATAGATCAGGTGAGATACTGAAGCGTTACCAGCTGCCTTGTCCTCGGTCTGTTTCCGAAGACCCACAAGAGTGGGGAACTCTTTATGTGCTGCGCAAAATTCATCCCTGGTTGGGCCTGCTTCCTGTTGCCAATGGGTCCCCCAGGTCAGCCACATCTTACCCTGAAGATTCTAGGGAGTCTCCTCCGGGACAATGGCAATCCTACCTGGCGGCCAAGACATGGAACTCCCTCCCCATCCACCTTCGGCTGACCCAGGACCACCTCGCCTTCAGAAGACAACTCAAGACCTGGCTGTTCGAGCAGTAGCGGACCCCTTCCCCCAAGCGCCTTGAGACCCTTCCGGGTGAGTAGCGCGCTATACAAGTGTTATGATTGATTGATTGATTGATTGAAGCAGATTTCCCTCACTTCTTGCCCCTTCTCTTCTTGGCAGGCACCTGGGCCACTGTTTCAGGATCCAAGTCCTTTAGATCACCCTCTCTGGCTGAAATTGACTGTTTGGTCAGGCAAACCAATTTTGGCAATCTTAAATACTAATGGCAGCTAGGAAATCTCAATCACCACACCACCTACTGTAGTCACAATTTTAGCACTAGCATTGATATTGCCCACCTCAAATGACCAGATATCAAGTGTTCATAAACTAAACAGTTTAAAACACAAGACATGAGAGGCAAAACAAGAAACATGAAGTCGAATCCAAAGTTCTTTCTGAAGTACGTGACAAGTACAAGACGCGTAGCATCGTGTGGACATGGACACAGCGGGCCAGACGGCTTTGCCAAACGCTGTACTTTACTCATTAGAATTACCATTCATGAATGAAAGACTACTCTGTGTCAACCATGACTCTCAGGATCACCAAGCTTTGTTGATTTGTCAAACTTCTATTTGCACTTAACTTGCCCTGAAGAAGCCCATGTTTGGTCGAAACGCATTGGCTGCATATGTTTGTTCTGTCCCTTAGAAAAGAAATAAAAGAACATTCAAGCACAGACGCACCGCATACTTCAGAAAGAACTTTGGATTCGACTTCATTTTTCTTGTTTTACCTCTCATTTCTTGTGTTCTCATCCATTCTGGCAAACTCAAAATCTCCAAGTGCGACCTGAGCTCCACCTCTTTCCAGGAACTATGCTCCTGGTCGTTGCCCAGCAGACAATCTAAAGGCATGGATGGGCTCACAGCTATCCTCAAGGAACCTGAGGCCCTCCCTCCAACTCAAAGGGAATCTGAGCCACCACACACTTGCGCTTACTGTTGTCTACAGCAACATCTTGGTGGACCACATTAGGGACTACCTCCTCTTGAGACACCAGATTACACCGGACAGTTGTCATACTGGCTCCTGTGTCTCTCAAGGCCTCCACCAGCCTCCCATTGATGGTCACCCACTGCCTGTACTTCTTAGTAGTATGAGGCATGAGGTTTCTCTGGACCATCTCACCCTCACCCAAGGAGACTAGGGTCATTCTCAGTTGGCCCCACACCACTAACTGGAACCAACTCCTCCCCATACACAAAACTCACCATCCCCTGTGACTGCAGTGTGGAGGGGGGGGGGGGGGGGGGGGAGTCGGGGCCCACTTGAGAAACTTGGGACTCCCTCTAAAGTGTCCTTCCTGGCTACAGTCAAAACACTTCAGAGGTCTCTCCCTCCAGGCTTACCTGACGGGAATCAACTTTTCTTCTCAATAGGGGGCTGGGAATCCTTACCCTGGTAACTAGTTTGGGGCCCTTTTGTGAACTCCTTACTCTTATTGTATGTGTTCCCACTCCTTCTCCTGTAGGGAACTCTGCCCACCTTTGGCTGAGTCTCCAAAATATAACCTCTTGTGGACCATGGTACTTATCAAGCGGTCCGCCTCCTGAGTAAGTTCCCTGAGGTCAGTAAGCTTACTGTTAATCAACTGCTGGCGCAGCTCTGGAAAACAAAGACTGGACAAGTGCTCCCATAAAAAAAAATGTTTCAGCCCCCAGTAATCTGTTACCTTACTGCCCTTCACCCAGCCATCATTGCTATGTAAAAAGAATCAACAAACTCAAGCCAGGTCTGAGATTCAAGTTTGGTACTCTTCCTAAACTTGTCTCTGTGACCATACCTAGTGATTAAGGCATCCTTCATGACAGGGTAGGTAAGCTAACTTGCTTTCCCTAGTGCCAACAATGTGTCCCTTCCCTCACCCTGTGAAGTAGTTCCACCAACCTGCCTCCAAATCTCTCTCAGGAGCCCGGTTCATGTGGAAAGCGGATTCATAACCCTGAAACCACCTATGTATGTCATCCTCCCTGGTATACTCTTTCACCAGGTTATTGGGTATGTGCACTTTACCTTCAGACTGCCCTTTAGAATTGCGACCACCATATGTGCTGGACTTAGCTTCAAATCCAGCTCCTTCAAGCTCAGCTCTTGAGCCAACATCATTTTACGCTCTTCCATGGCCAAGTTATCTTTTTCTGCCTCTCTTTTGAGTCTAGCTACTTCTAACTGGAGCTCCTCTCTCATGCTCCAGTTTGAGCTTTTCCAGGTCCAGCTTGTGCTTTCTAGCTTCCCACCTGTCCTCCAGCTCCTCAGGGGACAGACCGTCAGACGACACACTGCTGCTGGCCCAGGAGGGCGCTCGCCCCCCAGGCAGATCCTGTTAAAAAAAAATCACCATGCAGGCTCTATTCTCCCATATTCACAATATCATTCCCATCCTCTGTGTGCTCACCGGCCTCCCTAGCTGCTAACCAGGCCTTCAGTGCCTTTTACAGCTCATCCTTCCTAGTGAGGCCTCAATAGGAAAATTGAGCTCCGTGCAGAACTTTGAGTTGAAGTGCCGTGTAAGTTTCCAGCTTCTCCTCCTCAAACACTACTACATCTATAGCTACAGCAGATGGCTCGCAGACTGAGACACGATTGTGGCAAAATCACAAGAGCTGCAAAACTAGAGAAAAGCACAAACAGGATGTTGGGGTATAATGGTGATGAGCAATGTTAGAAATGGGGTCAGAGGTTTGCACTCTGTGCAAGTAGGGACCCTAACTCTATTTTTATTTAATTTTATTTTTGGCATTTGTAAAGGTGCCATGTGGCGCTCATACATGCCCTTGGGGCATGTATGTGCGCCATATGCACACACATGTAAATTTCAGGGGTGCAGCAGGGTGTTCTTAAAACACCCTTGCACCCTTGAAATTATTCTCAATTTGTGATTAGCAAATTGCGAATCGCAAATTAAGAATAACTTCCCATTCCTTCCTATGGGTCTCCTGGCCCATAGAAATGAATGGGAAAATATTCCTCAATTGTGATTCGCAATTTGCTAATCGCAATTAAGGAATTTTAAGAAATCGCAAAAAAATGCGATTTTCTACATACATCCCTATTTGCTAATCTCAAATAGCGATTTCTAAAAAATCGCTGTTTGGGATTCGCAAATCAGGATGTTGATACATCTGCCCCCAAATGTGTCCCATCTGATGCTGCGATAGTTAAAGTAAGTGGTGAGAAATCTGGTGGCTCCGTTGATGTACTTGGGAGTGCCCCTTTTAAGGAGCATCGTACTCTGTGTAGGAGGAATCTATCCATGTATGTTGCATCTCTACTCGAGGTTAGATCTTCTATAATGCGCAGTTGTGTCTCTGAGAAAATGTCACCCACAGTGCGCAGCCCGTATCAGGCTAGGGTGTGTTTAATGAGAGTTTCTGCTGTGGGGGGTAACCAAGGATTGTCAGCTAATGGTATGTGCAGTGAGTAAAGGAACTTTGTCTGTTGGTATCGTCGTAGCCTGGATCACGCCCAACAGGCGGAAAGTATTGTCTGAAACTCAGCAGGATTCCATGGTAGTGCCTGTGGTAGTATAGCTGGAAGTGAGTTTGGGTATGCCGAAGAGAATTCTGGCTTCAGATATTGAAGTAAGGCATCCATGTGATACCAATAATATGTAAAGTGAATTTGTGCGATCAAATAGTATAAATAGAAATCTTGAACGGCAAACCCTCCTCTGTGTTTTGGCATGACTAGAGTATTCCACCCTATGCACGGTTGCTTGCCTGCCCATATAAGCCGGGTAAGTAAGGCCTGCAGATTGTCAAACAATTTGGGGTTAGTGCAATCGGAATAATTAAAAAAGTTCTAAAAAACGTGGAAGGACAACCATTTTTATGATGGCGATCCTGCCAGCTATAGAAAGGGGAAGCTTGATCCATCGTTCCACTTGTGTTGTAAGATTATCTATCACCGAAACGTAGTTGAGGCGGATCACCTCAAACGCATTGCAGTGTATTAAAATGCACAGGTATTGGGGGGGGGGGGGGGGTTCAGTACATCGCTGTAATGGGAAATCAATGCCAACTAGAATTGTGGTCAGAGTCAGCATAAAATGAGGCCACTAGTGGACCTCGGTGAAACCTCAGTCAGCGAAGGATATGCCTTTCCTGGATGTGCAGCGCTACAGGAGTCCATGGCTATAATAAATAGCAAAGGCGAAAGGGGGCAGCCCTGTCTAGTCCCTCGCGTGAGAAAGAAGTGTGTGGTTATCTCGCCATTCAGTTTGAGGCGAACGGCAAGGGCAGCTTCTGCAACAACGCATATAAAAAAGGCCATTCTAAAGAATCAAATGCCTTTTCAGCATCTAGCAAGAGCGCTGCCGCCGGGAGGGCAGGGTCTATCTGATTGAAGACAGTAAATATAGCACGCAAATTTACTGTGGTGGATCGGATGGGGACGAATCCTGCTTGAAAGGGGCATATAATCTTGTCAATTAATAAAGAGAGGAAGGTGGCTAGGATTTTGGCCTAGATTTTGTAATCTTGAATGAGAAGTGATAATGGCCTTTATGATGTACAGCTTCGGGGTGCTTTGCCAGGTTTGAGTAGGAGTGTGATTATTGCTTCTTGTATAGTGGGGGAGGGAGTTCCTACCTGTAGGGCTTCAGCATATACTTCTAGCAAGTGGGGGACTAGCACGATTTTGTAGGCTATGTAAAATTCATCCTTTAGGCCATCCGAACCAGGGTCTCGGTTGCCGGCGAGGTCGTCAATCGCTACTTTCATTTCATCCTTATCAATAGGGGCGGCTAGTAATTGGCGTTGTCCCTCATCTATCCTCACCATGGCCACTTCTAAGTAGTCTGTGAGGGCTTGCCCCTGTGGGGGGGGGTCGCGCGTTGTATATAGTTAGGTGTAATAAGATAGGAAACCAGCAGTGATTTCACTCCCATTCAGCAGTGTTACATCGTTTTCTTTTCTTTTATTATTATTATTATTTTTTTGTTAAAAACTTTTATTAAGACCAAAAAAGGAAGTACACAGCTGATATCCCCTACATCCTGTCACATGCAGGCCGGCAGCATTCATGAAGACGGCAAGGCAGAGCATATAATATTAGGATCATATCAAACACAGCAAGCCGCCTACAACCCTTCCGGGCCGGCCGCGTAGAGGACTGTGAGGGACCGTGCATAGCTGCATTCAACAGCGACAATGGTTCCAAAGTGTACATAATAAGAATGCATTAGGTTTCAGGGTTTCCGTTAACTATCCCCCCCTCCCGCCCCCCAATATAAACAACAACCAATTACAACTCGATCCTAGTATCCTGTTACCTAGTGTACCCAGTGTGTCCTGTCTGCCAACTTCTATCTCTCCCTCCCTTGTCTTGCAGAGGAAAGTAAGGCGCCCAGTTTCAAAAACGAGTATTCTGCGCCCAATGGCCCTGTTCATGAAATGTCACGTGAACTCGCTACTTCCCGCGGAGCTGTGTGTGGAACGGGGGGGGGGGGGGGGGGAGTCAGCTGTGGGGGGGCATAATGAGTCAAGCAGTGTGAGGCCGGGGTATGGGCCGCGGTCCATATAGAGGCTCGTACCTGTCAGAGAATGGAAGAGGGCTAAATGTGGCAGCTCTCCGATCGGGATGACTTTGTAACATTGCATGCATATTTCGCTAGGATGTGAGAGGGGACGCGCGCCACGTATGTCCCACAGGTATGTTGATCTTTATAGATTGTAGTGCAAGTGGGTCACCAGGCTAGGGACGCAGCTTGTGGGTCATGTCGCAAGCTTGGCACACGGCTAAGTGCGCATATTACAGACTGCGGGGATTAGGGAGTGTCCGGCTGTGCTGCGGTTTGGAGGCGCAGAAGGTATGTCATTAGTGGACCCCATATGTCTTTCGGCCGTGAGCGCTGTGGAAGGAGCTCTGCATAGGTCTGCAGTTGGTCCTGCCAAGTGGACATTGTCATGATCCAGTCCTTAAACTTGGGTGCTCTACCCGACCCCAACGGCACGCCACCTGTCGATTCGCAAGTAGGATCCCCAAAGCAAAAAATTTGCGGCACGCGTGTGGCGCCGGGGATGTCTGTCCCAGCAGAGCAATTTTCGGGCAAGGCGACGTATCTACCCCAACCATGTCAGACAGAGCCGCAAACACCTCCTCCCAGTAAGCTGCTACCTTGGGGCACGTCCACGCAAGGTGGAAAAAATCCGCGCCCTCCCCTTTGCATCTTGCGCATCTGTCATCCTCTCGGAGTCGGAAGCGGTAAAGTTTGGCAGGTGTATAGTAGAGTCTGTGAAGGAATTTGTAGTGTAGGAGTCGAAGTCGCGCGTTCCCTGTCACTGCAGAGGTATGTGCACAACTGTCCTCCCATTGTTCGTCTGTCAGTTGAGTGCCTAAGTCTCGGTCCCAATCACGCCGCGCCCTGAGGTCTGGTGTGGCCGAAGCTGCCTGTATGTGTTTATAGAGCAGCGAGACTACATGTTTCGGTGCCTCAGGTTGAAGCAGGGAGTGAAGGGGTTGTACCGTCTCCGGTTCATCTGGAAAGGTGGGGGTGACAGCTTTTACATTCTGCCTCAAACGCACGTAGAGGAAGGTATCCATGACAGTTGGGGAGTACTCGCCAAAAAATTGTGCAGATGTTCGGAAGGTGCCTTGTAAGTACAGATCACCCCACGTGTGTAGTGCCAGCTTAGTAAGCAGTTTACGGCCTATTTCCTCGCAGGCAACTCGGAGTCTAGGGTCATGAGCAAGGGACATCAGCGGCGAGTACAGGAACGGTGTATTCATGGCAACCGCGAGAAGTCTCCAGGCCAGAACTGTGCAGTCCACCGTGCTGGGATCCCGGTCTACAATCTTGGAGTCAGTGTACATGTACCCCACAGGTTGCATAGGTCTCATATAGCCATCTTCTACCGCCAGATGAGCCATAAAGGGGGGGGGGTGTAGCCAGTACACAGCAAAGTGAGCCTGCGCACAGTCGTAGTATCTCCTAAAATTAGGGACTTCCAGTCCGCCTTTGTGGTATGGAAGCATCAATGTGCTCATGCAGATTCTAGGCTGTTTACCACCCCATATCAGCCGTGACATTTGTGAAGTGAGTGCACGGAAAATGTGGGGGCCTGGATTGTATGGGATGTTGGTGAATAGATACAGTAGTTTAGGTAATACTACCATTTTAATCAGGGAGACACGTCCCACCATTGATAGTGGGAGGTGGATCCATTTGGTGACTCTGTCCGTTATCTTATCTAAGACTGTGCCATAATTCGCTCTGATAAGAGTATCACGGCTTCTGGTTACATTGATGCCTAAATATTTGATTTCCTCTGCTTCCCACACGAGAGGGTAGTCTAGGGGGAAAGGCGTGGTAATGTCTGTCAGCGGAAACAGAGCCGATTTTGACCAGTTTATTTGGATACCTGCGAAGCCACCAAATTTGGTGACCTCGCGCAGTAGGGGGTTGAGATTTTCTTTGGGAGTGTTACATCGTTTTCAACATCTAGCTGTGTGATATATGCTGATTGGTGCTGTGGGTGGAGTAGTCTAGCGAATGTTCTACGGGCCTCTCACCTTCGCCGTATGCACGGGCCCTGGCATATTTGCCTAGATATTTTACTTTGCAGGCCACGAGGTCAGCGAATTCTGTCAACAGTGCCACTCGGTCATGCAGTGATTGGGGAGCGGGAGGGGGGGGGGGGGGGGGTGCAGAATCAGTCGCCCGGGCGGCTGCATCCATAGGAGTTTCCCTCCACCAACCCTAGCTCTCTCCATATTGAACACAGCACTCCTGCTTGCTTGGATATGCACACCTCTCTAATTGAAGCTTTAAAAGCGTCCCACAGTGTGGACAGCAGTTCCACCGTACCTTCATTTAGTTGAAAATATTCTTGGATGCCCTCTCCAACCTCCCTGTCTAGTAATATCTTAGCTGGGAATCTCCAGAAGGAGCATGGCCGCGAGATAGTGGGCAATTCCATTGTGAGGAGGACGGGGGATTGTTCCGATAGTGTGCAGGGCAGGTAATCAATAGACTGGGCCATTAGTAAAAGCCGGGGAGTAAGGTACCAATGGTCTATTCGTGACCATGAACCGTGTGGAGCTGAGTAAAAGGAGTAGTCGCAACCAGTGGGGTGGTGAGCTCTCCAGGGATCTGTTAGTAGTGAGGAGAATAGCAATGAGCAGAGATCTTGCACAGCATGCGATTTAGTGGTGCATCCCAGCCCTGTTGTGTCCGCTTTGGGGTCTAGGGTTAGATTGAAGTCTTGACCCATTAGAATATTCTCAGCATCTAGTCACACAATGTGTGTGGCAACTTTGGGGAAGAAGTCTGTAGAATCTACATTCGGGGCATGAATGTCGATCAGCAAAAGTGGTTCATTGTCCAGCGTACCCACCACCAGGATGTACCTGCCTTCCTCATCCACCACTACTTCTTTCGCCTGAAAAGGGAGTGATCGGTAAATTAGAATACATACGACCCGGGAGCGTGTGCTGTAGTTAGCGAAAAAACGGTTAGTGCCACAGGTCAATGTGAATCGATGCATGGGGAGTGGTACATAGTGTGTCTCATGTAAGAAAGCTATTTGGATGGCCGGCCTGGCCATGTAAGCTAAGACATGGCGTCCTTTCCTGGGGTTTGAGAGCCCTGTAACATTCCAGGATAGACACCTTAAGTACAAACCTGCATAGTTGGAGGGGGCATGATGTTGGGGTGTTCTTGTCCTGTAACGCATTGCAAATGTATGACGTACGTGCAACCATTTAACCGTAGAAGCATTACTCTGCATTGTAATCTAAATAGAATAACAGGTTCTAAAAAAACATTTCCCATAACCCCCCACCTACATTGGACACATGCAAAAGGGCACCCGGTGAATTCCATTAATATCCCTAAGAACATTAAACAATAGGAAAAACTTTCCAAGTGGGGTAGGCAACACTCCAAAAGAGCCGCCATTTAAAGTAAAATATGATAAATGAGTTTATATAATGCCTTGTACATATCAGTTGCGTAGATAGCAAAGTTTGCCACCATTCGATAATTGTTTTGTGTTTATAACTCATGGAAGTATGTCCTTTATCAATTGATTCGACTAAGTCGGCTAGGCACAGTACCTGTCCGTGGGCCGGTGGGCCTAGAAGGAGCCCATCGGTACAGAGTTTAAGGGCGACTAATCTGTTGTAATTCTATCTAGGACCCTAATTCAATATTCCTGATTCATGCCCTTATGTGGTTATAATAAATAATATCCTTATAAAGGCATAAGAATCATATCCATATTTAGTCATAGCCCATGCTGTCCAAATTAAGCAAGGCTACTTCCCCAGGCTCCTAGAAAGTACAACGAGTTCTGTAAACAAACCAAACCTCCAGCAACCTGGGAATTCCCCATTGCTTATGTTTTGATTTCGTCCTAGAACTCCTGTGAGCACTGTAAGAACGACCAGTTCTTAGTGACATCTTTATTGACGTCTTATGTCCAACCTTACGTCAAACCCGGCACCTTTCAGGTATAAATATACCAACGTTGCCTTAAGCAAACACACAGTGGTTTTGGAGCAGAGCGGCTATCTACTTGCCCGAGAGCCCAGCTGATGCGAGAGCCCACGGACGCCGCCCCTCCCTTTGACGCACTGAGAGAGACGCTGTCTTTTCTCCTGCCGAGAAATCCAGCTCCGTTGTTTCCAGATACCCTCGCGGGTTACTGGGATATCGAGTCCTGAGAGAGAGAGATACCAGACCTCCTGCTTTCTATTACCCAGGTACGGAGCTGACTAAACCCTTAAAGAGAATTCTTGATTCAGATTCCTTGGCAAAACCAACTTAACTTAAAATGCTACTTACTTACTCCTTCTCACGTATTAGGCTTAGGTCAGGTACACCGGGGTAGGCGTATTTAGAAGCACCAGTTGAGTACGTTAGCCAATGTATATGTGTATGTATATATTTTATCTATTTTAAAGTAACATATGGCTAAGAAACCATATCAATGCTTTTACAGTATTATTTCATAGTACTCCTTTTACTGTACGCACTTTACTTTACTCTAAGTATTGCAATTGTGGCAATTCATTTCTCTTGCATGAGAAAGAAGACTGCTCAATAAATAACACCTTTTATTGAAAACGCCCGTCTCTCTTTTCTCTGCACTCTGGTGAAACTAAGTATGCACACTTGACTGAGTGAAATAACTGTCTAATGTTTTCACACGACTCTAGAGATACACTCTTATTCTGAGGGAGCAAAGATGTCATGTTATATGGTTGTCAGAAGCTAATCCCTTCTTGTCTATCCAGGGAAGTTAAACTCCTCTTTGTTTATTCGAGAAAGTTTCTAGTGACCTCTGAGCTAGCTGGCAAAACTAATTAAGTCTAATATAGTCAGTAGAGACCTAGTCGACCTCAGTCCTACGTCTACACTGCTGTTTATATTATTCCAATGCGCAGAGCCTATTGGGAATATAGGAACTACACTACAAATCGTTGTTATGACCTAGACTCCTCTTCTTCTCCGTGCGTGTGGCTTTTCTTAGTGTTCTGATGCTGCTTGCAGAACTTCGCAGCATCGTCAAGGGTGTCGAAAATTCGTGATTTGCTGTCGATCTGGATGCAAATTCATGCCTGGTAGAGCATAGCATACCTGATATTTGCAGGGTATGTTTGATGTCTGCATATTTGCATCGCGCTTCTTGCACCATTGGTGTGAAGTCCGGAAAGAGAGCCAGGCCTGTCCCTTGATATGTAAGCGAACCCAGCTCTCAGGGTAGTCGCAAAGCTGCATCTCGATCCTTATAGTTAAGGAGCCTTGCTACTATTAATCTTGGAGGTGCACCTGGCACCAGGCGTGGCCCTAATGTCCAATGCGCTGTCTCCACAGCAAAAGTATTGGAAAAGGCCTCCCATCCAAAGATGTCTGTCAGGACCGTTTCAACAAACTTAGCCATGGGACCAGTATTCGCAGTTTCGGCAACTATAGCAATGCGGATGTCATTGCGGCGCGAGCGCGCCTCCAAATCTTCAGCCTTGGCAGCTACTTTTTGGAGCAAACGTTCAGCCCTCTCTAGCTTCTTGTGAATGGTGGGTTGCGAATCTTCCAAGATCGACACCCGCTGTTCGACCTCTCCAATTCGGGCTTCGTGGTTTTCAAGGCGCCCATGAATGTCATCCAATTGGTTGGTGAGGGTGTCTAGCCAAGCGTCGATGGCTTGGAAGCAAGCCGTAACTCCATCATAATGGCACGGTGCCAGTCAGCGGAGGGGCCTCAGCCTCTTGTGGGCCATAGAACCTCATCGCGTCTAGGAGTCTTCGCAGCATCGAAGGATAGTTGACGGTGCTTCAGATCTGTTCGCCCCATTGTGTCGCGCAGCCCCTGACAGCACATGTGGTGCAGTGAGACTTGGCCGCTTGCGGGTCTTGCAGCTTGCTTTTGTTATTTAGGTACAGCAGCCTTCAACCATAATGGCAGCTCCCTTCAGCAGTGAATATATGGCCAGTTATGCAGGAGCCTGGCATGTATGCATGGTGTTTAGCATCCCAGGGAGGGAGGAGCACCTGTTGCTAATAAGCGCCAACTTGGAGGGAGGGGCGGGGGCATCCAGCATATGTGGCACATTGGCATATATAGTGCACATCTATACTGATTCTTCACCAACGTCGAGTCTGCTGGCAGTCGATGGACTCAGCGTTGTGTGAGAGCAGCTGGCATGCTACGCGGACGGTCCATCAGCCGAGCCAATCGTTCAGAGGTGCGATTCTGGATGCCTCCCCCCACCTTGCGCACAATGCTGTCCTCCATCAGGTAGGCTGGAGTCTTGATTCGTTTAAGCCTAGGTGGCTAGGTGTGGCATTCTCTGCTGATCCGCACTCCCCAGGCCACGCCCTCAGGCTCACCCGAGACCCCTGTCGTCTCGGGCCTCCGAAGGCCGTGTCAGGCCCAAGAGAGCACAGGCCGCAGCTTCATGTATCTTCGGGCAATCAGGATCGCAAACGGCTCATTTTGGAATCGCTCTCCCGTGATTTCTCCTCCTGTGCTCTGCAGCCTGAGGCAGCAGCTGGGGAGACGGCGGGTGGTCTCTGGACAGTCGGTGGCTCAGGAGTTTCGATGTTAGGCAGCCATTTAGGTTACCGGCTCGTCCACGTCCCATCAATGGATGCCCTCGATCAGGTCAAACTACCTTGGATGCGTCAAAAATCAAGGATGATGCGAGGCGCAGGGGAGGAGAAGCATCAAATAAGCAGGTGATGAGTCGGTTTCTTACTGCCACAGGGGAGGTGATGCATAGTGTGAGAAGTTGGCCTGATGTATGATGTCTCCAATTCTGGGGGCACCTTATATCAGTCCAAACAATACCTTATGGTGGTGGTTGTAAGTCAACCTTAAAGACAAGCTATCCTAGACTAAGCAGACTAAAGGCTTAACTCAAGAGGACATGTGAAGCCAGCTGTTTTACCATATGCAATCCTGTAATATCAAATGAAAGGACACCACACAAGTTATGTATTATAAAAATATATGTATTGGAGGAGGAGCCAAGCTCGCGTCCGAGATGGCCGCGTTTTAGCTCGGCTCCGTTCGCCTGCCTGTTTTTATCATATATCCTGCTGTTATCCTGCCCCGGGAAGTCCTCTTTGCTATGCTGTAGCGTGCAGATACCTTGCAGGCACTCACCTGTTGTTCCGGTTGTCCCTGGGTGCCGTGGATCCTGAATGCGCTCCCGCTCGCTTCGGGGCCTCCGGAGCGGGCTGGCTTGGATCCTCTCGGCGGCGCCCGGACGGGGCGGAGCGCGATGATCGGCCCTTGATGGAGCAGTGGCCGTGGTCGTGGGGGCCGTTGTGCGTGTAGGCCGGCTGTGATTTGCTGGCCGGCTCCGGCGGACCGGTGGCCGTGGGTGGAGGCGCTGCCTTTCGTTGACGGGGCTGACCGTACATTCGGCTTGCTCCCCCTTTGTTCTCCGGTCCGGCCATTTTGATTCCCTCCGCCCGGACTCGGAGAACGGGGCCGGCGGCACCGGGGAGCCGGCGATCCCCCTTCTTCTGGTGGCCCCCCTTTCTGCTCTGGAGGTGCCCTGCTGCCGGTCGGCTGGTCTTCATTTGCCTCGCTGCTGCCCGGACGGGGGTTGGCGGACGCCGCGGCCCCGCCGGGCTTCCAAGATGGCGGCCGACCCTGAATGTCTTAGCCGGGCCTGGACGAGCGCTGGAGGCCCGCCACATGGCCCGGGTGCCGGATACTGTAAAGGTTTTCCTACACTTAAGAGCATCCTGGACGCCCTACACTCCTGGCGAGCTTCGGTGGCCGCACCCGTCGTCATCCTGGAGGTGGATCCTCTCTTCGGGCCGTTTGGGCCCCCTAAACTGGGTGCGGCTTCGTCGCCGTTGCAGGGTGCGGCTGGAACTATCCTGGGAAGCGGGGGCCCGGCGAAGGCCGCATCTGTGGCTGTGCGGAGTTCCGCTGCCCTTCCTCGTCCTGCGCTATCTCCTGCGCCGCTGTTCCGGGGGCCGGGTCCCGTCCGGACTGGACTCGGTGATTTTTTTTGCCTCCCTTCGCCTCGACTGACCGACCCTGGCTCCTGTGCCGGCCCCGCTGGGTCGGCCTTCCTCGAACTGTCCCTGAAACTGTGCCTGCATAGCTTGCGATGTTCTCTGACTTTTCCGGATCATCCGGGTTCTGCTCCACGTATCTTCTCTGGACTGCCGTTTGATCTCCCTGTTCTTTGCCTTCTGTTCCTTGCGGTCTGGTTCTTGGTGAATCGGACGACTACAACTTTGGACAAACAAGGACAGGGCTGAGACGACCTGCTCTGTGTACGGTAGTCTTGTAATGGTTGGATGATCGGCATGTAACGATATGACTTTGTGTGACTTTGTGGTGCTCCTGGAGTGTATCCTTATATTTCTTTGACTTCCCGAGGGCTTTTCCCTTTCCTCAGGCGGGTGGGTGGGTGCTGATGATCCTGTTCTATGGCCCTCTCCCGTGCGTTTTCTTTTCCTTTCTCCCTTTCCCCCCCTCTTTTTTGTCCTATGTTTCCGTCTTGCCTTTGTTCTTCTATATTTCGGGTTCTGATTAGGGCGACAGGCACGCTGCCGGGGGGTAGGCCATAGCCTTCTGCAGGGGTGCAGGGTGGGCTTGCGGGGTGGGTGGGGGGGGCTGTCACTTTGGGGGGTCTTTTCCCCCCCCCTTTTTTCCCCCTTATTTTGTTCTATGGCTCTTAGTCTTCTCTTTTTCAGGACTCCCTCTTGTCATGTGTTCCCCTGGGGTGTTTCGGTTGTACTGGCCTCCCGGTCTTATTGTGACTACGGCTCACTGTGTGTTCCTGTCGCTGATTCTAATGGATGCTGTGTGCCGGCTGATGTTTTCCTGTTTCTTTCACCGGGGGACACGTGTTTGAGGAGGAGTCCCTTCCTTTTTCTTTTTCCTTCCCCTCCCTCTTTCGTGAGGGATCTCTCTCCTTTTATTGGGGTGTGTTTCGTATTGATTTATACGATGGGCCTTTTTTGTGTCTGTTTGTTAAGTTGGGTTGTAGCTGTGGTGGGTGGGCGCTGGACGGCGAGCCCCATTGCCTCTCCTAGTGGTGCTTCCGTTGGAATTGTTTTTCCCAATATGTTTAGTTCTTGTCGGATTTATCCTGTGCTCTTTGTGATCGCTTGTTCGCGGCTCACCATGGCCCCCCCCTTTTTGCTTGACTTACTGCCCGTCATGAGCCTGTACTTCCCGTTCCCATAATAGAAAATCAACCTTCACGTATCCTGTCCATGCTGGTTGCTCTATGGCTTTCGGCCTATATCTTCTGTGTTCGTGTTGTCGTATCCTGTGGGTGCTTTTGTACTGCTAATTCTGCTTTTGATATGTGGTGGCCAGCCCGCTGGGTTGTAGGCCCGTATTTGTGAGCACTTTCTGTACAATAAAGGTTTTAAAAAAAAAATATATATATATATGTATTTATTCTCAGAATAATCCCCAATACTCTTTATGAGTAATGAAGCACAAGCGTTTAAACAAAAGCACAGTATAACATATACAAGTTGCACAATTATGGATGAGGCCGGTGGCCACTCAAACCATATATCAAAAAAGTGGTATAAGTATCACTAATCGATCAGGGGTAAGGCCTAAGGCCTTGGGAATCGCTGGGACTACACTGGACTACCAGCAGTTAGGACGGGAGTAGCCCGCGGGATTCGGGTGCAGTGCTGAAAGCACACGCATGTACCAATGCAAAGTCAATGGTGCGTAAAAGTTATCAAGTTACAGTTTTAAGGGTCTTCCGACTGGACTAGAAGGACAAAACTTTAGACTTAGACACTAGAGGTGTAAACCACTACAGGAGCACCGGCGTTCAAGAGTTACCTCACCCACAGGAAGCGGGTGCACAGGTGGAAAGATGTGTCGGGTTTCGTCACGAAGATCTAGGGTGCCTGGAGATGAAGATGCTGCAGGCGTCCAGAAGAGAAGTGTCCGGTGTGTCGGGCGCAATCAGGTGCTTGTCGTGAAGCTTGTCTCCGCTGCCACGTGGTCTCTGGGGCACTGAGGATGTCCTGGAGTTAATCACGAGCTGTCCCACGAAGGCTCTCGCTGTCGGCGGTGTCGACTTCAAGATCGGAGTCAACAGGCCTTGGCAAATGCAACCCACGCAGGATTCGAAGATCGCTTCTTACTCGGACCAGCAAGGTCTGAGCGGATGCTCCTTTTCAGGGGAGCGAGGGCCAGTCTGGAGCAACCAGACTAGAAGAGCAAATTCAAAGGTTCGTCGGTACTGGGACCACTAGCCAACGGGCAAGCGACCGGACCAACGTGTCGAGCAGGAAAATGCAAAAGGGCCCCACGCAGCACTCGAGGAGTGTGGAGGGGTGAGCTTCGGTGCAAAAGCTGCTCGGGGCTGGAGCTTCTCAAACTCCAATGCACAGCTTCGAGGGGGCCTCGGATGCTGCACGGTCAGCGCTTCGTAGTTTTTCCAAGATGGCCGGCCCCACGCTTCAGGTCGCCTCCACGGGTCTCAGCTCTGCAGGGACTGTGGATCGGGCTGTTAGAAGGCAGGCATGCTGGGTCTTGTTGATCTCTGACGCTCGAGTTCCGGTGGGAACTGCAACAAAGCAAACGTCGAGGTGCTGGATGGTGCCTGTTTGCACAGGGTGGTCACTCTTTGACCACAAGGGAGATTCTTCAGTCTTCCACGTCGAGTGGGATGTCGAAGGGTCCAGAGTTTCGTTTCATAAGTTTCAGTCAGGATAATCTGATGTGCATCAGCACAGCTCCTACCTTTATTCCAAATCAAGGGGCTGGATTACATGCTAGGTCCCTCGTATGGGTGGGACCCAGGAAGGGTTGGTTACACCCCTTTCCCTTTGTCCAGTTTCGCGCCAGGACTGGGGCTGGAGTGCCCCAGAACCGGTTTGACTGGATTTTGCCTGGGACACCTTGTGCGCCCCAGGCAGTGTCTAGTTTCTTTCAATCCTCCCTGCTCCAATCCACTATCTCCTGTCTGGGGTGGTATAGCACCTCCCTGTGACAGGAAACCCTTTGTCCAGGCCTCCCCTGCCAAGTTTCGGTCAGCAGCAGGAGGTCAGACTTGTGTCGGGGCAGCAGCATCCATTTTGTGATGCTGGGGCTCTGGTTAGGATTAACCGCGTTTTAAGTAAAGTAACATGTCTTCTCCCTCTAGAAGGGTGGAATGCTACCCCCGTCGCCAGAACTGGCGAGGGGGTAGTATTCCAAAGTGTATGACACCAAACACGACATGTTTTGATAAAGCCAAACCAAAGTTAGCATTAACCGCGAGGATTATAATGCACTTACGAGTATATGGTATGGCAGTATCACTGGAACAGCATTAAGGAAATGGTTCCAACACTGCAGACAGGCTCAGCGCATAATAGAGCCCCATCTCACATAAAACCAAGCACTCTACCTCCAGGATTGTAAAGGCATGGCATAGGAGTGACTTATAGGTGTCTATGTGTCCAGATATAGGTTTAGACATAGGTATACTATATTAAGCAAGGGGTGAGTACACCACTTGCCCCAGCTGTGTGAACAGCCAGTTGTGTAGATTTAATTACCAGCCAGGGGTGGCAAAAGATATGCTGCAGCCCCTGGTGGCCTTGGATGCACCTATGCCCTGGGCACCTATAGTGCACTGTACAGGGGCTGATAAGGTGTCCAGTACCAAATTGGTGATGTACCTATAGTACCTGGAGTCTATTTAAAGAGAGAGCAGATAGCCTGGGGCCTTGATTAGCATGATCCCAGGCCAACTAAGTCGAAAACCAGCTAAACACAAGGCAAAAAATCTGGGGTAACCATAGTCAGGTATCCACCTTCCTACACATAGGTTCTTTACAGTTAAGTGGAGAAAGTGCTGTGCTAGTTCCTTACTGCGTTCATTGAGGACACAATGCGTCAATTCCTTACTGCAGTGCAGTGTCGAGGAAGAAATTGGCACCCAGGGACAACGTGTTGCAAGTCAAGTCGCAATGTGTCGATTCCACAGCGATGAAACAGGCACGTCAAAGCAGTGTGTCGCAGACTTCGGTGATGCGGAGCTCGAAACTCACACGGCGGTGGTTCTTCTGATGCTCTGAGACGGAAAGATGGGGCCTGTGTTGTAAGCCATGGTCGATGGGTCAACCGGGAACCACACTCCTGGGCAGTCAGCGGCAATGAGCTATTTGCAGCGATGTGTCTGTACAGAATGACGTTAGGGGTCTATGTATGGATTTTCTTCTTGAGAACACCAGAACTCACTCTCAAGGGCAACGGAACTGGATTTGGCACCACATGGCAAGACAGGAATCTCAGCAGAATAGCCCAGTAACTAGTAGATGTAGTCTTAGATGACCATGAAACTTCGTAACAGGAGGCAAGCTCAACTCAAGTCCTTGGAGAACCTTGGAAGCAGGATGTAGAAAGCTAAGTCCAGTTCTTTCACTCCCATGACAGAAGCAGCTGGCCAACACAGCAAAGCAAACCGCAAACAGGCAGTCCCTCCTGATAGCTATTCAGCTCTTCTTCCTGGCAGCATGTCCTTAACCAGAGGTGTTTCGAGTATATGGGGTCATAGGTACAGTACTTCTATCCATTTTAGCTTTTGGAGTAGGCAAACTACGAAGGACAGTATTTCTGGTGCAGAAGACCCTGCCTTTCCTTGCCCTGGCTCCAGACACAATACAGGTGGTGGAGACTTCTTTGTGTGAGGATAGGCACAGCCCTATTTGGGTGTCAATATCAACTCCTCCCACCACTCTAGCCCAGGAAGACCCATCAACCTCCTGATGGGCCATCAGGATATGCAGGACACACCTCAGTTCCCTTTGTGTGACTCTCCAGTGTGAATGCACAAACAGCCCAACTGTCAACCTAACCCAAATGTGTATTCAGAGACAGGAAGGCACAGAATGGTTGAATTAAGAAAATGCCAACTTTTGAAAAGTGGCTTTTTCAGACCTACAATTTGAAAAACAACTTCACCAAAAGTTGTCTTTTTTAGTTGTTCGCCAGAGACCCCCAAACTTCAATTTTCTAACAGCTCCAAAATGGAAGATACACTTGTCAGATGTTACAAGGCAGCTCCAATGCTAACCTATGGGAAAGGTAGGCCTTGCAGTCCTGAAAAACTAAATTAGCAGTATTTCACTACAGTACATGTCCTACCTTTTAAGTACACTACACCAGGCCCATCGGGGTACCTTGGGCCTACCTTACAGGTGCCTTACATGCAATAAAAGGGAAGGTTTGGGTATGGCAAGTGGGTGCACTTGCCAGGTCGAAATGGCAGATTAAAAATGCACCCACATTGCAGTGGCAGGTCAGAGACATGTTTGAAAGGCTACTCGTGTGGGTGGCACAATCAGTGCTGTAGGCCCACTAGGAGCCTTTGATTTACAGGCCTTGGGCAAGCCTGGTGCACTGTAATAGGGAATTACTTAGCAAATCAAATATGCCAATTATGGAGAAACCAAATGCCATTACATTTTAGACATTGAACACTTGCCCTTTAGCACTGGTCAGCATTGGTGAAGTGCCCAGATTCCTAAAGCCAGCAAAAACAAAAAGTAGCACACAGTCAAAAGCAAGAGGTCAGAGGCAAAAAGACAGGGAAAACCAAGGCAAAAGATGCCAGATCTAACAAGTACACATTAGGAAGGTGAAGACCAAGTTAATATGACACTGGAGCATGATAAAGGGAGAGGGTGGAAACAAATGCCACAAGCCTTTCAAGAAATGCATCACAACTGGTGATTTAAACAAAGAGGGCTGATCCATCAATTTCAAAAAGGCCGAAAGAGCCGTCAGGTATTACTTGACTGTGCCCAAAGCAAGGCCATGCTGGGCTAGGAACAACACAAAAACCAACACTTTGCATAGCTTGGGTTGAAGTGGATCAATCGATCAAGTACTGCACAAAATCACAAACGAGTCCCTTCGGCATGGCTCATAAAGATTTTGCAGAGGGAAGCCTGGCTACCAAGATGACAGCTACAATCTCAGCAGGGAGGTCGAATGCAGTCAGTTGTCACAGAAAAGTTTATATAGAGCCAGGAGCAGAACCCTGCCTTGCCGCTGCAACAAAAGAGCCTCCCATGGCAGGAGCCTGATCAGTGGACAGGTGCTCATGCCCAGGAGTTCTGGATACCACAGTCTCTGTGCCAATACGGTGCCAGAAGGATGACTTGGACAAGTTTGTTCCTGATCTTATTTAGAAAAGGTATTAAAGGAAAGGCGTATAGGAGTCTAGGGTTCCACTCTAGGTGGAATGTATCTCAGGGAGAGGGAGAAAGAAGGAGATAGAGGGAGGGAGAGGGAGGGAGGGAGAGAGAGCGAGAGAGAAAGGTGCCTTACAAAGTCGGATACGCAGAAGTGCTAACACTTTGCATTCTCAGTGGTGGCAAAAAGATAAAGTCAAGGTTCTCCCCATTCAAGGAAGAGACCTTACACAGCTTTCAATGTAACTGCCACTCATGATCTGCTAGGCATCAGCACCTGAGTTTATCTGTTCTGGAGTTTAAAGATTGACAGGTGGTGAACCACCAGGAAAATCCCCTTGTCTTCCAAAAATGTTCAGAGGCGCAGTGCCTTATGGCACAAGGTCCACAAACCCACCTTACCCTGTTTGTTACAATACCACATGACAGTGATGTTGTCAGTGAGAACCTGCACCAGCCTCCGATGCACGGCAGAAAGGACTTCAAAATCAAGCAGATGGCCCACAACTCCATCATGTTGATGATGAGCTGGGAGTCAGCCAGAGACCAGATGATCTGGATCTTCACATCTCCCAAGTGATGCTCCAAACCAGAAGCGGTACATCGGTCACCACTGTTACCCTTGGGACGTCTAGGGGAGGGGTCTGCCACTGACCCAATCGCAGTTCAGCATCTACCACTGCATGACTGTTACAATTGCCTCTGAAATCTGGAAGAGGTCTGAGAAGTCTCCATGATGCTGTGCCCACTGGAACTTCAGATTGGACTGCATGGCCTGCATATGCCATAAGGCGTGCTTGCCCAACAGGATGCAAAAGGCCTTAGGTCCCAGCAGTCTCAGTTATCTCCACTGAAATCCAAGACAGAGGTTAAAACATCAGCATCCTAGCCCGAATGTCCTGGACTCTCTGCTCCAGGGTGAATGCACAAAAATGCACCATGTACAGAATGGCTTTTATGAAGGGGAGCGTCTATAAAACAGTGAGGTGTGTCTTCGTCATCTCTATTGAGAGCCCATTAAACTTTAAAGTCTCAACTGCCGTTCCTTAGCAAAGCACTTTGTGATGTGTATGATCTTCTGCAGGGTGAATCTCCGGACGCTCTTTTTTTCACTGAGACTTGGCTTTTATCTGACATGGTGGCTGAACCAGGTCTGGCACTTCCTCAAGGCTTTAGTATTCTGACCCTCGATAGAGAAAAGAGAGGCGGCAGTGCAGTTACTTTTAAATCCTGCTACACCAGTACCTTCGTTAAAATGGACTTGGCTGGGTGTGAGTGCGCACGTTTTGGCATTTCCTTTAACGCCAACTACACTTTGTCTGGGATATTGGTGTATCGCCCGCCTGGACCATCCAAAGAGTTTAGGGCAGCACTTGCTGCTGCAGTTAACGCTCTGGCCATGAGATCCGCTAATTTTAGTGTTCTTGGTGACCTGAATCTGCACTTGGAGAGCTCTCTAGATGTCGAAACGGGCCGTTTTCTAGCTGATCTTGCTGCTTGTCATTTGCTTCAACTGGTCACTGGCACCACTATTCTCCAGGCCATTTGTTGGACCCAGTGTTCTGCAAACTCTCTGCCCTCACAGTCAACGCCCTCATACTGATGAGCTGTTCTGATCATCATTTGATATCTATGACCCTCTCTTTTCCCCCTTTTCCCAAAACTCTATGTTTTTTGTAAAGTTGTTTATAATTGTTTCTTCAGGCTGACAGTATCACTGTTTCGATGATGAACCCAGTTATTCTATGAATGGGTTCGAAACGCCATCGACCTTTAAAACACAGTGCACACAAACAATTTTATTAATATGTGTTACGGTTGTTGCTACTTATCATGCTTGTCCTACCATGTACAATTGAGAACAAGCGACTTTTTTTGTTTCGCCTGACTGTTTTTGTATTTGTTTTTTTTTTATGTAAACTGTCACTTTGTCACTCTTTGTCCATTACTGTAATTCTCGGATACTATCCGACTGGATAGAATATATAGAATTGATTCCATTCTATATTTATTGTTTATGCTTAATTTTTTCCTACAGCAAGGACCACTGTTTTCCTTAAAACTGATACCCTAGGTCCTTGGTTACCTTATAGGATCCCCCTTGTCTTTAAGGAAAGTAATCAGGAACAGCGGCAATCCTGCTAAAAGTATTTTTTCTATACTCAACGATCTTAAAACCGGAGGATCACCAACAACGCCCTTGATCACATCTGATCAGCAGTGTGAGGATCTTGCCACCTTCTTTATCGAGAAGGTAGAAAGCATCTACAAGACATTCCCCCCTATTTTGGGTAATTCAGACTCTACTCTGAGACCTCCCACTACCTGTATTCTCTCTCTGTCTTTCCATCGATCTCTCAGGAGGAATTCCGCAGGCTCTGCAGCAGGATTAAATCGGGCTCTCCTACAGATCCGCTTAAGCCTGATCAACTTCTGAAATCCTTGCTTCTGCTTATTACAGCCAGCTGATTAATATGTCCCTGTCTAGGGCAGCTGTTCCGAGGGCTTGGAAACACACCAGGGTGATCCCTTTGCTAAAAACACCTTCCTAGGACCCCACCAAACCAGAGAACTTTCGTCCCATCTCGCTCCTGCTGTGGGTGTCCAAGATTACTGAAGCCTATACTAACTCCATCCTGCAGAATTTCTGGAAAAAAACATCTTGCTTGATGCCTCTCAGATTGGTTTTCGTCCTGACCTCAGCATGGAGTCTGCTCTCCTAGCTGTAACCGAACATCTGTGAGCAGCTTTAGATGCCGGACGAATCCACGCAGGAGGCTCTTCAGTTCCGGAGGGAGGCAGCAGGTGGTAAATCTACCTTTTAACCAGTAGATTTAGCAGGAACCCTTTGCAATCTTAGTGAACTCCAGCGCCGAGACACCGTAAGGTATTTGTGCGCTCTAGAAATTTTATAAATAAATAAATAAATCTCACAGCTGTTGCGGAGTGGTTGTCTGCTAACTGTATCCAGCTCAACGCCAGCAAATCTGAGATCTTGCTGGTGGGGAAAGATCCTGAGCTGTGGAGCGAACGTTGGTGGCCACCGTCTTTGGGATGTGCACCCACCCCTATACAGGTGGAAAAAATCTGGATGCATGGGTAGATTTGGCCCTCACTGTTCAGGTCCATACCAGAAATGTTGTGGGCACCTGTTTTGGTCTCCTGGGGGAGGGGGGTTTAACCCGCTATTAGGATTTTTTGACACTGCCACCCGTCAGGTGATCATCCAGGCTACCATCATGCCAATGCTTTGTACCTGGAGGCTAATAAGGCTGAAATCTTATGTCTCCAGAGGGTTCAAAATGTGGCTGCCAGAACTCTTTTGGGCCTTTCCAGAATGTGTTCCACGTCAAACGCCATTCGCCGACTCCACTGGTTTCCGGTGGCTAGGCGTATCGAGTTTAAATACCTCTGTACAGCTTTTAAAATGATGAATTCTTCTACACAGAGTATCCTGGCAAACCTGATTTCTACCTACATTCCTGCCCGCCACCTTCGTTCCATGGGCCAGCACCTGCCAATCATTCCTCGGGTGAGGCAGGTGCCCTCAGGTAGACGGTCCATTCGCCTCCTAGCGGCCAAGCTCTGGAATTCTATCCCGGCGCACATCTGATGTCTGGATAACTATCTGATCTTTCATAAGGCTATTAAAACGTACCTTTCCCTCTAATCTAGGTTCTGCTTTTCCTGCAGCCCTCATTCTGTATGTCGTCTAGCGCTGGGACAAACCTTTGCTGGGGCAGCTATGCACTTCATAAATTTTAATACAATACAATTAATACAAGTCCTCCTCCTGCATCGGAAAGTAGCATGAGTAACAACAACCACAGCCACCTTCTTAAGCTGCCACCTTATCAAAGACTCCTTTGGCCACAAGAGCCTGCACTTCCTGCTCCAAAAGTAGCAAATGGTCTTCCGTCAGCTGTTATGAGGATGGTAGAAAGAAAGTGCAGTTGGGTGAGAAGAAATGGTGTAACCCCGAGGAACAATTGTAGGACCCACTTGTCCGAAGTTATCGGCTTCCACATTTGCAGAGAATTTAATAGCAATAGTGGATATCCCTACTATAACCAAGGATAGGGCAAGACTGTTAATCCAGCTGATGTGGCGGGTGCTTAGACCAAAGGAGCATGCGTGACCCTGCTATCCTTAAAACGCCCAAGGGCTGAATCTGCCTTCTCACCAAAAAGGTGAGAGCTATCTAAGGGCATGTCCATTAACATGGACTGAATGGTGCCAAATAAACCCATAAACCTCATCCTGTGGACCACTTGCCATGGCTAGGCAAACTGTGTAGGCAATCTGTGGTGTCCAATCCACAGCAGGTGGTAAATCTACCTGCGTAACGGTCATCCAGGATAGCCACGTTTTCAGGAACACCAGGTAAGGCTTATGCAACAAAATCCCTAAGGGCGGCAGTTTTACACGCTGAGAGGCAGCTGACGCTAACAAAGCGCAGTGCAAAACTTTCAGAATAAAACATGCACTTCCTGAAGGTTTGGATGCATTTTGACTCCCTATCTGGAGAAGTGGTAGGGAAAGCATTAGGATTTATCTCGCTTTTTGAAGCCTGCATGACTGGGCTCTCAGGCTTGGGGGGTGTGGGGTCAAAAAGACCAGATCGCAAAAGGCTGGACATTGAGGCTGTGCGATCTGCCTGTTCACTGGACATCTGGCACAGGCTTTGCCCAAACCCAAAGAAGACTGACTGTGAGGGCTTCATTAAACAGAAGCAGCAGCTCAGTATTTGTTTGCCCAGGCTGAAAACCTCCTTAAGAACCTTAGCCTTTATCTTCATAGTTGGAAACTGAAGGTTGAGAACCTCGGCTGCACTTTGCATGAAGATTGCGAAGGTGGAGCTGTCTTTCATGGCAGGGTACAGGGGCGAAATCTGCCTAGTGTCTGGACAAGTGTGCAGACCACTGGCGCCCGGATGGTCCTCGTACCAGTTGGCATTGTATATGGTTGTGAAAATGTATCCCCAGCATTATAGGCATCATTGTCCGAATACATTCCAAATAAAATATGCAGAGCTTAAGCCCTACCTAGAGGCAAAGAGGGTTGCCCAAAGGCTGTGGCCTAGGAGGATCAGTGAGCAGCCTCAGTCAAGGTCAAAGAGGTACCACTCGGAGTTGGAAAGCATAATGGAGTGCACTTTGTTATCCAGTGTCAGCAACTGGTCCATGGTCAGCTGTCAGTCGTGGCACTAGGGTCAAAGTCGGCAACGGAGACAGTGCAGAGGGAGGACACGATGGCAGAGTCCCAGGTGGAGGCTCTCACAGTTCTTTGGGGCCTGAAGGCGTGCTGGAGGGAGCCATTAATGTGCAAAAGAGCATGGCTTCATGGAATTTGTCAAATTGCTGAGGCCTTGCCAACAGCCTCAGAAATTTGGGATGCTCCGGTATGAGGAACCGCTTCAGGAGAGAAAATGAGCGGATGTTGATACTCTTACGACTGCTACTGTATTTCGAGAGTGGTGGGAAGGAGCACAGTTCTGCTTGGACTTTTTATAATATTTCTTCAACGCACCAGAAGACTTAGACCGTAAGGATGATCAGCCATGGTAACAACTTCGAGAGCAGAATCAGGACCTTCACTTTGGCCAATCATACTGTGTAGTTTTTCAGTACTTGGCGATGTAGCACTCCACATCACGCTCCCACAATCGCCTTACGATTCAGTCACTGTAGGTTATGGAGTAATGTTCCAAGCCCAGGCACCACAAGCACACCTAATGGAGGTCTGTCACAGACATTTGCTTGAAACAGTGCCTAAAGATTTAAACCCTGCAGTCTTGGGAGGAGACATTTTCTATGGATCCGTGTCTGATGGCATGGAAAAAAGGAACTGTTGCAGCAAACGGCACCTATATGCAGTTCGGTGCATCACTTCTGGGGCGAATAGCATAGGGTCGGAGCCACAGGACACCACCTACCAGCACACAGAGGTACAGCTAAAATGTTTCAGAATCCAGTCTGATGCCTGTGGAATATTCAAAATGTAAGGAATCTGCTGTTAGAAGAATCTATCAGAATTTCTTTAACTCATAAATTATCTATCTTTGTGGCTTCTCTGTTCCCGCAAAGGTGACAGAGTCCTCTCCACTGGACAGGTGAATATGGCTAAACTCTGCTCCTTTGCCTGGACCATCATTTACTGCATCAACTGCTGTGTTTCTCTTTTTCAGAGTTTTAGATTTAAAGTGACAGGCCTTGTAGGTATTTGACTTATGGTCAGTTGGTATGCAGAGATTAAAGAGTTTGTGACCATCTGTTTGAGCAAATGCTTTGTGACACTTCGATAAAACTTAAAACAAGTGTGTTACTTGTCCCCTATAGTGAAGGTCCCGAAGGCATGTAAGAATCATACTAAAAAGCTAAACATATATTATCTGACCCTCTTAAGTTCAAGCTCCTAAGACAAGCGGATCTTCTCAAGGATACCTCCAGTATCGTCTTCTCGGAAAGGTGCGTCCTCTCCTACATATAATCTTGATATTATAACAATATTTTTTGCTTCTGAACCCAAAGCTTGAAAAAAATCCTGAAGATGAAGTTAACACAGGGCAGTGTGGGCTAACACTCCACAAAACAGACGTTGCCAATAATCGATGCACAAAAGAAAACACTTTAAGACACTCAAAATATTTCAAAACCCCAAACACCTGATGGAGGGATAATGCAAAGCACGTGAATCTAAACGAGGTACAAACTGTGTAAGCAGTTGTGCACAGACTTTGAATATGCACTACAAGCTCTGGGTAAAAGGCCTGGCACAAGCTACATGATGAGCCAGACGCGGTGTGAACTGTGAAGGCTCTACATGAACTTTGCCATGCATAGTTGCACTGTGAGTTTTCTTCAGTGTTTTAACATGTTTTCATGACTTGTAAAACTAAAAAAAGCAAGGATATTGAGTTTATCCCAAAAATTGCAGGTCTTCAAACGAATTTGCAGATCTGTGACTTGAAACTAGGTAGGCAAGCTGCAGAGAAAACAATTGAATTCTTTATTATTTTGTTTCATTCGGGGCAGTATTTGCCTCCCGGGAACTCCCTGCATACACCTTTGGCAGCTTACGCCCATATGCACTGTTGTGTGGCTTTTGTTCTTAAGACTGGCTTCAGTGCTTGGAGCCCTGTATTGGCTGCCGTAACAAAATGTTTCACTTACTTCCAGCCAATCAGATTGTCCAGATCGTTAAATCCTCTAAGGATACACAGGTAAAACAATGAACAAAGGAGTAAAAAAAATCTCCTTTTTCAGTGAGATATTTTCTTTTTCAAATGTATAATCCTTGTAGGATCCAAGGATTCCAGATTATCAACGGATATAAAAATTAACAGTAAATATATACCAAACACTTTTCCCTTTAAACCCTCTGATTACCACCAATACCTTTTTGAACACACATTTCTAAATAACAACTGAACAGATTTACAGCAAATAAGGCAAGGTGAAACTCTGACTAAAGTTAATGTTTTATGAGAGTGATTTTTTAAAAACCTACCTTCCGTTGGTACCAGCATGGGTTTCTGTGCTTGGGTAGTTGTTCGGTCGCTTGGCATCCAAGGCTCCATGGACAACTCAGGATTGTATAGCTATCCTGTCATATTGCCCCATGAACAGGGTGTCCTTGCATCAACATACAGTTTATTGATTGACCTGACACTGCCCCTCATCAAGCCCTGCCCTGTCATTCAAACTGAATGACGCTAGGCTTTGTTATTGGTTAACAGCTCTGATAGCAGGGCTCCATTAGACAATACATTCATGAGTGATGCTACTTTACGCTTTGACTCGTCTTCACAGAAGTACTAAACTCTTACCATGGACAGAGAGATTAGATTTACACATGGCAAGGACATGCAATTTACCTGTAAAACTATCAAAAAAGGTTTCAATGTACCTGCTGATTTTGGATCCTCCATTCGTTGTCTGATCTGTGAAGTTAAACTTTGAATCAAAGAGTAAACTTTGTCACACGTTTTCACTGGATTTTTTATTACTTGCATAGATTTAATCAAAGACATGCTTCCAGTTGGAGTAAGCTGTAAACAGAAATAAAATAAAATAAGGTATGAACTGTTTTTGATTAAATGCCTTTTTCTTATAACGATTACATAAAGTGTTTATACACTGAGGTGTCATCACCCCCAACCCACAAATAGTACTAACCAGCAGCAATCTTAAGTGCCTAGCCCATGGTTCACATAGTCGCTGAAAGCATCTTCATTAGTGTGTAAACAGAAAGAGAGAGTGTGGAGGATGAACTACTGTCCAGTGGCCAAAACGGACAATAAATCAGTGCTCAGATGCTACCAGAGATTAAACTAGCCAAAAAAACTACTTTGAGGCCAAAATTCTAAAATTGTAAAATCTTTCTCCGCGCCCGAAGCGGGCTCCATTGAGTTACCGCCTTCTGAGGAATGGTGCGAGACGCTTGCCTCAATCTTACAAGAAAAAATCGTTTCTATCCAGGCCAGCCTCCCTCCACCTATGTTACTTCAGGTCCTGTTTTAGAAGGGGGCAATGATCAGGGCACACCTTACCATTGCATACCCCCCCTCAGTGACCTGTTCCTTAAACCTCTTTGACCCTATCTCCCTGGAAGATTCTCTTTGGGCCTTAAAAGGCCTTAAGTCGGGTTCTCCGTTGGACCCCGCCCGCTTCTATTCTAGTCCTGGGAGTGGAAGCCATAAATCCATCTATGAACCAGCTATTGAATTCCTCCCTTTCATCTGCCACGGTTCCTTTTAAATGGAAACAAGCAAAGGCCATTCCACTGTTAAAAAAGGCGAAGGCTAATTCTTCAGATCCTGCCAACTATAGACCCAACTCCCTTCTCTCGGCCTTTTCTAAAATCTTGGAGAAACATGTTAATCAGCAACTATACTCCTTTCTTGAAATGTACTGCCTACTTCATCCTAGCCAGTCTGGTTTTCGACCTTATCATAGTATGGAAACTGCCCTTTTGGAGGTAGCCAACTCCATTCGGCTGAGCCTGGAGGCAGGTGAGAGAGTACTGTTGGTCTTGTTAGAACTATCGTCCGCTTTCGACACGTTCTCACACCATATCCTTCTGTCTCGGCTGCACATGATTGGCATCAGGGATCAGGCCTGGAAATGGATGGCATCCTTCCTTGAGGGGAGGGGGCAAGAGGTCTGTTGCCATCCTTACTCTGGCGCCACGCGCTAATTGAAGATTGGGCTCCCGCAAGGTTCGGCTTTGAGACCGACCCTGTTTAACAACAACCTCTCACCCCTTGCCACGCTGGCAGACTCACTGTGGGCTAAAATTGTGATGTATGCCGATGACATGCAGCTGTTGTTTACATGGAAGAACAACAAGCCATATCCTGGGTTGTCTATCAGTGCCTGCCTTTCGGCGGTTTTGGGTGGATGGCTGCGAATCAGCTGAAATGTAATGCAGGGAAGACAGAGTTTCTCTTCTTTGGCAAGGGTGCCAAGACACCGCTGCAAGTCTTTTGGCCAGCTGACGCAGCCCCCATGGTGAACAACAACTCAGCGGTGACAAATCAGGGGTTCTTAATAGACAACCAGCTGCGTTTATGTGCCCAAGTCAATGCGGCGGTGAGCACCTATTTTTTCCGGCTATGTCTCTTGCGAAAATCTTTATTTTTTCTATCCAGGGCGCCAGACAACAGGTTACTCAAGCCCTGATTAAATCCCGGTTGGACTATGGGAATGGTCTCTATCTTGGCATGCCTAGCTATTTGCTGGACAGACTTCAGCTTGTTCAGAATGCAGTGCCCGTAGCATCTTTGAGCTTCCCCGGAATGCGCATGTGTCCCACCTTCTGAGGAGCCTTCATTGGCTCCCAGTAAGGAAAAGAGTAATCTTCAAGACCTTACTCGTTACCCAGAAAGCCCTGTAAGGGACCGGGCCAGAGTATCTCAAACGGAAAATCGTATTCAATACCCCACGTAGAACTCTCCGTTCTTCTGACCTGCTGCTATCAAACACCCCCAAGTTAGAAAGTCGAGGGCAGGGGACAAGGCTCTCTCTTAACTTAGTCCTGTCCTCTGAAACAAAATGCACTTTCACTCAAGAAACATTGAATCGACTCCTCTGTTTCAAAAGAAACTAAAAACCTGGCTCTATTCTTGCCAATATTCTTTTCCTCCACGCTGCTCTCCTTTCAGCCTTTAGCACCAGGACACTTTTGGGAGTAAGAGTGCGCTCTACAAATACCCCTACATAGACATAGACAAATGTATAATTCAAAGGCAAACTACAAAGCAAGCATTAAAAAAACTGAAAAAGTTATATTTTAATCTAACGCATGCTTAGCAGCGTTTTCATACAATATTACACAAAGAATGGTGAAAGTTGAGATTTTAGCCAACATTAACATTTTAATGGACAAAAAAACATGAAAAAAAGAAACACTTTTCCAGGATTTGTTGGCAGAAACAGATATTATTTCAATGTGAAAATGAGCAATTGCTAAAGATTGTCAAAATATGCAAGAAATGATCCCATTACACCAGTGTCAGCATGATGCCAGTGATGGGTTCCATAATGATATGGAGGCCTTCACTATATCAAGGATGCCCAGCTTTATTTCAGAGGAATGCAAATGACATGCCAATATTTACCAACAATGCTTCTAATTCAGCATTATTTTAGGTGGTCACAATCATGCAACGGATGTCCGCTATTTGCCAAGTATGTTAATCAATAACACCATAATGCCGGTGATGCTCTCTGTATGTTTAAGGGGTATTCAGATGCCTTGAGTTACACATAATGGTAGGGGTCAGATAGTCACTTGACACCACACAGAACAACCACACCTATACAGTCTCAAAAGTATACATACAGACATGCACATCTACACAAGCAGAAACATGTAAAAAGAAGAAAAATCCAGGGTGACCATGCATTAAAGGCAAGTTACCTACACTTACACCTACTATTTTGGCCAGATGGAGTGACTGAATCCCTTTTACAAATGCTGTTCATGGGTGGGGAAATTGGTGTGCCAATGAAAGTGTCAGGAGGTGGGCAACGAAATTGCAATGCTTTACCAGAGCTTTCACAATTCCAGAGTCCTTAAAGAAGGTTAGCTAAAGTCTGTCTAAGGCAACCTGTGGATCTGCTTTTTGCACCTGACCTTGCAAGTGGTGCTAGGATAAGCAAGAAATAACAGGCATAGTGCAAAATAATGAATATAAAAATAATGGTACATAACCTAACTTTCATACAACACTAGGTACTTAACCGTCAGAGATTAAAAATAAACATGATTGGGAAAATAATTAAATCGCCCATTTAACCCCTTCGACGCTGATGACGAGCTGGGCTCGTCATGAGGTAGCCTCCTCGCACGCTCATGGCGAGCCCAGCTCGTCACGTAAAGTGCGCTTTTGAAAAACTCAGCGTACGGGCGGAAATCCGCCCGCACGCATGCGGTTAATACAGTTCCGAGGTAATTGCCATCTACTGACTTTTCATTAGAGGTGGATTAAAGTCTATGGTACTTAAAATGAGCTTAAATGATTCTAAAAATCTTTCTTGGTATTTGTAACATATGCTATGTTATTTAAAATTATAAAGTGCAACGGTTACCCTAGGGTGTCCTGGCTCAAGCTTCTACTATCGTAACACAGGATGACATGGGGACCCTACATGCTAAAAAGCCACGTTTTTAGTGCCCTCCTCAACGTCATTAGAGCAGAGGCGGCTCTAATGTGTATGGGGAGTTCATTCCAGGCCCTTGCGGTACAGATGACAAAACTTCTCCCTCCTCAGTTGACTTTCTTAAAAGGGGGTACTGTCACCATCTTTGCTCTTAGGGAGAGAAGTGTTCTTTTAGGAACATACCATTGAAATCAATGATTAAGATGTTCTGGTCCCATTCCTTGAAGGGCTTTGAAGGTGATGCATAGGGATTTGAATCGCGCAACGTTTTCTGATTGGCAGCCAATGAAGCATTTTAATTTTTTTGGTGACTGATAAAAATGTTGCCATGACAGTAAGCAGCCTTGCTACCGCATTTTGTAAGAGTTGGAGTTTGTTTAGGTGTCTCTTTTGAATGTTCAGGTAGATGTTGTTGCAATAATCCAACCTGGATAGAATGAGAGAAGTTATTACTATGCGTTGGCTGTCCTCCGGCAAAAAGGCATTATTTCCTAATCATTCTAAGGGACTAGAAGGTGGATGATGCAACAGCATTTACCTGATCCCCAAAAGAGAGCTTATCATCAACTATAAATCCGAGATTTTTTGCTTTCCTGGTAGGTTTTGGAAGGGTTCCTAATTTTTTCGGCCACCATCCGGGGCCCAGAAGTTGGCATTATTTCGAAGATGATGACCTCACTTTTGCTTGAGTTTAATTTCAAGCAATTCTGTGCCATCCACATCTTGACTGATTTCATACAGTCCTGAAACCTCTTGTCCTGATGGACTGTATCGAAGGCTGCAGAGAGATCCAGCATAATTATTGCTGCATTGCCTCCCTGATCCAGGGCTTCCCTTATTTCTTCAGTGGATTTAATAAGGGCAGACTCTGTGCTGTTTCCTTCCCTAAAGCCATACTGAGTGGGATCTAAAATGTAATTTTCCTGAAGGAAGGCACTAAGCTGTGTATTCATGTGTTTCTCTACCAATTTTGCCAGCAGTGGAAGCCGGGAAATCAGCCGGAAATTGCAAAGGTTAGTGGCTGACATTCATAATCTTGGGATTCGTCCTCTTCCTCAAAAGTCTCCTCCTCATAACACATCTAATTGCACAAACTCTCTGGATTATTCCGAAACCCCCTAAAATAGCGTCCTGTGAGAAGGATGACTGGGAATGGGCTGCTGCTGAGGAAATTATTATGAAAATGGTTAGAACAGACAAACATGCTGAAGGTTTACATGATTGGTCAGAAATGATGAATGTCAGGAGGGATGTCTAGAGGGATGGATGGATGAGACATCTGTTCATAAAATCTTCAAAGTGAAGCTGGTGGCACTGTTTGACAGGAGTTCCTCAATATGGTTGGTTCTTTGTAAATTATATACTGTTGCTATGGAATATGATGATTGTCAAAGATCATTTAATGTACACTGTTGCAGTTATGTATATTTTTTCCCCATATGATAAACTTCCAAATAAAATGTTTAAAAATAAAATTGTGCAAGGCTATATGCCATATCTGAGTAGTTCTCCTGGTAACTGGCACCAGCCTTAAATTCTGAATGCAATACAAAACTTGGTAGATGTGCTATCACTTTTAATGGTGAAAAGGGTACTGGAATGGAGATTTCAGTCATCTACGGTGTCGAAGTCGAGGTTTTAGGCCTCAATGCTAGTTTAACCATCAGTGGTGAAGGAAGTCTCGCAGTCAATGAGACTTGGGTCCTGGGCTTTAAGATTCCATTGCTGATGAGGATTTTCTTGTAGGCATGGACTCTTCATTGCCTTTTGACAAGGCCTTCATAACAGGAATTAGTGGTGATGTTGTGAACTAAATGGTTGTCAACAATGGTTTCTTCTTCTGCATTAATGAGAATATGGGCTACAGTGATTACGGCAATTGTGTCAGGGTTTAAAGGTAGCTGGATTTCTGAACAATTATTTTGCCCACGTTGATTTTCTGCAGACTCTTCAGGTAATAGGTCTAGTTCTGCAAACTCCAGTTTCCTTTTTGGGCCACCTTTCTGGAGGTGCCTGCTGTAGTACTTTACATGGAATCATCGCCAAATGAGAGGCATCACCTTTGTAAGGGGGAATATTCTTATTTTCCAGCAGATGCTGTGCTGATTTCCTCTCCCTATCCTTTAGTCTTGGAGGGAAACGTTTTATAATTGCCACAGCATGAAGCATTGTGTGCTGAATAAGGCCAATTAATACACTATTCATGTGAATCATCCGTGTAGATTTGTGTCCGTTCATACACAGAACAGGATATAAAGGAATCTCTTCTCATCAGTCATAATGACAGGAAAGGATCCCTATTGCGCAGTAAGTCGAGTTATTTCCCAAACATTCTATAAAAACAACTCACACTACACAGAAAGCACCAAATAGGGAAGAGTCAAACCCAGAGAAGACCGGGAAAACTATTAGGCTATGGTCACAGAGAGGTTTGAGCAGAGCTCTTCTCAGAGACTCCTCACACAGAAAATGTGGAAGAAATATTAGTTATGGTGGAGTCTAGGTGGAGTAGGAGAGCTCAGCAAGTCCCTCGCATCGACTGAAATTTCAGTTGTTTCAAATGAGATGGATGCACTATTAGACAAGACTGCTGTTGAGGCCTACGTCCATTTTATTTATGATTCATGCTATGCAAAGTTACCATGGATTTCCAGTCCGATGATGAAGAATGATTCAGGCAAGTGAATATCTGAAAGATCCAATGCTAGTAAATAACAAGCACCCACCTCAAATATAATACTTGGTAGATGTGCTGTTACTTTTAATGGTGAAAAGGCGACCAGAATGGAAATTTCAGCCATCAACGTTGTCACCGTCTAGGTGTTGTTGAACAGCTACTTTTGGTAGGTTGGTCACCTCCATGCGCCAAGAGTCTGGTATTACCACTCAAGACTCTAAAATCTGAATTAACTTGTTAACAAAGACCGTTGTTGATATCTTGAACTGTTAATGAATTAGCAATATCTGACAGTAACTGGATGATGATTCTATACATAATACATTTTTAGAAGCCTCTGTACAGGCAAAATAAGCATCACCTACTATGGAAAAATAAGAGAATATGTCAATCAGGAGGAGAGACACTGTTAATATAAATGTCTTGTAGAAGAGGTTACAAGCTATCTTTGCCCAGAGACTTTACCAATGAAAGTGTAACAGTGACGTTAGAGATTTCCTAAAGTGAGAGGATCTTATTGGAGGGCAATTTTGTGAATCAGAAAACTGGGAAAGCTGGAGGAGTGATACCTAGAAATCGGTCCCATGATGCTTGTTTTCAGGTCCAGAGAGGACCTGGTCTGGCAGTTCAGGCTGGACTGTTCCAATGGGGAGTCAAGACTGATTTGCATGTGGCTGGATCCAAACTGGGGTGGCATTGCGAGCAAAACAACAATGGATTTAACCCAGATCTGTGACTGGGGGTGAATGTTTGACAATGTTCAGCATTCTGTCCATCAACTTCTTAAGTTGCTATAAATCGCCCTTAGTGGGAAGGGTATGCCCAGATGTGGGTCCTGTGCTCGCTTAGCCACTAGATTCAAGCTAGCCTGGCTGATGAGGGGTGATACCCTGAAACCAGTCCCAGGATGCTTGCTTTCCGATCCAGTGAGGACCTGGCCTGGCAGTTCGGGCTGGACTGTTCCCATGGGGAGCAGGGCCATGTCTGATTTGCATGAGGCTAGGTCCAAACTGGAGTGGCGTGGTGAACAAAACAATATTTAACCCAGACCTGTGACTGGGGGGTGAATGCTTGACAATGTGAAGCATTCCATCCATCAACTTTTTGTGTTGCTATAAGCTGGAGATTCTGAAACTATGCATTAATATTGGCTTAGTTGCATATCCGGTCTAGTGTGTACAGCTTTTCATAAACACCCCTACTCGTTTTAAGGATGACTTTACTCCCAGTTGAGATATTCCTTTTTGCCGTTCCAATAGCAATGGAGCAGAGACCGAGATTTCTAAGTGTGGTCATGTTGAGTTTACTGTGGATGACCATCCCGAGGTTCTTGACGTGGGTGGTGTGGGTGAGCGTCAGTCATCAATCTGTTGGGCACCAGGTGGAAATGCTCTTCCTGAAGTTCATGATTTTGGTCTTGTCGGGCTCACCTTCACACATTTGGTCTTAATCCGGTGGGCGATTTCAGTCACTAAGGGACTGAACTTGAGCCGGGTGCTGGCGATAGCCTCGAAGTACAATACTTCATCTACCCACCCTTTTGCCTAAACCGAGGGCCTGACGTCCGCCAATTCTTGTTTCTTGTAACAAGTTTACATTAACCCTTTATTTCTTGCCCAGAAAGGTCTCTATTCCAGAATTGTATGTCTCTTGGTAGGATGATAAATATCTTTAACATTAAGGGAGAGTACCTTGATTTCATGCATAAACAAAGAGATTCACAGTGTGAAAAGCTTGCAACATCGGACTATACTGATGGGGACCATTAAGAGCTCAATTACATTACCAAAAAACATGAAAATGACATACCTGTGCTGAAAAGGTAAAAACAACTAAAATAACTAACAGTAAGCAGAAAACATGAAAGGCACCCAATCCCCTAGATCCTACCTCCCCCCAAGTCTCCCCACCGCAGGCCACAAAACGGAGCAACAAAACTAGAGCAACACATGTGCTACTCATTCACCCATCACCATTATTCACTGCACAGTCTAGCTTTGTATATCGGTGCTGTGAGGGATATAGCAAACACCCCTGCTTACCTTAAATGCTAAAAGCGAAAGGAAAAATGGATAAGGAAAAAAGGTTGCCCATGTCACAAGGAGGGGCAGACTTGTGAAGGGGGAGTAGCACATGGGATAGACAGCTGAATAGCACATGAAATCCCAAGGTGTGCTTGTGCTTAAACAAAAAGAAAAAAACAGTTACCTGATGTCAGCCATGGAAGGATACAAGTCATGCCAGCAAAGGGATGGTATGTGGAGCTTCCAGGAGAGGGAATAACATAAGCGGAGGAATAAAGCCATCAAATAAGAAGCAAGTGAATCAGATTGGCAAGAAATCCAAGAAATGATGAGCAATGGGCTGACGAAAGCCCATTCTATGTACTTGTAGTTAACACAATAGGGCGACAACAGACAGTTAAAAAGTTAACAAGCATAGGCAGTGCTAATAGGTCTGGCTTAAAAGGAATGTTGTATGGTAATGTGAAGCATTATAAGTAAATACCATGAGAATACATATGCATTTGTGTGAAAGCAAAGAACTGCAGAATACACTGGTGCGGGTTAAAATGTCAGGTGACAGTTGCACTCTCAAGACAGCCCTAAGAGTCCATGTAGGTTAACAAATGCCTGTGCTCCTCTCATCTCTACCAGAAAAAAAACAAAATTAATTATCTAGTTATCTAAGACACTTTAATATCATTCCAATGTGATGTGTGTGCCCCTGAAAAGTTTGAGCTTAGGAAACTGGAAAAATAAACAAAATGATCACAGCTGTGTGGAAGGCAAGCACTTTTTAGGTTGAAGCATGCGTTGCAGCGCATGCGCTGTCGCAGGCAAGAGTTCTTGTTAGCAAGAAGGGGCATGAACCCACGCCCCTTCTTCCATTGGCCGGCCTCGCCAAACGGAGGCCTGCCACTGGACAAAGCCCGTGTTCGGATAATTTTTCCGGCTGTGATCCCGCCTCTTGAGGACTGGGTGACATGACTTACGGTGTCGCAATCGTATTTTCTAAAATATCGCCATGGCAACCATGAGTCAGATGACCAGTCCGGGAGGGGCGGGATTCATTATCGCGTTTCCGGGTTTTTGGTTTTTTTTGCATTCACTCCTGCGCGTTCCTCGGCGGTGGAGGAGGTAGGGGAGAGGCGGTGCTGTTTTTTTTCATGGGGTCTTTATGAGCGCAGCCTGGAAGAGGGTGAGAGGATGTGGTGTTACGGCCAGAGCTGCTGACTGTAGCAACTCTGTGTCGGCTCATCATCCTGTGATTCTGGGCAAATCACTTAATTTCCCTGTGCCTAAAAAATTAATGTAAGCAGGGTAGCACGGCACGCTTCATCTTATGTTTTTTTAAACAGCGCGGAACGCCGCGCTTTATATTGAGCTTATTTTAAACATTGCGGTGTGCTTCAGCTTCAATAATAGCGGATGCGACTTTCTTTTCTTCTGTGCAGCTCACCCAACTCCATGCCATCACGGAGACAATAATTAGCATGGCTTAACAAAGTAAGTGCCTCCACTAATCTTTAATAGCACTCATTCATCTGTTCTGATTCTGCACACAACCTAATATTGTTTTTTTAGAAACAGCGTGGCACGCCGCGCTTTATATTATGTATTTTTAAAACTGTGCGTCACGCTGCACTTCTGCTTCAACAATCGCGCACCTCACCAAACTCTATCTTAGTCCTTCACTTACTTATCCCGAGTCCTGTTCCATGTCACAGTCCACCCATTTGTCCCCATCTGACCCCCCCTCGCTCCCCCACACTCACCCCACCCATGCACTAATCACAACACCTTGAGGAGGTCGCTTGCTGGCACAGGCTTTCCAGCCCTCTCCACGCTAACTTGCCATGGCCAGGCTGTTATAGCAGGCGGCTCTGCTGCATGCCACACTTCAACGGTGACCGTGCATTTAATTTCTTCTGCGCGGCTCGCCGAACTCCATGCCACAACGGAGACAGTAATTTGCATGGCTCAAACAAGTAAGTTCCTCCGTTGGTCATCGAGAGCTCTCATGCAGCTGTTGTGATTACTCTAATGGAATGCATTCTGCGTGTTTTTGTGTGCGTTCACTCCGTCATCTGTTAAGCATACCTCATATGTACTGTGTGCGTGCGCCCCTTTTGTGAATGCTGTACATGTAGTCTCCTGTGTGAGTGTTTATGTGCCGTCTGCTCAGGGTGCATGTCACAAGCATTATGTCTTGTACCTTGCGTTATCCGTGGGCATAATGCATCTATGCTCAAAGTAGGTGAACAGGGTGATCTCTGTATGCTGTTTGCACACTCAATGTGTGCTATGTTTCTACACTACGATTTCTCTGTATGTGCACAGCGTGTATGTTCGTGCACAGTTACCTGTTGTACACTCACACAACATGAAACAGAAACCACATATTTTATGTTACGGTGTAGATTCTAGTTCCCTGTTGCATTCTGGTACATGTAGTTTTCCCTCCTGTACCCCATTTTAAATGCAAAAACCTATTTGTCCGACAACTCCAAGGTGCACGCATGGCTTTGGAACACACTTTTTCTTTAAATAATCACTCCACTGCAAACAAAAACACACTTAAAAAACATTGTCATTTACTACGATAATAGCTAACTTTGACAAATGCGAGACCTTTTGCATTGCAAATGCTTTTTTCATCTGCCATTGTGTTTCTTTCCCTTTAATTGTCTTTTTCCCTCTTTACACCTCTTTTGTTGACAATTCGAAATGTGCTAAGTTCCCCGTGTTATTTGGCTGTACCCAAACCTGCACATTGAGTTTGTTTTGGTGCTTTTATGAACGTACCTCTATTTAGTTCACCGTCATTGTTAATACTAATCTGACCTGAAGGCAGCAGGGTAGAAGCTCAGGGGGAAGCAGACTACATAGTTTAGTTACACCCAAAATCCCTTCAGTACTTCCAACAACAAGTATTTGCAATGCAATAGGTCTCACATTTGTGAGTGTTTGATCTATTGCCATTGTAAATAACAATGCCTTTTATTTATGTTTTTAAAAACCTGCAAAGGATGCGTAAACACGTACTTTGTAATTATCGTACTTGCTTATAAAAAGAAAGGCTTGCAGCAAATGTGACTTTTTTACTGCCAGCCTTGCTTCTTGCAAACAAGGACTATAAGTACAATGTGCGTGTTTACGCGCCATTTGCAGATGTTCAAAACATAAATAAAAGGCAGTGTAATTTACAATGCCAATAACTCAAAGTCTTTCAAATGCGAGACCTATTGCATTGCAAATGCTCGTTTGTAGAAGCGAACAACTTCTGCTGAATCAAAAAAAATTTACTTCAGGCTCCCAACATGTGGGCGGAGCCAAAGCCCTCTCTAGTGATGTTCAAATTCTTGTCTTGGGACAGCTGCGGATAGGCCAGACCATAAAAACTGTCTGCAGGCGAGACCTAAAATTGCACAACAGAGTAGATGGTTCATCTTTGCCACCTACAAGCAAAGTAAAAAAAAAATGGATAAAACCGAAAATTATCATCAGCTATTAGTAACAAAAAATAATAAGCAAAGGATCCCAAACACAATTATTCTGTACAGCATCTCACAGGAATAATGTCAGTAATTACAGAAGTCAAAATAATCACATGGAATCCTTTCCAGAGTCAAGGACCAGTAGACAATAACACAGAGTGCCAAGTATATACTGTGGTGCCGAAATTTAATTCTGTAGAAACGTATATCACTATAATAGGAGGCATGCAAAATCTGTGTATGCTATACAGTAAGAGACGGGGAAACACAATGTGTATTTATGTTTAAGTTTGTAAAGTGCTGACCTTCGAATACAAGAAGAAAGAATAAGTAATATTTTACAGATACTCGGATGCCATGTAAAGCATGGTTTTAATGGGGGGGGGGGGGGTCTGCAAACTACCATTAAAAATTACCAGTGCAATCAGACGTCTTCAAGTATTGAATAATCCGTAAAGTATATCATAAATGGCTAATATGAATTAATGTGCAAAACGTGTACAGCTATATTATTTCTGAAATGTGTAATATGGGTTTACTCCCCTCACCTTTTCATAGTCCTCAGGTGTGAAATCTCTGTCCCGCTGAAGAATTTCATGAAGACGAGCTTTCACACGATGTTGACAGTTGCTCAGTGAGTCATTGACACTGTCAAGTAGACCATTCATATTAGCACTTTTCACCATCTGGACAAGTATGGGGGTCAGTTCTCCCTCGAGAGCCAGCAGTCCCTGGAAGGAAAAGACAACATTTGAATTATGACTAGAACTTAATTAACCATGTGGATGTAAATGGGTCATATAGTTGCAGAAATTAAGAATGATGGCTTAAAGAGTGGGACCTAGAATCTGTTATTATAGGAGACACAGCTACTCCCAGAGAAATGCTATGTTTCTTACTAATATCGCTGAGGCCATGAAAACCTCCAATCAAAATCAGGTAAAAACCATTTGAAAATCATCATACTGTTTACCTCTGATGTTCAGATTAAGGTGAGTGAAACAGACAGTGCGATCACAAAATATAAGAAGGTGACCACAAAACATTCTGTATTAAGGACTGATGACATGACTTATTTATGTTAATTCTTTAACCCATTCTTTGAGTAACCTGCCATAGATACGACGGGAATTTTAATTCTGCAATGGACTTGCAGGATAAAATAACATATAAAAAAGGAGATTAGGGAATTAGACAAATTTCACGGGGAACGTAAATTCCTTAAAGAACAAGTTACTTACCTTCAGTAATGCTGTTCTTGGTGGATTTACCTACAGATTTCTCACCTTTAAAATACTCCCCGAATACAAAAGTCATCCAGAGATTTTTTAACCAATGTGTCCCGCATGCCGGTAGTTGGCGCCATATGGCTCTGCTGAGACTTCTTACAGCCTCTGAAGTGATGGAGCAGATATTGCATGCTGATATCAGTTTCTTAACCCCTTCGCTGCTATGCTTCCCTAACCCTCCCCCCTCCGGTGCTAAGCCTTTTCTTGGCTATTTGGGGGTAGTACGTGTTTAGGCCTCTGTAACTTTTTGACCACATAAGGTATTCACGCCAAATTTGGGTGCTTTTCTTCCAACATCATGGGGATTCTAAAGGTAATGAGGGTTTGTGGATTCCCCTGGAGGGGACCCAGAAATGTGCCAAAATATAGTTAAATGTTGTTTTTGGGGGGAAAAAGGGCTACAGATGAAAGCATCGTTTTTTTCCCTGCAAATGTTATCAACAATATGGCTGTGGTGCTGAAATCACCAGTTTCTCAGCTTTCAGGGAAAAGCAGACTTTTGTCAGAAAACCCATATGTTTTTACCCAGTTTTGGCATTTTTCTGGGACATAACCTATTGATGCTATTTTAGGTGCTTTTAACCTCCTTCCAGTTAGTGGTAGAAATGGGTTTAAAAGTAAAAATGGATCCTGGAAAGCTATACATTTTAGAAAAGTAGTCAAAATCCTGAATTCAGCAAGGGGTCATTTGTGTAGATCCTTCAAGGTTTCTTTGTACAAATTAACAGTAGAATATAGGAAATATTGAAAATTAGTTGAAAAAAACAGCCATTTGTGTCAACGTTTTCACCTGTAACTTCTAATCATGACAGCTGTTTGAAAGCAAGATACCATTACATCCGCTGGACCTTTCTGGTTGTGGGGATATATAGGACTTGTAGGTTCCCCGAGAACCCTACGAACCCAGAGCCAATAACTGAGCAGTGTCTTGCAATGGTTTTTTATTATGTACCGGGTATATAGCAATTTATATGGGAAAATATATACATGGAAAAATAGGTATGAAAGACAACTATGTATTTCTGAAACTGGAACAAAATTCGTTTCATTTCGTTTCATAAACTTTTATTCGATTGCCATTTGTTTTTGCAACCATAAAAAGTACAAAAGCATTTAAAATTATACATTTAGTAAAAGACGTTTTTCAGAGCAAATCAATCATATTATGTACAGGATAAGGAGAGAGAAAGAAACACATAATTTTGAGAACACTAACTGAAAATATTGATTACTCATGATTGCGTCGATATTTAATACAGGCTTTTAAAAAGTTCGCTATGAACTTCGCGATAAAACTTGACTCCAGAGATTGCAGAGATAGATATGCAGGGCGACAGGATCTAAGGCCTATTAATCTGAGTAGGGGCAAAATCCAAACCTTTCTGGGAAAAGAATAACATTTGCAGAAAAATAAAATGTGTATTGTTGATTGAGGTGAAAGGTCATCACAGGGACAAGGAGTGATTGTGAGAGACCAGTCTTGAACATTAGGAAAGGTGACAAGCCTGAAAAAGAAATTAAAACGAAACCTTGTAAGAAGGTACTTTTCATAATTGTTCAAATAAAAGGTCAGGTATGGTTGAATGCCCAGATGGGTCTAAACGGCAATAATTTGAGAGTTTGTGGGTTTCGACAGTTCTACCGAGCATCGGAGAGCTCTCAGATGGCTCAGACACAGCTTTTTGAGTTCCTTCCTCGAGATGTCACCCATGCTGGGAGGGTCCTGGAAAAAATTACTACGGTCCATGTCCCGACTAAAGTTCCTAATGTATACTAGCCAGGGTATTTTTTCCCAGTTGTCGAGGGCGGTGCAATCCAGGATTAATGAACGCGTTAAGTGGAACTCCTCTTTGGACCATATACGGTGCCACAGAAGCATGGGTTGGCAACGAATGGTATCCGTAATAAAGTCCATACCTAGTTCTGCTAGTGAGGCGTAAGTTGGGGCACTGGTTGGTAGGGGCAACAAATATTTGACAAACCCATTTTCAACTGATTGCAGTGGGTTTATTGGACCATAGCCCCAAACCCCTGCACCATACGTTGCCACACTGTGGCATTTAGCGTAGTAAATTGTGAGTAGTTCTGGGGGAGCTGGTTTCCCCAGTTTCCTTGAAAAAGAAACTAGGGCTGAAGTAGTTCTCTGGAAAAGCAGTTTTTTGCTTGCCACAGTCTGCCGCCAGCTCAAAGAATCGTCCACCAAGATGTCCAAGTAGGGATAGACACGGGTTCGTTCAAGCTTGGTCTTGTCAACAAAAATGGATATAGGGCTCTTTATTTTTGGTCCTAGGTGCATTACAAATGTCTTTTTTATGTTAACCTTAAGGCCCAGGGAATCCATATAGGAGCAGTACTTGTTGAGCTGTACTTGAAGTTGAGTCAGCGTCCTAGCGAAGATGACAGAATCGTCCGCGTATAATAGTGTTGGTATGGGACGGTGGTTGATTTGTGGGAGGTCCTGGCTCCCTTCTAGCAAGGCTGCCTCCAAGCCGTTGGTGTACAAGTTAAACAGGAAGGGAGCCAGTACACAACCCTGCCTAACCCCTTTTGTGATTTGAAAATGGGGGGAGAGTTCTCCATTGATCCCGTATCTTACTCTCGCCGTTGCGTTCGAATATAGTTTGCGCAGGAATGCAATAAGAGCGGGATCAACGCCCATTTCCCCAAGCAAGGCCCAGAGTTTAGAATGCTGTACACAGTCGAACGCTGCACTGAGGTCGACGTATACGACGAATAGATGACCCTTCTTGGCGCTCACGTATTTTCCGATCAAAAGAGCGAGATTCAGGGCCTGCTCCACAGTCCCAAGACCCGCCTGGAACCCATACTGGAGGTCAGTCGTGATGTTGTTAGATGCTGCCCACTCCTGAAGACGTACCAGTAAGAGTCGTCCTGCTACCTTGCCAAGGGAGTCCAGGAGGGAGATGGGTCTATAACAAACCGGATCGTTCCGGTCGCCCTTTTTGAAGATGGGGAGGAGAATAGATGAAGACCATGATTCAATAAGACCTGATGATGTTACCGCGGCCAGGACCTGGGTGAGAAGTGGAGACCAGAACTCAATGTTATGAGTAAAAATGTCCACCGGCACCCCGTCTGGACCGGGGGCCTTACCTGATTTTGACGCCTTTAAGGCTCTGACCACCTCGCCATGCTCAAAGCAGATGTTTAATGGGAAGATCTTTGGGGCCGATGTGGGGTCTGGGATAGAGACCCCCTCTGTAAGGTTTGTTTGAGATCCACCAAAGATTCTTGAAAAGTGGGCGACCCATTCTTCTGCTGTCACTGCAACATCAAGATGTTGAACTGACGACGTGTCTGACAGGAAGGGAGATTTTACAACTCGCCAGAAGTGACCGCTGTCCCTTGATCGACAGCTATCATGGAGTTGTAGCCACAAGTTCGCCTTAATTTCTTTGCTGCGTTTTACCCTTTCGTCCTTGTAGAGTTTTCTTAGTTTGGCTATTTAGGAGAAGTTCCTCGGGGTTATCCGGAGGGCTGCCTTGAGGTTTGAGAGTGCTTTCCGACACCCAGGGTTAAACCAGCCCTCGGCCGATGGTTTGCGTTGGTTTGTGCGAGTTAATTCCTCTTTTATTGTTCTCAGAATCCTGCTGAAACTATCCAACACTGTTTGGGGCGATGACCTGGGGTTTAAACAATCATTTACAGAGAGGTAAGCTTTTTTAAGAACTTTCTCTGTTACTACGTCGGGATCAATTTTGGCCCACTTTACTGCGAACCCATTCACTTTATCCATTTTTAAAGATTCTTGTGTTAGCAGGCTTCTAACATTTGTATGTAATGAAACAGTTTTTGGTTGTATTAAAATTCTGTTTGGGAAGTGGTCACTACTACTGTCGGATCCTGTGGAAAATTTTAGCAGTTGTCCCCTCAGGCTCTGTGAGCAGAGAATAAAATCAATTGTGCTTGACAGACCCCTGCCATGGAATGTTGGGGAAAAGTCAACTTGTGGGTGGACTAGCTGATTTGCATAATCCAACTCTAAAGTAAAAATTCTCTCATTCAGAGATTTCCCATTGGTAGAGTGTGCAAAATGAGCCAAAGGGCTGTCAGTCTCATCGGACAGTCCGCAGTTCCCATTTCTGTAGTTGGAACATAGTGGGATATTGAAATCGCCTCCCCAGATAATGTAAACAGTGGGAGATGATGGTTTATTCAACTGTGACGTTAGAAAGGTGGTGATTTCATGTAATGTCCGCGTACACTCTAATGGTGAAAGATTGTTATATAAGTTGACAAGAAGGTAAACAAAACTATTGTTGAGACAGATTCTTAAGATTTGGTAACAGACCTCTTCTTTTAGGCTGGTGATTGTTGTGGAGAAAAGGTTGTTTGTTACATAAACTGCTAACCCACCCTTAAGTCTTCCGAACAAGCCATGCGTGGCTGAGATGGAAAAAGTTTTGTAGCCCACCAAATGGACAGGGACGGTTGACCAGGTCTCCTGGAAGCATACTATATGGTTCTCGGTTATTGTATCCGCCCATGTTTGTAAGTTAGTCTTTGAACGAAGACCAGCAATGTTCCAGAATAGGACAGATAATGTCGTCTCTTTTAATAGGTTGGAGTTGCATGGTTGATCGTGTGGAATAGCTATAGTAGCATTACCTGATTCTGTCATTTGCAGAATGTTAATCCGAGACAGAGTAGGGGAGGAGGATTTGAGACCCTCTGTGAAAGGAGCCGGCAGCTCGGGAGGTATTACAGGTTCCTCGACAACAATTCCTATGGGGCGTGGGGGGAAGGGGAAAGTAGAAGGGTTTGAGCACAGGTAGATAATATGGATATAGGGTTGGTGTTAACAGAAGGAATCGCCAAGGCTCTCTCTAGTGCCAGTGGTGGACAAGGGGTCCTCTGGGCCTGGTTGTTACTATGTAAACTGGTTAACGGTCAATCGACCATTTCCAGGCAGTCATATCTGTTTCTGGTTGGAATTCCTTGCCATCCCGCCATAGGAGCCTGTTCTCTGCTTGGGAACCAGGATCGAGGTTCCCACTCCCTACTGATGTTTCTGTGGGTAAGCCAAGGTTCCTCATAGTTCCAGACCCTCTCTAAAGGCTGCTCCCAGTTTGGGGCCATCGAATACTGATTGTTATGCGTCGGGGGTAGAAAAAAGAAAGACGATAAGCGTCTATCCCCCCGCTCTTGGCTAGGGCTGGCCATGAACAGATGTAATCAACAGTGGCTGGGTCTTCACAGTTGACTATGATACAGTCGCCCTGGATGGTTTTAAGTTCTGGCCCTATCCACGGAACTCTGCGTACGGTAGAGATTCTGCTAGTATATGCAGATTGGGTTGGTCTATTGATGTTAAGCCACTGTAGGACCTTATTTTGAAGGGATCACGAAGGTTCCTTTGCAGTTTCCGGTAGCTCCGGGACCTCCGTAAGAATGACAGTATATGGAGACGCTTTTCGTGGAAGATGGATCGGGCGTCTAGACCTGAACCCCTTTTTCCCGTCGCCTAATGCGTTTGACATGGGGTGCCGAGGTACTAATGGTGGAATTGGTCTCTGAGTTGATAACTGAACGGGACCTTTATCAGGGGAAAGCTGGGTTGGACGGGGTTGCGTGGGTGCTGGTTGGGTGAGAGTAGTACTCAGAGTCTTGTCCTTAGTCCCAATTCCAGAAATTAAGGGAACGGGGGTTTGTGGTTTCTTGGGGTTAGGTTGAGTGGTTTGGGATGTTGTTGCTTTTGACAATTTGGGTTTACAAGCTTTTTGGGCCCCTTGGATACCAGGGGTTAGAGAAGTTTCCTTACTAACCCCCGTGTTCAATTGACCCACGCTGTGGAGACTAGATGGTTTTTGGGTCAATTTTGCAAGCTGCTTTTCGATGGTCATTATGCTGCGTTCTAGGGGTTGAAGATGGTGCTTGAGGATTTCCCTAAAACTTGCCAGAAGCTGAGTGTTTGCAGTACATAGCGTGCAAGTCTCCCCGACGGTGAGCGGGGTAATTAAATTAGCAGATGAGTCTATTAGGTTGATTGATTGAGTGGTCGGATCATTTAGAAAGTCATGCGGTTTCCGGAGATTTGGTCTATCTTTATTAGTTATGGGAACTTTAGGGACTATTAAACTGACTATATTCTTGTCTTTACCATGCTTGGGGACGGCACCCTCCTTTACCCCCATGTACTGGGTCCGTGTGCCCGGTTCTTGGGATTGTAGCAGCTGCAGGTCTGGGGTGTTTTCCAAGTCACCTGTGGTTTCAGGATCAAGGGTGAGGTTCGAGACAGAAAGATCGATTGATTTCGGGATTGAGTGAATCTCTGCCAGGACGTTTGGCTGGGGTTGTAAAGGTTGTATTAACGATGGTATGTCAGAGGTCGATTTTAGCGGGGTTTGGGCTGAAGCTAGGGGGCCCAATGATGACCTTCTAGCTGTTGCAAGGTCTTGTGACACCCTTCGCTCAAGCAAGGATATGCTCTAGTTGATGACTTCGTTGGTTCTAGAAATAAATTGATCAATGGGGCCGGTAACCAGAGCATTAGACATGGCCGTCTTGCTTCTGCTCCCCCGAGTCATAGTACGTGAACCTAGGAATCGACTCTGTGAGTTGGTAGGCCTTCTGGCTAAAACAGCAAAAAGTCTGGTAGAATTACCTGATGGTCGAGGGGTACCTCACCTGGTACAGGAGCCAAGGGGAATGGCCCGGCCCAGCCTGGAACAGTCTAGAACGGGCTAAAACGGGCCCGCCCTTGGCCTGGGCTTCGCCCGGCGTCCCGCGAGGAGGAACTAGCGTCGATTTAAAGCTCCTCCTGGCGCTGGAATATGACGCTGGGCTGACGCTAGACGCTGGACACCTCAAGGGCTCCCGGGAGTTGTAGGCAGCCCCTCGCCACGCTCCACTTGGCGGCCCCGTTCTAGGTCGTAAGAGAGCGACTGGGCGGCGGGAGACGGGCAGAGGACAGAGGGTCTCGAATGTCAGGTGGATGGTAAATGAATTTAGTCTCTCAAGCAGCGGGTTGGGGTTTGAAACAAGCAAGGAAGCCCTGCTCCCCGGAACTAGCGTCGATTTAAAGCTCCTCCTGGCGCTGGAATATGACGCTGGGCTGACGCTAGACGCTGGACACCTCAAGGGCTGCCGGGAGTTGTAGGCAGCCCTTCGCCACGCTCCACTTGGCGGCCCCGCTCTAGGTCGTGAGAGAGCGACTGGGCGGCGGGAGACGGGCGGAGGACAGAGGGTCTCGAATGTCAGGTGGATGGTAAATGAATTTAGTCTCTCAAGCAGCGGGTTGGGGTTTGAAACAAGCAAGGAAGCCCCGCTCCCCGGAACTAGCATCGATTTAAAGCTCCTCCTGGCGCTGGAATATGACGCTGGGCTGATGCTAGACGCTGGACACCTCAAGGGCTGACGGGAGTTGTAGGCAGCCCCTCGCCACGCTCCACTTGGCGGCCCCGCTCTAGGTCGTAAGAGAGCGACTGGGCAGCGGGAGACGGGCGGAGGACAGAGGGTCTCGAATGTCAGGTGGATGGTAAATGAATTTAGTCTCTCAAGCAGCGGCTTGGGGTTTGAAACAAGCAAGGAAGCCTGGAACAAAATATAGAGTTTAGAAACAGTAGATATTTGCACTTTTCTGAAATTGTGAGTACCCATACTAGCATGAGAATTAAAGGTTATTTTTCCAAATAACTTCTTTTTTACACATTGTCTTTCATTTGGAAGGCAGAAATGCATCGAAAGTCAATAGGTAATAATAGTTGCTCTATGATTCTGTGTTACCCTAAGTCTCCCGATAAGAATGGTACCTCACTTGTGTTGGTAGGCCTCGTGACCGCGACAAGAAATGGCTCAAAACGCAACGTGGACACACTTTATTTTTACAGTGAAAACTGAACCTTATTTTGCAAAGTGCCTAGCTGTAGATTTTGAATCCTAGCTCTGCCGGGACCTAAGGAAACCTATCACATCATACATTTTTGAAAACTAGACACCCAGGGGAATCCAAGATGGGGTGACTTTACTGGCTCGCACCAGGTTCTATTACCCAGAATTCCATCACACCTTAAAATTTGTGAATAAAACCCCACATTTTCCTCACATTTCTGTGGTGGAAAGTTGGGGGCGTGGCTTTGGCGCGAGGTGGAATGGCTGCCTCTTGAGGGAGCTCCGCAAGCCAGATTCACTATCCAGTTAATACCACCCATCACAGACACTGGCGCTGATTAAAAACCACATGGGAAGGTGACTAATACCTTCGACCAGAAGCGGGGACGTTTTCGTGCCTGTAACTGCTCCGGAACCACATGAATTGACGATCGAGCTCTTATCCGGCCGAAAAGAAAATTATGCTCGCCCGCGGCCCTGCTGCGGAGGAGCGTTGCTGCGAGGAAACGATGGCGGGGTGAAAGTCCTTGTTGTACTGATTCCTGAGGGGTGGTCCGCTTAACCGCACAGGAAATGTCCAATTGACGGTGGCCACTCGCTGTAATTAAGCCACACCCAGCGCGACAGAAGTTACGGCCGAAACAGAGGGAACCCCGGGAACCCGTGGCTGCTGCAGCGCAGCGGGAGGAACTCGGCGGAGAGTGGCAGATGGACCTATCCAGAATGGAGCCTGGTGTGACCGCTGATCGGGAGGAGGCGCAGTAAGTGGGTCGTGGGTTGCGGGCTGGGCCGAGTGTTGGTCGGGTGTTGCGGCCCCAATTGGATGCCCCTGTAGAAATGAATGGTAGTGTCTGGCAGGGCCGGATCTGCCTGACTCTCCGGGGCACAGAGGTGCGATACTCCCACTGCTAATAGAAGGCAGCTATACGGGTCTGACACACTCTGGCGCGGAGGCTCTGACGTTCGCAGGTTGGCAGGCGGGGCGCTGCTAGAGCTCCTGGGCTGCTGGGGGGAAGGCCGCGTCGACGCCTGTGAGCGCGAGGGATCCCGGTGTGACTTGTTAGCCTCCTGAGCAACGGACCATCAGCCAGTGGCGGATACACTGCAGAGCGGAGGTGCAAATATCTATACGGCTCAGCAGCGGAGCACTGTAGCAGGGATCACCAGACTGTTAAACAGCAAGGCTGGGTGAGACTGGGTATCAGCATTGCCTCACTTTGAGTGGTGGTGCTCCTGGGGGCCTGCCTGGTCATGAACGGAGCGGTAGGGATTGCCGACAACATATATAAGTGTCCTGGAACACGCCAACCCCTCTGGTTCGCGCGGCGTGCGCTCTTGGGGGTTCCCAGAGGTATCCGACTGCTGTGGGGTATTGCAAATTTGCTGAGCGGGTGTGGAGCTGGTCCGCGCTCACAGCGGATAGGATCGCTGGGCCTGTGCACATTTGAAGTGACGAGGCTGAATACCGCACAGAACCCTGCTCATATCGTTACCATTATGGGAAAGTCTGACCTCACACAGTCAAAGCTTCAGTTAGAAAATAAACGCAACACACGCGCCAGCGAAGCCATGGGGGATCAGTCCGGGTCACAGGGTGCATTGGGGACAGCGGAAGACACAGAGGACGACACCAGAACTATCCTGCTCGAGCTACGAGCTGGCATGAAGTCAATTGGTAGTAAAATAGTTGCGATGGCGACTGGACTGGATATTGTGAAGAAGATGGTGGATAAGCACGAGCGCAGACTAGACGTCCTGGAAAATAGATTATCAGACACGCAGGACTCGCAGGTGGAATACCGGACTCAAATTCTACAAATGGAGAAGGTGCTGGAGATTATGAAGGCGAAGAATGAGGACTTAGAAGTGCGCTCTAGGCGCAACAACCTTCGCATTATTGGCCTGCCAGAATTCACCGATATTTCCAAATGGAGACATTCATTGATGGGCTACTGCGTGAACTGTTTGGCTCGGTGCTGTCCACAGTAATGATAGTTGAGAGAGCGCACCGCTCCTTGGCCCTAGGCCTCAACCAGGTGCGCCACCTCGCCCGATAATAGCGCACTTGTTGAACTATGTCGACAGGGACGCCATCCTGAGGGAGGCTAGGGCCAGGGCCCCCCGTTACCTATAGGGGGGACACTTTATCCTTTTTTACTTTTATTGCTCACAGGTGTGCCATACAGTTATAATCTGGCAACCTCACCATGGAGTGAATGTTCGTTGCCGTTCCTCCCCCCCTTGCGGGTGTTCCCCAATGTTGAGCTGTATGGAAGATGGGGCCGATGTGTGGGTGGGGGGTAGGTTTTGGTCTCGACCTAATTGGGAGTTTGGAGTGGGCGGGGGCGGGGGTGGGAAGAGTGGGGTATATGTTGTGTTTTATTTTTGTGATTGCTGCACCAAATTCGGTTTGAGTGAGAGCTGAGCAAGATGATGAGATTACTAAATGCGGTTCTGACATTGCCCTTCCACGGCCGTATGAGTCAATGACAGAGTGGTCAGGTATTGCTCGGGGCTGCTATGGGTGAAAGATTTCGACTGTTGACCTGGAATGTGAGGGGCCTCAACTCTCCTAAAAAGTACGACAGGTACTAGCCTATTTGAATCGTCATACCATACATATTGCTTTGTTGCAGGAAACACATTTGACTAAGAATACAGAACGAGGCATTGCAGGGAGATGGGCGGGTTTTAAGCTGGCGGCTTCATTTTCATCATATGCTAGAGGCACGATGATATTGGTTAAACGGGGAGTAGCATTTGCGCCCGTTCCTACATATGTTGATGAGGGGTGATGTGCAATGGTGCAAGGGAAACTGGAAGGTTCGTTGGTGACTATCATTAACATGTATGGACCCATAACAGATGACCCAGAGTGTTTTTTGCGGATGTATGCTGAAATGAGGGATTGGCCAGAGGTGGATGTTTTGTGGCGAGAGGACTTGAACACCTATTTTAACCATGGCCTGGATACATCTAATCCACTGTCCCATCGCACTCCTAAAGTAGCCCAATGTGTTAAATGTGCAATGGAAGAATTCGAGTTGAGGTATGTGTGTTGAGTGAAAAAACCCCTGGCGAAAGAAGGGACACATGCGATGCCATCGCTTAACAGTTGCTCGCGATTACGGGCTGTTGGGAGGGGATGCCATAGATTGGGTGCGGGAGGTGGCGTACTTACCGCGCACATTGTCAGATCATAATCTCGTGCAGTTGGAATTAGAAATCCCGACGGCCTTGCATCGCCCTTTTACATGGCAGCTGCGCTCCGAAGCACTGCTTGACCCGGTACACGAGACCAAAGTGCGGGAAGCTATTGAACAATATTTTACAATCAATAAGGGCTCAATAGAAGAGGCCTCCACGCTATGGGATGCTATTAAGGCATCAATCAGGGGGGTGTGCATTGGTACTGCAGCAGGTATTTTGAATGATATTAGAACACAGCTCCACAGAGTTGAGACCGGGGAACATCCATTACGACGCGGTGTTTACACCGCACTACCATCACAGCGATGGTTTTACCACGACCTGCGCTGGAGGGCGCTCTAGGCTAAGGAATAGTAGATTTACTATTCCAACACCTTCCCTACTGTACGTAGGCTGGTGTTGGAATAGTACATTTTACTATTCCTAAGTCCAGCACCCTACAGCGCAAGTTGTGGTAACGACTTGCGTTGTAAAACCAGCGTTGTAAAGGTAGTGCGGTGTAAACGCCGCATTGTATTGACATACAACCGTCGAGACCGCACTTCGTGAATTGGAGCGTAGTTACACAATGGCTCAGTCAGCTGACACTTTGGCCCGTATAAATGAGTTGATTAAAGAATATGACGCATTGGCTGAAACTGAAATAAAATATCTATCACGCAGACACACGGCAAGACGATATGGAGAGGGAGGGAGGCCGGGGCACACATTAGCAAACAAGAATAAAGATCGCATGGAGCAATCTCACATAGATAAGATCACGGACCCACATGGGGGGGCGGGGGGGACATTACCATCCACTTGCCACTACAGAACAATTCAGAGAATTTTATGCCGATTTAAACACATCCAAAGGGGGTGCAACGGGGGCTGAGTTTGAGGAATACCTAGAGGATGTGTAGTGCGCCTGGCTGTCAGATGCTCATAGGGAGTATTTATGTTTGCCAGTAGATGAGCAGGATATTAAGGCAGTTATACTAGCACTTCCCAATGGGAAAGCACCTGGGTCTGAAGGCCTTACGGTGGACTTCTATAAAACATAAGCAGACTTGGTTGCTCCATATTTATTAGAGGTGTATGCTGAGGCACATGAGTCCGGGAAACTGCCACCATCATTGCGGCAGGCATTGATAATAACTATGCTCAAAAAAGACAAGCCCTGGGACAGATGTGACTCTTACCGCCCTCTGTCACTGATTAACATAGATGCCAAAATACTGGCCAAGATCTTAGCGGTCAGGTTTCAGCCCCTGATGCCGTACATGGTGTTGCCTGATCAGTCGGGTTTCATACCTGATAGATCCACATCCCACAATCTTCGGACTATATTCTCAGTGTTACATATACTTGAGTCAAGCATGTCGACAGCGGCAGTACTGCTGGACGCAGCGAAAGCGTTTGATTCGGTTGAATGGAATAACATGGTATTTATTTTACAGCGTATGGGATTCCCTCCCCTATTTATGCACTGAATAAGGGTACTTTATACGGATCCATTAGCCAGGGTGTGCATGGGCAGGTTGCCGTCCGAACAGTTTGACATAGGGAGAGGCACTCGCCAGGGATGCCTGCTATCCCCACTGCTATTTGCAATTATACTGGAACCACTGGCGTGAGTCATTAGGCAGAGAGATGGGGAAACAGCACTAAATTATAACTATCGTCCAGTTGCCATCTCGATATGGTGCTTTTTGTTCGTGAACCCTCACGGTATCTGGCACAGCTGCTACGCGAGTATGTTAGATTTGGCCGCTTGTCGGGCCTCTTAGTTAATTGGGATAAATTCATTGTTATTCCTCTGACGGAGTACACTGAACAACCGGATATGGAGTTCCACCTGGTGTGGTCTGCGGACCCGGTAAAATATCTCAGAGTCTGGATCCAGGGAGACCTGAGCACAGTGATACGGGAAAACTATGGAAGAGCATACACCAGGCTGGAGCAGCAGGTAGATGTGTGGGTCTCTTTGCCGCTCTCTCTGGGGGATCGTATTGCATTAATTAAGATGGTGGTCTTTCCATGGATTCTGTACATGTTTATCAACATCCCGATTGTGCTAACAAAAGGGTTTTTTAATACCCCCTGAGGGGTCCTGCTGCGGCTGGTCTGGGGAGGCAAAACTGCTCGAGTAAATTGGTCGATTCTCACCAGTGATCATGACAAGGGAGGGTTCAAAGCGCCGGATTTGCATGCCTATTATCTGTGCTCTCAAGCTTAATACGTGTACTATTGGATGAGGCCGCATGCGTTTACTCCACATCTTGCGGTGGAGGTGGGGTATGTATATCCGGTGCCCTTGCACAGCATGATCACACACCGGGCACGTGGAACTCCGAGAATGGAAATAAATGCAGTGGACGCAACCATAGCCGCCTGGCAAGCGATATGGCGCCTGGCGCACAAATTGCCGCTATACGCACCAGCCATGTACATAGAGAACCACGCTGAGTTATCAGTAACACACGAAGCACCATCGATGGGACTGCTTAATGAGGCAGGCTTTCAACTGATGCAGGATAAATACCCAGAAGGGTCGTTTATTACACCAGTCGCCCTTCAATATATTAGTAATCCATCATTGCTGCTCAGATTTGCGATGCACAGATACGACATGCGATCAGGGTGCATTACACTACTTATCTCCTGGAACCTCCCACACAGTTTTTGCCACAGTTTGTATTTACCACTCCCACTAATAAGAAACTGATCTCTAGGCTATGAAGGATGATTAAGGAAGAATGTATTCGCAAACCGGACAGTAGTTGGGAGAGATGGAATGCCTGTCTACCTGAGCCGATTTTAGAGAAAGACTGGAAGTATGTATGTGTGAGAAAGTGCCATCTTTCTTGCCTTGGTATGCCCCCACTTTTTTCTGAACTGCTGATGTACTTTGACTGAGTGTGCCCTGGGTCCCTGCAATCAGGTACCCATGGCCTGTGTTCCTTCCCTACAAAAGAAAAGCTATGCTGAAACAAAATACTCAATTGGCATCTCGGGCCCCTGTCAGCCCCTAGTAAATGGTACCCTAGGTACCCAGGGCATGGTGACCAGAGAAGACCCCTGAGGGCTGCAGCACTTATTGTGCCACTCTCAGGGGCCCTGTACCCTGGCTTCCACACACTGCCTTTGCAGGCTGCGTGCCTAGGTACAAAACTAAAGCAAGAGTCGACATGGCACACATCCCTGTGTACCATGCCCACAGAACCCACTGCCCTGGCATACTTCAGTCACCCCTCTAGCTGGGTGCCCTATGCCAGAGGTCAGGGCCCAGGTGCAATGAGCCCTGTGCCCCTTCAGTACCCAGGGCCATTACTGGGCACTGTAAGTGCAGTGATGCCATTTAAGAGTATATGGTGCTGGGAGGCTGTCATTACTCACTCCACAGTACCATAATGGCTGCAGAGAAGACTGACAAGTTTGGTACCAAACTTCTAAGCACATTAAACCCGCACTGATGCCAGTGTGGGATTTAATGTAAAATGCACGAGAGGACATCTTAGAGATGCCCTCCCAAAACCCAAACCTACAATCCACGTTTGGGCTGAGTGGCTGCAGAGGCTGCCACCCAGCAGACATGTTGCTAGACCCCTGGGTGGAGAGCCCCCCGCTCTCCTGGGCCTGTAACAAAGCACAATCTGGGCGAGGTGCTATGTCTCCTTCCCAAGGATGGACAGGGGGAAGCTTCAAAGGCATACCGCCTCTGAGAGCTTCTCCAGACCATTTGCTGTACCCAGCAACCAGCCCCCCACCAGTCCCACCCCCACTCTGGCGGGAAAACTGGCGGGAAAAACTAAGTCAGGTGTGCGAACCTGTGCCAACTCCACCCCTCAGGTGGAGAAGGCGAGGTGAAGCACGACTCCGGGCTCCGACCATCTTGTAGATGGGGAGTCCTGACCAATCCCAGCTAGGCTCCTGACCCCCTCCCACAGGAGAGGAGCAGGCTACCATATGGATGTCATCTGTGGCGGCGTTGAGGGCTGTCTCGGTGCTGTGGTTGCGTCTGAATACGGATTGGAATGGGTCTAAGAAGTTGTTGTCTTCCAGGTGGCGGGTCAGTTGCATGTTGAAGATTTTCTCTATGACCTTTGCCGGGAACGGGAGCAGGGAGATGCGCCGGAAGTTCTTGAGGTCGCTTTGGGCTTCTTGAGAAGGGCGTTGATTTCGGCGTACTTCCAGCTTTCCAGGAATGACGCTGCTTCGAAGGAGATGTTGATGACCTTCCGTAGTTGGGGTGCGATGGCTGCGTCTGCTTTGTTGAACACATGGTGTGGGCAAGGTTCTGACGGGGATCCTGAGTGGATGGAGTTCATGACCTTGCGTGTCTCGTCATCATTGACGTTGGCCCAGGAGGTCAGGCGGTTGGTGCTGGTGGCGTTCGCAGGGGAGGTGGCGGCTGGCGTGGTGGGGGCGGTCGCGGTGTTGAAGCTTTTGTGGATGTCAGCGATCTTGCGGTGGAAGAAGATGGCTAGCGACCCTACCCTTTGCCCTCCCACAGGCTGGATTCAACAGACCCAATCAGACCTGGCACACTTTATTTGGCAGGGCCGTAAACCCCAGTTTAAACATACAATAGCAATCCTTCCACCAGAGAAGGGAGGTGTAAGGGTTCCTGATCTCCAGCTTTACTTGCTTCCCAGCTTTGATACCTAGTGGAATGGCACCGCCTAGAATCGGAGAAGCATTGGCTGTTCCAGGAACCACGCAGTGGTGGCCATGCCTCTGCAAGTCATTCCCTTACTCCGTAAACCGCACAGACCACCCAATCTCTACGCGTCACACATCACAAGCACAATTATGGAGGCTTGGGATCGCACTAACACTGCCCATAACCCGACCACCTACCCCTCACACCACTGTTCGATAACTCAGAATTCCAGCCTTGTATGGGTACTAAGGTCTTTCCCGCTTGGTGCCCCACCCCATGCCGGTCCCTGGGCCACCTCTTCGACTTGGAGGGGATTATTCCATTCCCACAATTTAAGGCAGATTACGGTCTTCCCGAATCGGAACGTCTGCCCTATCTACAGCTCCGACACTGGGCACTTCACCCGCGCATCAAACCCGAGGCTCAACGCCTTCTGACCCCTTACGAAAATTGGCTCATCACCCGCACATCTGATAAAATTTTTTATTTAAGATCTGTATAATATGTTACTGACATCCACTACACACACTTCGAACGCCGGTCGAGCACGCTGGGAGCGAGACCTAGGAAGGACACTTAGCCACAAGGATTGGTAAGGCATATACCAGAGGGCTTGGCATTCAGCATATCACATGGGACTTAGTGAGACACTGACTAAAATACCCACATACTGGTATCACACGGCGGAACGTCTGCACCGATTTGATTCGCAACAAAGCACCCTTTGTTGGAGGAATTGCAGGGAGGTGGGCACTCTGGTGCATCTCCTTTGGGGCTGTGACCGTATCCAATCATACTGGTCCCAGGTGCTCGACGAAATAGATACCCACTTTGAGACACAGCTCCCGAGATTTCTTGCATACATTCTCCTGGGCCTGCCCAATCTACGCTCAAGTCCAGGCAGGGCCGATTGATTGCCATCGCATTAGGCGCGACCTCACAGAACATCCTGATGCACTGGCGTACTGCCCAGCCCCCAACACTTTCCAGATGGCTACGACTTTGGCAGGTGTTAGGTATGGAGAAACTGACTCTCACGTTGGCTGGCAGGGGGTCTGACTTCCCACAGATGTGGCGGCCCTTCTTGACTCTTCTTGTATCCAAGTTCCGAGAACTGACATGTCCCCGAAACCTCAGACTTCTCCGTCTCTCTGACACCCACATAATGATTCTTCATGACATCGCATACGACCACGTTGATTCCTAGATTATTCCTTTTCCCTTTTCTGGTGGACGATTGGGGGGGGGGAAGGTGGTAATGTTGGATTCAAATTGTTCGCTTACTTTTCCCCCCCCCCATTTCATTATTTATTGGTAAGGCTACTACTTACGGGGCTTGTTGCCCATATTGCACTGTTTCCACGGAGCTAGGGGTCTTGTTTGTTTTATTGTTTGGAAAATTAATAAAAGATTTAAACCATAAAGCATTTCGGACAAAATCAGATGACTGACCAGACTCAAACCTGGTTCCATAATTCTAATGATTAAAAGCAGAGTTGCATTTATTTTTTGTATGACAGTATGATAGATATTTAAAGACTCCCGCCATATCTTTAATGCCATTTGACCTGAAATCAGGACTACATATTTCAACATCCCTCGAAAAATCGGGCGACCTGTGGGAACTTGTTCCCCCTAACACTGATCTCTCATATACGATATACCTATTGTGTTTATGGTGCTCCATGGAGCCAGGAGAAGACATCTTGTGGCCAGCTTCTTTTTTGCTACACAGAACAGTGAAATAAATCAGATTAAATGAAGCACATGGAATCTTACTGGCATGGTACCTCCTCTAATTCCTTCATGACAAAATGATTTCTCCCTGTAGCCACATTTCAACTACTGTGTTTACTAAAGAGCTTCAAAAGTGGGAAAAACCCTTTCATGGTTAATGCAAAACTCAGATATCCTGGCAGAGGAACCTTAAAATAGGCTAAACCTTTACGCTAAAGCCTACCTACTATTCAAATTCTATAGGACTGCCTATTGTTACACTTGGTCCTGTCCTCCAGTTGATTGTTTGTGGCTTTCAACCTGCAGATTCTCAAACTACTCCACCTATTGTGCGTTGTCTATGTTCATCCTCCTTCATGTGATTCTATTTGTATACAAAGCTACACAAATCTACATGAACTTATTGAGATCTGCTGTTGATGCTTTTAGTATAATCCTTATGGTTGCCCTCTCCTTCAATAGTTGATTCTAATGCCTGACTGTAGACACAATAGGTTCTCATCTTGTGTTTATATTTCATCAAACATCCATAATCAATTACAACCAACCAAACAGGGGAAAGCGGGTAAATCCCAGGGATCCTTTCCAAAGTGAACACAAGAACAAAACAATCTGTGTAGATATGAGAAGACACTAGGATGGTATGTGAGAGCGCTATGCAATGAGGATCATGTCGGTGTAATGAAGATGTAAAGTGGGGGCCGGCTAATGCCTAATAAATGGGTACAGAGGTAAATAGTGCCATTAAAAATACCTCATAAGTGGACTGATACACTTTATTATTGTCCCCTACAAGGTATAAAAAAAAGAAAAATCAGCAGAATAATTCACCCTGTGAAGTCGACATGCTTTAGACTTCAACTGCCCTCCAAGAGGTGCAGGTGGGCTTTCTTCGGGACCTAAATAGGAGAATAAACTCTGTACTATTGTGAACCTGCTAGGTAGAAATGAAAAAAGAGCAGGTACTTGACCAACTTTGATAACTTGTTGATACTTACAAAGTCCAGAACTGCACTCACTTTGTGTGAGAAGGCCGTGAAATAGAAAAAACACATACTTCACATCTAATATAGCCATATAACTACCATCTAATTCTATCATCTCCCAGTAAGGTGAGATACTTGGCAATGTCGACATAAATGCGTTTCACTCCCTTTTATAGGAAGCATTGCGTGAGAAACCAATATGTGTCTGTGCACCCTCAAGCTCATATAAGTGCCAATATTACGATAAGAAGTAACATGCTTACAAAGGCCTTACTCAGAGTGTATTCGGTATATACCCCACCTATGGCATAGCAATGGGCAGGGCACTGTGTTATACATATACATGGTTATAGTCGAAACGAAGCTCCATTCAAATTTAGGATTTCATCTGATACTTTTATTGATATGCAGTATAGTTAGAACCACAGGAACACAGGGCCCAGGAGATCACCACAACATTGCACAACAGAACAGGGGTACTCCTAAAGAAAAAATCTCCGGATCCAGTCTGATACCTGGGACTAATTCTAATGTAAGGAATCTATAACTAATAGTCTCTTTCAGATGCCTGCTTGGTGCCCTGCTGAACATCGCTCAAACATTTTGGATTATCCTAGACACATTCCACCATTGCCCATGCGAAACATTTACAGCATGCCCCATCACTTCCACTATGCGATTCAAATCTCAGAATTTTGAAGCTCAGTTCTTTAACAATATGAGATCTTCATTGTGCCTCAAATTACCCACTTCAAACTTATGATTCCTGACACTTTTCTCTTTTAATTTCACATTTCTTTGACACCACACAACACTATGAACACCATTTAATTATTTGGCCTCCCAACAAGCAACTGGGACATGTCCCCCTTAGTTCAAAACATTGATATTCCAAAAAGGACACAGAGAGGACACCACCTTTCAACCTCTCATGAATTCAAATGACACATTACCAGTGATTGAAGGAGTAGATCTCTTTGCCAACGCTAATTCCCTGATGACAGATCCATAATTTACTCTAGTATGGATGGCACTTTGATAGCGCTCCACCAAGACTCTGTTGAACCACCAGGGTGATACAGAGGTGTGAGTAAATGTCTCACCCTACACTTGTTAAAACATTCTGTCAGGGCAGAAGAAGTAAATTGCACACAGTTATTTGTAAGAAGTTCTTTTTTTGGAACTCCTTCTCTAGAAAACATTTATTTTAAAAAAAGAATAACAGCTTTGGTATTAGGTCTGCCACGCCTTGCACATCAACCCACCTGGAAAGATGATTCACTAACAAAATACCTCGTATCGCAGGATATTGTGTAAAATGGTCCTAAGAAATCAACTGCAAACGTTTGCCATCATTTATTAGTACACAACACAAGTATAGAAGGAAGTACAGAAGTAATCAAATGTTTGTCAATATAACAACATTCTACACGATCTCACACCAACCATTCAAATTCTCCATCCACTGAAGACCTCCAGAAGTAATTTCTAATCCTGCGATTAGTAGCGCTCATGCTCAGATGAGCTGCAGGTGCAACTTCTAGACTTCTTTGCCCGACACACTCTGGTGGAACCATCTTATTATCTGTTACTACCAACCCATCTTCTAAAGACAACTCATCAGCAAACTTACTAGGAGATCGAAAATAAACATCAATAGTAATTTTTTCTCTCGGCCAACCAAACTTTACAAGAGTCATGAATTGATTTAAAGTAACATCTTCTGGCAGACAATTGTGCCACATTGCTATATGTCATGGCTCCCAAGGACCCCATCTGGATTTGCTGAATGTTATGGTGTGCACTGAATTAAGGTATGCAGTGAGTGCTGTGGTGTGTACTTACTTGCATGATCCTTGCATGGTTCCAGCAACCTCCCGAGTTCATGGGTCAGTGTAGTGTGGTGCGGTGCTTTTGCACGATTTGCATGATGCATACACATGCATTCCTCAGGCTGTTGTGCTTTCTCCCAGTTTGCATGACGAACATGTCTGCATGCGTCACACTTATTTTGCTGTGAGTTTGCAGTACTGTTTCACTTAAAAGCCCATCTCACACAGGTCAATAAATGAGACACACACTCAAAAAGAAATCTCAGATCAATTTAGCGAAATAACAGATTTTTATAAAATTTTAGACACCAAGATCATCGGGACCAGTATTTTTGGAGATAGGAATTTACATAGAAATCGAAAATTCAGTTGAATAAAGTTTTTTGAGCTATGATACTTGAACGCAGTAATGTTATCCTATTGAAGAAACATTCACTTCATAGAAATACTTGCAAATGTTTTACAAGGGCTTAGGGGCCAAGATTCAACATTCAACTATACTAATATACTGCCTAAATAACTGAATAACATATCCACTACTCAAATTACTTTATATTTATACTATACTAATTTTCAACACTAATCCTTTATGAGTTCCGGAGTGGCGTGCTACTCACCAGAAAAGCGCTTCAACATCCATCAAGGGTAACAAGTGCTATATGAATGCAAATCTTTCTTCCCCTTATATCCATCCGCTATCCTTCTCACTCCAAGTAACAGACTAATATCCACCACTGAAATTACCTCATATTTCACCATTTTAATTCACCACTAATCCTTTATAGGCTCCCTGAATAGCATGCGTCAACAAGCGAGCGATAAATAAATACAAAACTTTGTCCTACTCTATCCTTCTGCTATCATTCCAAATCCAAATACTGACTAACCTATCCACCACTTAAAATGTACTTGCATGTTTCACTATACTAATTCAACACTAATCCTCTGTGGGTCCCGGAGTAGCGTGCTACCCGCCGAAAAAGCGCTTTGACGCCTCGTCAGGGGTAGTAAGCGCTATATAAATGCAATTACAATACAATAAATGCAATTACAATATCCCTCCCTGCAATCAAGGCCTCCACTAGGCCATTAATAAAAAGGCAAAAGAGGGTCGGGCCAACAAGCAACCTTGTCATACACCTCTGTCTATTGATATGGGATCAGTAAGCTCAGCATTTTTTCCATGCCTAATTTGGGCAAAATTACATTTTTGGAGCCGTTTCAGTATTATTGAACCTCCAGTTCAATAATGCCATCATTTTGATTTTTCTTGAAAATCTGTGTCAACTCACCTCTAATATTAAGTGGGACATTGAATAGTAATATTTTTACAGGGTGTAAATAAAATTCTTGAGCCTACTCTTTTAATTTTGAAATGCAAGTTTGAATCTTTATTTCCAATGGAGATCTCTAACTGAATTGACCAGTCTGACTGGAGATTTAACACCTGGTCTAATAATCATATAAAAATCAGCCTGGTGTCACAATCCTAGGTCATTAATTCCTTTGTGGCATTAAAGCATTACTTTGTGGGTTGGGTTCTCAAAGCAAATATCTTCACAAAAATGTCCAACAAAATGATTTCTAATACCCTCAAAAGTAGTTATAACAACAGCTGGGGGTAATAACCACTTATTTGATAAAAACTCTGTACTTTTCAAAATAAATAATTGCTATCCGCGCTCTACAAGAACAAGTTATTTACTTTTGTTAATGCCTTGTCTGGTAAAGACTATCTAGTCGCAGATTCCGTACATCAGAATTATCGACAGCCATGATCTGATATTTTGGAGCAGTACCCCTGCCAGTGTGCAGGGGTACTGCTTGAAAATATGGTGGTGGTCTTTGGCTACACACTGGTGTCTTCTGCACTGGCAGTGACATGCGTGGTATCTATACAGGCACCACCTCGGCGCGCTGTCAGTTCAATTTCACAACGTTCCAGACCAGGAGCCCAGAGCGACAATCAAGGCGGACTACTGGTGCAAGTTTCTAAGGCCCTTTTCAAGGGGTATCCCTCATCCTTTGATTAGGGTGCATAGCTGGTAAGATGGGACGGTCAGTAAGGAATCTGCAGCTGGGTGGAGTTTCTACTAGATAAGGAGTTTCAGAAGGGAAGTAACTTGTTCATCTGATAGAGACTTTGAGCCGCAGATTCCATACCTTAGGAAAGATACACAAGCAATGCCTCCCTACATGGGAATTTGCAAACCCAACTTAGACTAGATAGTTTTGCAGGGCCAAAAGGGCAAAATGCCCATCTTGCTGGACCCGACTGTCCATGCAATAGTGCTTAGTAAGCATGTGCAAGAAAGCCCATGTTGCATCCTGACAGATGCCCAGGACTGGAACTCCACAAGCTAATGCAGTGGTTGCAGCTTCTGCACAGCCTTCCCTTTCTTGGCCCCGATGTACCCTACAAAGAGTTGGTCATCCACCCAGAATTCATTTGTGCAGTCAAGGTGAAATGGCAACAGTCTCTTTGGGGCCAGATGGGGAGTTACTCCTTTTCCTCAGAGGGATGAACTGGGGTAGTTAAGGTACGCAGGGTGATGGTCTGCCTACGTGAAAAGCAGTGATTATCTTTAGGAGGAAAGGGATAAAAGTCCAGGGAACCAGTTTGTCAAGGAAGAAAGTAGTATAGAGAGGATAAACCGAGACTTCCTGTTGACCCTCCTGAATGATGTAATGGCCACCAGAAAGGCAGTCTTGATGATCAATAACCGAAGAGGGCAGTTGTACAACGGCTCAAAAGGCATGCACATCAGGAAAGTGAGGACCAGGTTCAAATCCCACAAGGGTAGGATGAATGACCTGCGGGGAAATGTGTTGCAGACCTTTGAGAAATCTTCTCACAAGAGGTGATTTAAATAAGAAAGGTTGGTCCGGCAACTGGAACAATGCAGAAATGGCTGGAAGATAGTCCTTAGCTGTGCCCAGAGTAGAGCCCTGCTAGGCCAAAGAAAGAACAAATAAAAAGACCTGAGAAAAAGGAACAGATAGGGGATCAATATTTTTCGATACACACCATGCCACAAATTTGTCACAGAGGCACGGGTATACCGTTTTTGGTGGAGGGGCACCTGGCTGATAGAAAACATCAAAGATTACAGGAGGAAAGTTGGAGGATGTCAACTTTCACCGTACAATTTCCACAAATGAAGACTGAGTGTGCACAGGTTCGGACGCAGGACCCGTAGCCCCTCCTCCCCCATGTTGCTGTGACAGAAGATTCTCCAAAAGAGGCAGCTTGACTGGAGGACTGATACTCATCCTCAAGATCTTGGGATACCAGACTCTAAGTGCCCACCAGGAGCCACAAGAATAACTTGAGCAGGTCATTTCTGATCTTCTTGAGAACTCTGGGCAGGAGTAGTATTGGCGGAAAGGCATGCAGGCCAGAGTTCCACTCAAGACGAAAAGCGCCTCAGAGAGAGAGCCACCTTAGAAACTCCACTGCACAGAACTGCTGACATTGCGCATTCTTGGCGGTGGCAAACAGATCTAACCAACCCTTACACCACTTCCGGAAGGAGGCTCCAGTCATGATCCACTAGGCATCGATGGCTCAGTTTGCCCGCCCTGGCATTCAGACAGCATGCCAGGTGTTGAACCACCAGGGAGATACCCTGGTGTTCCAGCCATGTCCAGAGACGCAGTGCCTTTGACAAATGGTCCCAGACCGGCCCTGCTGGTTGCAGTACCACACGGCGTGGTGGTGTCGTAGAACTTGATGGCGGGTTGAACGGCCTACAATGCCAAACAATAGGATGCACAAGGCTATCAGGCCCAGGTGCCTCAGAGTCTTTCTCACTGAAATTCAGGCTAGAACTGAAACATAACAATCATATCTTGAATATCCCATAATCGCCAGTCAGGAGGATAAGCCTAACATTCTACAGTGTCCAGAACTGCTCAGATGAAAGGGAGCACCTGAGAGGGAGTCAGATTTGATTTTGGGACCTAGATAGTGAAGCCCACCAAGTGTAAGAGGTTCGCCATAGTCTGGGGGTGGAAGACGACTGCATGGGTGAGCTCATCTTCAGCAGCCAATTGTCGAGGTAGGGGGATGACTGGAACCCCAGACCTCCACATGTGTGCTCTAACCACCTCCATCGCCTTCGTGAACACCCAAGGGGCACTAGGGGAGCATGGTGAATTGAAAGTGCTTCTGTCCCACCGTGAACTGAAGGTAACATCTGTAAATGGGCAGGACGGGGATGCAAAAATGTGCATCCTGCAATTCCAGTGCCAGCATACAGTCTCCTGGATACAGGGCAGCCAGAACTTTAGAGAGTATGAGACTTTTGGATTTCTCCTGTTTGAAAAAGAGATTGAAGAGGCACAGGTCTAGTATAAGACAAAGATCTCCATCCTTCTTAGGCACCAGAATGTAGCAGGAATAGCATCCGTGACCTACTTCTGATGCAGGCACCCTCTCTAAAGTTGTATACACAAAAGAAGCTACCCTGAATGAAAAATGACCAGGAGGTTGAAAGGTACTCGGTAGAGTACCGGGCATCTCACAAAAAGTGAAGGACTGTCCTCACACACCACCAGGTGTCATGCTTCATCATTGGCAGTCCTCGCTCTCTAGAAACTCGGTTTGGTAGAGAGCAGGCCTACACCTGGAGACACGGAGGCACTTCTAAATCAAAGTCGGGGGCCCGTGAAAGTGAGTGATTATTATTTAAAAACCAATGTAAATGCCAAAATGCATTTATTTCAACAGGCAACTACTTGGTATTAAAATGAAAAATGGGGAATTAGTACCCCATCACCATAGTGATTAAAGTCGTCGACATTCTTCTGCTGACATCTCCTCGTAGGGCTCCTCGCTGAGCCCTACGTTGTTTAATCTGTACGTAAGGCCGCTAGCTGAGGTTGTCAAACAACAGGGTATGACCATGGTGTCATATGCCGATGACACCCAGCTAGCGGTCACGATCAGCGGGGATGCCGAAGTTGATGCCCCCAGGTTTCAACAAGGACTGCGGGCGGTCGCCAGCTGGATGACGTCCAACTGTCTCCAGCTGAACGCTAGTAAGACCGAGGTCATGGTTCTTGGCAGACAGCAGGAACTGTGGGGAGAGAGATGGTGGCCGGGGGATTTGGGACCTGCTCCCATCCCAGTCGCCGAGCTTAAGAACCTCGGGGTCTGGCTGGACCCCTCCCTCTCGTTTGTGTGTCACACCAAACGCACGGCCGCATGTTGCTTTGGCATCCTGCGCGGGCTCCGTCCTGTGCTTAAGTTCTTCGACGCTCCTACCAGGCAACTCATGATCCAAGCTACTGTCATCTCTAGGCTGGATTATGCGAGTTCCTTGTTGGCCGGGTTGAATCAGGCTGAGATCCGGCGCTTACAGAGGATTCAGAACGCCGCAGCTAGAGCGGTGGTAGGCCTCCCAAGATTCTGTCCTACTTCCAGTACCCTGCGGTCACTGCATTGGCTCCCGGTGGCCCAGCGGATCCAGTTTAAGGTCCTCTGCGTCGCCTATAAGATTCTGAAGGGGTCCCCAGCAACGATCCTCTTGGTCCTTATGGCCAACTACATTCCAGTGCGACCCTTAAGATCTGCTGACCTTGAACTGGCCGTGGTGCCGCGCTTCAAGCGGAGTAGGGCTGGTGGACGCTCGTTTCGAGTGCGCGCAGCTGTCCTCTGGAACTCTTTGCCCCCAGCGATTCGCGCTATGAGCGATTTGCTCTCCTTTCGTCGTGCGGTGAAAACCTTTTTATTTCCTTAGTGTGTATACATATGTCTGTTCTTTTGTTTAGTTGTGTTGTGCAGCTGCCTTGTCGGGCGCCAGGACGCTCCTTAGCTGGAGCATCTGTGCGCCAAATAAAAACGCATAACATAACATAACATAACATAACATCTGGAAAGAAGAGCGAACACAATTTAGGCGCACGGCGAGAGATGCACCTTGACGTAAGTGTGACTACAGGGGTCTCTCTTTCACCCTTCTCCCATCGGGTATTTAGGAACCTCCATTAGGGCCTAAGGAAACTCTTTCAGTTAGAGTCTGACTCAGGTAAACCTACCCAGTGGTAATTTCGAGCCAACTTTGGTAAGATAGGAGCCCACATTCTTTTTCCCGTCCTGATGAATGCAGCTGACACCTTGGGCCATTGGGACAGAAACATGTCGCCAACTTTAATCACTATGGTGATGGGGTACTAATTCCCCCATTACCCATTTTTCATTTTAATACCAAGTCGATGCCTGTTGGAATAAATGCATTCAATTTAACATATATTTTCGGTTCTATCCATGGAAAATGTGATGCACATGTGCACATCCAGCGAATGCGATGCCCTTTCAGTTGATGCTGAATGGTTGGAGGTAAAAGATTAATAAATAATGTGTTTGCTCAAGTGGAAAGCCGAGGGCACTTGGGGCATGAACATTGGGTAACTGCACAGGGTGACCTTGTAGTTTGTTAAGTGCAGATATGGGTCCTTTATAGTGAAGGTCTGATGCTTCCCCTAACTCTTTGATGATATCAGAAGCAGGAGAAGAGCTATTTCCTCGTGAAATGTATGAGATCCACCCAATGGATAGGACAAAGAGTGCCAGGCATGAGCAAACTGGGCACTGTATTCAACTCCCTTGGCACCAGAGAGCACCGAACTGGAAATCTCACAATGAGTCCTTCATGAACTGTTTTATGGTCAATTGAGCAAACAAGGCTGAAGCATTATCAGACCTTTTGAAACCTGCTATCACGCTAGATTGACTCTTTAGACCTTCCTTGAATATGTGGGAAAAGTTTGGCAATATTTGGTACAACTGTATTAAAATGGGATTTAGTCCCTTTCTGTTGTACCTCAGGCAGAAACACTTCCACTTTGCCTTGTAGGCCACAGTTGTCTTAGGTGTGGACCCTTTTAGCAGTATTGCCCACAACTTGCCAATATGTCCAAATGGCTGCACTTGGGGTCAGGTACCAAGCTGTCATGATCTGTGATTTCAAGTTGTGATATAAGAATCGTTTGTTATTCCTGGAGAGGAGCTTCAGGTGAATCTTCAGTGGTACAAGAATACCCTGAGCCAGACATAGTAGGTATGTGTACCAAAACTGGCATGGCGATGCTGGAGCTATCAATATCAGCAAAGATTATCCTGTTTTGACATTCTAAAGAACACTAGAAATATGGCAAAGACATTCAAGTAATCAATAGGCCTGCAGCCAGGTTGCCAGTACCTGCTTGTGTATTTGTTATTCTGCAGTGTAGCAAACAGTGGCAAGTCTTCTTGCCACTCGGTTTGTTATTGCCCAGCCCCACAGTAGTTGTGCCTCTTCGGCCAGGGTGCAGTATGTCATACATACATGTCTGGTGATGTAAAACATGGAGGTTTTGTTATCGCTTCTGATTAGAATTACCTAGCTCACTAGCCATTGTAGAAATACTTGAAGATCTATCTGTATAGCACACAGCTATCCAACCAAATGCCTTTCGAGGACAGCTCCTGTAAGTGACCTTAGGAAAAGGTTAAAAATGTGCGAATTATAGGGCCACAATTATCATTATTTCAAATAGAGTTTACCTATTTGCGATTCTCTGCGAATAGAAATTAGGTAATAGCTATTTGAATGTATGAAACACCATGACAAAGTGTCGCAAATCGACCTACCTCTTTAATATTAACGAAGCAGGTCACAATTTGCAATCCATTAGGAATCTCTAGAATCACAGGGATAGTGGCCTGCTGGGGTCATGTTTGTGATTGTTTTTAAATAAAGCAATCATTTACTTTTAAATACAGCCCGTTTTCCTTAAAGGGAAACAGGTTGCGTTTAAAAAAGAAAAATGTTTTCTTTTCATTTTTCAAGAGCAGGCGGTGGTCCATGGGACCACAGTCTGCTCTTAAAAAGCATTTTTACGAACATTCACAAAGGAGAAGGGGTCTCTTAGAGACTCCTTCCCGTTTGCGACTGGGTTACCACCTACTTGAAGGAGGTGGTAAAAGGTAAAATGCAAAAGTTTTGCGACGGCATTTCGCAAAACATTCCTACAGAGCGCTGCAATTCGGTATTAGGAAGGCACGCCCTAAACACTCACCTTCCCAATAACAAACCGGTATGTATTCACAATTCCAAACTGCGATTCGGTGACATGTCACCGAACCGCAAATTGCAATTCATACATACCAAAATGCATTTTACCATTCGTTTGCAAGTGGTAAAATACATGATACATGTGGCCCAAAGTCAGTATAACAAGACAGAGGAAACTTTTCCAAGGGCTTGCGCATACACGACGTGCAGTATTAGTCTAGGCTATAGTGGCATCGACGTGTAGTAGATCGCTCAGCATTTGCACTTCATTAGCTTAAGTTTGAGTTGTTTCAAATGAGGTGGATGTGCTACAGAACAAAATAATTATTTGGCATATGACCATTGTGAGAGGCTGGCCTGGTATATATGATGTACACTTTTGTAAGTGGACACCTTCCACCAGTCTAGACAACCCTTATGGTGATTTAAGAGGTCTTAGACAACCTTAGAAAGCTCTCGGAGTGGTAGCAGTGGACAGCAGCCTTCAGGCTTAGTCCAGAAGGAGTGTAAAGCAGCTTGTTTTACCAGAATGCAATCTTACAGTATAGATTAAGTGAAAAGAACCACACAAAGTATTTATAAAAATATGTAATTATTATAGAATACTCTCTAGAATGTTCAAGTATCTCCAACACAGCGATAAACACAATGCACACAATACTTTAGCAAAGAAACACAGTAAATACCACGAAATACACAGTGGCCCCAGGGGGGACCAAACCATATAAGTGGTATTAGAACCACGACTCGAGTCAAGACAGTGTCAAGAGGACGTAGATTTGCTGGAACCCCAAGGAACCACCCAAGGTGAGTAGATAGGGACCCCACGGAGAGCGTGTGCAGTGTGGTAACACAACTGCGTGCTCCGTACAAGCCTATGTGGAAGTCGTGGTTGGATTTTTAAAGATTAAGTACCCTTCCCAGGGGACACGGAAGAAACCCTGTGGAAGACAGAAGGTTGGAGAGCCATCCCACCTGTGGATACCATAGAACCCACGTTAGCTACACCAGGGAATTCGAGTGGATACGTGTGAAGTGGTGTTGGAAACCGCAGTCGAACCCAATGGAGGACTTCAGGAAACTGCTGCTGCTGGAAGAGGAAAAAGTGTCTGTGGGAATCCAACCGTGGATTATTGAAGAGGAGTACCCGAAAGCAGAGGGGACAGAGTCCATGTCACTCGGGAGCGACCAGGAGACTTGGAAGACGAATGCCCTCCGATGTCGGGTGCCTCAGGAAAGATGACGGTGACCTTGACTCTGCAGCTGTGATTACCAGGCGATGCTGAGGAAAACCAGGACCCAGAAACAAGCTGTCCCACGAAGGACATAGAGTGCTGAGGGATCGGTGTCTGGTGGGAGCACCAACAAGCATTGGAAAATGCAACTCGTGCAGGACATCAGGAAGGTGCACGGTTACAACCATCAAGGTCCAGGAGACTCACCAAAAGCAGGGGAGTCAGGGCAGGCTCCGAGCAATCAGGGGAGCCCAAGGAAAACAAAGGTGACCCTCAAATGGACCCACAGGCCGGAGGCACAGGAGTCGCAAGAAGACCTCGAGCAGCTCACTAAAAGGAGCAGGCCACGGTGCTCACGAGGCAGTGTGGCTGAAGATCTTGGTAGAAGTTGCCAGAGGTTGGGGCAACTTGGAGCCCGATGCACTTGACACAAAGTTACCAACAAGCATTTGCACTTGCAAAAGTACGCAGTGCACAGGGTCTCGGTTAATACAGCCCCTACAAGGGTTTCTGACCTCAAACTCGGTGAGAGGACAGCTCAGGCCTCGAGGGACATAGAAAACCACCATCTGTGTTGTTGAACCCTTCGGAGTCCGCAGGAGCTCGGGATCAGCAGACCGGTCAGCAGTGTTGAGATGCCTGCAAATGCAGGGAAGTGACTAGTTCACTCGAAGGGAGATTATCTTCTAGTGTATTGGATGCTCCACAGGTCCTAGACGAATCCTGTATGTTGCACAGGCACAGACGATGCAGCAGACTGGAAGGGAGATGAAGTCTGGCCCAACGAAGTCCAGACTGCCCAGACAGTAGAAGTGTAGTGGTTTCAGTTCTGAATCTTATCCCACGACAAATCTAGGAACCTACACCCAGGTAAGCCCTTAAGTACCCTAGGGAAAGGTTTGGGAAGATTCAGGGGATCCTCACAGGGGAGGGTCTGGACAGGGGGGGGGGTAGGTTACTCCCATTTCCTTTGTACAGTTTCGCTCCAGAGCAGGGGCCAACGGCTCCCAGAATTGGTGACTATGCACAGGGACACCTAATGTGTCTCTCAAGCAGACTTTAAGGCGCTGACAAGCGCACCCACCTGGTCCCAAAACACTAAATCCTGTCTGGTAGGTGGTCACACCTCCCTGTGACAGGATGCCTATGGTTCCACCTTCCTCTGCTAGAGCTTGGCTCAGCAGCAGGAGGGCAGAAATATGTCTCTGGTCGGCAGCAACCATTTTGTGCTGCCCCGGACGAGAAGGTTGGCACCAGGAACACTGGAAGCCTAACGGAGGGCTCTGCCAGTGCTTGGAATCATACCTCCCACACCGTTTACAATGTGGGGGTATGATTCCAACATGTTTGATACCAAACATGGTAGGATTCGTTGCAGCCATTTTCGAAATAGTCATCGCGTAATTATGCGGTGCCCCTCTATATAGCATATGGGTGCTTCACTGACAACCCAGGAGAATGGACCCCATAGGCTGGAGGGGTGTCCTGCTCATGCAGGGGCACCCTCTCACTTAGAACCAAGCACCCTGCCTTCAGGATTGCAAAGGCCTGCTATTGGGGTGACTTATAGGTTTTAAGTCCAGGGACCCTTAAGTAAGTGGTGCATGCACCAACGTACACAGCCAGCAATGGCAGGCCTGTAGTTCCATTTTGAATGGACTCTCATGAGTGGCATAATACGTGCTTCAGCCCATGGGAGACCTCTGGGGTACCTATGCCCTGTATACATGGGTACCATTTCTTTTTTTTAATATCTCTATTACATTTTCTTATTTTCTCATTACAATCAAATCAGGCATTGGTATAATGCACTTACATACAAAATCAATATCACTATGACATTATATGTGTAGTTCCAGGTATTACCATTTAGTGAGCACAGCGTAATTTACCTCTAGCTCTCAAAAGGTAACGTGCATTAGCAGTTTGATATAGGTATACAATACCTACGTGTACTGTCGCATCTAAATGAGGGGCAGGACATGTCTATCGTATAGGTCTTCATCCTACAATAATAGATCAGATATGAACATGTCTATTAGCTCAATGTCATACAACTTGGGATCAATACAATCGTTGAACAACAGCAGACAATAAGGCACAGGTGATAGGAAGTGAACCATTTCCCTGATTGCAAGATATCCTTATTTCTCAACTCGTGAACCGTAACTAGGAAACTAAAAAAGAAATACAAAAGAAATGGAGATATCAGGTACATAAAAGAAAAAAAATGAAAAAACACGTAGCTAGTGCGATGTGTGCTTTCAGAGTATGGTCATGTCGAGAGTCGCGCGCAGCGTGGATGACCTGGGTCGCTGTTCTTAGTTGGTATGTAATTGTGTGGGTGCCAAGGCATCATGCATCTAGGACCGCTTCTATGCAGCATCATGAAGGAGTGTGGGGACATTGCCTAGTCTAACAGTCATGTCAGAGGGCGCCCCGTGTACACGGCCCATTCACTCCACACTGGTATCACTAGCCGTGCTAGTTTGTACAAGAGTTTTCAAGATGCTGTCCTATGCCTGTGCGATGGGAAACGTACACAGCCCAGCCGTTTCTTCTCTATGAAGAATGGTGCTCTCCGCCTGTGCCCAATTTTCCAGAGATTTTAACCAATGGGGCGGCTCCGGAGGGACTTTATGTTTCCATCTCTTGGTTATCAGCCGTTTTGCAGTGATTAAACCTAGGTCACAGAATCTGGAGCTTACTTTGTTGGCCTTCGTACGTTTGTGTAACCCCAGGATACAAACCTTCCATGCATGTGACACTTCGGTATTAATGCTACTGGTGAGAGTTGCTGTTATTTTACGTCAGTAGGAGTGAAGCAGGGGGCAGGACCACAGCATGTCTAGTAGGCGGCATCTTGGGCAGGCAGTGGTGGCAATGTTAAAATATTTATTAATTTTCTCTGGCGAGAGATAAGCCCTGCGTATTATATACGTTTGTATAAGTTTGAAACGGGAGTTGCGTGGCCAGGACATGTTCCCAGTCCCTATCCTTCCAGGGCTGACCTCTGTCTTCAGCCCATCGCGCCCGGCGTCTCTGTGGTGGTTTTAACACGTGTGTGAGGAGGGCCTACACTCACCAGTGAATCACATGCGTTCGTTCCCCCATCACATGCAGGTATTGCAGAAATTGATGTGTTTGTGGCTCAGTTGTCAAATCTCCCCACTTCTGTGTCAATGTCCTTATGATGGTTGCGGGTAGGAGGAACTGACCCACTGGCAGGCCAGTATCCACTGTCAAAGTTGCAAAGGGCAACAAGGTACCATCCGCGTATAGGTCCCCCAGAGTCTCCACTCCTGCCTCAGTCCAGAGCGTCAGCGCCGCGTCCGCTACAAAGTCTCCGCCCCGGGGCGTACCGACCAGTGGTAGTATGGGGGCATAGGGAATAGTGTCTTTTGTAAGTTGTAGGCTCCTTCGGTAGCATCTGTGGGCCAACTCAATATGCAACTGTGTCGGGCGGGGAGATTTCGACAGTGGGTGGAATAGGCAATAGATCTGTGTCTGTGTCCATGAACACGACGCAGTGGCAGTATCTGCCAGGTTCTTGCCGCTTAGCCACTTTGCAACCCACTGCAAATGCGCAGCTAAGTAATAAAATTCTAGATGAGGAACTGCCAAGCCCCCGCATTCCGGTGACGCATATAGTTTCTGCAGCGCTATTCTGAGCTGTCCTGTATTCCACACTAGACCTCTGATCAACCCCTCCAGCTCCCGAAACAGCCGCACCGGGACATACACCGGCATATTTGCAAAGTAATACAATAGCCTGGGTAACACTATCATTTTAGTCAGGGTGATGCGACTCATCACATTTAGTGGCAGAGTCTTCCAAAATTGTATCTGCGCCCGTATGGAGGAGACAGCGCGCAGCAGCTTGCCCTCCAGTATCTCCGCAGGGGATCTGTAGACGTATATGCCCAGATATCTAAACACTGTTGGGTACCAGGCAGGTGCCGTGCCTTTGATTGTTACTTCAGTTGCGTCCACATTCTCACTAAAAGAGTAAGCACCCGACTTGGCCCAGTTTACCTTACGGCCTTAGACTTCCTTAAACCTACGAAATATGTTAGATATAGCTGGCGGTATATCATGTAAGTCCCTCATGTACAGCAACAGGTCGTCAGCGTATAGGGACACCGTGTAGAAACCATCTTCCAGGGATATACCCCAGTCTGCTCCACTTACTCGCAGAAGGGCCGCCAGAGGTTCCATGGCAAGGGAGAAAAGCAATGGGGACAATGGGCATCCTTGCCTAGTTCACCGTCTGACCCTGATTGTATCAGACATGAGCTTGCCCATCCGGGCCCCTACCATGGGTCGCTGGTACAATAGCTGCACCATTTGTAAGTACCCATCCCCTAGCTCGTATTTACGCAGCACCGCTGCAAGATAAGGCCACTCCACTGAATCAAAGGCCTTCTCCAAATCCAATACTAAGCATCCAGATCGTGGCTAGTTCTCCGTTGTGTATTTCTGAACTCTGAATAGCCTACGGATATTGAGAGAGGTGCTCCTGGTTGGGATAAATCCATTCTGATCACTGTGGACTAGGGCTGGTACAAACAGGGATACACGCGTACAAACAGGGATACACGCCTAGCCAGGGCGGAAGCAAGAATTTTATAAACAGTGTTTAGCAAAGCCAGTGGGCGATAGGAACCAAGATTTTCTGGGTCTCTGCCTGGCTTCAGGAGAGAGATCAGCGTTGCCTCATTCTACGTTAGTGTAAGGGCTGAGTCATCTAGGGCCGCTGTAAACACCGCAGCAACTTCGGTAATAATGTATTGGGGTAGGCCTTAAAAAATTCAGCCTGTAGCCCATCCGGACCCGGGGACCTGCCATTCAATAGAGGGAATATACTATCACGCAATTCGTCTGGTAGCAGTGGAACTCCCAGCTCGTCCTGCTGATGCTCTGTCAGCCGCGGTAGTGTCAGGGCAGATAGAAACTCCTGTATGTATGCGTCTGTGGCTCGCAGGCAGGACCGATACATCGCGGTCCTGCCTGCTCCACGAAGGCTTCATGTATGTCTCTCTGGGTATGAACCGTGATGCCCCGTGTGTTTCGTATAGACGTCACAGGTGTGGTGACTGTGTCTTGTCGTATTAACAACAGCCTGCCAGATGCATCTCCCATGTGATGGTTGCGTGCCGAGTGTGCTGCGTAATTCAAATTGCGGAGTCGGTCAAGTAATCTGGAATGCTCCCCCCTGATTCGCACCAGCGACCCAGTGTCATTTTCCACAGCCTCCCCCTCCCTCTGGAGCAGGTCATTTTCAAGATGTGTGAGCTCAGTCTCCAGTTATCGGCATATTCCAGCCTGCATACCAAAATACTCGACTCTGACCACTACGTTAAACGCATCCCACTCTATTTGGGGCGTCGTTGCAGTGCCAGTATTCTCCTCAAAATAATGTAGTATATGCGTGGCTAGCAGGCTTCGGAAGGGCTCATCTAACAGTATGTCTGGCTGCATCCGCCAAATTGGGTTAGGTGGCCGGGGGCGCTCCCACAAGACCTCCATTATGTGCGGGTTATGATCCGAATGCGTCCGTCCTGAATAATAGACCACGAACACGTGTGGAAGCATGTACCGGCCTAATCGTACATGTAAACCGTGTGCACCAGAGACGTAAGAATACACCCTGTCATGTGGATTACGGTGTCTCCAAATGTCCCTGAGCCTCCACTGCCCCGTCCAGTTAGTCAACGCCTTCATAGCAGTATGTGTGGCTGAGCCCGGAAGGGGCGGGAAAGAGCAACCAGCGTGGCGTCTAGGACGATGTTGTAGTCCCCCCCCAGAAGCATAGGAACATCATGCCATGGCGCTAAAGCGCGCGACATATCATCAAATAGGCTGCCTGGTCGGTGTTGGGAGCATACAGTGATTCAATCACTCCCTGCCTGCCATCCAGAGTGCCTCTCACCACCACGTACCTGCCTTCTGTGTATATCAACGATTGAGTAATTTTAAGTGGGACCCCTGGTTGCACCCAGATTAGTGCATATGCCGAATATCCCTTGGCATATAATTGGCCTCGCCAGCGGCGATGTAAGCATTGGATCTCCGACTTGTTCGAGTGCGTCTCTTGCAAGAGAGCTATTTGTATGCGGTGTCTCTTGAGGTATGAGAATATCTGATACCTACGTGACGCATGCCCTGCACATTCCATGTGCCAATTTTAACTGCAGCCATGCTTGCAAAAGTACACAAACCCCCCACACCTCCCTAGCAACCCATCGGACACACCCAGTATACATGACCCCGCTGAGCACAACCACCCCTACCCGATGACTCATGGCATTTTTCGACAAGCTAAAAAGATGTACCATAAAAGATATCTCATAACAAACCAATACAATGACATAAACATTAAAGAAATACCAGAAGGGCGATGGTGCAACCAGCAATCGTCCAAACCCTCTGAAGAGGCAACAGTCAAAACGACCAGGGGGGGTAGGCTGCGTATGACGTACAGATAATCAACAATTTATGAGTCCCATGTTCCAGAAGCTCCCCATCTCCAGACATAGTACACTATAATGTAAGCAGACTTCGCCCCCAGCCCGGGGACCCTCTCCAGGCCAACGGTATACACTGGCGCCGACACAACCATGACAGAGTATAAGATCAAACCCCTCCCTCCCCCCCAATAACATGATGGCAATCACCACTTCGTATGTGACTCAGTGGCCGAAGTGAGGCCTCCATGTATGTACACCACATTAACTACTGGATACATTTACCGATATTTCACACTACCACCGCTAGTAGTCCAATCAAGGATACAGTCCAGCAACGTTCATATGATGCCATCAGCTGTCTGAGGAGTAACGTCCGGTTGCTCAGTCGAGTCCTGCGAATTTAGAAGACCATACACCTGCTCATCATCACTGGGCAGGTCCCATTGGCTCGAATTCGATGCATCCTCAGCCACCAAAGAACCACTGATTTCTGCCACTGCCTGCAAGGCATCCCGTTGGCCACTGAGGATTACGTCCGCGTGTGGTCCCACCGACGGGGAGGGCAGCGTTCGAGTTCCTGTCGATTTTCTCTCTCTCCGACGGCGGCGGAAGGGGCCCCTAAATTTCGGCAAGGCGGCCGACACGGAGTTGTCTCGAGGTCCCGCGGCAGTGAAGCTGTCCAGCCAGTCCTCTGCTTCCTCTGGCGTGGCGAAGAAGTGTTTTTGTCACTCGTCACTAACTGCAAGCGTGCGGGGAAGAGCAGTGAATATTTCAGGCTGTGCTGTAGAAGACGTTTCTTCACGGCCATAAAGGAGTGTCTTTGCCGCTGTACCTGGATGGTGTAGTCCGAAAAGAACATTATTTTGTGGTTGTTTACCTGGATGTCTTGCAGTTTCCTGGTTTCCTGTAGGATGGAGTCCCTATCTCTGTAGTTGAGAAGTCGGAGGAGCATGGGCTGTGGGTTCGACCACATGGGGGGTCTTACAGGGACTCTGTGTGCGCGTTCTATGACGAAGTGAGGCGAAAGAGTACCCTCCGGTAAAAGGTCTTTGAGCCAGTTTTCCATGTGCAGCGTAGGCTCCCTTCCCTCCCAGCGTTCCGGCAATCCAACTATACTTACGTTGTTTCTTCGCGCCCGCCCTTCAGTGTCCTCAGACCTGTCCTCCAGGAACTCCACACTGTTGAGCAGGTCGTGTACATGCTTGTCTACCTGGGCCACTTGTGGTGATGTCAGTAAGTACAGTTTGAAGAACGGTAGTGCGGTCTGCTAATTTCCTGTGATCTGCATGTAGATGAGTGAGGTCGATTCCCACCTTGTCGATCTTGGATTCCAAAGAGGTACGGTTCTAGTTGATATTTTCTTCTAACCGCTCCATCGCTGCAAGCCAACTTACTCTCCGTTTGATCTGCGTTTCCGTGCTTCACCATCTTGTCAGTTCTGAGTTTAGGTGGCGGTAGTGGAGTTTGCGTACCTCCTGTTCCGGTCCATGCCCGGGTGCCTCCCGATATGGGTAAACTGTGTCGCACTCCTGTGCTGTTCTGTATATAGCAGGATGAGAAGGCGATGTCCTTCGAACATGTGCCTCGCTGTAGGGTTCACTCCACTGATAGGAGGATGCAGGTGTGAATAGCAACTGTCTCACAGTCCAGGACCACTGCCACAGGGTACCACCATCTCTCCCAGACGTGCCCTCCGTAGCCCATACTCCAGCTGCAGGTCTCAGTTCTCTTACCCACGGTTCCGCCTCTCGGCCGGACTTCGGTTCCGTTGAGGGGCCGGACTTGTGGGGAGTGTAGATTGGGGCTTCCTGGGGGAGTTTGGGAGTTGTGGTCCGCCTGACAGGACTACTCCCCTTTTTTGGTTCTTATTAATCCTTTGTGTTGCTGGATTTCATTGGCACTGGCATCTGTCACAGTACAAAGGAGAGAAGATCGAGTAATGCGCTTGTAGCGCACTTTATTCATTTACCATTCTTCCAATTCCTTAGAGTGTTGATTCTTATGCCTACTGTTAACTTACAGATACTCCATTTTCGCTGTGTTCATATTGTGCTGCTATCCCTCCACACAGTTCAGCCTGTTGCTTTTGGGGTAAGCCTAGTGCAGATACCTATTCTTAATTATTGGTGAATAGAACACCAGATGGTTATATGCTTTAAATTACAACAGGCATTTCATGGTACCTAGACACCTTGAAGATTCAACACCCCTGTTCTTACAAGATATTGGTCATCTCTTGTAAAAACCAGGTAAATAGAATATCTTCTGGAGGAATATTTACATGTTTGTTGATTGTTGTGCTAACCAAACCATTCTTTTTAGTGCCAGCTTCCACCAGAGAGGGAGATCCGTCCAAGAAGTCCAGTGTCCTAATCTTACATGATATTGGCCATCTCTTGTAAAAACCAGGTAAATAGAATATCTTCTGGAGGAATATTTACATGTTTGTTGATTGTTGTTGTGCTAACCAAACCATTCTTTTTAGTGCCAGCTTCCACCAGAGAGGGAGATCCGTCCAAGAAGTCCAGTGTCTCTTCCCCTTCTTTCCTTGTTTTGTTCCCTCCTTTCCCTCCATATCACCATTGTGTTCTAGTGTTTGATAGACACAATAGGTGTAGGGGGGACGGGGTGGGTCTGACTTCGGTACCTGGCACTCCTGCGGAAACGGCTCCTGGCCCCTTACAGAGCGCGAAGCCCACGTTGATTTTTCTGCCTGAGTGCCATGTCCCAAGTAACCATGGAAGATTTTGCAAATATGTTAGGAAATCTCCAGTTGGAGACCCAAGCTCTTTCCCAAAGGGTTGACGCCTTACAGAGAGAGAAAAGGGCGGATTCTGAGGGAGGAGGAGCAGGTCCCAGCCCTGCATCTCAGGTCATTCACATATCTACCCCTCAAACTGTTCCATTAGCCCCACCTGAACGTTTTTTCGGTGACACCGCTAAGTTTGCTGCATTCATCAGCCAATGCCAGTTGCATTTTATGTGTAAGGCAAGCTGTTTTCCTACTGACCAATCAAAGGTAGCCTTTGTTATCTCATATTTGGGAGGTTCTGCTGCTAACTGAGCCATACCTTTAATAGAGAGGAATGATCCTCTGTTACAGGATTACTCTTCTTTTAACACGAGTTGAAGAAACTTTTTGATAGGCATACTTTCACGCACTCTGCTGATACCGACCTATTGTCTCTCAAGCAAGGAACTAAAGACCTCTCTGTTTACATTACCTCTTTCCAAAGACTAGTAGCAGAGGCAAATTGGCCGAGTGAAAAGCGTAGCGCCCTATTTTATAGGGGATTGCGGGAGGATCTTAAGGACGCTTTGTCCCAGGTAATGGATCCGCCTGATGATTGTCCAGATCTTATTGATTTAGTCGTCAAACTTGACCATAGAATACAAGAGAGAAGGAGGGAGAAGGGGCGTCTTGACACCAAGACATATGTGTATCAAAGAAAGCCTGAGGTTGAAAAAACATCAGAAGAGGTAGAACCTATGCAGATTGGGTCGGTTAAGGGACCTTTGAGTCAGGAACAACGACAACGTCGTGGAGACAATAAGCTCTGCCTATATTGTGGCAAATCTGGCCATTTCCTGAGAAATTGTCCTGTTAAACCATCCCAAACGAAGAAGCCGGAAAACTGATAAGCCCGATACCTTCTGAGACTGGGGTTTCGGGTAGCTCTGGGTTAATAGTCTCTTCCTTTGATACCCTATTGGACCGGCCAAGCCATTTCTTTCTGCCTGCTCGTTTGTTTTTTAAAGGACGGTTGATTGAAGTCCTTATCATGTTAGATTCCGGGGCTACCGGTAATTCATGGATTCTGATTGGGCCACTCTACATTCCATAACATCTACCCCCAAAGAAATCAGGGAACGTGTAACTACGATCGATGGGAGCATGTTGAATTCAGGTCCTATTACTCATCAAACTATACCCATACATTTGACTTTAGTACAAGAACACCAAGAATTTTTGACCTTCGACTTGATCAAGTCCCCACAATTCCCGGTGTTGCTGGGCTTACCCTGGCTTCGCTCCCACAATCCCCAAGTAGATTGGGTTAAGACCACCCTAGAGTTCGTTTCTGAAGCCTGTAAAGAACACATGGGAAGGATAGACACAGATAACATTCTGTCATCTTCCAGTACTTCTGTTTTGCCTCCTGAATATTCCGATTTGTAAGACATTTTTGATGAGGCACAAGCTACAAGTCTTTCCCCACATAGGCAATATGATTGTCGTATAGATCTCCAGACAGGGGCTAAAATCCCTTGCAGCAGAGTCTATTCTCTTACTGAAAAGGAAAATATATATTTGAGAGAATACCTTGATAACATGCTCAAGATAGGATTTATTCGACCTTCTCGTTCCCCGGCCTCTTCGTCTCTTTTTGTTATCCCTAAGAGGGAAGGTGGCTTGAGATGCTGTATCGATTATAGATCATTGAATAACATTACTATCAAGAACAGGTACCCTCTTCCATTGATTTCCTCCCTCCTTGACAGAATAAAGAACGCCACAGTTTTCACCAAATTAGATCTTAGAGGTGCATAGGGTCAAGGAGGGGGATGAATGCAAGACGGCTTTCTGTACCAAGTTCGGACTCTACGAGTATCTAGTCATGCCTTTTGGGCTTTGTAACGCCCCTGCTGCGTTTCAATTTTTTATAAACGAGGTGTTAAGAGATATGCTAGATGACTTTGTGATTGCCTATATCGATGATTTGCTCATTTTTTCTTCATCTGTATCTGAGCATAAGAAACAAGTCCGCAAGGTCTTAGAAAGATTAAGAGACAATAACCTGTATTGTAAACTTGAAAAATGCTTATTTCATGTTCCTGAAGTAGCCCTTCTAGGTTTTATAGTATCATCCACAGGATTGCGTATGGACCCTCAGAAGGTGGAGGCTATTCATCAATGGCCCACACCGCGGTGCGTAAAGGAGGTTCAAAGCCTTTTAGGCTTTGCTAACTTCTATTGCCGCTTTATCAATGGTTTTTCCAAATTGGTGGTACCTATTACGTCTCTGCTAAAGAAGGGGGTCCCTTTTCAATGGTCCTCCGCAGCAGACATAGCCTTTGCAACATTGAAAGCGGCCTTCACACAAGCCCCCATTTTACGCCATCCCGATCCGGCTTACCCATTTCTTGTGGAGGCAGATGCCTCTGAAATGGCTGTAGGAGGCGTCCTCTCTCAGACAGATCCTGAAACAGGATTACATCATCCAGTAGCTTTCTTTTCAAGAAAACTGAACCCAGCTGAAATGAATTACTGTACTGGGGATAAGGAACTATTGGCCATCGAAAAGTTCTTTGAGGAATGGAGGCAATACCTATTGGGCGCTAACCACACTGTGACGGTCTTAACAGACCACCGGAATCTTCAGTTCTTTAAGTCCGCTAGGGCACTATCAATGCGACAGTTAAGATGGACCCAGTTCTTCAGTGAATTTGATTTCATAATCATTTATCGAGCAGGTCAAAAGAATGGCAAGGCAGATGCTTTATCCCGCTTAGGATACGATGCACTTGAAGAAAGCACTACACCTCCTCCCATCATCGCCCCAGATAGATTCATCGGGGGAGTTCGTTCCGAACAGGTGTTTCTAGAGAAGGTAAAGAAGGAACAGGAATCTGACACTATGAAACTGATTACACAAACACATGAAGTTGTCAAGGTGGGGGATTTCTACTACGTGGAGTGTGGTTTGGTTCTTCCTTCTGAAGAGTTACAGGTGCAGGCTCTAAATTGGGGTCATTCCCATCCTTTAGCAGGTCATCCGGGCTACAAGAAGACCATAGCTAATTTGAAGAAATATTTTTGGTGGCCAGGGATGAGTCTGGACACTAAAAAGCATATACAGACTTGTTACGTCTGTGCCCAGAGTAAGGTTTCCCATCAAAACCCCATAGGGTTGCTACATCCATTGCCTACCCCCCAGGTCCTTGGCATACAGTGTCATTAGATTTCATTGTGGAATTACCGCTCACGAAATAACACGTTGTTGGTGGTAGTGGATACCTTTTCTAAATTGGCTCATTTCATACCTCTCACAGGACTCCCTACAGCTAAAACCTTAGCTACAGTGTTTTTGTCACAGGTGGTTAGATTGCATGGACTCCCTTCAGTTCTAATATCCGATAGAGGCACCCAGTTCGTGTCCCGATTTTGGCAGGGCCTATGTGCTCTTTTGTCCATAGATGTGAGGCTCTCCTCTAGCCATCATCCTCAAACTGATGGCCAAACGGAGAGAGTCAATCAATGTTTTGAGCAGTATATAAGAGGCCAGGCGTTACATTCAGTGAAAGAATGGGATGAGATGGTTTGGTTGGCAGAGATGGCATATAACAACAGTCAACATGCATCCACCGATTTCACACCCTATTTCTGCACTTATGGTTATCATCCTCGACTCCTCCCTGGTTCCTCGTCCTCATCCAATCTCTCCTCCCTTGGCTCCACCCCGGCAGCTAGTGACTTGGTGCAGGAGATTCAACGGAATCACACACTCACACTAGATAACCTAGAACAGGCTAAGAAGAGGTATAAGAGGGGAGCTGACCTCCACCGACGTCAGGAGCCTTCATTTAAGGAAGGAGATAAGGTGTGGTTGTCATCTAAATACATCAACATGAAAGGGGCTTGTAAATTCAAAACCCGGTATATTGGTCCTTACAAGATCCTAAAGGTTGTCAATCCTGTGGCCATGAAACTCGAACTCCCGCTTTCCATGAAAATCCACCCCGTATTCCACGTTTCACTACTTAAGCCTGTTGAACCAGGGACCCTTCTGCCTGCAGTACCCCTTCCGGTAGAAGTAGACGATGAGTTGGAATATGAGGTTGAGGCCATTGTTGACTCCAGGAGAGGTAGGAGGAAACTGCAGTATCTCATCCATTGGAAGGGATATGGGGTGGAGGAACGCACTTGGGAACCAGCTAGTCAGGTACACGCACCTAGATTAGTGAGACTGTTCCATAGACAACATCCCAAAAAGCCCAAGCCTGTGGGGGGTTCTGTAGGGGGGATGTACTGTCACGCCTGCCAGTCCGCCAAAGAGCACACTTACTTTGCAAGCCCGTTTCACGATCCTGATGTACAACGGCGCATGCGCGAGGGGATCGGGCAGGACATCAAAGCCTGACCTCCCCGTCACAATTCGCTTCGCGCTCTAGTGTTTCCGTCGCCCTCACGACGCGTCACTTCCGCCTCGCCACTCCTCGTTTACGCTCCTGATTGTGCTTCCTGGTTTAGGCTTCCTATCGGAGCCTGCTTTATGCTGTTTCCCTCGATTCCTAGAAGCCGGCTGATTTACTTGTTGCCGGCTTGTTCCAGACCTTGGTGACGAGCCTTGTATTCGAGGCTATTCCCTTGGCTTTCTGCATTCTCATCATTAGCGGGAAGTTCCAAGATTCCCTTTTTGTTTTTAAGTCCGTTTCACCGCCGGCTATCAGCTCACCGCTTTCCTTGGGGGGTCCTGTTCCTCTTACCCACGGTTCCGCCTCTCGGCCGGACTTCGGTTCCGTTGAGGGGCCGGACTTGTGGGGAGTGTAGATTGGGGCTTCCTGGGGGAATGTGGGAGTTGTGGTCCGCCTGACAGGACTACTCCCCTTTTTTGGTTCCTATTAATCCTTTGTGTTGCTGGATTTCATTGGCACTGGCATCTGTCACAGTACAAGGGAGAGAAGATCGGGTAATGCGCTTGTAGCGCACTTTATTCATTTACCATTCTTCCAATTCCTGAGAGTGTTGATTCTTATGCCTATTGTTAACTTACAGATACTCCATTTTCGCTGTGTTCATATTGTGCTGCTATCCCTCCACACAGTTCAGCCTGTTGCTTTTGGGGTAAGCCTAGTGCAGATACCTATTCTTAATTATTGGTGAATAGAACACCAGATGGTTATATGCTTTAAATTACAACAGGCATTTCAAGGTACCTAGACACCTTGAAGATTCAACACCCCTGTTCTTACAAGATATTGGTCATCTCTTGTAAAAACCAGGTAAATAGAATATCTTCTGGAGGAATATTTATATGTTTGTTGATTGTTGTGCTAACCAAACCATTCTTTTTAGTGCCAGCTTCCACCAGAGAGGGAGATCCGTCCAAGAAGTCCAGTGTCTCTTCCCCTTCTTTCCTTGTTTTGTTCCCTCCTTTCCCTCCATATCACCATTGTGTTCTAGTGTTTGATAGACACAATAGGTGTAGGGGGGACGGGGTGGATCTGACTTCGGTACCTGGCACTCCTGCGGAAACGGCTCCTGGCTCCTTACAGCGACGTGGCAAAAGTCGCTGATTCTGGCATTAATCTGCCCCCAAAACAACCGAGCCATTACTCTTGGCCCTGTGGGCGGAGCCAGACTCGGGGCTCGAGTGGCCACAGTCCGCTCCGTCGGGTCCATGCAGCAGGCAATGACACTGGCGGAGGTGTCACACGGGGCTCGGCGACCCCCAGTCGATATCGCTGTGTTAGGGCGATGTCCTGCGTGTGTCACGCCCAGCAGGTGTCCCTATGGACGACTCAATGCGGAGGAATTAGCCCGTTTAGGGGAGCCTCTTGTGGAGCTCTACCTCAACACGTCCGCCGCCATCACAGCTGTAGCCACGCCCCCCCCCCGGGTACATGGGTACCATATACTACGGACTGACAAGTGTACCCCAGTATCCAATCTGGGATAGGGGCTATTAAAGCGGGTAAAGCTCCTGGACCGGACAGGATCCCTGGAGACCTACTAAAACATGACGTGGATGTATGGGGGCCATACATTAATTTTTTATGCAATTCTATAGTGGCTGGAACATCCATCCCTGATAGCTGGAAAGGGGCAGAAATCGTAACAATTTTTAAAAAAGGAGATCGTTATAATCCGGGCAATTATCGCCCAATTAGTTTAATTGACCTTTTACAGAAGGTTTTTGCCAGACATATTTTAAATAGATTTACAGAATGGATGGACGAGACACAAATAATGTCCAAATACCAAGCAGGGTTCAGACCAAAAGTTAGTACGGTAGATCAAGTGTTCAGGTTCACGTGCATCTGCTGGAAGTATATTAACATAAGAAAGGGCAGCTTGTACGTGGCATATATAGACCTGCGGGCCGCCTTTGACCTCGTCCCACGGAATCTTCTGTGGATTACACTAAGAGACTTGGGGGTCCCAGGCGAGCTACTCAATGAACTCATTCGCTTACACACAGGGAACTATGCAAAAGTAAGATGGGGAAAGGAAGGTGAACTATCAAAGCCCATACCTGTGAGCCGTGGTGTGCGCCAAGGGTGTGTGCTGGCGCCCACGCTCTTTTCATTGTACGTTAATGATATTCCTACTTATCTAAGGGATTGTGACCTTGACTCTCCAAGATTAGGAGATGAGGCAATTACGGCATTGCTTTTTGCCGATGATACAATCCTCACCTCACAGACCCCGAAGGGTCTTCAAAATCTGGTGAATTCATTTTATGGTTACTGTGTAAAGAAGGGGTTGGAAATAAATTCATCTAAAACAAAATAAATGTCAATAAATCCGCAAAAGTCCTTCAAGAAGAATTTGGCCTTAAATAAGCAAAAATTGGAATATGTGGGGAGCTTTAGCTATCTAGGTATTATATTGGATAGTAATTGTTCATGGAAGGGACACCTGACAAAAAGTAGGTTGGCTTTCAAGCAAAACTCTATGCCCATCCTGAAAGTGCACGGAGCTAGCTATTCCAAAGCTATTACGCCGGCACTGGAAGTATTTAAGGCAAAGGCCCAATCAGCTGCACTTTACGGTGCTGAGGTCTGGGGGCATTGTTGTAAACAAAATTTCGAACGGGAAGAGAACCACTTTTTGCGCAGGCTATTAAAAATACCAACTAGAACCCCCGTAGTTCCACTATTTTTGGATCTGGATCTTAAGCGGATCTTAAGCGGATAGATCACCAAGCAACTCTTAGGCCATTGCTGTACTGGGTAAGGTTATGGACAACCCCGGAGTTGTGTAACTATAAAAATGGACTGATAGAAATTACCCAGATCAATGAGTACAAGAAAATTGCATGGTTAAAATATATCGAACTTTGGTGTACCAGGTTAGGGCTGTCCCACTTTTGGGACGAACCCCAGAATATGACACCGGTGTGTAAAAAGGTTCTAAAAACTACCTATTGGTCTTATGTTAACGATGAGCCATCCCATTGTCCATCTACTGGCATATTGACTCAGAAATTTTTGTCCATGAAAGACAATGCAGCATTTGAACCGTTTATGGATGAGATAAGACCACCATTAGCAAAAACCTTATATTTGCAATTTAGATACGGGGTATTACAGACTAATGCTCATACATGTAGATGGGGAGGTAAAAATGAGGATGGTATCTGTACCCTTTGCTCTTTAAAGGCTAAGGAAGATGATGCCCATCTCTTGTTTTTTTGTTCTGCTTATATGTTACCTAGACAGCGTTGGATAAAATCCCTGTGTAAAAATATGGGTGTCAGGTCGTATAAAGAGGCTGAGCGCATCATCAAGTCTAATACCTCTCAACTGGTGGTTTATTGCATAAGCAGGTTTTTATTCAATGCGTATCTTATCAGGAAGCGTCTAGGATACAAATTATAATACAATACTGGAACCTGAAATTCTCATTCATAGCACTAAATAATGCAGAATGCACTGAGTTCACTTTTCGTAAATATTGCCTGATTGTAGAGGTTTTAAACTCAGACTTTTAATCTGGCTTTTTATAGGAAATAACATTTTTTACTGTTTTTCTTGGATTTTATTTAATAATATTTAATTAATTGTTAGATTCAATTGTTACTCTGCCCCACTACATTAATAGCAATGTGTTCATATGATCAATTGTTGCCACGGGTATTTTATATAATTGTATGTGTATGTTTTCCTTGTTTGTACTTCCTGCTTTTATGGCTACATTAGCCGAAATAAAGTCAACTGAACTGAACAATCTGGGATATACCTAAGTACTGAACACAACAATTTAGGGAGAAAGCAGATAGACTGAGGTCCTGATTAGCAGAATCCCAGTAAGATAGTCATAAAGAGAATCACACCCAGCAAAAAGTGGGGGTAACCATTAGAATCAGATCCTACTTTCATACAAACATCTTAAAACAGTTTATAGTTATCTTTAAAAAGTAGAGACTGATGATGGCGAATGATAAAAGCATGTGAATCTATGAAACCTGGTTTACCTTTCAACCCATTTCTCTGCAGACTCCATTACCACTGTCTTCTCAGCAATTTTGAATCGTAAGCCACTGACTGAGCATCAGGCAGGGTTTATCACCCTTTTTAAATTCTGCCTCTTCAGCAGGTTCCACAGCTGATGCCAATTCAAGGTGTCCATTGCCAGAGGAACTTCCTTTAGGTTGAAAGTAATCCTTCTTTTGTTTCCGACACTCAGCCACATTGGCTCCTCACATCAAGAAAATATCCACAGTCGCCTGTTTTTTTCTTTCCTCACGATGCCTGTAACTTATTGCTGATTATATTGTTGTACCACATGAACTTAAATATTTCCAGATGTTTTCCTAATCCGTACTGTGCCATAATGAGACTATCGATCTGTATGCAAATGTTTTTAATGATGCCGGGGAGAGGGGGGTGGGGTTCCCTTTCTGTCTTGTAAGTTTATAAAAAAAAAATTAAAAAAATTTCATCCACAGTCAATCTGGGATTCTCATGATATAGGTTAGGTTCTGCAGAGTACCAAGAACCACATCCCTGAGAGAGCCACATGCCTGTCAGTCATCCAGCAATTATCTGCGCTCACCAAAGGGGATTCGATTTTTCTACTGGGGATCTAACCTGTTGCTCCTACAGTTAAACCTACCAATGGTGTACATCCCTGAAGAATATGTTGAGTGTGCTATTGCCATGTTACAGCTGCAGCACGTCAACCCAGGAGACCCATCCTTACATCCTACCCTACTCACTTAGCTTCTCAGCTCCTCCTTTGTCATATACAGTAGCATCCTGCCTATTAGGTTTGACATTTTCAAAGGAGGTGTGCCTCGTTTCTGAAGGTGTTGGTAAGGATTGTTACACTTCAATGAAGAGGAAGTTCTGAATTTTGTAACTTCAAGAAATATGGTGTCAGCCAGCTTTGGAGGTCTTGCAAGCCACCTCTAGGGATGGGACATAAGCAAGACAGCAGATTTACAACTGGATTATTTTTGTGATAGGGAGTAAGTAAGAGATTTCAAAGTATGAAGTTTAACTCAGAAGTCATTGTTTCAAAGTTAGTGGTTACAACATTTTCATAGTACTAGCAACCACAGATTATGTCAGAAAAGAAAACACATCATTTGCTACCTTTGTCTAAATATTGTAATCGATTAATAACAATTGCAGGCAAGAAGAGCACGTATATTGTAAATTCATACTAGTACTAGATATGTGCTGAATTGCTGGACATATGGAGGTTCTGACCACCGAATTAGGTGATGGTCTGTTGAGTAGCCGATCTGTGCTGCCACTATGTAGGCAGGTGCCGCAGAGTTTTTTCTGGCTATTTACCCACCAAACGACAGATGTCCAATGGCCTGTAGCGAGCGGCCAGCGGGCTTGGATTAAGGATTGAAGGCAACGATGAGTCAACAGAGAGGTCGCACAGGTTGAAAAAAGAACTTTGTCAGAACCATGGATAGTCTCTGTGCCCTGTCGCTCTTGTCTGCCTTAAATTGTGTAGGTTGTTAAGTTTTACTGCAGTGGCAGCTGTTCTTGGGTCTAGCTTGTGTTCAGGCTCCTTGTTAGAGTGTGCAGAACTGCGACGCATCTCTGCGACAACTTGAAGTAGAACAGCTCTGCTGGAGGGCTCAGTGGGGGCCTAATTTTATAGGCTTTCGGCGGCCCTGTGTGGTGCTGCAGCAGAGAGGAGGGAGTAGACCGGCTCATTCGTTGGTGTGTGTTCCATCTGCTTCGGTTGCTGTCGACTACCACTGCTGCCTATTTCCTTTCAGAGGCCGATCTGCTTGCCCTGCGCTTTGTGCAGTGAAGTTGTTAGACGGGGACCTGGAGGGTCGGCCGAGCACAGTGATCGCACAGACAGGTAACTTCCCCCCCACAGATGGACACCACACAAAGCTTATGGTAACACCTTTTATAGGCACTTCGGGTAGTAGAGTGGTACGATACAGGGCGATCAGGACACGATGATCCTCTCAATTCTAGTCTCTAGTAAGGGAAGGGGGTAGCGGGACAGTCTTGGTACCCACGGGTACGGGTGTGTAACGGTGGTAGCTCACAATCCTCGAGCTCGGTGTTCGGATGGGTCAGACCGCGGCAGCGCCGGCAGGTCCCGAAGAGGTCGTAGGTGGCACGGGCCGCGGCAGCAGGTCCCAACGAGGATGAAGGTTACAACGGGCCGCGGCAGCGCCAGCAGGTCCCACGAGAATGCAGGTTGCAACGGGCCGCGGCAGCGCCAGCAGGTCCCACGAGGATGAAGGTTACAACGGGCCGCGGCAGCGCCAGCAGGTCCCACGAGAATGCAGGTTGCAGAGGGCCGCGGCAGCGCCAGCAGGTCCCACGAGGATGAAGGTTGCAGAGGGCCGCGGCAGCGCCAGCAGGCAGGACAATAGTTCACAGGGCAGGGCTGTGGCAGCGCCAACAGTCCGTCAAGGATGAGTTCGTCGCGGTGTCTCTCGACTCCAGGATACAACTGCCTTCCTGTCCTGGGGCTGCCTCAGTTATAGGTCTGGCGCCCTTTGATGTCCGGACCCTCGCCCTTGGAGGTCGGGAGGTCTGGGATGAGGGAGTCCAGACACCCAGCAGGGGGGTGGAGCCAGCGCCCGAGGAGGCTGGGGGTGCTCGGCACCTGGCGGGGGAGAGCCATCGACACTTCGTACTCCCATTGACCTGCCAAGTGGGCCGTTCACCTCCTGGGTGGAGGGTGGTGCCGGGATGTCGGGGCCTGGCCAGGCCCAGTGTTGGGGTCGGGCTGAGGCCGCACGGCCGCGTGGTGCCGTGTCCAAGATGGCGGCTGGGCCGGGCAATGGTGCTGACGGTGGCCCGGGCCCTGTCCTGCGGGGAGGGAGCGAGCCCTTCATGTGGCCTGTCCAACATGCGTCCCCCCCAGCTGAAGGCGGGGAGAGTCACCCATCTTCTTGGGGACTTTCCTCGTCGAGGCGGAAAAAGCGGGACAGGCCATCCGCGTTGGCGTGGTCTTGGCCGGGTCGATGTTCCACAGTGAAGTCCATCCCCTGCAGGGAGATGGACCAACGTAGTAGTTTCGGGTTTTCCCCCCGCATCTGCATGAGCCATTGCAGGGGTCGATGATCGGTCTGGACCCGGAAGTGGGTGCCGAAGAGATAAGGCCGGAGCTTTTTGAGGGCCCACACCACGGCGAAGGCCTCCCTCTCGATGGTGCTCCAGCGTCGTTCTCGGGCCAGGAGCCGTCTGCTGATGAAAGCCACTGGCTGGTCAAGTCCTTCGGGGTTCAGCTGGGAAAGGACTGCCCCAACGCCATGGTCGGAGGCATCTGTTTGGACGATAAATTCCCGGCTGTAGTCGGGGGCCTGGAGCACCGGGGCGGAGCACATGGCGGCCTTCAGCTTCTCGAAGGCCGCTTGACAGTCTGGGGTCCAGTTGACCTCCTTTGGTTGGTTTTTGGAGGTGAGTTCCGTGAGGGGCCCTACGATGCTGCCATAGTCCCTCACGAACCGTCGGTAGTAGCCTGTGAGTCCCAGGAAGGCGCGGACCTCGGTCTGGGTGATGGGGGACTGCCACGACTGGATGGCAGCGATCTTGAGTTGCAGAGGGGCCACCAGACCGCTTCCCACCTGGTGCCCGAGATAGGTCACGGACCCCTGGCCAATTTGGCATTTGCTGGCCTTGATCGTGAGGCCAGCTCGTTGGAGGGCCTGTAGCACCTCTCGGAGGTGGTGGAGGTGGTCGGACCAGTGGTGGCTGTACACAGCGATATCGTCCAGGTAGGCGGCGCTGAATCCTTCAAGTCCTGCCAGGACCTGGTTTACTAGCCGCTGAAAGGTTGCTGGGGCATTCTTCATGCCGAATGGCATGACCTTGAAGTGATAGTGGCCATCAGGGGTAGAGAATGCCGATCGTTCTTGGGCCCGGGGTGTGAGACCGATCTGCCAGTAGCCCGCTGTCAGGTCGAAGATGCTGAGGTAGCGGGCAGCTCCCATGCGGTCGATTAGTTCATCTGCTCGGGGGATGGGGTGTGCGTCTGTTCTGGTGACCGCATTCAAGCCCCGGTAGTCGACGCAGAACCGGAGCTCCGGCGTGGCGCCGGGGGCGGCCGCTTTGGGGACCAGTACCACTGGGCTGGCCCAGGGGCTGTCTGAGGGCTCGATGATCCCGAGGGTGAGCATCTTGGCCACCTCCTCTTGGATGCAGGCCCGTACCCGATCTGGTACGCGGTAGGCCCGATGGCGGATAGGGGGACTGTCTCCAGTGTCCACGTCGTGTAAGCACCAGGGGGTGACCCCTGGGGTGAGGGAGAACAGGGTGGAGAACTGGAGCAGGAGGACTCGGCAGTCTTGGCGCTGTTCCAGGGTGAGGGCCTCCGAGAGTCGGACCCCGTCCACGGAGCCGTCTTTCTCCCGTGACCGTAGGAGGTCAGGAAGGGGTTCGGAGTCCTCCTCGGTTCCATTGTCGGTTGCCATCAGGAGACTGAGTTCGGAGCGTACAAAGTGGGGTTTCAGTCTATTAGCGTGGAGGACCCGGAGAGGGTTTCGGGAAGATTCCATATCGATGAGATAGGTGACAGGGCTCTTGCGCTCGATTACTTTGAAGGGCCCCGTCCATTTGTCTTGCAGGGCGCATGGTTCGGTGGGAGACATTACCCACCCTTGTTGGCCGGGTTCAAATTCGATGGAGGATGCATTTTGATCGTACCACCTTTTCATGTCCTCCTGACTGGCCTCCAGGTTTGCTTTTGCCATCTCTCTGAACCTTCTGGTCTGGTTGCGGAGGGTTAGGAGGTACTTGAAAACATCTGGAGTGTTCTTTAGAGGGGGCATTTCCCAGCCTTCTTTGACTAGGCTGAGCGGGCCTCGCACCGGGTGTCCATACAAGAGTTCGAAAGGGCTGAAGCCGAGGGACTTCTGGGGGACTTCTCGGTAGGCAAAGAGAAGGCACGGTAGTAGCACATCCCACTGGCGACGGAGGGGCTCTTCCAACCCCCCAATCATCCCTTTGAGCGTGCGGTTGAACCGCTCAACCAGTCCGTTCCCTTGAGGGTGATAGGGGGTCGTGAATCGGTAGGTGACCCCACACTGTTGCCAGAGGGACTTCATGTATTTTGAGATAAAGTTCGTACCCCTGTCGCTGACGACTTCCCGGGGGAAGCCCACTCGAGAGAAGATCCCCATCAAGGCTCGACCCACTACTGGGGCTGTTATCGTACGAAGGGGGACCGCCTCAGGATAGCGGGTAGCGTGATCCACCAGGACCAGGATGAAGTGATGTCCCTGTGCTGTTCGGGGGTCCAGGGGCCCCACAATGTCTATTCCCACCCTTTCGAACGGGGTGGTCACCACGGGGAATGGTTGTAGGGGTGCCTTGAGTTTGCGGCCGCTCTTCCCACTGGCCTGGCAGGTCGGGCAGGACCGGCAATGGTTGGATACGTCATTTCTCATTTTGGGCCAAAAAAAGTGAGTCACCAGGCGGTGGTAGGTCTTGTCTTGGCCCAGGTGCCCGGCCAGGGGGACATCATGGGCTAGGTTCAACAGGAAGTCTCTGAAGTGGAGGGGCACCACCAGCACTCGCCCGGCCCCCAGTTCTGCGATTTTCTGTTCGCTGTACAAGAGATCATTGTCCCAATAAACCCAGTGGGCCCCGGTGGTGTCTCCTTGGCTCTGGGCGAGCGCTTGCTGTCGCAATCCCTCGAGGGAGGGGCAGGTCTTTTGCTCCTGCCGGAATTGTTCCTGGGTGGGCCCCCCTTCTTGACGCCACTGAGCCAGGTCGGGAAGCTCGGGGGGCTGTGTGGACCCCTCTGGGGTGGGGCCCGGGTGGTCGGTCTGGAGGAAGTCTTCTTCTGGAGTGATCGAGGGCGGAGGTGCTGCCCATTCTGGTTCTTCTGGTCTAGGGATGGTGCGGGTGGCCATGGACCGGGTGGTTACGCACGCCCAGTCCGGGAGACCCAACATCCCCAGATGCTCTCTTCTTTCCACAGCGGCCCACGGGGAGCTCTCGAGATCGTTCCCCAGGAGGCAGTCTACGGGGGCATCGTCACGGACAGTTACTTTCAGCATGCCGGACACTCCTCCCCATTCGAAGGGGACGCAGGCCATCCGACACAGGCTCTCCGAGTTATCTGCCGATCGGACGGGGCAAAGTACGTTTGGTAGGATTTGTTCTGGGGTCACCAGGTGACAGCGGACGGCCGTCACACTGGCCCCGGTGTCACGCAGGGCCTCGGCCTGGCGCCCATTGATGCTCACCCATTGGCTGTACTTCCGAGTGTTGGCGGGCAGGGGAGTCCGCGGGACCATGTCTCTTCCTCCTAGGCATGCCAGGGTCATGGCGGCGGGTTCCCACTCGAACTGCTCCGACTCATAGGTCTCCGTGTCTTCGGAGACTTGTTCTTCTCCCAGGGCGGCGGCCGCCATCTGGCGGGGCCCGGGGGCCTGGTTCTTCGGGCAGGTCGGGTCACTGGCATAGTGGCCGACTCGCTGGCATCGATGACACGTCACGTTAGCTCGGAACCCCGGGCGCATCGGGGGGTTTCCCCGGCCTGCTGGGGCCGGGGTGGCGTTAGTGGGTGCGGCCGGGGCGGCGTCTCTGCCCCGGCCCGGGCCTCCTCCTCCTCCTCGGGGACGATGGTGACCTTGGTTGGTTCTGTTCTGCTCGTTCGGCCCACTCCGGGCCACTCGGGTGCTCTCCCACCGGTCAGCCTCGGTGGCGAGCTGCCGGGGTTCAGTCAATTTACTGTCGAGGAGGTGCTGCCTGAGCTCGACAAAGCAGTTGTTGGAGAGGTGCTCCCACACAATGAGATTGAAGAGTTGTTCGTAAGTGGTTACGTTGTTACCCTTGATCCACCCCTCGAAGGCTCGGCTGAAATAGTTCACGTATTCCAACCACGTCGTGCCTGGGATCCTGGTGCAGTTGCGGAACCTCTGGCGGTACATTTCGGGTGTAAGTCCATATCGACTGAGGAGGGCGGCCTTCATGTGGTCATAGGACGTCATTTGATGGTCCGGAAGCTGCAGCAGGGCATCACGACCCTCGTTGACGAATCTCCCCCATAGACCGGCTCCCCAGTCACTTCGAGCGACCCGGTGGGCGGTCATGGCAATCTCATAGGACCTGAACCACTGCTGTATGTCGTCGTTCCGGTGATATTCTTGGACCACATCCTTGGGGATGTGGACCTTCTGCTCGGTAGGACCCGGGGAGTGCGGTTGCTCGGGCACCCCTAGGTTTTTGTTCAGTTTGCGCATTTCTATCTCCGCTAGTTTGCACTCGTGCTCGTATACCAGTCTTTTTTCTTCGAGGTCTCTCTGTCTGTTTTTCCTCTCGCTCTTCTCTGAGCCGTAAGTGTTCTAAGTTTATTTTTTGTTCCGCCAGTTTCAATTCTCCGTCTAATCTGAGTCGTGCCAAGTCTAACTCGTGTAATCTATTTTTTTCCCGCTCTTGGATCTCTTCATGGGAGGGGCCTGTTCTCCGTTCCTCCGTCCGGGTGGTGTTGACTTCCGGGGCTGCGGGGTCCCGGGGGGGTTGCGGTATTTGTCTCTGTCCAGGCCTCTAGGGCGTTTTTGAAGTCTTCTTTTGTGCTTAGCCCGGTGGTAGCAATGCCTAAGTCCATGCAAAATTGTTTGAGCTCTCGGTGGTTGTATTCTTCCAGCTTTTCCATCTGGAACTTCTCCGCCGATCCGCTCTCTTTGGTCGTCATTGTGGTTTTAGTCGTAGGGTGAGTTACTGTCTGTACGGTACGCGTTGGTTCGGATCCCGCCGCTAGCCACCAATGTTAGACGGGGACCTGGAGGGTCGGCCGAGCACAGTGATCGCACAGACAGGTAACTTCCCCCCCACAGATGGACACCACACAAAGCTTATGGTAACACCTTTTATAGGCACTTCGGGTAGTAGAGTGGTACGATACAGGGCGATCAGGACACGATGATCCTCTCAATTCTAGTCTCTAGTAAGGGAAGGGGGTAGCGGGACAGTCTTGGTACCCACGGGTACGGGTGTGTAACGGTGGTAGCTCACAATCCTCGAGCTCGGTGTTCGGATGGGTCAGACCGCGGCAGCGCCGGCAGGTCCCGAAGAGGTCGTAGGTGGCACGGGCCGTGGCAGCGCCAGCAGGTCCCAACGAGGATGAAGGTTACAACGGGCCGCGGCAGCGCCAGCAGGTCCCACGAGAATGCAGGTTGCAACGGGCCGCGGCAGCGCCAGCAGGTCCCACGAGGATGAAGGTTACAACGGGCCGCGGCAGCGCCAGCAGGTCCCACGAGAATGCAGGTTGCAGAGGGCCGCGGCAGCGCCAGCAGGTCCCACGAGGATGAAGGTTGCAGAGGGCCGCGGCAGCGCCAGCAGGCAGGACAATAGTTCACAGGGCAGGGCTGTGGCAGCGCCAACAGTCCGTCAAGGATGAGTTCGTCGCGGTGTCTCTCGACTCCAGGATACAACTGCCTTCCTGTCCTGGGGCTGCCTCAGTTATAGGTCTGGCGCCCTTTGATGTCCGGACCCTCGCCCTTGGAGGTCGGGAGGTCTGGGATGAGGGAGTCCAGACACCCAGCAGGGGGGTGGAGCCAGCGCCCGAGGAGGCTGGGGGTGCTCGGCACCTGGCGGGGGAGAGCCATCGACACTTCGTACTCCCATTGACCTGCCAAGTGGGCCGTTCACCTCCTGGGTGGAGGGTGGTGCCGGGATGTCGGGGCCTGGCCAGGCCCAGTGTTGGGGTCGGGCTGAGGCCGCACGGCCGCGTGGTGCCGTGTCCAAGATGGCGGCTGGGCCGGGCAATGGTGCTGACGGTGGCCCGGGCCCTGTCCTGCGGGGAGGGAGCGAGCCCTTCATGTGGCCTGTCCAACAGAAGTGGTATGCTGGAGGTCATGTGAGGAGTGGGGAATTGTGTGACCTGCCCATAGGAGTGCCATATGACAGCCCGATCATTACACCTGATTTATAAATATATCTGGCCATATGGATCATCGAACTTTAGGAGCATCAAGAACAGGCTTACTTCTGGAGATAACCAGGCACAGCTCATCCATTGGGTCTTCCCTGAAGGCATCTGGGTGCTCGTGCCACACCCTAAACGTTAATCTGGTTTGGTTAGGACTCCCTCGGCTCCCCCTCTCCTACTGGTTGGCCCCTGTCTTTTCTAGTCCACCGTCTTGAGTGTCATTCAGGTAATCTTTGCCTGATAGTGAGGGCTTGGGGTGAGAGTGGTGGTATTTGGGTTGGGCAAGGTAAGTGAGGGTGTTGGCTTCTAAACTGTGCAAGGGTGGCTGGCGACTTAGTGCAGTTTGTCGTTGTGGTAGCGAGTCCTTCCTGATTTAGATTCCCACTAAACTAAAAGATGAAGAATACTGGATATGTCCGGATGTCCCAATTGAAAAATTAGGGAAAAGTTGAAGAGTCATCAACGAGTAGTTCTTGTGACTGCTTTTGTCTCAGGGCGTTTTTAACTTTAACCACGCTGGACTTTATAGTTTGACTGCACTTTAGACCCTCTTCGCACTGATCCTTTTGAGCCTGTTTCCCATTATGGCGATTGACTACTTACTTGCTTCTGACTCACTTGAGGTATTTTTTTGATCTCAAATAGTGGAACTTTTTCGGATTATGGCCTGACCCTGCGGTCTCCCACCGGACTGAACCCCTCCGAGTGGGCTCCCCGGAAACCCTTGAAGCACCACCGCACCATTTGCTCCTACAGCTTGGACCGTGTCCATCGAGACGTCTAGCTGACACGATCTATCCCCTCGGGTAAGAGGTGGTTTTCTATTTAATAGGCATGATCTTAACTCTGGGAGAGACAAACTCTTTTTCTTGTCACTCTCTAGTCCTTTGATCCCCCCAGATTCAGCAATTCCCTTCTTTTTGTCCTTTTCGCTTATCCTTTTAGATTCTAGTGTGGATCCCGCCATTCCGTGTCTCCCATTCAGTACATTATTTCCTGACCACGTGTGTCCTACTCTGTTGTTCCAGGTATTGAAGTGTAAATTTGTGCCTTTCCACACTATGGTTTATTCAAGACTTTTTTCTGACTATCTCTCGGACTCCTCTGGGTCCGGTTTCTTCGTAATTGGACTCATCTTTACCTTTTTGGGTAAATATGCACTTCAGATATGTCCAGGGTGATCTGTAGGTCTTCCAACTGGAGAAGTCACGGGTGTCTCACACTTTATATAATTTTGTTTCTTCTCGGTGTGCACGTAGCTTAATGATACTATTATCTGCTTATCCTGCATTCCCGCAACTGCTCCATCCCTGCTTTTAGCCCTTTCCTACTTCAGGGTTGTGCATTGTTCCCAACCATGATTGTTCCAAATATGTGTATTTGTTGATTATAATTCTCTTTCCCCCAGGCGCATCATGCTGTATGTCTCCCACATGACCCCTGCGCCCTGAAGAAGGTGTGACCCACAATTGGGTTAGCCACTGAAATGCGCGTTGGCGCTGGAGCTGATCCTAGCTCTTTGTTTCCATCCAACCCCTTTGAGAAAGCAATTGGAAGATGAACTGTATGCTCAACGTACTAAGGGAACTTTAAAGACGATTATGGATTTTTATTTTTTGTAATTTTTTTTTTTAATGGCAAGACTTTATTGACATTTCCAACAACATTACATACGTGCGCCTACAACCCTGAGGCCGGCTTAAACGGTTCCATATGTACGATATGTACGCAATCGTGCATGCCTTCTCCGGCCGTTTGCATTCTACGGAACAGTAAATTTGTTGGAGCTCCAAAAACAATCAGTATACGGACATTATAACCACTTGCATTTTATATTTTATGTAAAACAAAAAAGAAAAGAACTTAGTACGTGACTCAGTATTAACAGACACAATAGTTCTCTTGCTTCTCGGTATCAGCTCAGCCCTGTTGGGTATCGCATCTGCAAGCCTCACTTGACTCCACATCCCCTTCTGCCCACCCCCTCCCATCTATTCTTCCTGTATCATATAAGGCATAAGGCCCTTGTGCATGCCTCACTCAGTACTCCTTAACAATTAGACATTTTCTGTCTCATCCTCTGAACTATCGCTATCATCCTCCGGCAGTGGCTTGCAGATGTCCCCTCTGTAGGAGTTCCAATGCTGCCAGATCCCATTCCACTAGCGCGGGTTGGCTCTCACCTTGTATACCGCCCTCTCTGTTATCATGAGTGTGTCCATATTCCTGCTCCATTGCGCCAATGCGGGGAGCTCCGCCGTCCCCCATTTTTGCGCAATGTCCCGTTATGAATCCTATCGTGGCCCACAGCCGACCATAATATGTTAAATCAGTAGGCCCCCAGACATTCAACAGGCACACACGTGGGTCTAGTGTTAGAGTCGTTTTCAATGTCTGTGCGATGGTACGGAGTACTCGCTGCCAATATCCCACGAGACATGCGCAGCTCCAAAGTGTATGTAAGAAAGTGCCTTCCTCACCGCACCCCCTAAGACAATAAGGATGATCCGCCCTCTGCAATTTATGTAGAGTTGTTCTCGTGTAGTAAATCCTGTGCAGGATTTTCAGTTGTACCAGGCGGAACCTAGATGATATGCCTGCCTCACGTGGGGATGCAATAGCTGCGTTCCAGTCAGATTCGTCAAAATCCCCGAAGTCCTCCACCCATTTATCTTTTAGCTTTCCCTGTGGGTCAGGTAGATTATTGAGCAGTTTACGGTACGTTAGGGAAGTCGCACCCTCCTGCATACAGTCCGTAAGCAGACGGTCTTCCAGCGGTGAGGACTCCGGGGGTGTGGTGCCTGGTGGGATCACTGCCAGAAGGGCATGTCTAATTTGTATGTATCTAAACAGTTCTGTGTTTCCCAACTCATACTGCTGCTGAAGGGAGGCGAATGGGACCACCCCCTCTCTAGACCACATGTCTCCCACATTTGATATCCCAATGTTGTCCCACTGGGTGAAGCCCTTAGTACGCCTAAGTGTCCTAATGCCTTAGTGTCCCACAGCGGTGTGAGTTTTGTGATGATCCCGTCCCAATGTAGTTTCGATTGCGCCTTATACCACAACTGTACTGTATGTTTGGTGGGTCCTATCAGTTTCGCCGCAATACCCTTATGATACAGAGGCGCTAACAAGCTGCCAGTGCCCAATTGGGCCCTATCCGCCTTAAACGCCGGGTCATCCTGTGGGGCGTGGACCCATTTGTAGAGAATCTTAAGCTGTGCCGCCCAGTAGTACAGTTGCATATTAGGTAATGCGATACCACCGTCGTACCAGCTCCTGTTGAGTTTCGCGTGTGCAATTCTGGCTGGCCGATTCCCCCATAATAGACCCGATATCAGTGCAGTCACTTTCTGAAAGTAACTGGAAGGTATTAACGTCGGGGTATTTTCGAGCACGTATAGAAAACGTGGCAGTGCCATAATTTTGAACAATGCTGCCCTGCCCAACAGCGTCAGTGGAAGTCCCTGCCAGTGCTGTACGTCATTACGTAGTCTAATGAGGGGGGGTTGCAGATTACGATTAGAGAACTCTGTAGCATCTCGGGTGACATATATTCCTAGGTACTTGAAGGACGTGGTAGCCACTTCCAGTGTGCAGGATCCCGGAAGGGTCGGGAGTGGACCATTGAGCTCATAAATTGTCGATTTCGACCAATTAATAGTGTAACCAGACACCCGCCCATGTGAGTTGCATATTGATAGGAGGTTTGGGATACTGCTGCCCAGATCCGTGAGGTAGATCAACATATCGTCAGCGTATAAGGACACTCTGTCCTCCCAGCTAAGATCCCATCTAATCCCCTTCAATAGTGGCGTGTTCCGAATAGTGATTGCCAGAAGTTCTAAAACCAATGCAAAGAGGATGGGCGAGAGTGGGCATCCCTGCCTGGTCCCCCGTGCCAATTTTATGTCACGTGATATGTGACCATTTGCTACCACTCGCGCCACTGGGTCCTTGTACAGTAATCAGATCCAAGAGATAAAATTGGGTCCGAACCCCATGAGGGTAAGTACTGCAAATAGGTAGCTCCACTCCACCATGTCGAATGCCATTTTGGCATCCAATGATAGTATCGCTGCCGGTTCCGTCAACAGTGGGGACCTCGCCAACACTCCCTGCACTCTACGAAGATTCAAGGCCGTACTTCTATGTGGCATAAAGCCAGATTGGTCTGGGTGGATCAACTGGTCCAAGTACGGCATGAGCCTGTTTGCCAATAGTTTCGCCAGAACTTTCGCTTCAGGGTTCAGTAGTGAGATAGGCCTATAGGACGTACACTCGTTAGGCGGTTTACCCGGCTTCGGAATGGCCACTATGGTCGCCATCCGTTGGTCCGGGGGCAGCGTGCCTCTCTCCCTACTTTCCACATACATCTGTAGAAGGGGTTCACTCAGGGATTCCGACATTGTTTTGAACCATTCAATGGGCACCCGGTTCGGGCCCAGAGCCTTGCCCGAATGGATTGCATTAATAGCCAATTGAATTTCGTCAGTTGTTAAGCCGGAATCAAGATCTTTCGCCGCTTCCTCCGTCAACGTTGGCAGGGACACATGAGCGAGGGCAGCCCGAGCCTCTTCCTCTGTCACAGCCACTGCCGGGGTGTATACCTCGGTGAAGTGGTCGGCCAGTGCGTTCACGATTTCTTCCGGCCGTGTATGCACCCTCCCATGTGTGTCTGTAATTTGTAGTATGTTCCTGTTGCCCCCCCTGCTTCCTATCTAGCCATGCCAAGAGCTTACCAGCTTAATCCCAATATCATATACCCTGTGTTTGGTGGCCACGATATCTGCCATGGTCAGTCGCCTCATATGGTCATCAAGGAGGCGTTGACGTATCTGTAGGGAATGTAATGTAGCGTCCGACGGGTCTGCCATATGGGCGGTGTTGGCTTTGTCGAGTTCCATTTCCAGCTCTAAAGCTTCCCTCCCCAGTGTTCTCTTGTGGTGTGCTATCGCTGCTATGGCTTGTCCCCTGAACACTGCTTTGTATGCTTCCCAAAGCACTGAAGGTGATTCCACCGAGGATTGATTTTCCTCAAAATAATGTCGGGTTGCTTTCTGTAGGTCTTTACGAATGGATGGAATTTTAAGATACCCCGGATAGATCGGGTAAATCCTTTTACGAGTCATTTCAAAACTGGACAGTGTTAAAGTAATCGGCGAATGGTCTGAAATACCCCGTGGCTTTATCTGTGCTTCGTCTATGGTAAGGCGTCCGTTCCCTAATGTGAGGAAGTAATCAATCCTGGACAGGCTATTGTGTGTAGCTGAGTAGTAGGTGTATTGTAGTTGTTCTGGGTGCAGTATGCGCCATATATCCACCAACCCTTGCACTTCCAGGAATCTGTTGAGTTTGTTGGGGCCATCTACCCGTGTTCGCACAGGAAATCTATCACGAGTGTTATGTAATACTGCGTTAAAATCTCCCCCAATGATTAAATCCCCTTCCGGGAGTTCTAGGAGGAACTTGCCGAGGTCTGGCAGTGCCACGGCATGTAGTGCCGGCGGGATGTAAACCGAGACCACAGACAACGGCCTGCCCTCCCATTGGCCATGAACCGCCGCGAAGCGGCCCTGATCGTCTATCTTGGTGGATTGTATTATGTAGTGGGAAGATTTTCGTACTAGTATGCCTGTGCCACGCGACCCTGAGGTGAATTCTGCATGTGCAACCATGTGGTAGCCCCGTCTATCCATCGCCTGTGTAGTAGCGCCCACCAGATGTGTCTCCTGTAAAAGGACCAGGGCAGGACCCATTCTCTTAATTCCCTGAAAAACCAGACCTCTTTTAATCTTATCGCCCAGTCCCCTAACGTTCCATGACATAATTTGTAACGGGGCTATCGGGGTGACTCGATCTAATCTGGCCATGGCAGTGGCTTGTGGCGGGGCCGACCTAGTACCTTCGGATTCACTCTATGCCTCATTCCGTGGGTGAACCCCACCCGGGGGCGGGCCCACCACCTCTTGCGCGGGGCAGTGCGTCCGACCAGAGGCGAGACAGACGTAACGCCAAGAGATTTACATTCGCATGTTCTGTTGTGTGTCTTGTGACGCTGTGCAGTGATCATGTCGTATTGCATTGTGTTGTGTTGAGTCAAACCATTAACCTTCAGGACCAAATGATCCGAGAAAATAAACTTCCCCTTTCCCATAACTGCCCCCCTCCCTGCCCCCCTGCTACACGGACTCAAACCTGCCCGCCTCCCCAACTTAGCAGAGTGCATGCCCCAACCCCCAACCAGTGTACTTGCGCGCCGGGGTGAAGGACTCTCCGAAGTCAGCGGCCCCTCAGTCTTCTCCCCGGAGGCCCATCGCCCAGTGTCCAGTGGCGAGCCTTAGACGTGCGGCACAGTAAGTCCAATAGAAGTTAAACCTGGAAGTCATTGCTCTTCGTTGTCCTCTTCGCCCACATCGTCTCTCAGGGGTGAGCCATCGTCCATTCTCCCCCCTCCTGATGCTTGGGATTCCGGGTGACGTCCGGCGGTACGACCCTTCTGCTGCCGGTGAGATCGCCGAGGGTGGGCGTTCGTTCTCCACCCCTCCAGCCAGTCCTGCGCGGATTCTGGGGTGTCAAAGAACCAAGTTTTATGTTCTGCAACTACCCGCAACCTGGCCGGGAAGAGCATGGAATACGGGATCTCTCTCGCTCTGAGTTCTTTCTTCACTTCGAAAAACGTTCGCCTCCTGCGTGCGACCTCAGCCGTATAATCAGGGAAGAAAGCCATATTGGAGTTTTGGATCCTGACAGGGAGGGATGTTCGGGCAGCTTGCAGAGTGACATCCCTATCCCTGAAGTTGAATAGTCGGGCAACAATGGGCCGTGGGGCCGCTCCCGGTTTCGGTTGGCCTCCCGGCACGCGGTGCGCCCTCTCTACTGAAAAGAATGTGGACAGTCCTTTCGGTTTCAGTTCGTTTGTGATCAGATTTTCTACGTATAAGTCCATGGCTCTCATGCCCTCCGACTCTGGTACACCAATTATGCGGATGTTATTCCGTCTAGAGCGCCCTTCCTGCTCGTCGAGCTTCCCACGCAGTACCTTATTGTCTGTTGCCAACTTCTCCACCGCCAATTGAAGTTCAGACACATCCTCCACTAGAGATTTTGTTACCACTTCCATGGCGTTGACCTTTTCCGTCATTTTATGGAAGTCAGCTCTGATCAACGTAGTGTCGGTCGAAATCGATCCCACAGTCGATTGCAGATGTGCCAGTGCCTGCATCACATCTTCCAGTGTTGCCTTCTTGCTCCCTGGTACGTCCACGGATTTGCCAGCTGTCTCTTTCCCGGTCGTCGGGGACACAGCGGGCTTGTCGCAGGCATATCGGTCTATTCGAGTCTGCGTGGTGCCACTCTTCAGGCCCTTTCCGCGGTCTTCGGGCACTCCTGCGACGGAGGACCGCGTCCACCCCTTCTGCGGTTGATTTTGTTCGCTGACGTCTCTGCCTGTGTCAGTGGTCGGGCAGGAGGCTTCGTACCTGCCCTGGATCGCCCGTGAGGAGATGACCGTGCAGCTGCGCCGCCCTGTTACGCCGGGCAGGGACTGTAGGAGGAGACCTGCTCAGTAATGTTGGATGTCTCCTGCTCTCTGGGCCTATGCGATGTGCCGCCTGCCAATTCCAGGCCAGGGGCCGAATGTCAGTGAGTGCCTTAGCCCAGCGCTGTGTAGGGGTGTCAGACGTCCCCCCGTTGCTTGTGGTGACCAGGGAGTGCCCCGGAAATGAGCGGTCAGGCCCACCTGTGGGATGCAGCCACGCTGCGTGCGGCTCCTCTTCTCCGCGTCCCGAATGTCAGGATGTGCCTCGCCCTGGTTGCAGCTCCTCTGAGAATCAGTCTGGCGCTTAGCGACGTCGGCAGCGCCCCGTCGTCACCATGTGGGTCCAGCGCCGGAGATGTATCACAGGCCCCATTAGTGGCAGCCGCCCGCCGTGTCGTGGAGTTGGCTCAGTCCCATACAACCTACGTGAGAGTATCTTTTTGCCCCCTTAGCGCCACGCGCCCCGTGATGCCAGTTCCACCGGTGGGGGTCACAATGTAATGCGGGCGGCGGCCTCAACCTGTCGATGCCTTCCCCAATCAATTAGACCAAGCGTGTTCTTCTTCCGCCCTGGGTGCACACAGCTTGTAAATCAGTGTCACTAGTAGCCGCCGCCCGCAATTGCTGCCCCCCTTGAGTCCGGGCGCGGTGTCTGTAATCAGTGAGCCGGCTGGGCCCTGGTAGCAGTGTCGTCCGCTCCCCACGAAATGGCGGCTCACCTCAGTACCATCACTCTCCACGGCGGCCTGCAGGTCACGATCTGGTCGCCGAGGAGAGGGGAAGTGTTGGCCAGTCACCGCCTCCGCACTTCCGATCGCGGGCTGGGTCCGGTTCGGCCGGTGCACACTCCGAGTCCCGGCGCACTCCCCAATGCACGGACACTTGGCGGGAACTTCCGGTGCGGGACTCCCGGAGCAGCTTCACTTCCTGCTGGGCAGGACTAGTAGGACAGTCCCCGGCTTGATCGCGTCGTGTGGGCCACTCCGTAGCTCCGTCAGCATTCGGTTCCCAGGCGTCGGATTTTCACGCCACTGTCCGCCGCTTGCACCGCCCGGTCCTGGGCTCTGGTTCCCTCTTGCAGGGATGGAAAAATGTAACGGATCGTATGTCGGATCGTAGGAGAGGCCGCCTGAACCACGGAGCCTGTCCTTTATCCTGCCGCCATCTTCGGCTGCTAGCCACGCCCCCCGACGATTATGGATTTTATTTTATTATGTGTCTGAATATTTGCATCCCCCTATCTGACTGGAAGATTTTGTGATTATTTGTATATATAGATTTAAATTGTGTTTGTCCTGACGTACTAGGTTTGTTTGAATTGACAGTATGGAAAAGGTTGTCTGGGTATGTGTCTGAGTTTTGTGACTGAGTGGTCGTGTGTATGGTATTTTGCATGCTCAATGTTCATCAATTTGATAAATACAAACAAATAAATGTGACTTATCAGCCTATTAAGTTGTGTATATCATAACTGGGATGGTTGGAGCTGTCAGACTTCTTTCTAATTACTGTTTAGCTTTTTATGCATCAATTGTGGGCAGAGTGATTTTCGTTCTGATTACTGCTTTTGTCTCAGGTCCAAGGTATCCTCTTCTATTTCCAACATCTGCCATATATTTTAGTGGGAATAAAAGATGACAGCGAACAAACGATCCTCTGGATTGAAGGCCCCATAATGGTTAAACAGTTTGGCAAAAACATGCTCTCAAAAGCCAGGGCCGCACATTACTGCAATCAATACTTCTTTTTTATCCAGAACTCTTTCAAGTCCCTAGTTTGAAAACGTACAAAAAAGCACTATGAGCACTAAAAGTGAAAACGATTGGATTGAACTGATGAATAAGAGCCCCTTGAGGATACCGCAATCAAGGGTTGTGAGAAGAAAAGTGTGCCAAAGTTCAATAAAGACAAATCCTGAAAATGAACACTCAAAGACTACATTAAATTGATAGTGAATGAAGCAGCCGCTATGCTCCATGCTCTCAGGGAAAGTTTATCTTTGGGATATAAAAAAAATTCAATTCCCATTTCTAATATGGATGATAATCAACAAAAAGCGAATGTTGCTACACAAAACATTCAAAGAAGATTCTCGTTGCCCCATGTGATAAACTTGCCATCCACACATGATGTTAGTGCTATTCATGAAGCGAGTATTCAGGCTGTTAAGCAAGATGGTATGTTAGGTATGTAAGGAAGTATCCCGTCCAATGAGCAAAGCTCACACCCGCAGGGTGAGGTAGACAGTAACCAGGGATGGATAGAACTATTGAATAAAATAATGGAATCAAATGGTCAATTATTGACTAAACTTGTGACGGATGTTGTAAATAATGCTGCTGATCAGAAAAGTGGGGTCAACAAAGATATAAAGGATAATGTAAGTGTCAGACCTGGTACCATTGGAGTGAGTCTTCCTTCCATTTTTCGCTGTTGTCTCCTCTTTGTTTGATATGTTTTTGCTGGTTTACATGCTTTGGGCACTGTGTCACTGCTATTCAGTGCCACAGTGCAAGTGCTCCCTATTGTAAATTGTTGTAATGGAATAGTGACTCCATGATTGGCGTATTTGATTTACTTGTCAGACCCTAGTACAGTGCACCATGTGTGCCCAGGGCCTGTAGATCAAACACTGCTAGTGGGGTTGCAGCACTGATTGTGCAACCCAGAGAAGCAGCATGTAAATTGTGTCTCAGGCCTGCCATTGCAGAGCCTGTGTGCAGTCTAGTACTGCCATGTCGACTTGGTAAGTGCACCCACTTACTAGTCCCTAAACCTTCCCTTTTCCACATGTACGCAACCCCTAAGGTAGGCCCAAGGGCAGGGTGCATTGTAAGTAAAAGGTAGGACATGCCCTGGTGTGTGTGGCATGTCCTGATAGTGAATTACAGCCAATTTCGTTTTTCACTATTACAAGGCTACCTGTACGGATAGGCCAGAATGGGCAGTTTGATTATAACATCTTATAATCCTAACTGACCCAGGGAACATGGTAGAAAAACTAATTTAGTATGCCTGAACTCAGAATGTTAAAATACATCTTTTAGTGAAGGTGATTTTTACATTCTGTGTTTGAAAATACCACTTTTAGAAAGTAGGTATTTTCTTACCTAACCATCCAGCCTGCCCCTGCTAGTTTCTGTATTGCATGTCTGGTTTGTGAGTGACAGAAGGGCTTGGGCTCCAGCAGTCTGAGGAGTCTGGGCTGGGCTGGGCTGAATAGGACCTTGGCTGCATGGAGAGTAGGGGGAGGAGATTTCCTTTCAGCTACCTGGGCCAGGTCTGCTTTCAACAATGATGCCTCCACCTCCTGCCAGGAAGCTGCACAGAACTGGTTTTGGCCAGGCACAGGCACCCTCTGCTTCAGAGGACAAAGGATTTACTAGTATAAATATTGGGGCCCAGACCCCAAGACTCAAGATCACTTCTGGGAATCAAGACAAACCTTTGCCAAGGAGAAGAACCAAAATAAGCTGAAGGAGTTGACTGCCCCTGTGCCAGTGTTCTATTTTCTGGGGTTGGCCTGCAGTAATTGCTTATTTGCCAAGGAAAGGAGAAGGAACTTTTATTGAACTTTCATCATCTTGAAGAAGAATCTCCAAGGGCTTGAACTGTGCTTGCTTCCTGCTGAAGTCTCAGGGACTTCACCACCAGCTCCCCCCCTGAATTTCCTTGCTGTCTGCAGAAGCCTGCGTATTGTTGGGAGCGGGAAGCGCGACTCAAAGAGAAGAAGCGGGTCGCATCCGCAGCCGTTGCATCATCGGAGAAGCGTATCGCCACCGCAAGGGTCGTCGCCTCACCAGAGAAGCGTGTCTCCGTCACAGCTGTTTGTCATCGCATCACCGGAGAAGTGTGTCGCCACCGCAAAGGTCGCCGTCGCATCACCGGAGAAGCGAGCGGCAAGGCCTGTTGCGGCTCAGAAGTTCCAGAGTCGCTGCACGGCCGTCTGGCGTGCATGCATCACCTTCACGTCGTCGCATCGCATCAAAGACGCCAATTTGTCACATCGAGGCGCCATCTTATTGCAAATGCAAAAACAACAGTTGATGGACAGAATGCAGAACAATGTCATACATTCACCCCAGTACAGAGATCTGGGCCTAAATCCATCGTTTTTTTGCACTCCACACCACCCCAGTTCAGACATGGTCATATGCAAATCAGCCTTGACCCTGTGCCTCATGGGAACAGTCCAGCCCGAACTGCCAAGCCATGTCTTTCCTGGACCGGAATCAAGCATCCTAGGATCGGTTTCTGGCTATCAGCCGTCTTCAGCCAGGATAGCTTGACTCCAGTGGTGTGTAGAGCATGGGACTCACGTCTGAGCATACCCATCCCACTCGGGGTGACAAATGCAAAAACAACAGTTGATGGACAGAATGCAGAACAATGTCATACATTCACCCCAGTACAGAGATCTGGGCCTACATCCATAGTTTAATTGCACTCCACACCACCCCAGTTCAGACAGTTCAGTTCATATGCAAATCAGCCTTGACCCTGTGCCTCATGGGTCCAGTCCAGTCCAGTCCAGCTTTTGTCACCCCGAGTGGGACGGGTATGCTCAGACGTGAGTCCCGTACTCTCCATGCCACTGGAATCAAGCTATCCAGGGTGACAAATGCAAAAACAACAGTTGATGGACAGAATGCAGAACAATGTCATACATTCACCCCAGTACAGAGATCTGGGCCTAAATCCATAGTTTAATTGCACTCCACACCACCCCAGTTCAGACAGTTCAGTTCATATGCAAATCAGCCTTGACCCTGTGCCTCATGGGTCCAGTCCAGTCCAGTCCAGCTTTTGTCACCCCGAGTGGGACGGGTATGCTCAGACGTGAGTCCCGTGCTCTCCATGCCACTGGAATCAAGCTATCCAGGCTGATGAGGGCTGAAAGCCCGAAACCGGTCCTTGGATGCTTGTTTCCAGTCCAGGGAGGACCTGGCTTGGCAGTTTGGGCTGGACTGTTGCCCTCAGCTCTTAAATTGGCCACTTTGAACTGTCGCTCACTCCCTAGACATGCATTGCTAATTAATCATCTAATAGAAGACCATGAGCTGGACATCCTGTTCCTCTCGGAAACATGGCTTACAGACCACTCGGACTCTGATGTTGTCCTAGCTACTCCCCCAGGCTTCCTCGTTCAGTCCCAGCCCCGCCCTTCGGGCAGAGGAGGAGGCTTGGCGATCATTCACCGAGACCATCTTACCTGCAGAATTAACGACGCCCATATCATCGATTCCGAAAGCCTTCAATTCACCATCCAGGTAGGACCGACCTACTCTCTATCAGGACTCCTAATTTATCGTCCCCCTGGCCATCCGGGCATCTTCTCTAGAGCACTCCTGGATATTATTGCATCTCAGGCCCACTCCACCACCAACTTTTCGATACTAGGGGACCTTAACATTCATTTCGACGACCCCCTAGATTCAGGGGCGGCCGATCTGATTGGAGAACTGGCGGCATATGGCCTTCACCTCTCAAACTCCGGAGCTACGCACACCAAAGGCCATCTGCTTGACCCGGTGTTCACTAATATCCTCACCCTTAAAGTCACAGAGTCCCTCCCCCTCCCATGGACTGACCACTTCATGGTCCCTTTCAGCCTTTCAGGAGCATTTAAGAAACTCCATAAACCCACCACCTACACTAGGGACAGAGCATGGGCCAGAATATCCACAGAGGATTGGGCCAGAACCTTGAACTTGACTACCCCGACCCCCTCGGAAGATCCGACCACTGCAGACAGTAAATTCAGGGAGTTGATTACCACGTCTCTGGACTCCATCCTCCCAATAAAAACCCGCGAGGATAAGAATGGGAAACTAGGATCTGCCCCTTGGTTCACTCCGGAACTCCGGATTCTCCGTAAACACTGCAAGAAAGCAGAACGGCTATGGAGGAAAGACTGGCAGCACGCCAGCAAAGATGCCTATCAGCGGTCGGTAAGAACATACAAATCTACCCTGAAGCTTGTGAAAGCCTCCCATTATGACACAAGAATTAAAAACTCCACTAACTCAGCAAGGGAATCTTTTCTCATCGTAAAAGAGTTATTGAAAAGACCTGTCCCACCCTCATCCAACACACCCCTGGCGGACAGAAGTAACGAGCTGGCAAACTATTTTAATGACAAAATCGCCCGCATCTTAAATTCTTTGCCCCCTCCCGGCCTATCAAACCACCTGGACAAGGAGGCATCCACCAATCACTCAGGAAGCAGCCCGCTTCCCCAGCTCACTAGCTTTAAGGTAGTAACAAGGAACAAGGTAGACACTACTATGGCCAAAATAAAAAGCGGCTCTCCTCTAGATCCCGCCCCCATCAGATTCCTTAAAACTGTAGCACCGGTCATCGTGCCCACAATCACAGAGCTCATAAACATATCGCTCTCGCAAAGTTCGGTCCCCCCCAGCTGGAAAAGTGCAGCTGTTAAAGCACACCTAAAGAAACCCCAGCTGGACCCAGCCGACATGGCGAACTATCGGCCAATCTCACTCCTCCCCTGTATTAGTAAAATGGCCGAGAAATTGGTCAATGGCCAGCTATCACAGTACCTAGAAGCCAACAACATCTTACGGCAGTCCCAGACCGGGTTTCGCCCGGGCCATGGCACGGACTCCGCCCTTCTCGCCGTCATCGAGGAGGCGAGGTGCATCCTGGATTCAGGAGGATCAGTGGCAGTGATCCTCCTGGATCTAAGCTCAGCCTTTGACACAGTCAACCATCGTGTCTTACTTCATCGGCTGGCTGCTGCAGGGATTACAGGTTCGGCGCTCAGCTGGATAGAGTCCTTCCTCTCAGAGCGCTCGTTCCAGGTGTGGGATGGCAATTTCCATTCTGCACCCTCCCCCTCACGAGCGGGGTCCCTCAGGGGTCATCACTAAGCCCAACCCTATTTAACGCTTACATGGCCCCTCTTGAAGATGTGGTTACCCCCTTTGGGATTAAAATAGTAAGCTACGCGGACGACACCCAATTAGTCGTCTCACTTTCCCAACTGGACAAACACCCGGACAATTTGCAAAACTGCCTTAAAAATATCCACAATTGGATGTGCGAGTCATCACTCAAATTAAATGGCTCAAAGACTGAAGTTATGCTTCTGGGCAAGCAATGGACCACCATCCCTACATCGGTCTGGCCAGATGTATTCGGGGAAATCCCCGCCCCGAAACAAGAAATTAAGACCTTAGGAGTATGGCTAGAACCCGAGCTGTCGATGAAAACTCAAGCTATCAAGACAGCAGGGACCTGCTTTGGCCTAATGCGCTCCACTCGGAAGATCCTCCCTCTACTTCCGCCCCTATCCAGGAAACTCCTGGTCCAGGGCTTGGTGCTGGCGCGGCTGGACTACAGCAACATGGTATACCTGGGAGCCCCTGAAGCTACCATGGCTAAACTCCAGCGCACGCAGAACGCTGCTGCCCGGTTACTTTTAAATCTCCCTTCCAGAGTATCAGCCAAACCAGCAATTCAGGCTCTCCACTGGCTTCCAATACGCCAAAGGGTCGAATTTAAGGCCCTGTGCACTGCACACAAATTGCTTAATGGTTCTGGCCCTGCTATTCTGAGAGACATGGTTACGCCTTACAAGGCTCCCAGGTCCCTTCGCTCGGAGAATGTCCAATGTCCCCAGACACAGGAAGACACGTACTGGCGGCCGTCGCTTTTCGGTTAAAGCATCCACCAGATGGAATGCACTCCCCCTCACCCTTCGGCTTGAACCCAACCATCTGATTTTTAGGAAAAAACTGAAAACGCTGTTGTTCCCGAAATAAAGGCCCTCCTTATTTGTCCTCTGGTCTCCATAAATATCATAGCGCGGGGATGCCCTCGGGTCACCAGGCGCTTTACAAATCGCTAAAATAAATAAAAAAAAATTTAGGAGTGTAGCTCCCTTATCCTGACTCGAAGCAAGGGTCTCTTATTTGGAAAAAGGTGTAAGCCATTGCCAACTAGAGACCCCCAGTTCTAACAGTAAGAAATATTGAGATGGGGCTAGTAGATTTACCAAAGGATTATGTGATGCAAGGTTGAGTCCCCTGCAACAAATGCATCCCAATAGAGGCGGGCAACGGAGTACAAATGAGTTAGAAAGAGAATATAAATATATGAAAATAAATACATTTGTCAGAGTTACTGCCATAAATAGATCCAAACAGAGAGATGTATGTAAATAATTGATCCAGAAAAATGGATATGAGAATGGATCCGTCTTGTCTTTAAAGAGCTATACCCAGACGCATGAAACAGATAATATGGACTGCCCAGTTAGTGCAACTATAAATGAACTGGCATTAACATCAACAAGAAGACATATACATGAGGAACCTTCAATCCCAAGCGATCGGAAAGGGAATTAGTATGTGTATTGAATATTCTTGAAGAATAAATAATCAAAACTCCTTTAAAAAAAACTCAAAAAAGGAGTATAAGGAGAATACCGGAGAAAGGTTAAAGAAAAGGAAGGATGGAGACTTCTCCCATTAACAGCATCAGAGGACAATATTTTATCACCAGCGGAAGATGAAGTATTGGGTACAAATTCAAAACAAGTAATTAAGGTCATAGAGGTCATTTATGAAGAGGTACGTATAAATGAGCCTAGAGTAAAAAATTAGATTATATTGAGGAGCAAAATTAATGTGACGGAGCTCTTACAGCAGAATAATATCACAATTCCGTCCTAATCAGGTCCTATTAAAGAAGGGGGCCAAGAGCAAGATAGGGAGGCAGCTCCCAAAGGTCAGCTGAAGCATGATCCTCAATCAATCGGTCCTTCAATCTGTGGAAGGACCCATATCAAGCAGAGGAATGTGTATTACAGACATTAAACATATTTCAGGTTGTGATCCTGAACCTTAACTAATTAGATCAAAGTTACTGTCAATCTTTCATACCCAGACAAAGCTGTCAATAATTACCTTGAAAGATATTGCTTTTGTGTTATTCCCAAAAGATTGAGAAAAACATCAGATTGGTAGATGATCTTATAAAACTAGTGGCAAGTAAAAAATATCAATTTTCAATGAATGAGTTAATTAACAATTGTAATTTTTGGGCTGATGAACACTGGCATACATCTGGTAATTATGAATGGGATTTTGCCCCAATAAAGCGCAGAATACATTTTTAGAAATCATGGCTGGCTAACCTTCTTGATAGAATAAGAGCTACGTTTTCAACTATTCCAATACTTACTCTCAGAGACCCGAATTCCAAAATACCCAGTCAATCAAAAGTGGACGATTTCCACTTAGCGAAAGGAAATAGATTATGTATCTTTGCTTGAATAATTGAAGATACCCTAGATGATGTTTAAGTGAAAAGACTGGGATACTTTTTTTTTTTTTTTTTTTTTCAAATTTGTTTTTATTGCAGAATCTCTGTGAATCGGTGACTAACACTCAGATATTTCTGACATAAGACACAAATAGTACCTCACCCCATTATCATGTGGACACACGGCCATTCAGCCCACATCCCGGAGGTCGGGCGGCGAATTTAATAGGGTGTCTTTGACTCGTCCCACCTACATTTCTGAGCAATCAAAGAGCGTTCCACTCCTCTGCTTTTCCGTGAACTAAAAAACTCCCCCCCCGCCCTTCTTAAACAGCAAGAAACACGTTTTAACCTTTCCGTCCAATTGTGAACCTAGAACCTTGTAGCAGCCGCCCCTACCCTCCCGCTCCCCCTCTCGCCCGTGCCCCTAGCACACTACATTGTCCACGTGACAAGTCTCCCTTGCCCCATGTCGGCCCATTGACACAAAAACGATTTACAACTTGTCAATGTCGACGTCCTGTGTGCCCCGCTGACCCATCCCACCCCGACAAAGAAGCCCACCCTCACAACCCCCCATCCAGCCCATGGTATTGTCTCCATTTGGACCACACTCTGCGGAATTTTTTGGGACAGCCCCTTGCCTTATAGGTCACCCTTTCCGCTGCCATGTAGAGGTCGAGCCCTCTCCTCCATTCCTCAAGGGACGGTGGATCCGGCACCCCCCAATGTTTTGCGATGTCCCTTTTTGCCACCACCAATGCTAGGACCATGAAAATAAGGAGGGGGCGCGTCAGATCTACTTCATTGGTCATGCCCAATAACGCTATCTTAGGGTCTTGTAGGATAGGGACCTCTAGGACCTCCTCCAGCTCTTTGAATATCTGGGTCCAATATGTTTGTATGACACTACAGGACCATACCGTGTGAAAGAAGTCTCCCACCTCGCTATGACACCTGAGACACCCTGGGTCTTCTATTTTCCCCATTCTACACAGCCGTTGTCTGTCATAGTAAGTTCTGTGGAGTATATTGAACTGAATCAAACGTAACCGGGATTTGACCTCAACCTCCCGCGGATGCATCAGGACCGTGTCCCAATCCAGATCCTCCATCGTTCCCACATCTGCCTCCCAAGTAGCCCTCAACTTTACTAAATCACCCAACATATGGTTAGTTAGTGTTTTATATGTCAGGGAGACCGCCTTTTCTGTAATCCGTTCCTGAAGGAGCCGCCCTTCCAGGGGGGCATACTCAGGAATGTCTGTGAGTGTAATGTGTTGGGCATTCCATGCGTGGCGTAGTTGTAGATATTTAAAGTGTTGCGTGTTGTGGAGCCCAAAGTCAGATTGAAGCACCCGGAACGAATTGAGCTCTCCCTTAGCTATTACGTCCCCTATAGTGGAGATGCCTATGTCGTCCCACCTCTGAAAGCCCCGTAATTTGTGGAGTTCCATAAGCCACTGGCAGTGCCACAGTGGAGTCTGTCGTGTAGGCCTTTTATCCCAACCTATACGACGGTTGGCCTTCGTCCAGGCAGTTATCGTCAGGGCTGTCGCCGGGAGGAGTGAAGTACTACTTGAGGGTCCATATAGATACGATAGTAAGTGTTTGGATGCCAATTTCGCTCTCTCCAGAGCGTATGTTGGGTGATCGGCCGGTGCATGGAGCCAATCATTTATTGGTGTAAGATGTTCAGCCCAATAGTACGCCTCCAAATTGGGAAGCGAGATCCCCCCACTGTACTGATGCCTCTGGAGCGTCGACAGGGCCACTCTGGCATGCTTGCCTAGCCATAGGAAGGAGCGCATGTCTGCATGTATCCTACGAAAGACCGCTGCTGGAAACGGGTAGTATTCGTTTTGCAGAGCATATAGGTATTTCGGCAGTGTGACCATTTTAAACATGGCCGCCCTGCCTAGGAGAGTCAACGGGAGCTGCCTCCACCGGTTCATATCCGCCACCGCAGCCAGTATGATCCGTTCTACATTCTTTCTGAAGGAAAGAGGCTCGTCCGTGGTTATATAGATCCCGAGGTACTGGAAGCCCTCCGAGGTAGTCTGGAGGTCGGCAGGTATCGGACCCCAGTGGTTCCGGACCCTCGGGTCGTAGAGGACCGATTTATGCCAGTTAATTTTGTGTCCTGCCATAGTACCATATCGTTCTATTTCTCGGAATAGTTCCGGGATCGAGGCTTCCGGCTCAGTGACATAAAGCAGAACATCGTCTGCGTACAGTGAGATTTTTTCAGACTGGGGGTCCGTGGCACTGCTCCTAAAGCCGGTTATTGCCACGTTTTGGCGCACCCTGGCGGAAAGCACTGTGATGTATTCCTATAGGTTCTGAATCGATCCCCCTATTCCTGACCCTATTCTGGTTAGCAAACTAACAAGTTAACTAAGTAATCAGCCCATGAGGCAGAAAAACCCCATGATGCAGATACCGTTATCTGACGCAGTCACACTACGGCACAGGAACGTGTTATCTGATTAGGTCATAACGCTTGCGATCTAATTAGACAAGCGATATTCCTCCAGCCCCTGATAAGGCATACGGAGTTCTCATAACAAATCAAACCTATGACAACCTGGGCAAAACCCTGCGGCCATTGTTTTGATTTCACCGAGAACTTCAGCAAAAGAATGTGCTAACGAGCAAGTCGTATGACATCCTTATTGACGTATCTATGTCCATCCTTACGTCAATCTCGGCACCTTAAAGGTATAAATATTACCGATCTTGCCCTATGCAAACACACGCGTGGTGACGAGACGGAGCAGCCATACTTGCCGAAGCCCAGAAGCAGAGCAGACCCCGCTGGCAGCAGCCCCGCCTTTCTGACGCGCTGAGAACGAGAAGCTACTTTCTCCTGCCGAGAAACCAAGCACCGGCGCTTCCGGGTAGCCCTCGCAGGCAGCCTGGAATATCGAGACCAGAGAAAGAGATACCATTCCTCATTCATCCTAACTTCCAGGTACAGAACTGAATAACCCCTCACAGAGAATTCTTAAGTTATTCACTTGGCAAAAACAAACTTAACTTAAACTGTAACTTTCTATTCCCGCCCTCGTATTAGACTTAGGTCAGGTACACGGGGTAGGCGTATCTAGAAACACCAGTTGAGTACGTTTAGTCAAATGTATATGTGTATGTAATATATTTTATTCATTTTAAACCTTCATATGGCTTAGAAACCATATCAATGTTTTTACAGTATTATTTTATACTTCTGCTTTTAATGTATGCACTTTACTTAACTATAAGTATTGCAATAATATCGATCCATTTCTCTTGTACGAGAAAAGAGACTGATCAATAAATAACACCTTTTTATTGAACACGCCCGTCTCTTCCTTTTCTCTACAATCTGATGAGACTAAGAATGCACGTACTGACTGAGTAAAATAAATTGCCTTTTGTTCACACGACTCTCGAGATTTACTCTTGATTAGGGGAGAGCAAAGTTGTCATGTTCTATGGTTGTCAGAAACTAAATCCCTTCTTGTCTAATCAGGGAAGTTTATTCTTTCCTGAACATTCGAGAAAGTTTCTAGTGAACTCTGAGCTAAGCTGGCAAACCCAAAACTTTAAGTCTAATATCGACAGTAGTAGACCTAGTTAACGTCTGGTCTAGGCCTTTACTATTGTAGGTATTATTCCAATGCGCAGAGCCTATTGGGATGATAGGAGCTACACTACAGCACCTCTATCGTAAGGGTGAACAAAAGGGGGGACAGGGGGCAGCCTTGTCGAGTGCCTCTCTGAATCTGGAACTCACGGGACAGCGTCCTGTTGACTCGCACCCTAGCTTTCGGGGCCGTGTATAGGAGTCGCACCCATTGGATGAACTTTGCCCCAAAACCAAACCTACTTAGAACCGCAAAGAGGAAGGGCCAATGCACTGCGTCGAACGCCTTTTCAGCGTTGAGGGACAGGAACCAGTGAGGGTCGCTACGGCCTCTGACTTCCTGTAGCCAATTATGGGTTCGCCTGAGATTCAATTTAGTGGCTCTGTCGGGTAGGAAACCCGACTGGTCCATATGTATCAGACCAGTGATGACTGTCCTCAGGCGGGCCGCCAAGATTGTGGCTAGGACCTTCACCTCCGTGTTCAGGAGGGAGATGGGTCGGTATATCGGGACAATGGTAGCCCTGGTCAAGTCCGGGGGCAGTGCTCCTTGTCCAAGGGCGCCAGCAAAGAGACTCTGAAGGTGCCGCGTTAGTAGGTCCGCCGTGCGCTTGAAAAATTCCGCCGGGAAACCGTTGGGGCCCGGGGTTTTTCTGGCCGCACTCTAGCGAGAGCCTCGGTAACGTCATCCACCGAAATGTCCGCCTCCAGGGCATCCATGGATTCGGGTGGCAGGGTCGGCAGGGGCGTTCCGTCGAGGTACCGGAGCGCCTCTTCTGGTGTTGCCAAATCTCGGGCCGCATAGAACGCCTCAAAATGTGTGGCGAAAGTTTCGGCGATCTCCGTGTCAGTATTAACCTGGTCACCCCAAATGGTTCTAACACTATCTATCCATCTCTCCGCACTTTCTTTCCTGCTGAGCCAAGCCAGTAGCTTCCCTGACTTGTCCCCCACGTCGTATAACCTATGAAGCGTGGCGAGGGATTGGGTCTTCGCCTCGTCGGTCACTAGTTCCCTGTATTGTTTCTGTACGTCCAGAAGCCTCCTGAGGGTCTCGGTGGTCGCCCTCGCCAAGTGGTCCCTCTCTCTCTCTCTAGGATGTCCTGTTCCAATGCGGCCACGGCCGCCTGAAGTTTCCGTCTTTCCTCACCCAACCTAGAGTTTATCCTATCCCTAAGTACCGGTTTCATGGCTTCCCATAGGGTAACACTAGAGTCGACCGTGCCCATGTTTTCGGCCAGGTACACCTTAATGTCAGCTCGTATGCCTCTGAGTATGTTCGTGTTCTGTAAGTCCCATGCCGCCAGGCACCACGATCCAGGATTCCTCCCCTGGGTCTGTCCCACCCCAACTAATAGCGTAGAGTGGTCCGATATACCCCTGGCTCTGTATTCTGCGGTGTCGTCCGCCTTCAGGTATTGGCGAGACATAAAGACGTAATCAAGTCTCGAAAACACACCATGTGCCCCTGAGTAGTATGAGTACGCTTCTTGTGTTGGATGGAGCCACCGCCAGACGTCTGTGAGACCTATGGCTGACATCTTGCTGTAGAGTGTACTTTGGTGTCCACTCCTAGCCACCCCACCAGATCTGTCCCTGTCTGTATGCATGACATCGTTAAAGTCCCCTCCCACTACTTGTATCGTATCAGATGTTTCTAGGAGTATGTGTGTAAGCGCCGTGAGTGTACGGGGTTGTAGTTTGGGCGGAGCATAAACCGAGACTAGCGTAAAAGTACGCCTGTTCCAGGTACCCTGCACTCCCGCGTAAGTACCCTGAGGGTCTAGCCAGGTGCGTGTGACGCAGAATGGGGACGTTTTTTTAACAATGACTGCCACCCCTCTAAAGTCCGAAGTGTATCCCGCATGTGCTAACACCCTGTGCCTCCCCCGAGCGATAAAGACGCACTGATTGCCCTTGAGGTGCGTTTCCTGTAAAAAGGTAAAGTCTGGGTCCACCCTTTTAATGTAGGCATTCACTAGACCTCTTTTGATTTTGGCTCCCAACCCATTGACGTTCCACGTCAGGATGCTCAATCTCCTATTTCCCTCTTGTGGAGTGATTACAGTGTTCGCCATTGGTGCACATAGGATCTACCATCTCCCAACCCCCGATCTGTATAGGTGAAGCGTGTAGTTAGCGCGTGCTGCTGTCTTCGTTCAATGTAAACGTGTTTCCCCCAACTTTCTTCCCCTTGAACTCCTTCCAAACAAACAAGATAACTCCCTGCCTTCCCCTCCTCCCTCCCCTTCCAGTACTGTCCCTACGCAGGACATAACTTTCCGCAGGAGTAGGCCTGTCGCCCACCCACAAACACCCTCCCTGTTAAATACCCAGGGAACAAAGAGTCAAATAACTTTTGAACTTGTGTAACAAAGAAGCTTGGCAACTTGCGTGCTCTCCAGTCCTCTGGCCGGATGCCACTCCCATGACCCGTATCATATTTGTTCAGAGGACGTGGCTGATAGGAGGCGTCCGCTCCTCCCCGACCATCAGTCAATGATCCGTAACCCTGTGATTCATGATTTAGAGTCCTGTATCTCTGATTCCGGTGCGCTCAATTGTCCAGAGACGTCCTGTTCCATCACACGGATCTCCTCCACGAGCGGGTGCGCGGATTGGCCTCCTCCCCCCAAATCTTCTTCTTCAGATGTGTGTCCTGTCAGATCTCCCTCCTCGTCGTTCTCCGATCTTGTGTGCGAACGCAACCTCGCGGACAGGAAGTCCGTCCTGGCCGTCCCGACTGGCGAGGCCGAGCGTCCCTTGCGCGTGGGTCTCACATCCCTGCCATGGTACGGTGTCGCCTGGAATTGTCTCCTCGACTTCCTCGCAATTCTCTGTCTTTGCGTCTTAGGAAGGTCCCATTGGGCTACACCATTTTGAGATCTCTCCGATACGTCTCTGCTGACCCTGTCCCTGCTGTTCAGGATCGGGCGTTCCTCCAGCCATTGCCATGCATCGTCCGGGTGAGTGAAGAAAAGTGACTGGTCTTTATAGATCACCTTGAGCTTGGCTGGGAAAAGGAGCATATATGTGATCCGTAGATCTCTGAGTTTCGCTTTGACGGAGTCGAAAGCGCGGCGTTGTTTTTGCACCTCTTGGCTATAGTCCGGGAAGACCATTATATGAGCGTTTTCCAATCGTATCTCTCCCATCTTCCTCGCCTCCCTGAGGATGAGGTCCCTGTCCGCGAAGTTAAGAAAACGCGCAATGACTGGTCGTGGTCGAGCTCCCTCCGGAGGTTTCGCCAGAAGAGCCCTATGTGCTCTCTCAATGATGAAGCAGGGGCAGAATTGCACTGTAGGGAACGTCTCCAGGAGCCATGTGCGCAGGAAGGTCACCATGTCCATTTTCTCGATCCCTTCCCTAAAGCCGACGAAGCGGAGGTTGTTCCGTCGTGCTCTATTTTCGCCATCGTCCACCTTCCATTGTAGTTGGCGGTGAGACGCTTTTAAATCCGCCATGTCCTTGCGCAAGGTGGTGATAGAGTCCTCCGCCTCACCTAGTCGCGTCTCAGCGGCACCAACCCTGTCAGAGAGGTTCCGAAAGTCCTGTCGCAGAAGTGTCACCTCAGAGCACACCTCCCTTATTTTCACCTCCAGTGCCGCTCTCGATTCCTGAATTTCCGTTCGGGACGCCTGGATGGCCTCCATTAGTAGCGCAGTGTCGGATCGCGTACCAGACGTCTCGCCTGGTCCCACTGCGGCCGTGCGCGGTGCTGTGAAGCTGTCCATTGTTCCCTGCTTGGGCACTTTAGGTAACCTGTCCCCCTTCCCCATGACTCACCGATACCGGCGGGATAGCCTGGGCGGCTCCTGATGACCCAGCGGCTGCTTGGCGCACCGACCACCTAGGAGTGTGTATTCTGTGCCACCGCCCTGAGAGTCACTGCGGGATCCAGGGGCCTCCCCTCATGCAAGGCAGTAGTCCAGCCAGGTGGCCTGGCCCGCGTCTCCGGTCGCTCTCACCCAGTGGCCCCCCAGGCATCCTCCGCCCGCTTCAGGGACTCCCCCAGCGCTGCCGCTCGCTAGTGGTCTGCTCCCCGTTAGGCCAGTCCCTCCTCAGCTGATACCTGTAGGCGCCCCTCAGTGGTGATCGGAGTCTAGCTTGGGCGGTAGCTGCCGGTGTACCCACACTACCTGATGTGGATGGCCGCCATATTGGTTAGGTCGGCGAATCGCCCCGTCCGCCTGGGGGAACCACTTCCACAACGTTCGTAATCTCCCGGTGCTGCCCCGCTCCTTCTCGCCCCCGCCTCAGGGGTATCGCGGGTCAAGCTTCCTCGACGGTCTCCGGGACAGTCTCAGACCCACGGAGTCGGTGCCGCCGCCATGTTGGTAAAGGCGCGGGTCTCTCACCGGGGCTCACTGTCTCCCCTTGCAGCCCCCGGCAGGGTCGGTTCTTTGCGTGCGCCCCCTCGGGCCGTCCGTGCAGCCGTGTCCCTGTCCCACAGGCCGTCTGCCTGTCCAGATACGGAGTCCCGATTGGCTCCGCTCGCGGCTCCTAGGTCACGCCGCCATCTTGCGGACCTCCGGGATACCAGGGGGATCACCGTCCAGCCGGCGTCGCTCCGTTCACAGCGGCCAGATTCGCCCTCCGGCGCGTCCCCCAAAGTCAGGGCTGTCAGGGGCACCTCCGATTCCGGTTTTTGTGTTGTTTGGGTCTGTTAGTAAGTCGGATTGCGAGGCATCCAGCAGGAGCTCCGGAGAAGCACGACCTAGCCCGTCATGCTGCTGGCCACGCCCCCAAGACTGGGATACTTCTAACATGATTATAACTAATTAATGGTCAAAGTAAACGTGATCACCCTGGTAAACATATATTTGTTGGAGAACACAACAGGATGATGGATAGAATGCTGAAACTTTTCAACAACTCACCCCCAGTCAAGAGTTCTGGGTTGAATCCATTCTTCTTTTGCTCACTATACCACCCATTTTGGACCCAGCCATATGCAAATCAGTCCAGACCCTGCTCCTCATCGGAAAAGTCCAGCCTGAACTGCCAGGCCAGATCCTCCCTGGACTGGAAGCATGCATCCTGGGACTAGTTTTGGGTTATCACCCGTCATCAGCCATGATAGCTTGAATCCAGTGGATTGGAACCCAAGAATGGGCTGCCCTTGGCCACTTAGTGCGAACACAGTAAGCCCAACAGGATGATGGACAGAGTGTCAGTGAAGAGATATGTGTTGAATCCATTGTTCTTTTGCTCACTATGCCAACCCAGATCTCTTGACTGGGGGTGAGCGGTTAAAAAGTTTCAGCACTCCGTCAATGGGGAGGGGCAGTTTGCTGCGTCCGATATAAGGAGGAGAAAAAAAATCAATCATTGCTTCCTGTACCCCCTCAGTACCGGTGTAGACAAAGAGATGCTCATCGTCGAGTTCAATTATATAATCCCTAGCCCAGAGTTTTCACAACATATGGGCTAATGTCTTGCCCGCTCTGTCGCCCTCTCCATATTTCTGTGCACGGGTCTCCTATCCCAACTAGTGGGTTTCTCTCTGTGCAGCCTCCTCATATTCTGTCAATTTGCACCCGATGGATGCTAGTACTGCCACACTACAATGTGAAAAATACAGGATCTCTAACTCCCTAATCTCCTGCTCTAAGCTTGCCAGCTCGCAGCCCCTGTAGCACACCAGCTTGTTTTGCAATTCACGTGCCTCTAATTACAACCTTGAAGGCCTCCAAAAAGGTGGAGCGCACCAGCTCCAGTTGATCATTATGGTCAAAATGCTCTGCTATCGCGGTTCTGATTTCCTCTCTAAACACTTGGTCCAGCAGGACCGGGGCATGATCGGACAGTGTCCGAGGCAAGTAAGATACACCCATGGTCCATGCGTCAACAACGTGCAATGCTAGCCAATAATCAACGTAGGACCACGCGGTGTGTGCTGCTGTAGCACATGTGTCCTCAGCAACATTTGGGTGTCCAGAACACCATAAGTCAGTCAGTTGAAATACATCAATGCTCATGAGCAACTGGCAGCTGCTCGCGGGTGTGGGCACCAGGGATCACTCTCTATGTCGGCCTCAGGGTCTAAAACACCATTGACATCTCCACCCCATAGTATAGCCCCAAGGAACTGGTGATTTGTCACACTTCTGCAAAAAAACAGAGGGTCAGCAACATTTGGCTCATTCACTGCTATCAGCTTGACTGGGTGGTCCTGCAGCACACCAGCAAGCAACACATACTGTACCTGTGGGACCCATATCACTTGTCAAGTGTGGCAGGGTAGGTCTTTATGAACAAGTATCCACACCTCGAGAGTAGTTAGAGTAAGATGCCACGTGTTTTTCACCCACCAAACCCGCCAGCAGCCTAACCAGTGTGCTCTTAGTGAGATAAAACTCCTGCAATAGGCAGATATCTTTCGAATGTGGCTGTAAGTATGCAAGGCCATGTTACGCCCTGCGGTGATCATTAAGGCTACAGACATTCCAAGTCAGGACCCTAACAGAGTGCATGTGTGGTGAGGGGTTAGGCCACCTAGCCATCACTCGCCGGGTACACATGCACGTCTGTACCTGTCACCAGGTCATGCAAATTGTATTCATGTGCGGACTGAAGATTAGCGAAGAGTGAGAACAGCCAGAGGGCTGCAGTAAACAGTAACCAACCAACATTTTCCCCACCTCCTACTTCAGCCCCCCAATCAGGCCAAATTCCCTGAAAGCACCTAACATTCAACAGTCAATTTGCAGAAGTTGCTGGGGACTCATCCCTGGGGAGAGCTAGTGGTCTGGCGAACTCGAATCTCAGTGAACGAGGGTGGCAGGAGATACCATTGTTAAAGTGTTATGGTGAATCGGGTGCACCATGCAAGTACATTGGTATTAGAGTTGGCTATGTGCTCAGATGCACTCCATCTCCGCACTATGTGGTGTAACTGCATGGACATGCACAAATTTCGGATCCTCTCCGTCTTAATGGAGTCAGCATGGTGGAGGGTAAGGCTTCTGAAGATCTATCTCTTGGTCATTACATACACAAAAGAAGGAAACATAACAAGGGTGCCCACTACTTAACTAATCATATTATACACATAAGCCCTTGGTATGGCACACACATCAAATCCTTTTTATACAGGTGTCTCTAGTTCATACATGCAGGCGGACAACAGGCCCCACATTCTATAGAGCGGATCGATTGACCCGGTTAGGACCCACTCCCAGATCGGTGGCAGGCTTCTCCAAGTTGTGACAGTGTCGAACTAATCATTGTCGCTAAGGTGTTCTGAGCCTGTCCCACAGGGAGGTCGGAGAGAAGTCCCCCTTTCTTGGTGGGATAGACTTGACAAACTTGTCCGCAGACATGAGGTCAGCAAAGAAGTGTGTTTTACCTTAATGTAGTAACCAATGTTTAGTAGGGTACACCAGGGAATATTCATCGTTAGTTCACTGGCGGGTGCGCCTAATTGGCAAAAAGTCTCTTCTGGCGGGCTGCACTGCCATTCTAAAATCTGGATAACTGAATTTTTTTCCCCTGGTATTGATGCAGCCGCATCTTGCTAAGTGTAGGGCCATGCCACAGTACCTGGTATTCAATAGCCAGCTATTATAGGTCAAGGTCGAGCAGGTGTCCCCAGTGAAGGCCAGTAACTAAGGATCTATGGGCTCACTCAACAAAGAACATGGCGGAGTACGCATTGCCAAAGCAGGCTGCCCTGGACGCAGTCCTCCATTCTGCCAATGGCAGTCGACTCGGGCACCCCTAAAATGTGGAGGTTGTTTCTTCTCAAGCGCCTCTAGGTCTTCATTTATAGTGCGTATCTTGCGTATCACCTCCAGGACCTGCTCCATTCACAATAGCTTTTCTCGGTCTACAGAGTGCTTGCTGTCCTCTACATCAGAGATATGACGTTCAAGTTTATCGATCCGCTCCTCATGCTTGTCGACGTTTTCCTTGAAGCAATCAAATCTGTCTGTTAATACGTCCATTTTCGGGACAACTGTGGTGAGATACTGTTTCAAATACAGAAACATGCTCTTGACATCTAGTTCTGGTGTCTGGAAATGCTCGCCACTCTGTCCCGGCAGGGAGTTATCATTGGGGGTCTCCATCGTGCAAGCTTGGCATCGGTTTTCAACGGGCAATTTGGCTTGCTTTGTGTCTGTTTTCCCTATCTTCCACACAGCAAATCACTGTGCGCGGTATCTGCCCTGACCCAGCAAATGTCCGTTGCATCCTGCTTCTAGGTGTCAGTGCACTCTCCAACCAACATGCATAGGAGGGGGCACGAGCAGACCTATACTCGCGACCGTGCCCAACTATTATTCACCAGTATCCTTGAGCAGAGCCATTATAATGTGCTTCCGTCAGCACTTATCCAGACATACAGCCCTGCCTCACCCTGGATCCCTGGGGACGAACAGACAAAAGCTCCTCACAGTGGTGTTTCTGACAGTCCAGTGCACTTTTCTGGCCGTAAGTCAATACGGAACCCAATGTCACCAGCTCAGATGCAGAAGATAGACAGAGCTCTAAACAGGAGGTGGAAAGGAGTCTCAAAATTGCCTGCGATGTCCAAAAAAGGTAGGTGTCATAGGCCTGCACTTCTATAGTTCAGTTACTCGAGTAGTCAGAATAAAGGGGGCCAAGCAGGGCCTCTCTCTTCACACCACAAACTCTTCACAGATTGCACTGCAGTCAGGCTTCTCATCGCAGGGGTAGCTTACCAGCTCAGCCCTGTAGCCGCCTGATATAAAGGATGACAGGGTTGCCCCTACGTCCCTCGTATTTAGGCCGGGAGCGCTATCTGTCCGTGCCGCGCTGCCATATATCCCAAAGCAGACAAGCAGCCACCTCCAGTCGCCCACAATCCCAGGAATTCTCTGGCATTCAGGCAACTCTGCCACCATGTGGGACTGTTCAGCAACCCTGGGCCCCAGCACTCACCCCATTGTATAAAAGGGTCAGGGTCGGCGGCACTTTGCGGTAAGGAGGGGGGGAAGCGGGCAGTTCACTCACAGGATGGCAGGCTAGGCCTGGGGCGGCCCACACCAATCAAAGCAGCGTGCAGCCCAGCAGCTCTGCAGTCTCGATAGGGCCTCCCCCTCCTCGAACTGAACACTCCTACTACCAATGCAGCCGCATTCGGGGATGGCACAGACTCAGCGCGGCTGCCAGTCAACGGCCTAGGATCTCATTAATAATCAGGACCTGAAGGCCAGCCCTGAGTCGTCAACAATGCTACGCTTCTCAGTAATCAGAGGCTGCAAAAGGAAACCCCCTACCAATCCAAAACTTAAGACATACCAGTATCCCGGTACAGCAAAGTGTCCGGAGTGCACCTGGGTGTATTAAGTGTCACGATGCTCACAATATCCACAGATAAAAGTCGGATTAGTGGCGCCGGCTGGCAGATCCTCACAGTTGGGCAGTAATCTTGCAGCTGGGCTCTCTAGCCCCCCTCTTGACCTTGGTCTATGAATGCACCCGCAAATGTGACAAGATAAGAACAAGATTTACAGGCCTGTATACAGAAAAGGAGCGAGTTAAAACACAAGCTCTCATGTGAAGTACTCAAAAACAAAGAAAAAAGTAGCTCTTAAAACAGTTTCTAAGATGGGAGCAGTGGATGGATAGTAGTAATTAAACCAGGCTCTCTAGATGACATGGACAAATGGGGAGAAAGAATATGAGAGCGACGATGCAGCCAGCAAATGGGAAGTCTATGGGTGGGCTAAATCAAACATACTGTATACAACAGTCTCTATGAGACGGGCATGCTCTGTCTAGCCATGACCTAGAAAGGACTCACAAATACTACCACAGAATTATAGCATGATAATACTCTTCGATATACCTAGTAAAATACATCCTAAACATCTCTTAAAAGTATTAGAAGACAGGGTTGATAACGAGGCTGTCCTTCCCAAGGTACAACTTCAGAGATAAATTAGCATTAAAACCAACAAATAGCCTTCCGAAGGACCTTCCGGCTTCGACTTCTCTGCTAGAACAAAAACAACTTATAATCTCCACTAAAAGCAGATTAAATAAGTTGCAACGTACCAACGCGAACAACGAAAGTGAATACAAATCACTGAAGAGTGTCAAATCAGCTGCTAGAAAGGAATACAGGAAGGCTTGCTTCGTCCTAAAGAAACTGGAAGAAGAGCACCACTGGGCGACAGCCTTTGAGATCATAAAAACTAAGAACCAAAGAAAATTTTGGAACTGGGTGAACAAGGCCACCAAAGCTAATAAACCTCCCACAGCAACCAACATCTCTCCAGCTGATTGGGAGACATATGTTCAAAAACTTTATGCAGCACCGCATGCCTCGAATAGCAACAGCAGTAGCTCGGCCTTGCCCGACCAATTAACCCCCCAGGACGAAACAATTTCCTCCATCAAGTTAACAACAGACGACATCGCAGGAATAATAAAGAAAATGCGCCAGGAGGTGCCCCTGGACCTAATGGAATCCCTACTGAAGTATTTAAAGCCTCCGCCCAGAAATGGGCCACGATACTGACCCCTCTCTACGAGGCCGCAATACTGGGTGGCCCTATTGCAGCCTCTTGGCAAGGTACACTCCTTGTGCCTTTCCATAAAAAGGGCTCGCGCTCCAATCCTGACAATTACAGAATGATAGCCTTACTTGATGTGGACGGGAAGGCATATGCTAGCGTCCTTTTAAAGGAACTTACAAAATGGGCTGAAAAAAACAACCTAATTCCTTTCACCCAGACGGGATTCCAAAGAGGTAGCCATATTGAAGACAATTTGATTTGTATGGCCCACCTGATGGAAACCACACTAGCATCGAAAGGCAAATCGTTGTATCTAGGATTTATCGACTTTCGCAAAGCATTTGATAGTGTGAGTCGATCTAAATTGTGGGAAAAATTGACAAGATGGGGCATCCCACGGTCGCTATTGAATGCACTAATAGCCCTACACACAGACACCTGGGTTAAAATAAGAGTAACATCGAGATGGTCCACTTCTAACAAAATCCACACCAGCAGAGGTTTAAAACAAGGGTGCACCCTTGCACCATTACTCTTTAACTTATACCTCGCGGACCTCCCAGAATGGTTGTCCCGCTCCAGAGCTTTTCCACCTAGAATCTAACGAAGAAAAATTCAATCCCTGCAATATGCAGATGACACCATTCTCTTAGACCAAACCCAGGTGGGCCTCCAAAGACTCTTTGACTCCCTCGCCCAGTACTGTAGCACTAATATGCTTGAGATAAATGTTACTAAAACAAAAGCAATGGCAATATCTTCCATGAAAATAAAAAAGCCTGTGTGGTTTATTGAGGGGAAACCACTGGAGACTGTCATCGCATATAAGTATCTGGGCGTCTGGATCGATCATAAAGGGCGTTCCTCTGTCCATACAATTGAGATGCAGGCAGGGGGTTTTCATAAGAACTAAGATCGCCCTGCACTCTCAGGACTTAGTCCCACTGATGAAATTGATCACCGCAAAATTTCTCCCAACAATCTCCTTTGGAGCAATAATTTTGAAAGATAAAATGAATAATTGGCTAGATAGAGCGCAATCATCATGTTACCGCAGGGTCTTTCGACTGCCCAACTCGACCTCCCACGCCCAAATTCTGAAAGAATTTTCTTTATCTTCCATGCGATGGATTATGAGCGCAAGGTATATCACCTACTGCCTAAAGGCGAAACAAGCTAGCTCCCCTACTTTAAAGAGCTGTATATGGTTAGTGCTTAGTAATCCCGAAACCCCATGGAATAAATACCTAACATTTGGTCTTACTTCTCTCGAAGCAACGGACATATGGTCAACCTCCTTGTCCATCGAGGCGAAATCGAAGCTTCTAAACAAACAAGCAAAAATCTTATCAAATGACCTTGACGCGCAACAGGTACTCCAGCTCTCCCATGGTTCCTGGGCCTCCAAGCTATATGCCTCGAAAACTTTACTGCCCTATCTTGCATCTTCTATGAAAGCACATATAAAATTCAAACTAATGAGATTCTGTTTCGGTTTAATCCCACTGAAGGCATATAAGTTTGGCCAAGGATACAAGAAAGAAGCCACTACCCAATGCCGATTTTGCAAACAAGAAGAGGAAAATCTCACCCATATTTTGTGTATCTGTATCTGTCATCGCCTACGAGCCCAAAGAATTTTCTGGTTGAGACCAATCTGGCTTCACCTTGGTATCAGGTCATGTCAAGAAGCACTAGACGTTTGTATGAGGGGGGACTCACCTCAGATGGCTACACGCTTTGTAAAGTTTATGACAGAAATTACCTCTTTGATCTTACCTTCTGACCAAGTTTGAGCTATCCTCTCTTTGTGATATTTACTGACCTTTTAAAAGACTTGAATACTCCTTTTTTACAACAGTCAATTTTGAATGTGTATATTGCAATGATTTTAATTAATTGTGCAAATAAACTTTTACTACTACTATACCTAGTAAAATACATCCTAAACAGCTCTTAAAAGTATTAGAAGACAGGGTTGATAACGAGGCTGTCCTTCCCAAGGTACAAGTCTGGTTCGGAAGAGGTAATTCAACTATTGATGGCTGTTTTGCCTTCAAATGAATTGTAGACTAGTACTCTTTGAAAACAAAATTAGCCTCTCTCTGTGTCATATACAGTCGTATCTTCAGCATTCAATACTATTCATTTTTCCCAACTCCATAAAGATTCATGGATTTAAGTAAAATCAGTAAGTAATGGCACACTGTTGAGTAGAAATACATACACCACATGATTTACAGGGGTGTATATTAGCTCCATTACTGTTTTCAAATAATATAGCAGATGATCCTAGCTTTTTTTTTTTGGCCTCAAGCTTTTCCACCAAAATTGGTTGGTGAGCCTATATCCTCAATTTTTTATGCATATGACATAGATATAATGGATCACACACCCATGGGTCTCCAGAGGCAATTAGACTTTGCTTTCTACTGCAGGAGAAACAACGTGTTTATAAATGTTTCCAAGTCTAAAGCAATGGTGTTTTCCAAAAGACAAAGCCAGAAAAGTTGGACGAAGCGGTGGCTAAATAGCAGGCCAGTGGAGAACGTTAAAGAGTCTAGCTACCTTGGCTTTCAATTTAAAACTAATCTCAATTTCACATCTCATATCGTGGAACAGGAGATAATAGCCAATGCCATTGCAGGTTCCTTGCAGAGGTTAGACTCGAGCATGGGTCACAAGTCACTAAGTTTTAAGGGAAACGTGTAATCAAAATATCACCAGCCTATTGCTCTATGGCAGTGAAATTTTTATAGAGAAAAATGTACTTCTAGTTCAAATTATCGAAACGAAGGTAAGAAAAACATGTTTGGGAAATCCAAAAGTTAGAGATCTCAGGGCACTGAGGCACGAGCTGGGGTTTACCAGGGTCCCAAATTATTGGTTTAGCCTGAAGAAAGAGGAGGAAGGCTCATTTAGGGCACTTGATTAAAAGCCAACTTCAGTATGTTTTGTACGATTCTTGGTCAGCGTATTTGCACTTATAACGATAGGAATTGACTCTGAACAACTTGTCAACTTTGGTGATAGTTCAGTTTTTTCGTACGAAAAACATGGACAACTAGCTGCTTAAAAGAAAATCCATAAAAATGGATCTAAAGAACTGCCAAGAAAGAGCACAACTAGCTCACTTACTGTCCACAATTTATAGAGGCCACTTACAACCTTTTTTTCAAAGATATAAAGGCAAGGCAAATAAGAAAATGGATGTTGAAGCTGAGACTTGGTCAAGTGCCCGCTTTTCTAAAATGGAGAACGAGTAAGAAGGATAACGGAATTGTGAGTGTAAATACCATCAATTGTCCCCTTTGAAATGACTGTGAAATGACATTGGCTCATCTTATTGTCTGTCTTTTGGGTCGCTATTGGTAGAAAGAGAAAGAAAATGCTTTTGCCAAGATTTTGTGCATCTAATATTCAGCACTTAAAAGAGCTGATGACATCAATTTTGAAATGTGATGGTATTTATGTATGCTAGACATTGGGTAAATATCTTGAAATTGTTACGCTTAACCAGGACTAGGAAAGAGTGTTGGAAATACTTATTGTTAAGGATTCTGGCAAGCCAGGCATACAGCACTTTCCCCCAGATTAATATTACATTTATTGACAATGAGAACGCTGACACACTGACTATTTTTAGTTAGTATGTGTTTTTTAAGGCTGTGAGTATATCGCAATTCAATACACCTCTTTTTTTTATAGGGGTGGTATCTGTGGTGGAATTGTTGTACCGTATCTCACATTTGTTTTAGCAGTTAGATTGCTGGCTGAAGTATAAGAACTAAGGATTTTTTAAAGTTACAATTAAGAGATATTAGGTTACTTGCACTTTCTGACACTTTTTGTTTTCATAGTTTTTAAGGACAATTGGAAATAGTGATTAAGGCACAATGCACTTTCTCCTCTGCTTTTTCAGATTTTGATAACTGACCTAATGATTAATGATATTGTTTTAGGACTAGAAAGAAGAAGAGTATGAAATACGTGATGCTCCCAACTATATAATTATAAAAAGAAAAGTTCGTACATCTGACTTAATTTGATGGAAGAGTGATAATGTGAAATTAAGGTTTAAGGCAACATAATAGCTCATAATCTTTTATGAACCTTTTTAAAGTTAATTATTTGTTGTATGTTTATGTGGTTACCTTACTGGCACAATATTGAACAATACATTGAACTGAAAACTCAAACAAGTAGTACCTTTGCGAAAGCGGCAGCCGTCATTTGAACTCGACCCTCATCAGAAGCATAGATTTTGAGATCATGTCTATAGGTACTATGCAGTCTTAGCAAACCACATCCGGGGAATCCAGCATAATCTCCTGAAAAACAAACAAAACTACTCATGGACTTTTTTTAATATCTTGATACATGTGTTTAGTGAAAATGGTCCATATCTGTTAACAGGATTACAAATGAGAATGTTGGTAAGGTAATCACAAAAGAAACCAAAGAAGATCTACCTTATTTAAGACTTCAAATTAGCATTAATTTACACATTTACACACTCACTGTCACACAGTGTACTTCAACAGGACAATTTCAAACTCAATGGTGAGAAAGAATAGGTATATCAAGTCAAAAATAATGTAATACCCCACAGCTTTTAGCACGGATTGCACACACACACCTGTCTAAACAGTTTTGTCAACAGTATGGACTTGCACCAAGAATGGTCCTGTTTGCCTTTAAAATGAATATGGAATAGTGTAAGCATGGTGATTCATAATTTTTTGAGTAAAGAGATAATAGGCTAATACATCTAGGTTCAGCAGTACTATGTTCACAACCTTAGTCATGATGCAGTACAGTTTGTGCACTTTTTTTTAATCTCGGGTCACCTAAAATCCAAACTGCTCTTTGATGGTAGAGCATAAAGGTCAACACCGTATTCCTGTCCACAATCACACAGAAGGATACATTTCTAAAGGCACTAACTACAACATTGCAAAACAATTCACAAAATAATAACTATTTATTTCACACACCACAAACTGAATTACCACCATATACTTGAAAACGTGATTATTTCTCAAATTAATGATACTTGCTTTATTAGCTCCTGAAGGATGAAAGCCTTTACGGACATGCTGGGAATCAAACCTACAATCAGCATGCATCTGGGCCGCATAGCTACAGAGCTAACATGACAAAAACAGGTAAATAAGTTAATGCATCTGTTCCAATTACCTAGTAACTGAAAGATGAAATAATAAAAATATATTTTGCCCTCTGTTTTTCTTTGGCATTCCATCAGCTTATAAAGGTAAATCAACTTACTCGTGTAGCTTTTTTCCTCAAATTTATATTTAATGTAGTCTACTGTACTGCAATTCTGAGCAAAAAAATATAAAATACAAAGACACTGGCACACAAAAGAATGAGAGAGGACAAAAAAGTAAAGGAATTGCATAAATAACCCTAGGTCTTCGGACATTTTTCAGCCAGGCCTATATACCCTAACTGTAGTTTTCCACTGAAGCTAACACCTCTCCCACAATTTAAGCAGGGGTAGATAAATATGTTACTGACATTCGGTATCCCCTTCGCTGGTAGAGACTCTATCTAACCCCAGACACTGCAAATTACCCCAGGCACATAAATGAATCAGGGAGATTTTCATAGTTGCTTCCTAGAACGGCGGTGGGTTGCATTGTACGGCTTCGTGTTGGGTCTGTCCCGCCTGAGATATGACATCAGGACCACTAGATCGTGCCACCTCTACACGTTGAAGTCAGTTTCTTTCTTTCTGCACCTTCAGAAGCAGACAGATTTGGAGCACACTCGAATCCTGTCAGCTTGACAGAACTTCTTGCCTACATAGCTTTTCATTGTGCAAGGGACATGTCCTCACCTAAAACTACATGGTTCAAACCGTGCAAAGACTGTCATCACTAGAAGTTGGTGACCACCTGCGCAAACCACAACCACAAACATTAGACCTCCCCCGACGACACATTTGCGATGCTGCCAGCCGCACCGCGCACTACATCACAATAGGCGGTCGGACTCTGTAACTGGCTTGCATGCAATCCTCCCCACAATTCTATAGTGTATTGCTGCATTAATTTGTGAGACTGACGACACCCAGACACCACATCTGATACCTATACCCAGTAACTCCATGAACCTCTCCCCAGTTATTATATCCCTGTTCTTTACGGCATTTACACAGCTCCAACTATCATTGTTGACACGTTGCATACCGATCAGCTTTACATATCGCTAACAATGTCATCAGCTATAACTGATGATATATATCACTTGACTGAATGTATTTGTATTGCAAATTGTCCTGATAACCTTTTAAATGCCAATAGAAATATGTTTTAAAAAATCACTAGAAGTTGGTGACAGATAGCCGCAATGTCTGCCATCTCAGCTCTAAACACGACTCTACATTGTGTGATGGTTGCACACTGATGAACTGAAAGGCCATCCACTACTGCAAAGCCAAGCTCTATGTCCGGTGTTGGTCGAAGTCGAGGATTGGCACTGGCTCCAGAGGCCGATCTCGCAACTGATCATCATTGAAATTGAGAAGCCCAGTAAGTCAAAGAAGTCCAAAAAACACAAAACATCCAAACACGGCTCTCCTTCATCATACCACTCCCCCCCATTAGGAGTAGTGTGATGCACAGATACCTCCAGGCCGTGGAATCCTTACCTAATTTCAGAAACAATTAAGACACTGATATTGATGCAGTGCGCCAATGCCAACCAAAGCCCTTGGCAATGCCACAAAAGCTCCATTAGCTTAAACTAGCCGTGGCTAAAATTTTTGGAACTCCTACGGGTCCGTCTGTAGCACCTTCCGGCTGCACAGATCCACAACAGCCTCCAGTGGGGTCACAATCGGGAGATTTGTTCCTGATGGCAACTGCACCGCTCTGCCTCAACTAGAACTCCACTGACTCCAGATATGGCACAACATACGATGCCACCTTCGGCGCTGCGACCAACACCATTAGTCAGAGTGGCAAGTAGGGAAGCCGCTATGAAACCCTCCAGACTCAGTCTAATTAAGGAAATTCACAAAGTGAGGAATCTGTAGTTATAAGTCTCTATCAGAAAAATATTAAATATAGCATTTGTACTTATGAGAGACACATATGTGCTACATGGATTTAGACTGCCAGGGATAAACATACGCAACTCAGTACTGTAATTATTTGTTGCATGTCATAATATCAAGGGACACAGCAGAGTCCTGCCATAGTATTGTGCTGAGATTAAGAAGTACTGCGATATTATGAAATGTAATGTAAATAGAGAAGTACAGATTGACTACTCTTATTTTCTCCACACCTACATACCTCATAGATGCATATATCGTCAAAGTACAAGCATGTGGAGTTAAGAATGGTATATCTATTCCATACCTTAGAAATATTTTTTAAAACTGAATCCAGAATATGCAGAGACTGACACCTCTTTCGAGTCAGGGCCATATCGGAGTTAAACCTGAATCAAGTGGAAGATTTACACGTATGAAGGGGAGTCTCACAGATTTTAAGATAGGATTCCTTCAATAACAATTACTGGCCTTAGGCACCACTTACAGATTAAATCAATACGGCCTTCTTGGTCAAGATGATGCTATAGAATGGCTTTCCAGTCTGCTTCAGCCCAATAAGCCTCGACAGGGAAGGAATCCAGGAAAGTCAACACTTACTTTTCAGTGATGTCATGAAGCTGCCATTGGGGGACATATTTTGTGAACCTCCATTTGAGAGGAATTCAGCAACTGAAACAAAAGGCATGAAGCTTAATTTATCTGTGCTAAAATCTTTCATAGATTCCCCTATTTATGAAATATACTGTCTTCGAGTTAGGGACTATTGACACAATACATTATTTTCATAGCAAGGCAAACAGGTTTTACTTAGGCAGCCAGTTCAGCTCACTTTAGTTATAAGCCGCTGATGGCGGTGTCCTTTAAGTCGACCTAAGAACTTCATCAAAGTTTTATAAACTGACGGGATGAGTTTATTATTCAGAAAAGGGGGTGGTGATGAACAGAGTGTCTGAATTAAGCAGACCACTCTTACCCAGTCCAAAGATCAGGGCTTGATCCATCACCGTTATTTAGCTCACTGCCCCATCCCAGCTGAGAACCTGGCTATATGCAAATTAGTCTGTCCCTGGCCCAGTGCATCATGGTAACAGGGCAGACCAAACTACCAAGCCAATTCTTCACCAGAAAGGAGACAAGCTTCCGGGGACCGGTTTCTGCCATTCCAGGCGTCGTCGGCCCGGCTTGCTTGAATCCTGATGGAGCAGTGAGCAAGGGACTCATGTCTGAGTATACCCTTCCACGCTTATGGTGGACAAAATGATTCAGAAAAGGGGGTGGTGATGAACAGAGTGTCTGAATTAAGCAGACCACTCTTACCCAGTCCAAAGATCAGGGCTTGATCCATCACCGTTATTTAGCTCACTGCCCCATCCCAGCTCAGAACCTGGCTATATGCAAATTAGTCTGTCCCTGGGCCAGTGCATCATGGGAACAGGGCAGACCAAACTACCAAGCCAATTCTTCACCAGAAAGGAGACAAGCTTCCGGGGACCGGTTTCTGCCATTCCAGGCATCGTCGGCCCGGCTTGCTTGAATCCTGATGGAGCAGTGAGCAAGGGACTCACATCTGAGTATACCCTTCCACGCTTATGGTGGACAAAATGATTCAGAAAAGGGGGTAGTGATGAACAGAGTGCCTGAATTAAGCAGACCACTCTTACCCAGTCCAAAGATCAGGGCTTGATCCATCACCGTTTTTTAGCTCACTGCACCATCCCAGCTCAGAACTTGGCTATATGCAAATTAGTCTGTTCCTGTCCCAGTGCATGATGGGAACAGGGCAAACCAAACTACCAAGCCAATTCTTGTACTGGGAAGGAAACAAGCTTCCGGGTACCGGTTTCTGCCATTTCAGGCGTCGTCGGCCCGGCTTGCTTGAATCCTGATGGTGCAATGAGCAAGGGACTCACATCTGAGTATACCCTTCCACGCTTATGGTGGACAAAATGATTCAGAAAAGGGGGTGGTGAGGGCGCTAGAGGGCGCACTGCGGGATGGCTGGCTGATGTGACAGCTCCGCCGGATGGACGCGACTGCGGACGCCCTATCACCCCTTTAGCCCGCCGCTACAGATGCGAAACAGACAGCATTCGGCATCGGAATGTGTGGCAGACACAGATATGGCCCTTAGGTGACTGACCACTGGCGAAACGGCAAGAAATCGGCGCGGAGTCGGAGGACTACCGAGACGGCACAAAATGGCCGCGCCTGGCGCCCGTCAACATTAGCGCTGAGTGCGGAGTTGCGGCGGCTGTGGCGGCCGAATGACGGTGGATGAGCGGACTGGTGACACCAGGTACGAAGTGCGGCTGCAGAGCGAAGACGGTCGGTCCGAGTAGTGGGTAACGGTGACTTTCACTGTGCGTTCCAGCTGAGGCAAGATGGCGGAGGCGCTGGAACGCACCTGAAAGGCAGCAACGGCCGCCCACGGAATAGGAGAGACAGAGTCACTGACCGCAAGAGGTAGCGAAAAAACAGCTTGGAGAGTGACGCACAGTGAGTGTGACTTGCGGTAACAACCACGACAGCGGCAACTATCCCGCGACCCCCATTTATGCACGCCTGCAACGCTGTGCGCTCGAGAAAAGCGGTATCTAGAGCCTAGTGCACGGCGGCGCGCGGACCCTATCCCAATGCCACATGGACAAGTAATGCACACCTGTGATGGCCCACAACTACGATTCTAGACCAACGAAAGCCAGGAAATGGGCATTATACAGCGCTAGTATCGCCACACATGCATGAGATCTTACGCCAGGCGGCCGCCAGACCTGCTGCACAAATAACGACGCTCCCAGCGGCTGTTGAGGCTGATGAATAGGCGTACCCCAAGGTGGGGAACCAAGCAACCGGCTGCCCAAGCTACACTAGCAGCCGGCGCGTCACCAGCAGGTAGCCCGAAGACGACCGCACTTACCTCACCTCTGTCGCACTGGGCCATGGGGAAGCCGGAGAAACAACAAACCAGGCTCCCATTTGAATCGAAAAAGCAGCAGAAAACTACGGTACCCACCCCAGAAGTAGAAGGCGAAGGAGACGTGGCAGAGGGGTCAGGCATGGAGTCGGTTCTCAGAGCAATCCATCAGAGCCTGCAGGAAATGAATGGCAAACTCGACAGCGTGGTGCAAAGAGTGGACAACATGGCGGCCAAGATAGAGAAACACGACGAGCGGATTGTTGAGGCGGAACAGAGGATTTCCAAAGTGGAGGACGAGCATAAAACTACATCGAAGAAATGCGGGGGATTGGAGAAGACGGTGGAAACCCTGCGCGCTAGGGTGGAAGATCAAGAAGCCAGGTCCAGGCGGAACAACCTCCGAATTTCTGGCCTGCCGGAATCCACCAACACTGGGAGAATGGAAACATATATCGAAACGCTCCTGAAGGACATATTCGGCGCTGACAAACTCTCCCCGATGTTTCTGATTGAACGAGCTCACCGCTCTCTGGCACCTGTTCCGAAGTCGGGAGCGACCCCACGAATGATCATAGCCCGTGTGCTTAATTACAGAGACAGAGACACTGTACTAAGGCTCGCCAGAGACATGGGCAAAATCACACATCAAGGGAACACTCTGGAGTTTTATCCTGATCACACCATGGCGGTCCAACTGGCGCGGAAAGAATTTGCACCAGTAAAGAAGAAATTGAGGGATCTGGGTCTGGAGTACGCGATGCTGTACCCCGCGAAGCTCAAAATCACGAACGTGGGGAAACCTGTTATTCTGCAGACGGTGCAGGCTGCACATGAATTCATCAAACAACAAGGGAAGCGTCGAAAAGCGCAGGAGAGAACGGACTCAACGAGTGATGTGGAATGAAGGAGGGTGCTGCGATTTATACGTGATCTCCCTGGACGAGCCGCGAGATTGGAATGGTTGTCCAAATACCGGAACTAGAGGTATCGACCCGCCGAGTTACACCAAGCTGGCGCAAGACTCAAGTTAGAAAATGTAGATTCATACAGAGACATGCCACTTGAACTATCGTGTACAGTAGCACGGCCTGAGTTGGACATACGCGCAGTGAGTACCCGAGGTGCCGGCGATTTCCAGAGGGTGGGTAACAGGCTGCCGGGATCAGGGGTATGCCATACACCCTAGCATACAATTGTGTTCTGGGTAGTCCTACACTGGCAGGCCATCGGGGCGGTCCTTCTTCTTGGTACTGACTCGAACTTCTGCCGAACTATTGGCCTGAGCTACAAAGGAGTTTGCTGTTCTGGGTTAGACTGTAAACTATACAAGTTTCTTGATGACGGGTGGAGGGGGAGGGGTGAATTAATAAGCGAACGTCATTAAAGGCGAAATAAGCGTCTGTCCACGTCCACTTTGTGGATGGAGATGTGTGACCCTGGTGACACCCCTAGGAGGGTGCGCCCCAAACCAAGTTCTCAAATGAGGTTACTGTTTATTAGGGGATGGCTTTGGCAAAGTTTGGGTGCTAAAGTGGGAGGGGGGAGGGAGAGGGAAACGGAGGTTAAAAAGCTACGAAATCTGTATCTGAGAAGCATGGCGATCTCCTTGACCATACACAGCCATGCAGGTTTTAAATTTCACAGCTCTGCACTGTCATGGATCTGGCATACTACGCCCCAATGTGTAGTAACTGCGTTGTACCTAAGAGGGCTACTGCTCCTCCCTAGTGATATGATCTTAACTGCCAGTGGGTATGTCAAAAGTAATGTCGAAGCTTAATACGTTGAGGTTCCTCACTTGGAATGTGCGAGGTCTAGGCAACCCGAAAAAAATTAGGCGATTGTTTGCATATTTTGACCGCTTGAACGTTAACATTGTTTTCTTACAGGAAACACACTTGGCACATAACAGCACATCCACATTGGGTACTAAATGGGCGGAATCCATCACCAGCTCGAGCTACTCGTCTTACTCTAGGGGGGTGAGCATCTTAATAAAGAAAGGGACTAATTTTGAGATCACAGGTGTACACAGGGATACAGATGGGAGAAGTGTTGTTGTTAAATAACAAAGCGAGAGAGTAAGGGATTTTACACTTTATCAATGTGAGTTTGAGAACTCCTGGTCCCCAGAATTACTTACAAAAACAATAAAGGAGTATCCACTCAAAAACAGAGAGAACGTAAAAATGCGTTCCTCTGGATAGGGGCTAGGGTGCTCAGTTCAGCACCATGTGCCTCAGCCTGTTTTTGGATAATACATATCCTTATAGAAGACCCCTCACTCACCAACCTAGTTGGTGACATGCTTCATCATCGGGGTCCCACCCCATAGGCCGAATGCCTATAGGGTGTGCTGCGACACCTGATTACAGTGGAGCTGGTTCGTTTTTTTCTTTTATATGTACAAGGCGATCAAACAAATGGTTTTAAAAAGGGCCAACACTACTCACTGCAAGTAATTTATTCTTGAGTGCTTGAACCCTTAGTTAAAAACGTGTTGCACCTATGCCTAATTAGGTAGGCTTCGGTGGTATAATTAGTGTTTGATAAAAATAGCTAAGTGTGCTATGTGAAGTGTGGTAAATACTATAAATTTAAAAGGGTCTACATGTTTCAACCATCATATTATTCATTGGTTTTCGTCAGGACCATGTGACTGAACTGGGTGGTCCACACACGCTAAGGTGCGTCCTGCCCTAGTCCAGATTGGAGTGCACAAATTGTGGACTCGTGTAAAATAAGTGCTTATTCTTTTGTTCAAAGAAAAAACCTGTAAAAACAGGGAAACAAAAAACAAACAGGACGGGGTCACATACTAGGGTAGACAATACATATACGTCACATTTAACATGTATAGCCATACCAAGTCAATAGTAGATGATAATCCTGAGTTGGAACAGAGGGATTCATCTATTTTATTTACATTGCTACAGTGCTATGACAGGACTGTGGCTGGTCGCTACTCGAATAATGCCAAAGAAGTGGTGTCGACCTAGTTCTGGCATTTTTGTGAATGGCTGGTGAAAAATAATCGGCGTGCTATGAGTGAGTGATCTCTACTTGTGATCACGAAGTGAACGGCTGCTGGAATATGTGGGCAGTCGTGACGTCGCTTTTGGTGAATTGCGACTGGTATTGTTTTTAGCTTACGCTTCTTTGCGGTTTTGCCGCTTCATGGGCACCTGCACTTCCAAGACGGCAAGAGTCCGTCTCCTTCAAATCGTTATGTAGAAAAGAGGAGGAAGAGAAAGGAAAGATATGCCCGGTTATAGTTGTTATGATCAATTGAATTTGTAGCCTTGCCCGCCGGCTTACCAATTCAAAAATACGAGGAACCTCTTGTTCCCGCTTTAAAACGGTTGCGCATCACTTACTTGCTGCTTCTGTTCATCAGGCGGTAAACCTACTTGGTTCCGGCTGGTGGTGCCCCGAGGAGTAACCGGTGCTCACTGTGGCTACCGGTAAAGTATCGTTTGGAGCGCTTCCTGGTTGGGCGTGGCCGTATCACGTGGGGTAGTCACGTGACTCCGCCATTGGCCAACCAGGGAGCTCCGAGGGCGGCGCTTTCGGTTGGTGTCATCTGTATCTGGCAGACATAGTCAGAGAGAGTCTCTCGTTTACGTTGCCATGGAAACCAATCGTTTTCCATGATAGATCGTTTTGTTGTAGTTTTTCGAAGGGTATTCCTTCATTATTAGGGCTTAAATAGGGGTAGCTTCATTGCCAGTGCAAAAGAGAGGGGCAACTCGTAACGGATCTGCGAACAGAGTCAGAAATCGACTTTATTAACAGTATAGTTATGAAGTCTTCATTTTATGCGATGTTCTGTGCAAATTTCGGTACATCATGATATTGTTTGTGAATAGTGATTCATGCCAATACACTATTCCACGGGATATTATCATTCAAACCCGACTTGTGGGTAGACAGCCTGTATACCCATCTTTGCTCTTTTTCAAAAAGTCTTTTAGTCAGATTCGTTCCTGGCTTGACTTGCTCAATGATGGTCCATTCCAAATCATCTGGTTTATGGCCTTTTGCAAGAAAATGCTCAGTGAGTCTTGTGTTAGTCTTTTGGCACCTGATAGTGCTTCTATGTTCTCCTATCCGGAGTTTTATTTTTCGGCTCGTCATACCCACGTATCTTAGGTTACACGGGAATGTCAGCATATAGACAACATTCTCACTGTTGCAATTTGTATGACTCCTGATAGTCCAGGTCTTATTTGGTTCCAATTGCAACGTTTTTGTGTTCCTCGTGAAGGGGCAGACACTACAGGTACCACATCTGAAGTGGCCTGTCACTTTTGGTAAATCCCATAGCGTTGTTTGTGTCTCCCTTTCGGGGTTTGTCTTTATTGGTCTTGTGTTGACCACCCTGTCCTTTATACTCTGCGCCCTTTTGAAGCTGAACAAGGGTTTTTCCCATTCTAGGTTGCCAGTATTTAGGATATTCCAGTGTTTCCTTATTATTCGGGAGACGTCATTGGAAATGGTGTTATAGGTAGTAACACATGTCAGGGGTATTTCTCCAGCTGCTTTGTTTGTATGTTCTAAGAGACCGGAACGTGGTTGGTTCCGCGCACGTTTTTGGCTCTTCTGGAGAATCTTTTTTGGGTATCCCCGGTTCTGCAGTTTTTTTGTGAGATCCTCTGCCTGGTTCTTGTAATCAGCGAGTTCACTGCAGTTCCTACGAAGCCTCAAATATTGCCCATAGGGTAGGTTTTCACGCAGAGGTCTCGGGTGGAAGCTATCGAAGCGTAGCAAGTTATTTTTTGCAGTTGGCTTATGATGGGTCACAGTTGTTAGTTTACCATCTGTTTTTGTGATTGTTATATCAAGAAACACAAGTGTATCTGGACTTTTTTCAAAAGTGCTCAAATGTGGAAATTTCCACTGGAATCAAGTGTGGTGGTGGTAAGAACGTGGACTTAATCCTAAGTCCAGTTTCGTTCATGTCCAGGTTTTCTTCATTGTTAGTTTTTTTCTCAAAAAAGGCTTTCAATCGTAGTTTACGAAAGAAAGACGACAGTTCACAGTGCAACCTGAATTTATCAAGGTTGGCAGTGGGTACATACCCCAAGCCTTTGTTCAGTACTGAGTTTTCAGCCATACTCAATTGTCTGCTTGACAGGTTTGTTATCAAGTTTTCCGACTGCTTGGGCCTGCTTGTTGGGGGTTGTTCCTGTTCTTGCTCGCATTCGGATCTTCCGGTGCCCAATGTACTTGGCCCCCTTGATTCTGGGTTTTTCTTCTTCCCCGTCCTCTCCCGCCCCGGTATAAAAAAGGCGGTCTATAAGCATTCGGTTGGAAGAAAGGTTGCTGGAACGGTGGTTGCCAGCCATACATTCCCATATTTTGTGGGTTGTAGTAGGGATCAATATACCCTTGCATCGGTACTGGGTTCATGGGTGGCCAGTTGCCTTGTCCTCTACCCCGTCCTCGCCCTCGTTGTTGTTTAGTGCTTCCGCCACTCGAGTTAGTACTGGTGTTGGAGGTATTGCTAGAAGCATTGCTGGAGGCGTCAGAATTATCATCTCCTTTTGACGGCGGTACATACTCAGGATCCGAGTATGGGTAAGCCTTTGTCATGGAGAATCTTTTTAAGTCTTTCTGAAATTTTTGTACTTTCTGTTGTGACAGGTTCTCTTTATACTCTGTCATCTCCTTGTTTAGTTCGTCCAGCTTTTTCTTAAAACCTGTGATGGTGGTTTTCATAGTTCCTTCCGCCAGTTGGATATCCACCTGAATTTTTTCAGAGAGTCTTATGGCTGTCTTTAGGATTAGGACTATCCAATCATGCGTGCAATGCCACGCTATGGCTGCCCAGTCTTTCCGAAATGCTTCATCCTCAAGAAAAATACGTGGTGCATTAGAAACCAATAACCCCTTGGGTGCCATGTTATTAGTTAAATATTGTTTGAGTATGGTTCCATGTAGGATGGTTCTGATTCTGTTTTTCTTCAGTTCCGTCAGGTTATCCCAATCTTTTGTCGTGGAAATGCTTTGTGCTATGTTCACATCCGCGAACACTGATAGATCACTCATAATTTCATCAATTTCAGCCGAAGTATATGACAGGCCCTGGTTCTCGGCCATGTTTACAATAGAGATTGCCTGTGTAGTGATATGGTATCTATTGTGTTAAACACTCTCGCAGCTGTGCGCTGCCTAAATCTTAAATAACAAAGCGAGAGAGTAAGGGATTTTACACTTTATCAATGTGAGTTTGAGAACTCCTGGTCCCCAGAATTACTTACAAAAACAATAAAGGAGTATCCACTCAAAAACAGAGAGAACGTAAAAATGCGTTCCTCTGGATAGGGGCTAGGGTGCTCAGTTCAGCACCATGTGCCTCAGCCTGTTTTTGGATAATACATATCCTTATAGAAGACCCCTCACTCACCAACCTAGTTGGTGACATGCTTCATCATCGGGGTCCCACCCCATAGGCCGAATGCCTATAGGGTGTGCTGCGACACCTGATTACAGTGGAGCTGGTTCGTTTTTTTCTTTTATATGTACAAGGCGATCAAACAAATGGTTTTAAAAAGGGCCAACACTACTCACTGCAAGTAATTTATTCTTGAGTGCTTGAACCCTTAGTTAAAAACGTGTTGCACCTATGCCTAATTAGGTAGGCTTCGGTGGTATAATTAGTGTTTGATAAAAATAGCTAAGTGTGCTATGTGAAGTGTGGTAAATACTATAAATTTAAAAGGGTCTACATGTTTCAACCATCATATTATTCATTGGTTTTCGTCAGGACCATGTGACTGAACTGGGTGGTCCACACACGCTAAGGTGCGTCCTGCCCTAGTCCAGATTGGAGTGCACAAATTGTGGACTCGTGTAAAATAAGTGCTTATTCTTTTGTTCAAAGAAAAAACCTGTAAAAACAGGGAAACAAAAAACAAACAGGACGGGGTCACATACTAGGGTAGACAATACATATACGTCACATTTAACATATATAGCCATACCAAGTCAATAGTAGATGATAATCCTGAGTTGGAACAGAGGGATTCATCTATTTTATTTACATTGCTACAGTGCTATGACAGGACTGTGGCTGGTCGCTACTCGAATAATGCCAAAGAAGTGGTGTCGACCTAGTTCTGGCATTTTTGTGAATGGCTGGTGAAAAATAATCGGCGTGCTATGAGTGAGTGATCTCTACTTGTGATCACGAAGTGAACGGCTGCTGGAATATGTGGGCAGTCGTGACGTCGCTTTTGGTGAATTGCGACTGGTATTGTTTTTAGCTTACGCTTCTTTGCGGTTTTGCCGCTTCATGGGCACCTGCACTTCCAAGACGGCAAGAGTCCGTCTCCTTCAAATCGTTATGTAGAAAAGAGGAGGAAGAGAAAGGAAAGATATGCCCGGTTATAGTTGTTATGATCAATTGAATTTGTAGCCTTGCCCGCCGGCTTACCAATTCAAAAATACGAGGAACCTCTTGTTCCCGCTTTAAAACGGTTGCGCATCACTTACTTGCTGCTTCTGTTCATCAGGCGGTAAACCTACTTGGTTCCGGCTGGTGGTGCCCCGAGGAGTAACCGGTGCTCACTGTGGCTACCGGTAAAGTATCGTTTGGAGCGCTTCCTGGTTGGGCGTGGCCGTATCACGTGGGGTAGTCACGTGACTCCGCCATTGGCCAACCAGGGAGCTCCGAGGGCGGCGCTTTCGGTTGGTGTCATCTGTATCTGGCAGACATAGTCAGAGAGAGTCTCTCGTTTACGTTGCCATGGAAACCAATCGTTTTCCATGATAGATCGTTTTGTTGTAGTTTTTCGAAGGGTATTCCTTCATTATTAGGGCTTAAATAGGGGTAGCTTCATTGCCAGTGCAAAAGAGAGGGGCAACTCGTAACGGATCTGCGAACAGAGTCAGAAATCGACTTTATTAACAGTATAGTTATGAAGTCTTCATTTTATGCGATGTTCTGTGCAAATTTCGGTACATCATGATATTGTTTGTGAATAGTGATTCATGCCAATACACTATTCCACGGGATATTATCATTCAAACCCGACTTGTGGGTAGACAGCCTGTATACCCATCTTTGCTCTTTTTCAAAAAGTCTTTTAGTCAGATTCGTTCCTGGCTTGACTTGCTCAATGATGGTCCATTCCAAATCATCTGGTTTATGGCCTTTTGCAAGAAAATGCTCAGTGAGTCTTGTGTTAGTCTTTTGGCACCTGATAGTGCTTCTATGTTCTCCTATCCGGAGTTTTATTTTTCGGCTCGTCATACCCACGTATCTTAGGTTACACGGGCATGTCAGCATATAGACAACATTCTCACTGTTGCAATTTGTATGACTCCTGATAGTCCAGGTCTTATTTGGTTCCAATTGCAACGTTTTTGTGTTCCTCGTGAAGGGGCAGACACTACAGGTACCACATCTGAAGTGGCCTGTCACTTTTGGTAAATCCCATAGCGTTGTTTGTGTCTCCCTTTCGGGGTTTGTCTTTATTGGTCTTGTGTTGACCACCCTGTCCTTTATACTCTGCGCCCTTTTGAAGCTGAACAAGGGTTTTTCCCATTCTAGGTTGCCAGTATTTAGGATATTCCAGTGTTTCCTTATTATTCGGGAGACGTCATTGGAAATGGTGTTATAGGTAGTAACACATGTCAGGGGTATTTCTCCAGCTGCTTTGTTTGTATGTTCTAAGAGACCGGAACGTGGTTGGTTCCGCGCACGTTTTTGGCTCTTCTGGAGAATCTTTTTTGGGTATCCCCGGTTCTGCAGTTTTTTTGTGAGATCCTCTGCCTGGTTCTTGTAATCAGCGAGTTCACTGCAGTTCCTACGAAGCCTCAAATATTGCCCATAGGGTAGGTTTTCACGCAGAGGTCTCGGGTGGAAGCTATCGAAGCGTAGCAAGTTATTTTTTGCAGTTGGCTTATGATGGGTCACAGTTGTTAGTTTACCATCTGTTTTTGTGATTGTTATATCAAGAAACACAAGTGTATCTGGACTTTTTTCAAAAGTGCTCAAATGTGGAAATTTCCACTGGAATCAAGTGTGGTGGTGGTAAGAACGTGGACTTAATCCTAAGTCCAGTTTCGTTCATGTCCAGGTTTTCTTCATTGTTAGTTTTTTTCTCAAAAAAGGCTTTCAATCGTAGTTTACGAAAGAAAGACGACAGTTCACAGTGCAACCTGAATTTATCAAGGTTGGCAGTGGGTACATACCCCAAGCCTTTGTTCAGTACTGAGTTTTCAGCCATACTCAATTGTCTGCTTGACAGGTTTGTTATCAAGTTTTCCGACTGCTTGGGCCTGCTTGTTGGGGGTTGTTCCTGTTCTTGCTCGCATTCGGATCTTCCGGTGCCCAATGTACTTGGCCCCCTTGATTCTGGGTTTTTCTTCTTCCCCGTCCTCTCCCGCCCCGGTATAAAAAAGGCGGTCTATAAGCATTCGGTTGGAAGAAAGGTTGCTGGAACGGTGGTTGCCAGCCATACATTCCCATATTTTGTGGGTTGTAGTAGGGATCAATATACCCTTGCATCGGTACTGGGTTCATGGGTGGCCAGTTGCCTTGTCCTCTACCCCGTCCTCGCCCTCGTTGTTGTTTAGTGCTTCCGCCACTCGAGTTAGTACTGGTGTTGGAGGTATTGCTAGAAGCATTGCTGGAGGCGTCAGAATTATCATCTCCTTTTGACGGCGGTACATACTCAGGATCCGAGTATGGGTAAGCCTTTGTCATGGAGAATCTTTTTAAGTCTTTCTGAAATTTTTGTACTTTCTGTTGTGACAGGTTCTCTTTATACTCTGTCATCTCCTTGTTTAGTTCGTCCAGCTTTTTCTTAAAACCTGTGATGGTGGTTTTCATAGTTCCTTCCGCCAGTTGGATATCCACCTGAATTTTTTCAGAGAGTCTTATGGCTGTCTTTAGGATTAGGACTATCCAATCATGCGTGCAATGCCACGCTATGGCTGCCCAGTCTTTCCGAAATGCTTCATCCTCAAGAAAAATACGTGGTGCATTAGAAACCAATAACCCCTTGGGTGCCATGTTATTAGTTAAATATTGTTTGAGTATGGTTCCATGTAGGATGGTTCTGATTCTGTTTTTCTTCAGTTCCGTCAGGTTATCCCAATCTTTTGTCGTGGAAATGCTTTGTGCTATGTTCACATCCGCGAACACTGATAGATCACTCATAATTTCATCAATTTCAGCCGGGCATATCTTTCCTTTCTCTTCCTCCTCTTTTCTACATAACGATTTGAAGGAGACGGACTCTTGCCGTCTTGGAAGTGCAGGTGCCCATGAAGCGGCAAAACCGCAAAGAAGCGTAAGCTAAAAACAATACCAGTCGCAATTCACCAAAAGCGACGTCACGACTGCCCACATATTCCAGCAGCCGTTCACTTCGTGATCACAAGTAGAGATCACTCACTCATAGCACGCCGATTATTTTTCACCAGCCATTCACAAAAATGCCAGAACTAGGTCGACACCACTTCTTTGGCATTATTCGAGTAGCGACCAGCCACAGTCCTGTCATAGCACTGTAGCAATGTAAATAAAATAGATGAATCCCTCTGTTCCAACTCAGGATTATCATCTACTATTGACTTGGTATGGCTATATATGTTAAATGTGACGTATATGTATTGTCTACCCTAGTATGTGACCCCGTCCTGTTTGTTTTTTGTTTCCCTGTTTTTACAGGTTTTTTCTTTGAACAAAAGAATAAGCACTTATTTTACACAAGTCCACAATTTGTGCACTCCAATCTGGACTAGGGCAGGACGCACCTTAGCGTGTGTGGACCACCCAGTTCAGTCACATGGTCCTGACGAAAACCAATGAATAATATGATGGTTGAAACATGTAGACCCTTTTAAATTTATAGTATTTACCACACTTCACATAGCACACTTAGCTATTTTTATCAAACACTAATTATACCACCGAAGCCTACCTAATTAGGCATAGGTGCAACACGTTTTTAACTAAGGGTTCAAGCACTCAAGAATAAATTACTTGCAGTGAGTAGTGTTGGCCCTTTTTAAAACCATTTGTTTGATCGCCTTGTACATATAAAAGTAAAAAACGAACCAGCTCCACTGTAATCAGGTGTCGCAGCACACCCTATAGGCATTCGGCCTATGGGGTGGGACCCCGATGATGAAGCATGTCACCAACTAGGTTGGTGAGTGAGGGGTCTTCTATAAGGATATGTATTATCCAAAAACAGGCTGAGGCACATGGTGCTGAACTGAGCACCCTAGCCCCTATCCAGAGGAACGCATTTTTACGTTCTCTCTGTTTTTGAGTGGATACTCCTTTATTGTTTTTGTAAGTAATTCTGGGGACCAGGAGTTCTCAAACTCACATTGATAAAGTGTAAAATCCCTTACTCTCTCGCTTTGTTATTTAAGATTTAGGCAGCGCACAGCTGCGAGAGTGTTTAACACAATAGATACCATATCACTACACAGGCAATCTCTATTGTAAACATGGCCGAGAACCAGGGCCTGTCATATACTTCGGCTGAAATTGATGAAATTATGAGTGATCTATCAGTGTTCGCGGATGTGAACATAGCACAAAGCATTTCCATGACAAAAGATTGGGATAACCTGACGGAACTGAAGAAAAACAGAATCAGAACCATCCTACATGGAACCATACTCAAACAATATTTAACTAATAACATGGCACCCAAGGGGTTATTGGTTTCTAATGCACCACGTATTTTTCTTGAGGATGAAGCATTTCGGAAAGACTGGGCAGCCATAGCGTGGCATTGCACGCATGATTGGATAGTCCTAATCCTAAAGACAGCCATAAGACTCTCTGAAAAAATTCAGGTGGATATCCAACTGGCGGAAGGAACTATGAAAACCACCATCACAGGTTTTAAGAAAAAGCTGGACGAACTAAACAAGGAGGTGACAGAGTATAAAGAGAACCTGTCACAACAGAAAGTACAAAAATTTCAGAAAGACTTAAAAAGATTCTCCATGACAAAGGCTTACCCATACTCGGATCCTGAGTATGTACCGCCGTCAAAAGGAGATGATAATTCTGACGCCTCCAGCAATGCTTCTAGCAATACCTCCAACACCAGTACTAACTCGAGTGGCGGAAGCACTAAACAACAACGAGGGCGAGGACGGGGTAGAGGACAAGGCAACTGGCCACCCATGAACCCAGTACCGATGCAAGGGTATATTGATCCCTACTACAACCCACAAAATATGGGAATGTATGGCTGGCAACCACCGTTCCAGCAACCTTTCTTCCAACCGAATGCTTATAGACCGCCTTTTTTATACCGGGGCGGGAGAGGACGGGGAAGAAGAAAAACCCAGAATCAAGGGGGCCAAGTACATTGGGCACCGGAAGATCCGAATGCGAGCAAGAACAGGAACAACCCCCAACAAGCAGGCCCAAGCAGTCGGAAAACTTGATAACAAACCTGTCAAGCAGACAATTGAGTATGGCTGAAAACTCAGTACTGAACAAAGGCTTGGGGTATGTACCCACTGCCAACCTTGATAAATTCAGGTTGCACTGTGAACTGTCGTCTTTCTTTCGTAAACTACGATTGAAAGCCTTTTTTGAGAAAAAAACTAACAATGAAGAAAACCTGGACATGAACGAAACTGGACTTAGGATTAAGTCCACGTTCTTACCACCACCACACTTGATTCCAGTGGAAATTTCCACATTTGAGCACTTTTGAAAAAAGTCCAGATACACTTGTGTTTCTTGATATAACAATCACAAAAACAGATGGTAAACTAACAACTGTGACCCATCATAAGCCAACTGCAAAAAATAACTTGCTACGCTTCGATAGCTTCCACCCGAGACCTCTGCGTGAAAACCTACCCTATGGGCAATATTTGAGGCTTCGTAGGAACTGCAGTGAACTCGCTGATTACAAGAACCAGGCAGAGGATCTCACAAAAAAACTGCAGAACCGGGGATACCCAAAAAAGATTCTCCAGAAGAGCCAAAAACGTGCGCGGAACCAACCACGTTCCGGTCTCTTAGAACATACAAACAAAGCAGCTGGAGAAATACCCCTGACATGTGTTACTACCTATAACACCATTTCCAATGACGTCTCCCGAATAATAAGGAAACACTGGAATATCCTAAATACTGGCAACCTAGAATGGGAAAAACCCTTGTTCAGCTTCAAAAGGGCGCAGAGTATAAAGGACAGGGTGGTCAACACAAGACCAATAAAGACAAACCCCGAAAGGGAGACACAAACAACGCTATGGGATTTACCAAAAGTGACAGGCCACTTCAGATGTGGTACCTGTAGTGTCTGCCCCTTCACGAGGAACACAAAAACGTTGCAATTGGAACCAAATAAGACCTGGACTATCAGGAGTCATACAAATTGCAACAGTGAGAATGTTGTCTATATGCTGACATGCCCGTGTAACCTAAGATACGTGGGTATGACGAGCCGAAAAATAAAACTCCGGATAGGAGAACATAGAAGCACTATCAGGTGCCAAAAGACTAACACAAGACTCACTGAGCATTTTCTTGCAAAAGGCCATAAACCAGATGATTTGGAATGGACCATCATTGAGCAAGTCAAGCCAGGAACGAATCTGACTAAAAGACTTTTTGAAAAAGAGCAAAGATGGGTATACAGGCTGTCTACCCACAAGTCGGGTTTGAATGATAATATCCCGTGGAATAGTGTATTGGCATGAATCACTATTCACAAACAATATCATGATGTACCGAAATTTGCACAGAACATCGCATAAAATGAAGACTTCATAACTATACTGTTAATAAAGTCGATTTCTGACTCTGTTCGCAGATCCGTTACGAGTTGCCCCTCTCTTTTGCACTGGCAATGAAGCTACCCCTATTTAAGCCCTAATAATGAAGGAATACCCTTCGAAAAACTACAACAAAACGATCTATCATGGAAAACGATTGGTTTCCATGGCAACGTAAACGAGAGACTCTCTCTGACTATGTCTGCCAGATACAGATGACACCAACCGAAAGCGCCGCCCTCGGAGCTCCCTGGTTGGCCAATGGCGGAGTCACGTGACTACCCCACGTGATACGGCCACGCCCAACCAGGAAGCGCTCCAAACGATACTTTACCGGTAGCCACAGTGAGCACCGGTTACTCCTCGGGGCACCACCAGCCGGAACCAAGTAGGTTTACCGCCTGATGAACAGAAGCAGCAAGTAAGTGATGCGCAACCGTTTTAAAGCGGGAACAAGAGGTTCCTCGTATTTTTGAATTGGTAAGCCGGCGGGCAAGGCTACAAATTCAATTGATCATAACAACTATAACCGGGCATATCTTTCCTTTCTCTTCCTCCTCTTTTCTACATAACGATTTGAAGGAGACGGACTCTTGCCGTCTTGGAAGTGCAGGTGCCCATGAAGCGGCAAAACCGCAAAGAAGCGTAAGCTAAAAACAATACCAGTCGCAATTCACCAAAAGCGACGTCACGACTGCCCACATATTCCAGCAGCCGTTCACTTCGTGATCACAAGTAGAGATCACTCACTCATAGCACACCGATTATTTTTCACCAGCCATTCACAAAAATGCCAGAACTAGGTCGACACCACTTCTTTGGCATTATTCGAGTAGCGACCAGCCACAGTCCTGTCATAGCACTGTAGCAATGTAAATAAAATAGATGAATCCCTCTGTTCCAACTCAGGATTATCATCTACTATTGACTTGGTATGGCTATATATGTTAAATGTGACGTATATGTATTGTCTACCCTAGTATGTGACCCCGTCCTGTTTGTTTTTTGTTTCCCTGTTTTTACAGGTTTTTTCTTTGAACAAAAGAATAAGCACTTATTTTACACGAGTCCACAATTTGTGCACTCCAATCTGGACTAGGGCAGGACGCACCTTAGCGTGTGTGGACCACCCAGTTCAGTCACATGGTCCTGACGAAAACCAATGAATAATATGATGGTTGAAACATGTAGACCCTTTTAAATTTATAGTATTTACCACACTTCACATAGCACACTTAGCTATTTTTATCAAACACTAATTATACCACCGAAGCCTACCTAATTAGGCATAGGTGCAACACGTTTTTAACTAAGGGTTCAAGCACTCAAGAATAAATTACTTGCAGTGAGTAGTGTTGGCCCTTTTTAAAACCATTTGTTTGATCGCCTTGTACATATAAAAGAAAAAAACGAACCAGCTCCACTGTAATCAGGTGTCGCAGCACACCCTATAGGCATTCGGCCTATGGGGTGGGACCCCGATGATGAAGCATGTCACCAACTAGGTTGGTGAGTGAGGGGTCTTCTATAAGGATATGTATTATCCAAAAACAGGCTGAGGCACATGGTGCTGAACTGAGCACCCTAGCCCCTATCCAGAGGAACGCATTTTTACGTTCTCTCTGTTTTTGAGTGGATACTCCTTTATTGTTTTTGTAAGTAATTCTGGGGACCAGGAGTTCTCAAACTCACATTGATAAAGTGTAAAATCCCTTACTCTCTCGCTTTGTTATTTAAGATTTAGGCAGCGCACAGCTGCGAGAGTGTTTAACACAATAGATACCATATCACTACACAGGCAATCTCTATTGTAAACATGGCCGAGAACCAGGGCCTGTCATATACTTCGGCTGAAATTGATGAAATTATGAGTGATCTATCAGTGTTCGCGGATGTGAACATAGCACAAAGCATTTCCACGACAAAAGATTGGGATAACCTGACGGAACTGAAGAAAAACAGAATCAGAACCATCCTACATGGAACCATACTCAAACAATATTTAACTAATAACATGGCACCCAAGGGGTTATTGGTTTCTAATGCACCACGTATTTTTCTTGAGGATGAAGCATTTCGGAAAGACTGGGCAGCCATAGCGTGGCATTGCACGCATGATTGGATAGTCCTAATCCTAAAGACAGCCATAAGACTCTCTGAAAAAATTCAGGTGGATATCCAACTGGCGGAAGGAACTATGAAAACCACCATCACAGGTTTTAAGAAAAAGCTGGACGAACTAAACAAGGAGATGACAGAGTATAAAGAGAACCTGTCACAACAGAAAGTACAAAAATTTCAGAAAGACTTAAAAAGATTCTCCATGACAAAGGCTTACCCATACTCGGATCCTGAGTATGTACCGCCGTCAAAAGGAGATGATAATTCTGACGCCTCCAGCAATGCTTCTAGCAATACCTCCAACACCAGTACCAACTCGAGTGGCGGAAGCACTAAACAACAACGAGGGCGAGGACGGGGTAGAGGACAAGGCAACTGGCCACCCATGAACCCAGTACCGATGCAAGGGTATATTGATCCCTACTACAACCCACAAAATATGGGAATGTATGGCTGGCAACCACCGTTCCAGCAACCTTTCTTCCAACCGAATGCTTATAGACCGCCTTTTTTATACCGGGGCGGGAGAGGACGGGGAAGAAGAAAAACCCAGAATCAAGGGGGCCAAGTACATTGGGCACCGGAAGATCCGAATGCGAGCAAGAACAGGAACAACCCCCAACAAGCAGGCCCAAGCAGTCGGAAAACTTGATAACAAACCTGTCAAGCAGACAATTGAGTATGGCTGAAAACTCAGTACTGAACAAAGGCTTGGGGTATGTACCCACTGCCAACCTTGATAAATTCAGGTTGCACTGTGAACTGTCGTCTTTCTTTCGTAAACTACGATTGAAAGCCTTTTTTGAGAAAAAAACTAACAATGAAGAAAACCTGGACATGAACGAAACTGGACTTAGGATTAAGTCCACGTTCTTACCACCACCACACTTGATTCCAGTGGAAATTTCCACATGTGAGCACTTTTGAAAAAAGTCCAGATACACTTGTGTTTCTTGATATAACAATCACAAAAACAGATGGTAAACTAACAACTGTGACCCATCATAAGCCAACTGCAAAAAATAACTTGCTACGCTTCGATAGCTTCCACCCGAGACCTCTGCGTGAAAACCTACCCTATGGGCAATATTTGAGGCTTCGTAGGAACTGCAGTGAACTCGCTGATTACAAGAACCAGGCAGAGGATCTCACAAAAAAACTGCAGAACCGGGGATACCCAAAAAAGATTCTCCAGAAGAGCCAAAAACGTGCGCGGAACCAACCACGTTCCGGTCTCTTAGAACATACAAACAAAGCAGCTGGAGAAATACCCCTGACATGTGTTACTACCTATAACACCATTTCCAATGACGTCTCCCGAATAATAAGGAAACACTGGAATATCCTAAATACTGGCAACCTAGAATGGGAAAAACCCTTGTTCAGCTTCAAAAGGGCGCAGAGTATAAAGGACAGGGTGGTCAACACAAGACCAATAAAGACAAACCCCGAAAGGGAGACACAAACAACGCTATGGGATTTACCAAAAGTGACAGGCCACTTCAGATGTGGTACCTGTAGTGTCTGCCCCTTCACGAGGAACACAAAAACGTTGCAATTGGAACCAAATAAGACCTGGACTATCAGGAGTCATACAAATTGCAACAGTGAGAATGTTGTCTATATGCTGACATGCCCGTGTAACCTAAGATACGTGGGTATGACGAGCCGAAAAATAAAACTCCGGATAGGAGAACATAGAAGCACTATCAGGTGCCAAAAGACTAACACAAGACTCACTGAGCATTTTCTTGCAAAAGGCCATAAACCAGATGATTTGGAATGGACCATCATTGAGCAAGTCAAGCCAGGAACGAATCTGACTAAAAGACTTTTTGAAAAAGAGCAAAGATGGGTATACAGGCTGTCTACCCACAAGTCGGGTTTGAATGATAATATCCCGTGGAATAGTGTATTGGCATGAATCACTATTCACAAACAATATCATGATGTACCGAAATTTGCACAGAACATCGCATAAAATGAAGACTTCATAACTATACTGTTAATAAAGTCGATTTCTGACTCTGTTCGCAGATCCGTTACGAGTTGCCCCTCTCTTTTGCACTGGCAATGAAGCTACCCCTATTTAAGCCCTAATAATGAAGGAATACCCTTCGAAAAACTACAACAAAACGATCTATCATGGAAAACGATTGGTTTCCATGGCAACGTAAACGAGAGACTCTCTCTGACTATGTCTGCCAGATACAGATGACACCAACCGAAAGCGCCGCCCTCGGAGCTCCCTGGTTGGCCAATGGCGGAGTCACGTGACTACCCCACGTGATACGGCCACGCCCAACCAGGAAGCGCTCCAAACGATACTTTACCGGTAGCCACAGTGAGCACCGGTTACTCCTCGGGGCACCACCAGCCGGAACCAAGTAGGTTTACCGCCTGATGAACAGAAGCAGCAAGTAAGTGATGCGCAACCGTTTTAAAGCGGGAACAAGAGGTTCCTCGTATTTTTGAATTGGTAAGCCGGCGGGCAAGGCTACAAATTCAATTGATCATAACAACTATAACCGGGCATATCTTTCCTTTCTCTTCCTCCTCTTTTCTACATAACGATTTGAAGGAGACGGACTCTTGCCGTCTTGGAAGTGCAGGTGCCCATGAAGCGGAAAAACCGCAAAGAAGCGTAAGCTAAAAACAATACCAGTCGCAATTCACCAAAAGCGACGTCACGACTGCCCACATATTCCAGCAGCCGTTCACTTCGTGATCACAAGTAGAGATCACTCACTCATAGCACGCCGATTATTTTTCACCAGCCATTCACAAAAATGCCAGAACTAGGTCGACACCACTTCTTTGGCATTATTCGAGTAGCGACCAGCCACAGTCCTGTCATAGCACTGTAGCAATGTAAATAAAATAGATGAATCCCTCTGTTCCAACTCAGGATTATCATCTACTATTGACTTGGTATGGCTATACATGTTAAATGTGACGTATATGTATTGTCTACCCTAGTATGTGACCCCGTCCTGTTTGTTTTTTGTTTCCCTGTTTTTACAGGTTTTTTCTTTGAACAAAAGAATAAGCACTTATTTTACACGAGTCCACAATTTGTGCATTTCAATCTCGACTAGGGCAGGACGCACCTTAGCGTGTGTGGACCACCCAGTTCAGTCACATGGTCCTGACGAAAACCAATGAATAATATGATGGTTGAAACATGTAGACCCTTTTAAATTTATAGTATTTACCACACTTCACATAGCACACTTAGCTATTTTTATCAAACACTAATTATACCACCGAAGCCTACCTAATTAGGCATAGGTGCAACACGTTTTTAACTAAGGGTTCAAGCACTCAAGAATAAATTACTTGCAGTGAGTAGTGTTGGCCCTTTTTAAAACCATTTGTTTGATCGCCTTGTACATATAAAAGAAAAAAACGAACCAGCTCCACTGTAATCAGGTGTCGCAGCACACCCTATAGGCATTCGGCCTATGGGGTGGGACCCCGATGATGAAGCATGTCACCAACTAGGTTGGTGAGTGAGGGGTCTTCTATAAGGATATGTATTATCCAAAAACAGGCTGAGGCACATGGTGCTGAACTGAGCACCCTAGCCCCTATCCAGAAGTGTTGTTGTGGCAGGCTCGGTTAGACGGCAGAAGATGCTGCTGGTTAATACGTATGGCCCTAATATAGATGATCCGGGTTTTTTCGGTAATGTGTGGCACGCTGTTGCTGACCTACAGTTAGATCACATAATATGGGGAGGCGATTTCAATGTTACACTACAGGACAATCTAGACAGGGCGGCACATACATTGGAACAACATGGGAAGGCTAGGTCGATGCTACAGGACGCTATGGAAGACCTACATATGGTAGATATGTGGAGGGTGCGTAACCCAGGGGTCACAACGGCGACACACATTAACGCGGCAAATAACAGCTGGTCCAGGCTGGACTACTGGCTGGGTACACGTGAAGTTTTATCATGGGTTGTAGATGTTAAACACTTACCACGAACATTGTCCGATCACAGTCCGGTGATGCTGGAAGTCGGTATCCCGCAGTATGACCCACCACCCTTCACATGGCGCTTCAATGCTGCTGCGCTGCGAGACCCTGTATATGACACCACCATACATAAGGCAATAGTAGACTATTTTGACATAAACGGCCCATCAACTGAGGACCCGGGTTTGCTGTGGGAGGCTTTTAAGGCCACAATTAGGGGAGTTTGTATCAGTACGTCCTCAGGCATCCTGAAAGATATCCGACGGCAATTGCACACACGAGAGCAGGCCATTCACGCACTGGAACAGACATACACCCAGACAGGGGATGCAAAGGTGCTGGGGGACATTCAGGCGCTGCTGATAGAACACTCTAAATTCGCAACAGATGAACTTCAATATGTGTCTAGAAGGGCAACTGCCAGGAGGTATGGTGAAGGGGGCAGGCCGGGCAGGGAACTGGCTGCTAAAATATGCTCAGGTAAACCAATGCAAAATATTACGTCCATTTGCACTGACTCCGGGGAGGTGATTACCGATGTTAAGGGGATATTGACAGAGTTTATGCAAACATATGGCGCGCTTTACAAGGCACGCTCGTCGCCATCACAGGCTGATTTACTGGCTTACATGGCGGATGTTGAACTGGCATGGCTAGCGGATGGGCATAGGCGATATTTAGAACGCCCGATAACGGTGGAAGAAGTTACGGACGCTATTCAACGTTTGCCAAATAACAAGGCGCCGGGGCCTGATGGCTTTGTAACGGAATTTTATAAAAAGTATGCTGACTTATTAGCTCCACACTTGGTGCGTCTGTATGGGGCGGCGCATGAGGCCCAGACACTGCCGGCGTCCATGAGGGAGGCCTTACTCATCACACTGCTAAAACCGGGCAAGGACGAAGACAAATGTGACTCGTACCGCCCTCTTTCATTATTAAATGTGGACACAAAAATAATAGCTAGTCTGTTGGCTGATAGGCTAAAACCGCTTATGCCCTTGTTAATAAGGCCCGACCAATCCGGATTTATCCCCGATAGGTCCACCTCACATAACACCCGCACACTGTTTGCACTAGCACACTATCTGGCTCCTGAGACGAAGGCTGTGGCAGTGTTGCTTGACGCTGCAAAGGCGTTTGACACTATTGGCTGGTCTTTCATTCAGGCAGTACTAGTACGTATGGGATTCCCGATGATCTTTCTGGGATGGATATCAATGCTGTACACTAACCTAACTGCGCGAATCAGAGTGAACAGGTACGTTTCGGAACCCATTCACATAGGCCGGGTAACTAGGCAAGGTTGCCTGTTATCACCGATGCTATTTGCATTGATATTAGAGCCGCTGGCCTGTAAAATCTGGCAACACCATCACTACTCAGCGCTTCAAATGCCATCCCGGCCCATACACATCTCGCTTTATGCAGATGACATGGTGTTGTATGTAAAAAATCCTGAACAGCATTTGAATCCGCTCTTGAGGGAATACATAAAATTTGGTCAAAAGTCCGGACTGCAGATAAATTGGGGTAAATCTCTCATCCTATCGCTGACGGACAGCACACGCCCAACACAATTAGACTACCCGCTGGAATGGCAGGAGGAACCAACGAAATATCTGGGTATATGGTTTCACAGAGACCCGGAGTTGGTCATCCGGACGAATTATGGGCGTACTATAGCGGCCCTTGAAGACAAAATTAAGAGATGGAATAGACTTCCCTTGTCATTGGCGGACAGGGCCGCGATTGTAAAAATGGTACTTCTACCGAAGTTCCTGTATTTATTTAACAATATTCCCATCAAACCCCCAGCTGCAGTATTTCGTAACATCAATACGTTGGTACTTAGTTTGCTTTGGGCAGGGAAACAGGCAAGGATGGAACTGCGCACCATGACACTGCCATATGCTAAGGGGGGTTTCAAGGTCCCAGACTTCTACCTGTACTACTTATGCGCTCAAGCGCAATTTGCGCACTTCTGGTACCACGATGTTCCCTTTCTGACACATGTGGCTGTTGAAGCGGGCGATGCGGACCCGATACCGTTAGCCAGCATACTGACACATAAACGCCCTAGGCTACACGACCACGATATAAATCCGGTTAATGCGACCACGGAGGCGTGGAGATTGATGGGGAAGGCGGCAGACTGCCTACCATTATACGCGCCAAGGCTCCCACTAGCACAACACCCGGCCCTTTCGGTCACGCAAGAGCAAATTGGCATGGATCTGTTTAAACGGGCTGGCATGGACACACTGGGTGATCTGTATACAAATGGTGAATTCCAGGCCCTGGACAAATTGCAATACATCAGTAACCCGTCCCCGCTATTTACCTTTAATTATTATAGGCTACAAAGGGCACTTCGGGAACACTACCCCACACACCCAGAAGAGCCAAAAACTCTTGAACCCTTGCAACGACTCATCACTACACCCACAGCGTCTCACATGGTATCTAAACTGTACGCAAGCATGCAGGGTGCGGTAGGGGGTAACACAAACAAGGCCAGGGAAAAATGGAACGCGGGGCTGGTAGAACCTCTAACAGACGCGGAATGGGAATCCTCATGTGTGCTTACTGGCATGTTGACGCCAAACGGTAACCTGAAAATCATACACTACAAATATTTACATCAAGTGTACCACACGCCTCAGCGACTGTTTAAATACGGCTTGAGGGACGATTCAAAATGCTGCAGATGTAGCCAAGACGAAGCAGACTTCATGCATCTGGCATGGCACTGTCGCAAAGTGGCAGGATACTGGGAACAGGTAATACAAGTTTTGAATGAAATGCTCGGAGTTTCCTTGCTATGTGAAGTGAAAGTCTGTCTGTTGGGTATTGTTCCACAACTTAGAGCTTTGAAACGCAAATTCTGTGTTGTGGCACTACTGCTAGCCAAAAGAAGGGTATCCCTCCACTGGAACAGCAGGAGGAACCCGGAGGTGAAACGCTGGATTGAAGACATGGTTTATTGTCGAGACACACTAAATACATTAGAGGAGGAGTTGCCGATCGGATCTAGACCTAGGGACTATTGGGGGTTCCTGCGTGCATATTTACTAAATCGTGGAACGTCGGATTCGGAGGCGGACACTGAATAATGTACAAACCTGAAGGTGCGACTAAGAGCGAACTAATGTATAGTATTGGTACTGAGGGGGGAGGATTCTGTGATGCAGATTATTGGAAGCGAATGGAGAGTTACAAGTTGGGTAGTATATGGTTATTTTCAGTTCTGTTCCGGAAAAAAAAAAAAAAAATTGAAAATGTAAGTCCACTAACGAGTATGTAAGTGACTATGGCACTGACGACAATTTGTGATTTAGCAGATAACACGCCGCCGGTCCGCTGGATGTCGGCTGATGGGCTGTGTACAACTAACATAATCTTTCTCTGTTGTGAATCCATGCTGCCGGCCCGATGGGGTTGTAGGCGACTCCACTGTGTTTCTTTCTATGTGATAGACGGTGCAAACAACATCTTACATCAATAAAAAATAAATAAAAAAATAAAAAAAAGAAAAGGGGGTGGTGATGAACAGAGTGTCTGAATTAAGCAGACCACTCTTACCCAGTCCAAAGATCAGGGCTTGATCCATCACCGTTATTTAGCTCCACCCCCTTTTCTGAATCATTTTGTCCACCATAAGCGTGGAAGGGTATACTCAGATGTGAGTCCCTTGCTCATTGCACCATCAGGATTCAAGCAAGCCGGGCCGACGACGCCTGAAATGGCAGAAACCGGTCCCCGGAAGCTTGTTTCCTTCCCAGTACAAGAATTGGCTTGGTAGTTTGGTTTGCCCTGTTCCCATCATGCACTGGGACAGGAACAGACTAATTTGCATATAGCCAAGTTCTGAGCTGGGATGGTGCAGTGAGCTAAAAAACGGTGATGGATCAAGGCCTGATCTTTGGACTGGGTAAGAGTGGTCTGCTTAATTCAGGCACTCTGTTCATCACCACCCCCTTTTCTGAATCATTTTGTCCACCATAAGCGTGGAAGGGTATACTCAGATGTGAGTCCCTTGCTCATTGCACCATCAGGATTCAAGCAAGCCGGGCCCACGACGCCTGAAATGGCAGAAACCGGTCCCCGGAAGCTTGTTTCCTTCCCAGTACAAGAATTGGCTTGGTAGTTTGGTTTGCCCTGTTCCCATCATGCACTGGGACAGGAACAGACTAATTTGCATTTAGCCAAGTTCTGAGCTGGGATGGTGCAGTGAGCTAAAAAACGGTGATGGATCAAGCCCTGATCTTTGGACTGGGTAAGAGTGGTCTGCTTAATTCAGGCACTCTGTTCATCACCACCCCCTTTTCTGAATCATTTTGTCCACCATAAGCGTGGAAGGGTATACTCAGATGTGAGTCCCTTGCTCATTGCACCATCAGGATTCAAGCAAGCCGGGCCGACGACGCCTGAAATGGCAGAAACCGGTCCCCGGAAGCTTGTTTCCTTCCCAGTACAAGAATTGGCTTGGTAGTTTGGTTTGCCCTGTTCCCATCATGCACTGGGACAGGAACAGACTAATTTGCATATAGCCAAGTTCTGAGCTGGGATGGTGCAGTGAGCTAAAAAACGGTGATGGATCAAGCCCTGATCTTTGGACTGGGTAAGAGTGGTCTGCTTAATTCAGGCACTCTGTTCATCACCACCCCCTTTTCTGAATCATTTTGTCCACCATAAGCGTGGAAGGGTATACTCAGATGTGAGTCCCTTGCTCATTGCACCATCAGGATTCAAGCAAGCCGGGCCGACGACGCCTGAAATGGCAGAAACCGGTCCCCGGAAGCTTGTTTCCTTCCCAGTACAAGAATTGGCTTGGTAGTTTGGTTTGCCCTGTTCCCATCATGCACTGGGACAGGAACAGACTAATTTGCATATAGCCAAGTTCTGAGCTGGGATGGTGCAGTGAGCTAAAAAACGGTGATGGATCAAGCCCTGATCTTTGGACTGGGTAAGAGTGGTCTGCTTAATTCAGGCACTCTGTTCATGACCACCCCCTTTTCTGAATCATTTTGTCCACCATAAGCGTGGAAGGGTATACTCAGATGTGAGTCCCTTGCTCATTGCACCATCAGGATTCAAGCAAGCCGGGCCGACGACGCCTGAAATGGCAGAAACCGGTCCCCGGAAGCTTGTTTCCTTCCCAGTACAAGAATTGGCTTGGTAGTTTGGTTTGCCCTGTTCCCATCATGCACTGGGACAGGAACAGACTAATTTGCATATAGCCAAGTTCTGAGCTGGGATGGTGCAGTGAGCTAAAAAACGGTGATGGATCAAGCCCTGATCTTTGGGCTGGGTAAGAGTGGTCTGCTTAATTCAGGCACTCTGTTCATCACCACCCCCTTTTCTGAATAATTTTGTCCACCATAAGCGTGGAAGGGTATACTCAGATGTGAGTCCCTTGCTCATTGCACCATCAGGATTCAAGCAAGCCGGGCCGACGACGCCTGAAATGGCAGAAACCGGTCCCCGGAAGCTTGTTTCCTTCCCAGTACAAGAATTGGCTAGGTAGTTTGGTTTGCCCTGTTCCCATCATGCACTGGGACAGGAACAGACTAATTTGCATATAGCCAAGTTCTGAGCTGGGATGGTGCAGTGAGCTAAAAAACGGTGATGGATCAAGCCCTGATCTTTGGACTGGGTAAGAGTGGTCTGCTTAATTCAGGCACTCTGTTCATCACCACCCCCTTTTCTGAATCATTTTGTCCACCATAAGCGTGGAAGGGTATACTCAGATGTGAGTCCCTTGCTCATTGCACCATCAGGATTCAAGCAAGCCGGGCCGACGACGCCTTAAATGGCAGAAACCGGTCCCCGGAAGCTTGTTTCCTTCCCAGTACAAGAATTGGCTAGGTAGTTTGGTTTGCCCTGTTCCCATCATGCACTGGGACAGGAACAGACTAATTTGCATATAGCCAAGTTCTGAGCTGGGATGGTGCAGTGAGCTAAAAAACGGTGATGGATCAAGCCCTGACCTTTGGACTGGGTAAGAGTGGTCTGCTTAATTCAGGCACTCTGTTCATCACCACCCCCTTTTCTGAATCATTTTGTCCACCATAAGCGTGGAAGGGTATACTCAGATGTGAGTCCCTTGCTCATTGCACCATCAGGATTCAAGCAAGCCGGGCCGACGACGCCTGAAATGGCAGAAACCGGTCCCCGGAAGCTTGTTTCCTTCCCAGGACAAGAATTGGCTTGGTAGTTTGGTTTGCCCTGTTCCCATCATGCACTGGGACAGGAACAGACTAATTTGCATATAGCCAAGTTCTGAGCTGGGATGGTGCAGTGAGCTAAAAAACGGTGATGGATCAAGCCCTGACCTTTGGACTGGGTAAGAGTGGTCTGCTTAATTTAAGCACTCTGTTCATCACCACCCCCTTTTCTGAATCATTTTGTCCACCATAAGCGTGGAAGGGTATACTCAGATGTGAGTCCCTTGCTCATTGCACCATCAGGATTCAAGCAAGCCGGGCCGACGACGCCTGAAATGGCAGAAACCGGTCCCCGGAAGCTTGTTTCCTTCCCAGTACAAGAATTGGCTTGGTAGTTTGGTTTGCCCTGTTCCCATCATGCACTGGGACAGGAACAGACTAATTTGCATATAGCCAAGTTCTGAGCTGGGATGGTGCAGTGAGCTAAAAAACGGTGATGGATCAAGCCCTGATCTTTGGACTGGGTAAGAGTGGTCTGCTTAATTCAGGCACTCTGTTCATCACCACCCCCTTTTCTGAATCATTTTGTCCACCATAAGCGTGGAAGGGTATACTCAGATGTGAGTCCCTTGCTCATTGCACCATCAGGATTCAAGCAAGCCGGGCCGACGACGCCTGAAATGGCAGAAACCGGTCCCCGGATGCTTGTTTCCTTCCCAGTACAAGAATTGGCTTGGTAGTTTGGTTTGCCCTGTTCCCATCATGCACTGGGACAGGAACAGACTAATTTGCATATAGCCAAGTTCTGAGCTGGGATGGTGCAGTGAGCTAAAAAACGGTGATGGATCAAGCCCTGATCTTTGAACTGGGTAAGAGTGGTCTGCTTAATTCAGGCACTCTGTTCATCACCACCCCCTTTTCTGAATCATTTTGTCCACCATAAGCGTGGAAGGGTATACTCAGATGTGAGTCCCTTGCTCATTGCACCATCAGGATTCAAGCAAGCCGGGCCGACGACGCCTGAAATGGCAGAAACCGGTCCCCGGAAGCTTGTTTCCTTCCCAGTACAAGAATTGGCTTGGTAGTTTGGTTTGCCCTGTTCCCATCATGCACTGGGACAGGAACAGACTAATTTGCATATAGCCAAGTTCTGAGCTGGGATGGTGCAGTGAGCTAAAAAACGGTGATGGATCAAGCCCTGACCTTTGGACTAGGTAAGAGTGGTCTGCTTAATTCAAGCACTCTGTTCATCACCACACCCTTTTCTGAATCATTTTGTCCTCCATAAGCGTGGAAGGGTAAACTCAGATGTGAGTCCCTAGCTCATTGCACCATCAGGATCCAAGCAAGCCGGGCCGACGACGCTGGAAATGACAGTAACCGATCCCCGGAAGCTTGTTTCCTTCTCAATACAATAATTGGCTTGGTAGTTTGGTTTGCCCTGTTCCCATCATGCACTGGGACAGGAACAGACTAATTTGCATATAGCCAAGTTCTGAGCTGGGATGGTGCAGTGAGCTAAAAAACGGTGATGGATCAAGCCCTGATCTTTGGACTGGGTAAGAGTGGTCTGCTTAATTCAGGCACTCTGTTCATCACCACCCCCTTTTCTGAATCATTTTGTCCACCATAAGCGTGGAAGGGTATACTCAGATGTGAGTCCCTTGCTCATTGCACCATCAGGATTCAAGCAAGCCGGGCCGACGACGCCTGAAATGGCAGAAACCGGTCCCCGGAAGCTTGTTTCCTTCCCAGTACAAGAATTGGCTTGGTAGTTTGGTTTGCCCTGTTCCCATCATGCACTGGGACAGGAACAGACTAATTTGCATATAGCCAAGTTCTGAGCTGGGATGGTGCAGTGAGCTAAAAAACGGTGATGGATCAAGCCCTGATCTTTGGACTGGTTAAGAGTGGTCTGCTTAATTCAGGCACTCTGTTCATCACCACCCCCTTTTCTGAATCATTTTGTCCACCATAAGCGTGGAAGGGTATACTCAGATGTGAGTCCCTTGCTCATTGCACCATCAGGATTCAAGCAAGCCGGGCCGACGACGCCTGAAATGGCAGAAACCGGTCCCCGGAAGCTTGTTTCCTTCCCAGTACAAAAATTGGCTTGGTAGTTTGGTTTGCCCTGTTCCCATCATGCACTGGGACAGGAACAGACTAATTTGCATATAGCCAAGTTCTGAGCTGGGATGGTGCAGTGAGCTAAAAAACGGTGATGGATCAAGCCCTGATCTTTGGACTGGGTAAGAGTGGTCTGCTTAATTCAGGCACTCTGTTCATCACCACCCCCTTTTCTGAATCATTTTGTCCACCATAAGCGTGGAAGGGTATACTCAGATGTGAGTCCCTTGCTCATTGCACCATCAGGATTCAAGCAAGCCGGGCCGACGACGCCTGAAATGGCAGAAACCGGTCCCCGGAAGCTTGTTTCCTTCCCAGTACAAGAATTGGCTTGGTAGTTTGGTTTGTCCTGTTCCCATCATGCACTGGGACAGGAACAGACTAATTTGCATATAGCCAAGTTCTGAGCTGGGATGGTGCAGTGAGCTAAAAAACGGTGATGGATCAAGCCCTGATCTTTGGACTGGTTAAGAGTGGTCTGCTTAATTCAGGCACTCTGTTCATCACCACCCCCTTTTCTGAATCATTTTGTCCACCATAAGCGTGGAAGGGTATACTCAGATGTGAGTCCCTTGCTCATTGCACCATCAGGATTCAAGCAAGCCGGGCCGACGACGCCTGAAATGGCAGAAACCGGTCCCCGGAAGCTTGTTTCCTTCCCAGTACAAGAATTGGCTTGGTAGTTTGGTTTGCCCTGTTCCCATCATGCACTGGGACAGGAACAGACTAATTTGCATATAGCCAAGTTCTGAGCTGGGATGGTGCAGTGAGCTAAAAAACGGTGATGGATCAAGCCCTGATCTTTGGACTGGGTAAGAGTGGTCTGCTTAATTCAGGCACTCTGTTCATCACCACCCCCTTTTCTGAATCATTTTGTCCACCATAAGCGTGGAAGGGTATACTCAGATGTGAGTCCCTTGCTCATTGCACCATCAGGATTCAAGCAAGCCGGGCCGACGACGCCTGAAATGGCAGAAACCGGTCCCCGGAAGCTTGTTTCCTTCCCAGTACAAGAATTGGCTTGGTAGTTTGGTTTGCCCTGTTCCCATCATGCACTGGGACAGGAACAGACTAATTTGCATATAGCCAAGTTCTGAGCTGGGATGGTGCAGTGAGCTAAAAAACGGTGATGGATCAAGCCCTGATCTTTGGACTGGGTAAGAGTGGTCTGCTTAATTCAGGCACTCTGTTCATCACCACCCCCTTTTCTGAATCATTTTGTCCACCATAAGCGTGGAAGGGTATACTCAGATGTGAGTCCCTTGCTCATTGCACCATCAGGATTCAAGCAAGCCGGGCCGACGACGCCTGAAATGGCAGAAACCGGTCCCCGGAAGCTTGTTTCCTTCCCAGTACAAGAATTGGCTTGGTAGTTTGGTTTGTCCTGTTCCCATCATGCACTGGGACAGGAACAGACTAATTTGCATATAGCCAAGTTCTGAGCTGGGATGGTGCAGTGAGCTAAAAAACGGTGATGGATCAAGCCCTGACGTTTGGACTGGGTAAGAGTGGTCTGCTTAATTCAGGCACTCTGTTCATCACCACCCCCTTTTCTGAATCATTTTGTCCACCATAAGCGTGGAAGGGTATACTCAGATGTGAGCCCCTTGCTCATTGCACCATCAGGATTCAAGCAAGCCGGGCCGACGACGCCTGAAATGGCAGAAACCGGTCCCCGGAAGCTTGTTTCCTTCCCAGTACAAGAATTGGCTTGGTAGTTTGGTTTGCCCTGTTCCCATCATGCACTGGGACAGAAACAGACTAATTTGCATATAGCCAAGTTCTGAGCTGGGATGGTGCAGTGAGCTAAAAAACGGTGATGGATCAAGCCCTGATCTTTGGACTGGGTAAGAGTGGTCTGCTTAATTCAAGCACTCTGTTCATCACCACCCCGTTTTCTGAATCATTTTGTCCACCATAAGCGTGGAAGGGTATACTCAGATGTGAGTCCCTTGCTCATTGCACCATCAGGATTCAAGCAAGCCGGGCCGACGACGCCTGAAATGGCAGAAACCGGTCCCCGGAAGCTTGTTTCCTTCCCAGTACAAGAATTGGCTTGGTAGTTTGGTTTGCCCTGTTCCCATCATGCACTGAGACAGGAACAGACTAATTTGCATATAGCCAAGTTCTGAGCTGGGATGGTGCAGTGAGCTAAAAAACGGTGATGGATCAAGCCCTGATCTTTGGACTGGGTAAGAGTGGTCTGCTTAATTCAGGCACTCTGTTCATCACCACCCCCTTTTCTGAATCATTTTGTCCACCATAAGCGTGGAAGGGTATACTCAGATGTGAGTCCCTTGCTCATTGCACCATCAGGATTCAAGCAAGCCGGGCCGACGACGCCTGAAATGGCAGAAACCGGTCCCCGGAAGCTTGTTTCCTTCCCAGTACAAGAATTGGCTTGGTAGTTTGGTTTGCCCTGTTCCCATCATGCACTGGGACAGGAACAGACTAATTTGCATATAGCCAAGTTCTGAGCTGGGATGGTGCAGTGAGCTAAAAAACGGTGATGGATCAAGCCCTGATCTTTGGACTGGGTAAGAGTGGTCTGCCTAATTCAGGCACTCTGTTCATCACCACCCCCTTTTCTGGATGAGTTTATTAGGCACACACTTCTCACATCAGTCTTCTGCCATACACAAAAAAGGACACAAGGGAGAAACGAAGACAGAAGAAATTAAGTAAGGAGAAGTAGGGGCAGGACATAGGTAGGGGGAAAGGTACACAGATAAATGCAATGGTGAGGTAATAAAGGATATGGAGTGGAAAAGGTATATGTAAATAAGGATCTAGGTCATGATAAATTAATTAATCTGTAGACCGCACTAGTGGCAACAGATAATTGAGTGTAAGTAGGTATGGGAATTAGGTACTAGGGAAGGGCTAAAGGTACTAGGTCACAGGTTTGGGTTGAGGTTCTATGCTATATATAGGTAGGGAGAGAGAGATCCTAGAGTACAGGCAGGGCACTAGGTGCTATGGTAGAGGCGGAAATATAATGGTGTAGAGTACGGTAGATGTATTAATGTATGGACACAGTACTAGGATTGGAGCAGAAGTACTAGGGTGTATGTGTGTGTCTGTATATGTATATATATATATATAGCCCAGAAGGGAGGATGTATGGTCAAAGAATCGTCTAAGACAACCACGGAAATGAATGAAATAGATGAAACTTTGCCAGAATTAAACATCATCAATCTCTCGAAAAGACAATTGACACAAATTGAAACTACCACTCTGGCCAAAGGCCTGAATTTTTGCCCAACCTCACACATAAACACCACGGAGGTGAGAATCAACATATATAAATACACTAGAAAATTGAAATTGGCTAAAATCCACGCTGAAAAAATAAAGAGAGGAGTAAGACCAATGAACAGGAATACAAGGGATCAACTACAGGTGGAAGACTTCGATGGACTGAGCACTCTAGTAACAATGGGAACAACGACCTTGTCACAAGAACAAGAAGCATTAACCTCATTGGAAGAGTCACTACCAAATCAGGGAGCCAGTGAGAGTGGCTTAAGACGCAAATCTAAATACAATCCACAACTTCCGCCAGGAAATACAATTGATCTTTTTCAAGAACAGCTAGTGGAAGACCTGTACAAGTTGAAACCAAACAAGAGTAGACAGAACTTCACAGCTGAAGCTTTAAAAAATTTGGAAGATGACAAAATGAAAGAAATAAAGCCTGCAGATAAAGGTGGAAACATCGTCATCATGGAAAAAACTGATTATGTTTCTGAGGCCCAACGCCAATTACAGGACAGAGATTGTTATATTGAACTGGAGAGAGACCCCACAAAAGAACTACAACTCATACTACAAACAAAACTTAAAAATTGGCACTCAAAAGGCCTGATAGATGATCAAGAACTGAAATATCTAGACAATAAAAATCCAATGCTACCAACATTCTACCATCTGCCGAAGGTGCACAAAGACAAACAAAAACCACCAGGCAGACCAATAGTTTCCGCCAAAAACTCACTAATGGAGCCCTTGTCGAATTATATTGATCAGTTTTTGGCCCTACTAGTAAAAAAGTTACCATCTTACCTAAAAGACACGACAGATTTATTACAAAAACTTGAAACTGTCTCATGGTCGCCTAACTACAAACTGATCACTATGGATGTAGTGTCATTATACACTAACATAGAACATCCAGTAGGGACTAAAGCATGCAAATTCTATCTAGCCAAACGGAACATCAAATACAGAGATCACAATAAGATGCTAAACGAAATGATCTCCTTATGCCTGAATCAAAACATCTTCCTGTTCAACAAAAAAGTCTATAAACAAATAAAAGGCTGTGCTATGGGCTTCTCCTTCTCGCCAAACTACGCCAACTTGACCATGGGATGGTTCGAACAACATTTGGCGTGGCACACTTCTAATTATCGATGGCATGAGAAGGTCATTCTTTGGCTAAGATTCATCGATGACCTGCTAATAATTTGGGACGGCACCGAGGATGATTTCTCTATGTACTTTGAAAAACTCAACACCACCACCACGAATCTAAAATTTACATGAGAACTCAGCTCTGAGAAGGTAACGTTCCTAGATACCAAGATTTACATCGCAAATGGAACCCTTCAAACTACCCTACACCGGAAGCAAACGGCTACAAATGCCATTCTTCATGGAGCATCCCATACGGAGAATTTTTACGTTTCAAACGCAATTGTTCGGACAATGAAGAATTCCAGCGACACAGCAGAAACGCAATTAAAAGATTCCGGGCAAGGGCTTACCCAACCAAAGTGGTGAAACAAAGTTTGAATAGAGAACTAACGCAGGACCGCAAAGAAATCCTACATAAGTTAAAAGAAACACAAGAAGATAAAGATGTAATCAGACTAATAACGACTCACAGTGCCGAAAACAACAAACTAACGAAAATCATACAGAAGCACTGGTCAATCCTCAAAACAGACCCAACACTGGCACAAATTATAGGTGATCACCCCAACATCACATACAGGCGGGCAAGAAACCTAGGAGACCAACTGGTCAACAGCCATTATAAGGAGACACCAAAAACAGATTGGCTGCAACGTGTAGGTTTCTTCCCGTGCAGACATTGCAAAGTGTGCAAAATTGCCAAACCAACGAAGGAAATAGAAATCAGAAGAGGAACAAAGTGGAAAATACACCAGCATTTAACCTGCAAAAGTTCATATGTGGTGTATTTAATAGAGTGTCCATGCCACAAAAAATACATTGGTAGCACGACATTTGAAGCAAAAAAGAGAATTTTGGAGCACACGAGGGCAACGACCAACAAAGACCGCTCCAATGCTGTGGCGAAACATCCTTGAACAATTCCACGAAAGTAATTGGGAATTACTCAAATTCTGTGCAATCGAACAAATACCACTCATGGAAAGAGGTGGTGATCGCCAAAAATGCCTAAGAAGAAAAGAGTCAAAACATATCATCAATTTCAGGACTCTCGAACCAAGAGGCCTGAATCTCACTGAAGAACTTTATGTACATCTTTAGAAATAATTACAATAATCAGTAATTGGAACCCCCAACACTTTGAATATATTCGCCCACTAAAGGGGTAGCAAATCGCAAAATAACACACGACATGTTGCCAAAATAACTCATCTCACCAGAGAGATATATTATAAATTCATACTCACCAAAAAGTATAATTATCTGCAATTCGTCAAAAACGCTCTCTCCTTTCTTTTTGATTTAAAAGGACACACACCACAAGCATCCTGGTGAATTTGATGCGGTGGAGACTACATTAACCAGAATGCACCTATGTGTAATACAGGAAGTCACATGGGTTACGAGAGAGACAGAGTGAGGAAACGCCAGAACGCCATTCCGTACAGACGCCGGACGGACTACCGGATCGGATTGCCGGTTTACCGCCCTGCCCTTGCTTCTAGAAGCCGCTGTCCCGCTCGCACAGGCCGTATAGTTAATACTGCTCAATTTCAACTGCCTTAAGCAAGTAAACCCCAAGAACCTAATCCAGCCAATTATCGGATACAGAGATGAATAAGGACACGGGGGTGGGGATGGCAGAATCCAGAAGGACTGCACATGTTGCCTTGCCAGTAATTAACCTCCCGCCTGAATCAGCACCCCTGGTATTAGTGCTAGTGAACGTCCCTGTTTTAAATGAAGGCACGAGGGAGACCTTTGGCCAGCTAAAAAAAAAGGCAGTTCACTGGATTACAAATAACACCTCAGAGGGCAATAACATCTGGTGGGATATTATTATGGCTCGCAGAGTGTCATGGATAGGGAGAACTAAAAAGAACAAAGCAGGGGATTGTATCATTTTGAATTTTAGAAGACCTGACCCTGTTAGACGTATTATGAGTGAGATGTCGTTTAATGCTAGGGCACATAGGAGGGGTATCGAGATTCTCCCACTCGAATTCTTTTATAGGGAGTTCAACAGATCTATCCTAAGCAGAGTAAATGACCAGGGGTACAATAGGCATACACAAAATCCAATTAGGCATGGCTGGGAAATTCCTACTAAATTTTTTGCTAACCACCAACGTAGAGGAGCAGATGTACATCTCCCTAGCTTTGAAGGGATTAATCGCTACTCTGTCCTGAGGGGGCTTGATGGAGTCGACCGACGACGAACCGACAAAAACAGGGAGGTTTTAAGAACAGGCCACGAATCTGTGACAGAACGAGCTGAGGTATTTTGCGAGAGTTTTCCCCATAGGGAAAAGCCATTGTTGGAGCCATCGGAAGTACCTCCCCAGATTAGATCTGAACATCGAATGGTAGATAGTGAGGGTGGTTGCATATCAGGAAATCCATCTAATGATCAACCAGGGGCATTCCCACTGAAAGGAACGAGGCTTGCTTTTTGGAATATTGCAGGACTCCGCTCAAAAATAGACAATCCAATTTGGTCTGACTTTATTAAGGACATAGACATATTGTGCCTCCAGGAGACCTGGTCACGTGAAGCCATTCACATCAACGGGTTTAAAACATTCCACGTACCAGCAAGTCCTTCCAGATATGGGAGGTGTAAAGGCGGACTGACTGTCTATGTATCTAACCTGTTGGAGATATTATCTGTGAAATCGGAGGGTTCATCTAGTGAGTACCAAATTATTGTAATTCATGTGACCCCCAAGACAGAGGTAATAATCATTAACATGTATAACAATACTGAAAAGGGGTTGGTAAATGAGATGATAAAAGCCCTTATTAAGGAAACTAGAAAGTTGGTGGATAATACAGCAAGGGATTCTATCCTGATATGGGGAGGCGATTTCAATCATCATCTATGCAGGCAGTATCAGAGCGGTTGTGGCGACCATGAAATGTACAAGTCGGAAAATCAGCCACACTTTGAGCACATTAATGGGGGTGATGCACTCAACGACATGATGGCCTCTTTTAATATGGGTTTTGTAAATCTGCAATGCAGTTCCCCGGTGGAATTTAGTCCCACATATGTGGGGAGAGGGCATAGTACATTGATAGATTTTGTCACCATCACTAATTCCCATTCTAACCGCCTAATTGATTTTACAACATACACTATTGGTTTGAGCGACCATCTCCCTCTCGGCTTTGGTATCCAGCTCCCTGCAAACAAAGACTGTTCCATGATAGAAAGATTGGCCTGGACAAGTAATTGTAGTTTAAGCAAACAGAATGGGTATGCTCTTAGGTGGTCTTTGAGTAATCCAGCGATTACAAATAGCAATATAATTAAACAAGCACTTGTACCTATCAATAGATGTCTTCAGGATGAGGTCTTACACTCAGAGGTTCTGGATTCCTTTACAGATATCACCAGGATCATTAAAAAGAATCTTCTGCGCCCAGCTAGAGATGGGACGCAGCCCAAAAATAGGTGGTTTGACTCAGCATGTACGAAAACACACGCACATCTTAAGAGGGCATTGAGTAAAAATCCAAGAAGTCAAATAGAAATAACCCAGTGCAGGCGTGAATATAATTTGGCAAGAAAATCCCGGAAACGTAATATAAAGAATGAAGCCTGGGTAAATTTACACAAGGCTTCATTGAAAAGGGACGGTACTGCCTTTTGGGCAGCTGTTAAAGCTCCGTTTTTAGGGCTCGGGCCTAAGCCACCACGAAGTGGAGGCGGAGCTTCCGAGCTCTCATGTGTTCCAAAAAAAAAATGCAGAAAGGGGTCCGGCTGGCACATTCCGTAGTTTTTAATGGCATCTGCCTAGTGATTCGTCTTCGCTGTGCTGTGTATTTAGTAGCGTTGACGTGATAGGCTATAAGTAATTTACGCGTGCCCGATGTGGCATATTCTGTGCGAGAACGGGCACGGCAGAGTGATTAATCTTAATTAGGAGCTGTCAGAGTGGCCGTGTAATGCAATCCAGATGGTGCGAGCGCGTTCACCATTGCATTGCATGTATCATGCGCGCGTTTAACATTTACCTTTCACGCATGGCAGTCCATTCATTTTAATTAGGAGCTGTCAAGAGTGCCGCGTTCACGGCGGAGATAATGGAAAGAATTTGCGTGTAGCTTCAAGGGCAGTCACAGTTGATTTTTTTTAAGATACCTCGCATACAAGCACCCTTGCCTCGGCAAACCGCGTGTCTTTTAAAATAAAACAATATGGTAGAGTTTAACAGAGATTTTCGCAATAAACAAAAACAGCTATGTAGATTGCGGCGTGTTTTATTTGCCATCACCTTGAGTTGATTTTTACGTACGTTTTTCACACACACACAGTAGTGAGGATGACAATGCATATCTACAGGCTAGCGATGACAGTGCATCTAGGCTAGCAATGACAGTGCATAATTACAGGCCAGTGATGACACTTCATATCTTCAGGCTAGTGAAGCCAATGCATATATCGATAGGCTAGCGATGACAGTGCATATCTACAGGCTAGCGATGACAGTGCATATCTACAGGCTAGCGATGACAGTGCATATCTACAGGCTAGCGATGACAGAGCATATCTACAGGCTAGCGATGACAGTACATATCTAGTGCAGAGGCGTAGTGCAGAGTGGTAGTGCGTAGTGCAGAGGCGTAGTGCAGAGTGGTAGTGCGTAGTGCAGAGGCGTAGTGCAGAGTGGTAGTGCGTAGTGCAGAGGCGTGGTGCAGAGGCGTAGTGCAGAGTGGTTGTGCGTAGTGCAGAGGCGTAGTGCAGAGGCGTAGTGTGTAGTGCAGAGGCGTAGTGCAGAGTGGTAGTGCGTAGTGCAGAGGCGTAGTGCAGAGTGGTAGTGCGTAGTGCAGAGGCATAGTGCAGAGTGGTAGTGCGTAGTGCAGAGGCGTAGTGCAGAGTGGTAGTGCGTAGTGCAGAGGCGTAGTGCAGAGTGGTAGTGCATAGTGCAGAGGCGTAGTGCAGAGGCGTAGTGCAGAGTGCAGAGGCGTAGTGCGTAGTGCAGAGGCGTAGTGCAGAGCGGTAGTGCGTAGTGCAGAGGCGTAGTGCAGAGTGGTAGTGCGTAGTGCAGAGGCGTAGTGCAGAGTGGTAGTGCAGAGTGGTAGTGCGTAGTGCGTAGTGCAGAGTGGTAGTGCGTAGTGCAGAGGCGTAGTGCGTAGTGCAGAGGCGTAGTGCAGAGTGCAGAGGCGTAGTGCAGAGTGCAGAGGCGTAGTGCGTAGTGCAGAGGCGTAGTGCAGAGGCGTAGTGCAGAGTGCAGAGGCGTAGTGCAGAGGCGTAGTGCAGAGGCGTAGTGCAGAGGGGTAGTGCGTAGTGCAGAGGCGTAGTGCAGAGTGAAGAGGCGTAGTGCAGAGTGGTAGTGCGTAGTGCAGAGGCGTAGTGCAGAGTGGTAGTGCGTAGTGCAGAGGCAGAGTGCAGAGGCGTAGTGCGTAGTGCAGAGGCGTAGTGCAGAGGCGTAGTGCAGAGTGGTAGTGCGTAGTGCAGAGGCATAGTGCAGAGTGGTAGTGCGTAGTGCAGAGGCGTAGTGCAGAGTGGTAGTGCGTAGTGCAGAGGCGTAGTGCGTAGTGGTAGTGCGTAGTGCAGAGTGGAGAGGCGTAGTGCGTAGTGCAGAGGCATAGTGCGTAGTGCAGAGGCGTAGTGCAGAGTGCAGAGGCGTAGTGCAGAGTGCAGAGGCGTAGTGCAGAGGCGTAGTGCAGAGGCGTAGTGCAGAGTGCAGAGGCGTAGTGCGTAGTGCAGAGGCGTAGTGCAGAGGCGTAGTGCGTTAAAGGAGAATGTACCAAGCCTTTTAAGGTAAAACGGGGAGTGAGGCAAGGGTGTGTACTCGCCCCATTTCTTTTTAACCTATATACGAATGATTTAGAAAAAGAACTAATGGCTGAAGTACGTGACTCCCCACAGGTTAACCACCAACAAATTGTGTCCCTTTTGTATGCAGACGACGCCGTGATCATGTCACGCACACAAAAAGGTTTACAAGTGGCCTTGAATACATATCTAAATTTTATGGATTGCAGGGGCCTTAAACTAAATGTATCTAAAACCTTTGTAATGACGTGTGGAAGATCTAGGAACAAAGAGTGTTGTTTGTTTGCCGGGAATGAAAAAATTGCTAACACCAAATCTTTCACTTATTTGGGTATTGTGCTTGAAGAAACTGGGTCCTGGGAGTCAGCCATCAGAAATAGGATCTTGATGTTTAAGAGAGCTACAGCAGCACTTATGTCGTTCTCTAAAAAGATGGGGAAGAGACCTCCAGAAATTTTGTTAAAAATTTATCAGGCCAAGTGCATCAGCACAGCCATTTATGGAGCAGGTATCTGGGGTATCGACAAGTGTTATGAAATACAAAAGGTCGAGAATGTCTTTTTAAGATTTATCCTGGCAATGCCAGTAAGCTCCCCTGTTTTAAATTGTCATGCAGAGCTGGGAATTCGATATATTATCGACTTGATTAGTATACAACCTGTCCTGCTATGGCACCGAATCTGGACTACTCCTGACCTTCTGTTAAACAGAAACATTATAAAGGACTGCATGGGGCTGGACAAGGCCAGCAAGATACCCTGGCTGATGTATTTTCTTAATTTTACCAGGGACTTGGGAAGACCGGAGTATTACTATCAACCAGACTCCCTGCTTAAGATTTCAAGAAAGGACTTGAAGCAGCTGTGCTGGTATCATGCTGAATCCCTGAGACTAGGTGTGGAATTGAATAAAAAATCTGTAATACAGCATCATCTCACCCTAGTCACATATTCAATTCAGCCCTATTTAATTTGGTGCCTGGAGGCTTATGATCGCTATCTTTTAACAAGGTTCAGGTTTGATGTTTTCTTTCGTCTAATTTCATTTCCCAAAGCAAATGATTGGGGTAGAAATTTGTGTAAATGCCCATGCGACAATTTGTCTACCCAATCTACACTGCATGCAATATGTTTTTGTAAATTTTATACACTGGAAATGTCTAGATGGATCAAACCTTTTTAAAAAAACGTGGTACTTGGAGGCAATGCCGCCCAGCTTTATTATTTTTATTGTTTTTAAATGATGTAACTTGTGTAGCTGTCATGCTGGTTTTTTTTAAAAAGTATCTTAAAGAAAAGGAAAAGCTTAAGCATTTGTTAAAACATATGTACTTTTTAAATTGTAATGTTACTGTAATGAACTTGTTGCTTTTATGATTTTATGTATTTTAAAATCGAATAAAGCTTTTCAACAACAACAACATGGGTTACGGTGTTAAAAGGAGGACTTTGAAACTGGATCAACATCCCGTGAACAAGCTTTGTAGTAAGCGAAACGCGTTGGGTTTGGTTGTAAAATAAACCGCTGTAATTAATCTCAAAACGAGTGAGTGCAATTTCTTCTTCCCCTTCGGGAAACTTAAAGTAATTTGAAACGACGGGCTCAGTCGTAGAAATACTCTCACCACGCTGAAAGCAGAGCGTATATATATATATATATATATATATATATACATATATATATATATATATAATACGGGTAAGAATTCACACGAGCCCGTAGTTCTGCAGCAGTTTCTTTACTGCCAGGTCAAGCAGTTGAGATAACGCATTTCGCATAACAAGTTGTCCTTGGTCACATATATGGCTATATATATATATATATATATATATATATATATATATATATATATATATATAGCTGCCAACATCAAGCTATTCGCAAAATTGTGAAAAGTAACTGGGCGCTAATCTCTAGTGATCCTATACTGGGCAATCAGGTAACACAATGTCCCAGTATTACATACAGAAGGGCTAGATCCGTGAGTAACTGTTTGGTATCTAGCAGCCCAGAAATCAGGCCAAGCAGTTCCTGGCTAAACGGCAGCAAAGGGTTTATAAAATGCTAAGTCTGCAAGGCCTGTAAATATGGGGTGAGCAAAACTGAATATCTGACACCCTTTAGTGAGAAACCTGTCCTTATCTAAAGCAAATTAACATGCAAGACTGAGTACGCGGTGTATGTGCTGGAGTGTCCTTGTGGCCTGCGTTATGTGGGAAGCACTAAGCTGCAGGTACACAAGAGGATACTCCAGCACCTACGGGCCATTACCAACGGCGACACCGCGTACCCAGTCGCAAGACACTTTGAGGAAACACACAACAAAAACCCTGCGGTCCTAAGATATTTTGTGATTGATACAGTCCCTCCGATGAGGAGAGGTGGTGACCGTGAGGCACTACTACACAAGTTAGAAACTAGACACATTATACTTCTGGATTGTAACGTACCTAATGGATTAAATGCTAGCGAGGATTGTTTTACTTACCTGTAATTAGTCTCTCTCAGATATTGTACATACTTGCTGCTGCCTTTTCCATGGACCATTTAGGTCCCTTTATTTTTAATCATTTTTAATATTGCATAATTTATCACTTATTAGCACTTGGTTTGCACGATATTTCATGGCTGTATTTATTTGTGGATTTTGCACAATTTATGTATAATTTCTAAAGGTGTTATTATGGCAATTGCCCACTAGGGCTGTATTCTGCTTGCTATACTTGTTTTATCCAACAAACAAAATAAAAAAAGGTTTTTGCATTTAGGCGTGTCATTTTATTACAATCATATGATTTTAAGTAATGTGGAAGATTTGAGGGTAATCAAGTTTGACATTGGCTTCATAAGTTCCTGACCATCCCTATATTTATCAATATGAATTGTTGTGATCAGAATTCTATAGAGTTTTTAAAAGCATATTTATGGATATTTATATATATATATTTTTTAAAACATATATATTTATTTATGTGTTTTTATATTTATTCAATATGCTGCTAAACTCTTGGTGTATTATACATGTATATTATTCTGACACGCTCAATGACACCCAACGCTAGAAATTGCGCTAGTATGTCTTTTATGTCTATCAGTTACTAACACTGCAGCTGATGCATTTTAAATACGTCATGGTTAATCACGACTTTAAAAGAGCACTCCGCCTTTTCAACATTGTCATGTGATCAAGGCCCTTTCAGGGCTGGAACGCGTCATGGCGGTTTTGCTGTCGGGCACGCAATAAAGAAAAATCGCACCATCCAGTGGGTTTGATATATATATATATATATATATGTATATATATATATATTTAGAGAGAGAGAGAGAGATAGACTAGTGTGCATGTATAAATATTAGAGTATAGATATGTGTAGAGGTATTAGGTTAACCAGTGCTAGCTGGAATTCAAAGGCATGAGTGCCCCGAGTGCAGGAGTGTGGAACCAAAGCATCTATCTGGGATGTAGAAGATCGGTCAGGAGAGTTGGAGAGCCCTTTCAAATGGATCAATTCCCCAGGGTGAGTTTCGTCTTTCACGTATTGCATGCACTTGGAGCCGAACACCGTCAGGGTACAAGCCTGTATTCTTTGTTAAGTTGTGGGTGAAGCAACCTCCAAAACAAATTTGAACTATTAGACAAACAATGAAAAACCAAACTCTCAAAATGTGAGAAAGTGTGTTCTTGAAAAAAAAATTGACAAAGGGTTTATGTAAACTAATTACACCCAGTTTTTTTGTTTTTTTTAATTTATCAAACTTTTATTGAGCATACAATATTCATACAACAGATGCATATCCGGTTCGACAAATATCAGCATAGTAACGCTCAGTGAACTTCAACATAACAAAGCCAAAGGTCACAGTGATCAGTGTATGAAAAAAAAGCACCATACATAAAGGAAAATAGAATGGGCTGTCGCAATGTGCATAAACCCCCCACTTCTAACATTCCAGGGTGTAACAATAGCGTCCGGGTAGAACGAGGAGTTCTGATATCAGAGTTCTTAGCTGCAGGGTTCGTTCAGAATCTAGATCAGTACAAGTCATTAAATACTCTTGCAGAGGGTCCCAGACATCTTTGGGCCTTGATGAAAGTTGAAGTTCTTCTGCATAGGTCTCCAACTGGCCCCTACAGTACACCATGTCCTTTAACCAGCTGTCCGCCTTAGGGTATATCCGACTATCCCATGTGAATAGGGTGCGTCTTTTCGCCAGTAGCAAGGCCATCTGTACTCATTTCCCCACCATACCTTGAAGCTGAGGGCCATAACCCAGCAGACACAGCGATTGAGTGTTGTGTAAGATTAAGCCTGATATGTCGGTGATAAGAGCTAGTACCTTCTCCCAGTAGTTAAAAACCTGCTTGCACTGCCACGCTAGATGTATAAAGCCAGCCACCCCCAACCCACACCGTTTACACTCATCGTTCGCCCTGAGGCCGATCCTCCATAGTCTGTGAGGGGTGTGGTATGTTTGATGGAGAAATTTAAGGTGAATGATACGGAGGTTACTGTTGGATGTTATGCGACCTGTTATCGAGCATATTTTTATCCTCCTTTGTGATGGAGGGATCTATCTCACTATTCCAACGTATCAGACTGGCGGTAGTGTTGTGCGGAGTGTCCTTCTGTATGGCCCTATACAACTTGGTGACTAGCTTCGTGAGTATCTGGTTCGTCCGGGCGAACAAGGATAATGTTCCTTGATCGCACGTCGCAGACGATAGCAGGTGAACTAAAATAGGAGTGTAAGGTTGTGAATATAGGATAAATCATGCCCTGTAAGATATGTACCCTCTGGGAACAAATCACTCATGTGTGGGATGCCTGCCTCACGAAGCGCCAGGACAGAACCCCGATCCTGGGCTACCGACAGTGCGGCATGTCCCTCTAGGGGCATTGCAGGTGCATATAAGGGAAGCTTTTGCGTTCGTCGGCCAAGCGCCTGCCATGCCGCCACCGTAATATCGAGTGCATTAATCTCTGCCCTGGGAGTGTGCCTATGTATGTGCGTGATGATACCTCGCAACGGGACAGGGTGGGCATCGCCCTCCTCCACCGCAACATGTGGGATGAAGTTGTGTGGTCTATACCAATAGTAGGCGTATTTGGCCTGGCAACATAGGTAGTAGATATAAAAGTCTGGTGCATTAAACCCACCCCTCTCGTACGTTAGCGACAGTGTGCGCCAGCTGATTCTCGGTTGCTTGGTGCCCCAGACAAGTCGCAACACCTGAGTTTGAAGAGTTTTAAAAAAGTGCTTAGTCAACGGAACCGGTACATTACATAACCAGCATAAAAATGTGGGTAATACCACCATCTTTATAATTGAAATCCTGTCCGCCAGTGACAGTGGGAGACAGAGACATCTGTCGACTTGCGTGGCTAGCGCTGAATACGCCGCACCATAATTTTCAGTGATAACCGTTCCAGGGTCCCTATGGATCCATACTCCTAAATATTTGACAGGGTCCGCAGACCAAACCAGCGGGTACTCGACTGTAGGAGGTGCGGTTGCTGCTGTCAAGGGGATGATGACGGACTTGTCCCAGTTTATATGAAGTCCGGAGAATAGGCCAAACATGACATATTCACGGAGGACAGGGGACAAGTATTGTTGCGGTTCGCGGACATAGAGGACCATATCATCCGCGTACATTGAAATCCCTACCGGTCTATTGTTAAAAAGTTGAGAGCTGCCGCTCTATGTACCTGCCGGATTTTGCATGCCAGGGGGTCCAGCACGATGGGGAACATGAGCGGGGATAGTGGGCACCCCTGGCGTGTGCCACGTCCAACATCAAATGGCTCAGACGTGTCCCCCCCCCCACTCGAACCCTGGCGGACGGCTTAGTGTACAGTATCTGAATCCAGCATAAAAAGATTGGGGGGAAACCCATTCTGCGCAAAATGTGCATCATGTGCCGCCATTCTATAGAATCGAATGCCTTGGCGGCACCTAACAGGACCGCAACGGCTGGTAAGTCGGGATTGAGGACATGGAGCATGGCAAAGATGGTGCACAGGTTAAGGGATGTAGATCGGTCGGGAATGAACTCAGCCTGGTCTGGGAGCACCAGCAGTGGCATGAGAGGTTGTAGCTTTGTAGCGAGAATTTTCGCCAGTATCTTAGCATCCAAATTGATGAGAGGTAATGGACGGTATGATTCGCAGCAGTCAGGGGATTTGTCTTTCTTCAAAAGAGTCATAACCATTGCCTGTCGCAAAGAGGGGGGGAGGCAGCCAGACTCATACGCTTCCGCATACATTTCTAATAGGTGAGGAGCCAGGATGTCGGCGTGTGCTTTGTAGAATTCTGCGGTAAGCCCGTCAGGTCCGGGGGCTTTTCCGTTCGGGAGCGACCGAATGGCATCTGTCAAGTCCTCTATATCCAGCGGGAGGCTAAGATATTTCCAATGAACATCGGACAACCACGCACAGGCGATATCGTCTAAGTAGTTATCCATGGCCTGTTCGTCCATCCCACCCTTGGAGGTGTAGAGCCTGGCATAGAATTGACAGAATTGCTCCACTATGGCAGTTGAGGAAAAATGGGCCTGCCCGTCTGCATCTACAATGCGTTCAACTGGGAGGTGACAGGCTCTACTCTGCAGTCTACCGGCCAATGACCTGCCCGGACGTCCCTCTTCGCCATATCGCCTGGCGACATGCCGTTTCGATAGGTATTTTACCTCAGTCTCTGCGAGGGTATTATACTCGTCCATGTGTTCATGTATACTAGCAAGTGTGTCTGTCGAAGATGTGCGATCATATAGAACTTCCAACTCGCTTAGTTGCCACTCTAAGGTAGATAGTCTGCCCCGTAAGTCCCTTAATATCTCGCTGATGTACTAATACATGTGCCCCTAATCATGGCCTTAAAGGCCTCCCACAATGTCCCCTGGCTCTCCACTGATCCCACATTGGTCTCGAAGTATTGTATGATGGCAGTTTTAATGGTGTCAGCATATGTCGGGTCAAGTAGCGACTCTGCTCGGAATCGCCATGTGAACGGCTTGTGGGGATTGTGGGGGATTTTTAAAGTGAGGAACACCGGATTTTGGTCAGATAGTGTTCTCGGGAGATTGCGAACATCTGTGACCCAGGCGTTTGCTCCCTCACTTAGTAGCCAATAGTCCAATCTGGACCAGCCATTGGTCGCTGGCGTAATGTGTGTGCCTGCTAGTACCCCTATGTGCCTTTGCCGCCAAGTGTCCACCATCCCAAACTCCAGCATGCGGTCCTTGACACAATTGGCGACCTTGACCATCCTGGCACCCTGCGGATTCTCCTCCCCATATGATTTCCGTTTCAGGCCATGCGCGCACTACTCTAAACATATTCAGGTAGGTGGTCGTGTCGTCCACTGTCCGGACCGTAGAGGCGGATGATTGTCACTAGAACGTTGCCCAGCTTCCCCAGTACCATTGCCCAATGACCTTCCTGATCTGTGCTGGACTGGATAGCCGTAAAGACCACTCCCTTCTTAATTAAAATGAGGACTCCCCTCGCATATGATGAATAAGAGGACGCTAGTCTATAGGATGCCCATCGTCTGGCCACTTTATCCTCTGTTACCTTAGTTAGGTGAGTTTCTTGTAGGAGTGCTATTTTTACATTGTGCCTGTCAAGTTGTGCCAGCACTTGCCTGATTTTCTGCGGCGTATTGAGCCCTCGGACATTCCATGTGACATAATTATATGTGTCCCCGTCATGTGTAGTGTGGAAGTACAATGCAGCATCCATAAACCGTATAAACATGCAGGCGCGTCAAACTGGCACTAAAGCGTAGTGCAGTGTTCCTGAAACTAAGTACCTTTGGCATACAATAAACAAAACCTTCCCCCCCCCTCCCACCTCCCACTTCAGCATTCCCAAACTGCCAAAGACATGACCCTCATGTAACTCTCACTGTAACCCCAACTTAAGTAAGCACAATTCCCATCGGGGATCACCCATCGGGGGTCTTGGCGGCTGCGTCCACTCCCAGATAGCATAGGGAGAGGAGCCACCGTTAAACCGTCATCTCCACCAACCCTGTATATCATGGCATCCCACAAAAGCATGTACAACAGCATAAAGTACTGTATCAATCACCCCAGGTGAACCGTCCTCAAAGCATTGCTACCCCGCCATGCCCTCTGGCTAACAATATAACCTGTCCCACATGAAATCCAATGTGCACCACCTTACTGTTCATTCATCTCTGTCTGATGTAGGAGAGGTGGATGAACGCTGTCGTTGGCGCCGCAGAGTCTGTGCATGCTCCATAGCGTGCTTGGGGTTTGTGAACATTTTTCCATCCTCCATGATGCCAACCCTCAAACGTGCAGGGTATATAGCATTGCGTACGGGATCTGCTCCTTTTGCAGTAACTTCTTGACGTTCTGAAATTCCTTGCGGGCCGTCTGCACAGTAGCTGTGAAGTCTGGGTAGAATGCATTCCCTTGATAAGTAATCAAGCCCTTCAGTCTGGTTATACGTAGAACAGTATCTTGATCCCTGAAGTTGAGCAGGCGGGCTATGATGCGCCTCGGAGGGGTGCAGCTAGTGACATGTGTGCGCGTTCGACTGCGAATAGAGGAGACAGTTTGTCTTTACCGCAGACTTCTTGAAGCATCGCCTCAACATAATCCTCCAACCTACCCACATTTGTAGATTCCGGTAAACCCAGAACGCGAATATTATTGCGGCGAGAGCGCGCCTCAATGTCCTCGTTTTTGGCCTGTACGACTGCCAGCAATTTAGTAATGTCAGAAGTCTTCTCTGCCACATGTTGGAGCCCATCCTCCATGTCAGTGATGTGTTGTTCTGCTTCCACGATGCGCGCCGCTTGCTTGTCTAGTTTTGTCGAGAAGTGATCCATCCTGCCATTCAATGCCTCAATCTTCCCGTCAAGGGCCTGGAGACTGGCCTGAATGGCAGCCAGCGATTTCACTATGGCCGTGGGGGGTGGTGTCGGTGCATCTAGCTCAGAGTCTGAGGTTGCAGCGTGCCCCGGTTTGTTCCCCTTGCGCAATTCAATTGTAAGGCGGGGCTGGTTCTTGTCCGGTTTCCTCGTGGCGCAAGGCTGTCGGCGCTGTCCCTGAGTCGCTGTGTGCGTTTCTCGCACTTTGGTCCGCCTCGAAGGCACGTATTTCCCTTGTGCGTTGCGAGGCCGTTTGTGGCTCAGGAGGACTGGCTGCGATCCGACTTTACAGCTATGCCCACCGATGCACAGAAAATGGCGCCGAGCTCCCAGGCAAGGCGGGGAGGCGTCCTGGTTACCTTGCACCTAGGCGGCACTGTCGATGCTTCGAGCCTCAGGGAGGGATGGGCAGCTACCAGGAGAGGGCCCCCACGTCCTGGGTGAGTAGGGTTTGCTGCTCGCGCTGCACCCGCGCGCGATCACTCGACCTTCTGCCGGCCGTTTTTTGTGCCAATCAATCCAGTCACCGCAGCACCACGCCCGGCAGGGGCCTGCATGTTCACGCTAAGGGCACCACTCTGGCGGGCCGGTCCTGGGCAAATGCAGGTATCGTCCAGCTAATTGGCCCCCAGTGGCGAAGCGCGTGAGTCAGAGGAGAGGGGGGGAGAGCGGTGAGTAGTGCAGCGATGCCTGGCTGCCCAGTGCTCTGCCGCGACGCAGCCTGCACCACACCTCAGCGCCGGGGACTTGCGTGATCGCACTCCCCCGATCCTCTCCCGCAGCCACTGCCGCGCCTCCCGTCCTCCACCTGCCGTGGTCCGTCAGGACAATGTCAGTGCCTCAGGCTCAATCCTGCGCCGTGCGCTCCGGTCCGCGAGGGGTTTGCGGCAGGTGTCTTGTGCCGGCAGGGCACTCGCGGCTTCACTCTGGTGTAGCAGACTAGTCGCGGGCCGCCATTAGCCACAGTCCCCAGGCGGCCGCGTGGTGTCTTGAAGTCCGCACTCTCAGGGCAAAGTGGTCAGCAAGGGGTATCTCTGGAAAACGCTGAAGTCGGGCAGTTCAGACCCGGGGAGGAATTAGCGAGACTACAGGGCTGGGGCAGGATAAATGAAAGGATTACAGACGATGGCTGGCAGAGCTGCACTACAGTGCGGCCATTTGCCGAGCTCCAAGCCACGCCCTAATTACACCCAGTTACAAAAATCCTCAACCTAACATGTTAAAGGAGCAGGCAGAACGTAATACTAGTAGCGCAATAGGAATGTTGAAAATTCTCATTAAATATGCGGATATGGAGAGAGAACTGCTTATACAGATCAAAGAATTGTGCGAATCGATTAAAAAAAGATTCTGATTCGGATCTGGTATAAGTTCTTACAAAAAGAATAAATACATTAGAAGAAATGATAATCCAAAGAATGGAAGAACATAACAGATCTAAACAAGGTGCTTCGATGAATGATAAAAGTACTGACCTGAGTTCTGACACCAAGCAGGAAGACAATTCAAGGGCAGTAGGAAAGATGTCAATCCTGGATGAGTTTCATATTTTGCGACTGGACCTTTGCATCAATCACATGCCTTGGAAAGGCAAATGAAAGCCAAAAGGAAACAAAGGACAGGAGCCAAGACAAACGGAGAAAGAGAAGAGAGAAGTGGGAGAATCACGAGGATCAGCAAAAAACAATAGTGGACAATAGAATGGTAATTAACCTTACTGATGTAATGTCGTCAAAGGCAAATGGAAATGGAGATTTTATCCCTGGGCTTGTCCTTTTGCAAAAACTGATTTTGACTATGTCCAGACTAGTGCTGATTTGTTCAAATTTGTGAGAAAACTGAAGCTGATTAAAGTGTATAAGCAGAGAGAATCCAAACATCCTGGTATAAATATATATTGTGATTGGAGGGGAGAAAGCAATCTTTTGGTTGAGGATGTTGATTTAATGAAAGAACTGTAGGAGTTTGATAATGAGAATCTAAGTGAGCCAGGGTTGGTATCTATAGATTCTATGTTAGATTTGCAAGGTCTCTAGCTATCAGAGGAGGACCCCGTTGAGACTTAAATTAAAAACTGTTTCCATTAATTTTAATAATTTAATTTAACAATTTTCATATGTGGTTATCAAAGAACTGTGTGACTTGCACAAGGAGTAAGGTAAAGGCTCCTATTTCAATACCAGTAATAGCTATACTCTTACTATGAAAAGAATTGCGGAAATCCAGATATTGTGATCAGAAATTCGGATAAGGAGGGAAATATGGTTTTATGGCCCAAACGTATATACATGGAGGAAGCATACAGCTGAATCAATGAGAATATGTGTTATAAGAGAGTTGATCTTGGGAGGGATATTATTTTCATGATTTTTGAGGAGTGTCTAACGCACGGTTTGAAGAGTAGTGAAAAATACAGCTTTTTTTTTAAAATCGGAACACCCTAAACTATTCTATCCAATCCCCAAAATTCTTAAGAACAAAGAACCCCCCCACCCCCCTCAACAATGGTATTGAGAATGATTGAATGGTGTTTGAAGAAGAATATATTATTCTTTAACAATTACAGTTTCAAACAACAGCAGAGGGTGGCTATGGGTACCTGCTTTATCCCCAGCTATGCTAATTTGCATATCGGCTTGTGGGTGGAGTAGGTGCTCAATGGGTCTCCCCTTGAAAAATGGGCAGATAACATTGTAATGTGAGTCCATTTCGTAGTTGATATTTTTGTGATCTGGAAGGGGGTTTAACTTCTGCCAAAATGTTTGTTTCTGAGATGAATATTAACAATTTGAACTTGAGTTTTACAAGTACTATCAATGAGACAGAAGTGGAGTTTATAGACGCGATATTGACAGTGAAACAGTATAAGCAGACTCTACCACTATTCAGGAAACCAAGTGCCAGTAATATACATTACATGGGAATGGCTTTAACCCGATTACACTCAAAGAAAGTATACCATATGGTGAACTCCTGACGGCTAAAAGAATATGCAGTACAGATGACCAGATGACCAGGAGAACTGAACTTAAGGGTTAGTTACAGCAGGAAGATACTACATATAGCTAAGATGAAAGTATTGAAATACAGCAGGGAAGATATTCTATTTAAAAGTAAAAAGAAGAAGCACTCCACAGGTGACAATTGTAGATTTTTTACCACATTTCATACAAGATAAGAGAAACAAAGATCCATACTGAGAAAACTGGCCTTTATTGAGAAGTGATCCTATAATCGGGGGTGGGGCACTTAGGGGGCCACTCATGACCTTTAGAAGAGCCAGATCTATGAGAAACAAACTGGTCAGAAGTGATATTAGGATGGAAAAGCAATTTTGGTTGAAACCTAAGTAAAGCTTTGTAAAATGCAAGAAGTGCAAAGCATGTAAGAACGGGAAACATGTGACAGGTATTGTGATACCAGGCTAGGATTAAAAGAAAATTAGGGGATATTTCAATAGCTAAATAAATATGTGGTTTATACATTGAGTTGTCCCTGTCCCAAAATGTAAATGGGAAGTACAACATTACCTGTACACAAGAGAGTTCTGCAACATCTAAGAATGTTGACACTACCTATCCAGTGGCCAGACACTTTTATACTTTTATACTTTGCATAAGAGAGATCAGACTGGACTGAAGTATAGTGTGATAGATGGGATACCTAAAGAAATAGGGAAAAACAACGGTGAATATTAGAATCCAAATGTATTCCGACATTGCATAGTAAGAAATGTAGAGGTTTGAACTATGATGAAGAATTATATGTATTAATGTATAGGGCCTTGCAATCTCCTTGCAAATGAAAGGTAGAGTTGATATAGATTAACTTTTAAGATATTGGTAAATCAGTAATGTATCTCACTGTTTGCAAACATGTTGTGTTTTTTGTGTTTTACGGTCAGGTTTTTTAAGTTTATATATTTTAGATGAGTCGTCTTTGGGAAAATACATGACTGCAGCTAGTAATTGACTTAATAGTGGACGAAAGAGCTAATATATCTGGGGTAGTGCCCACTAGGGCTCGATTTTATATAGTGAAAGTAATAAAGAGCAATGTTCCCTTTGTGGATTATTGTGCCAGAGCTGGTAATATTTACTTTTACAGTGTATATGCCCACTTGCGTGGAATTACATAATTTATTTAGACTGTAGGAGCATTTGCATATTTCACATTGATTGGAAACATAGAATGACTTGTAAATATATAAATATTGAAAATGGTCTATTCTTTCTAGTTCCAAATGATATTTTTTTCTGTTAAAAAAATCTATGTTGTTGGGATAGGGGTGCCCAGATATAGGGGGTCATTATGATGGCGGGCGGACTTAGTCCGCCCGCCATCATATCGGGACCCGGGACCGCCCGCCATAAGGGCGGGGGTCCCGATCAGGGCATTAGGATGCGCCCGCCACACAGGCGGGCGCATCCTGTATGTTTACCATTGCGGCGGGCGGAGCAGATATCTCCGCCCGCCGCAATGGTAAAAGTGCACGTTGTGCTTTTCAAAGCACAACATGACAGGCACCGCGCGGTGCCTGCCATGTTGCACTTTGAAATGCGGGGGGGGGGGTACCATAGGTACCCCCCATGTGCAACCCCCCAAGCCAGGGACTCCCAGGGGGCCCCCGCAGGGAGTCTCCGCATGCGTTTCCGTGGCGGCATTGCGCCACGGAAATGCATTGGTGAAAGCCCATTGTAATATGGCGGGCGGTGTCTAACAGACACCGCCACCATGTTACTCGTTTTCCGCCATGGCCGCAAGGCGACCGGGGCGGAAAACATGCAGGCGGTGTTTCTCACCGCCGCGGTCCCCCGGAGGAATTGGGCTGTGGATGTTGGGTGGATTTCCTCCGCCTGGCGGAGGAAATCCGCCCGACATCCTAATGGACCCCATAATGTTTTCTGCAAAAGGAGCGGGATGACAGACACAATATGTTTTCTAAACTTATTGTGTGCATAACTTCACGTGACTATTCAAATAAACACAAGATGGCGTCATTCATTGTGACCAAAGTTGTTGTACAGGTGAAATAAGTCTATGATAGACACACACATTATGATGTAATATATTTCATAATACACCATCTAAGTGCTGCTTTTTACTGGATTTGTAAAGTAAAGTTTTTGCGGATTGGAGGTTCGGCGGCGGTCGCGCCAATCAGTGGCATCTCCGGCAATTTGGAAACGCGCCGGAAACAGACAGCACTTTCTGTAACACCAAGTTAAAGTGTATGTGATTTGTTCAGTACAATATCTTAACAAGCATTGGCATAGCCAATAGATCTCACTTTTGGTACCTTATATGTGTTTAGCAATGCAGCACATTATCCTGGGTGCTACAACGTCTACTGTTAAGAGTCTGCATTTTTGTGTAGGAGGTGGCAGTGTATACCTCACACATTGCGTGGCATTCCCACTTCATGCTGATCAATGAACGTAGGCTTGCCTGCTTACCGGTGTGTTAGTGCACCTCCTACAGAGTTGTATCTATTCAGCAAGTCTCAGGATTAAAAAATTGAGTGGGGTCAGCTTTAATGCCAATGTGCAAAGAACGCAGAACTCGCTGCCCACCAACGAATACAAGTAAAATATTTTCACATTTAAAAAAAAAATGTACAAAAGTTAAATCTTTCCTAGAGAATCATCTGATAATAACAATATATAAAATATTATCTGAGGTCTTTGAAGTCACATCTTTTGATGAAAGCTCAGCGGAAAAGACAAACCGCACTTAAAAGAAAATGATGAATTCGAGATCGGGGAAAATAAATGCATTAAAAAGAAAAAACAAGAACACACTGGAAACAATAATGAAATATGCATTTAATTATAAGGCAATGGATGCTCAAACAAGCATTGGCATAGCCAATAGGTCTCGCCTTTGGGGACATTCCCGCTTCTCAGAAGATTAAACACGTTTTCACCATTACACAACATTAATATTGAATAAATATAGACTTATATCAATTCCAGGTGGCAAGGCTGTGGCTGAATGCATCCTGCTGCTACCACAACTCAGCAATTGTTTGCTAGTTTCTCATACACATTTGTTGGCTTTTTTTTTGCTTTGCATTTTTCGCACCAAAATTAACACAGGTCGCTCAGAAGACAAAGGCGTGGATTTCAGGAGCACCCCTTCTAATTAAAAACTTGAGGACAGGGTCTGAAGTGATGGGGTGCGGGTAGGTGGGGGGCTGCTGCCACTGTCTTTGTGCAGTTAAGTTTCGAGTATGCCACGCAGACTGGATACCAGGCATTACATGTTTAATCACTGCAATGCACTGTTTACTCAAGTCGGGCAAATGCAAATTCCCTCTCTGCTGGTTCTGAGGCCTCAGGCAAATACAGGCCTGCAGATGACCACATGCCAGCAAGTTTTCAAACTGGTATTGGCCTGTCCTGCGCAGTCCTCTAGAAGGGATTCTGGAAGCTGTAGTTTTGCAACTCAATAGGAAGTGGGTAACCTGTTATGCTATGCTGAAGTTGACACCCTGGATCTTAACAGCCTCCCAGTGACATGGTGTCTACAATCTAAAACAAGTATGAACACCATACAATGGTGAACGAAGTGCTCAAAACATACATTAAACAACACAATACCAGAGTGCAATGATTATACAGGTTACCAATATAACCAAAATAACGCAATGAATGCATACGTAACCCGTGCACTCCTTCTACACCTCTGGTGCTCTCTGGCCACGCCACCGAAAAGCTGCCACTCTCGGACAGAAAGTATCTATTGTCGTGCAGCTCCAATTCAAAAAGCACTACCAGAAATGCGCTTTGAGAGACCCATGAAAACATGGAGGAGGCTGGTGTCACAGTAAGAGGGTCCTGTTAGCCCGCATTGCCAACAATGTGGCAGTAGCAACATCCACAGTGCTCCTGGTACAAACATAAGCCACCAGAACCTAATTATTCTACCAGAATAAACAACAACCTTATAAGTTATTTTAAACAGCTACACTGCATACATGAATTTTCTATTTTAATGAACTACAAAGTTAAAGAGTGAAAGAAATACTGGGCCATGCGGGATTAAGACCCTGACTTTGGCGTTCTTAGCCCCAGCTCTAACCAGCTGAGCTAACTGTCTATAACGTAGCCAGAGAGAGAATGTAGGAATATTTAATGATACAGGAGTGGCTGCTTGGGCACAAATGAACAAGTTACTTACCTTTGGTAATGCATTATGTGATAGACACAATATCTAGCTCCAGATTCCCTACATTTTAATTTCCCAGGCATCAGGCTGGATCTGGAAACTTTTGCGTGAGAAGAACCCTTGCATGCGCCATTGGGTGGCTCCATTCGGCTCTGTGTGATGTCATTGGCGCCGTTAGCGTCGGTTGTGACGTTGTGGTCACCTATATAGGTGTCACGCAGGCGCACAGAAGTCAGTACTTTTCACTTTTCCACAGCAGAAGCACAAAGCCATTAAATGACTGACTTGAGTGTGTGTCATAACTAGGGCTCTGAAAAGGGGCAAACCTAGCTCTAATCAAAGAGCCTGCAGAGCGGGGAGGCATGGGTAGGTCTGCAAAGAATCTGCAGCTAAATATTGTCTCTATCAGATAAAGCATTACCGAAGTTAAGTAACTTGTTCATCTGAGAGAGACTTCTAGCTGCAGGTTCCTTACCTTTGAATAGATACCCTGGTCATACCATCCTGGCGGTGGGCTGCAGACAGATTTCTCATACTAAGAAGTCCTGCAGGACGGAACGGGCAAAATCCCCGTCCCTAAGGACCTGACTGTCCAGGCAGTAGAGCGAAGATGCCCACGTTGCTGCCTGGCAGATGTCCTGGACTTGGACACCCCGAGGCAAAGCTGTGGTCGTAGCCTTCTCCCTGGTGGAATGAGCTTGTAAACCCTCAGGGGGCTGCTTCTTAGCCAGGGAATTGCAGATCTTATTGTAGATAACGACCCAGTGAGAAATGGACCGTTTCTGCACTGCCCGACCTTCTTTAGCTCCCACGTACCTCACAAAGAGTTGGTCGTTCACCCAGAACTCTTTTGTGCAGTCAAGATAGCATAACAATGCTGTTTTAGGGTCCAGACGGTGGATACGTTCATCTTCCTTAGAGGGATGCGGGAGGGTGCAAAAAAGGTGGGCAGAATGATTGATTGACCCAGATGGATGGGGTCCCCACCTTTGGCACGATTAAAGCCTGGGTGCTAAGTACCACTTTATCTCCAAAGATCATCATATACGGAGGCTTGGATGACAATGCCTGCAACTCACTCATCCTCCTGGCCGATGTTATTGCCACTAGAAACTTGATGGTAAGCAGCCTGAGGTGACGATTATGCAAAGACCCGAAAGGTCCAGCTGTGGCATGACAACATGGTGGAAACACATGTACAAGCCCTTTTAAGAATCTATTTACAACAGGAGATTGAAATAAAAAGGGCCAGCAACTGCAAGAAAGCGGACAAAGCAGAAAGATAACCCTTGAGAGTACCAAACGCAGAACCCTGCTGGGCAAGGGTAAGAATGAAAAGACGGACAGTAGAAACAGGGTCAATAGACCTCTCTGCACAATAATTTCAATTGTTTTCTAACGGCAGGCGTATACCTTCTTAGTGGAGATGCTTGACCGGAAAAATAACGTCACATACTTCAGGAGGAAGGTAGAAAGCTTTCAACTGTTACCGCTCAAGCTCCACGCATGGAGGCAGAGAGTTGACGGATTCAGGTGGAGGACAGTCCCCTTGTTGCTGAGAGAGTAGATCCTCTCGAATGGGTAGCCTGATCAGAGAGTCAATCCTCATTTTCAGCAGCTCTGGATACCAGACTCTCCTTGCCCAGTCCTGAGCCAAAAGAATGACTTGGGCCCGGTCGTTCTTTTTTCTTTTTTTTAACATTCTTTTTATTGGTGAATAACATGTAGTAGTACAATCCAAAATCTATAGTTCCGGTACCTGTGAGTTAATCGTTTTACATTATTTTGGCACTTTGTCAAATATACAATGATGAAAACTTAAGATCAGAATAATTTCTACACCATGTGGTGTTTTTAACCGTCCTCCTGCGACAATTCCACAACAGGTGTAGTACATGTTCCCCTTATAAATGCATTCCACTTTTCCCACAATCGTTCCCTTTTTTTGGGGCATCGTCTATTTAGATGCACCACTCTTTCGACCACCATGGCCATATCCATGTCTAAACTCCAGTCTCGGATTGTGGGAGTTTCGCGTGCCCCCCATAGTCTGGCTATGTTTCTCTCAGCTATTATTATTCCCAGTGTTGCCCAGGTTTGTGCTGCGTTGTTAAGATCTGTTGCCTCCCATATGTTCCTAAGACATGGTTTAGGTTCGGGTGGCACCAGGACCTCACTAACTCGTGTGATTGTGGACATGACCTTCTCCCAATATGTCGCTATTGCTGGGCATTCCTATGTTGTGTGATACAATGTACCTATTACCCCACATTGCGCCCAGTCGTTCTTGATCTTCTTGAGAACCCTGGGCAGAAGTATTATGGATGGAAAGGCATACAGTAGGCCTGAGATCCACTCGAAATGAAAAGCGTTACAGAACGATAGCCGCCTTGGAAACTCCAGCACGTAAAACTGCTGACATTAAGCGTTCTCTTTGAAGGCAAATCGATCTAACCAAGGCTCTCCCCAATGTTGAAAGAGACCTTGCGTCACCTATGACTGGGGACGCCATTTGTGATCCCCTAGACATAGACGGCTGAGTTTGTCCGCGCTGGCGTTCAGAGAACCTGCCAGGTATTGAACCACCAGGGTTATGCACTGCTGCTCCTGCCATGTCTAGAGACACAGGGCCTCTTGACAAAGGGTCCTTGTTGCAGTACCACATGGAGATGGTTTTGTCTGTGAACACCTGCACTAACTTCCCCTTGACTGAGGGAAAAAAATACCATCAATGCCAATCGAATCGCCCTAAGCTCGAACTGATTGATGTGGAGCCCTTACTCCGCCGCAGATAAGTGTCCCCTGATCTCCACCTCTCCCAGATGGTCACCCCATCCTAGGAGTAAAGGATCTGTCAGTACTGTGAGATCTGGTTTGGGAAGGGAGAGGGGTCTGTCTCTGACCCAATCGCGGTTCGTCAACCACCACTGCACTTTCACAGTTCCCACCGAGATCTGGACCATGTCAGAGAGATTCCCCTGATGCTGAGCCCAATGGAACTTCTGGTCGCAGTGCAGAGCCCATCACCTGGAGTGTTTTACCAAAAGAATGCAGGAGGCCATGAGACCCATCAGCCTTCGAGTCAGTCTCACCGACATCCAGGATAGAGGCTGAAACATCAGTATCATAAACGGAATATCCTGGACTCGCTGTTTGGGAGGATAAGTCAGAAACTGTACGGTGTCCAGAACAGGTCCAATGAAAGTGAGCACCTGAGAAGGAGTCTGGTGTGACTTTGGCACATTTATAGAGAACCCAAGTGAATGCAGGAATCCTGCTGTAGTTTGAAGGTGAGAGACGATCACCTGGGGCGAGGTCCTGGCACTATACTCCTCCACGTCCCGGACTTGGAGAAGATGTCTCTCCTTATCTGCCTGCTGACCCCCCTCAACTATCTGAGCCTCGATACGTAATATCTCTGTTTCGAAAGCAGCATACGACTTGCTTTTCTTCCCTAACGGCAACTATTTTCGACTGAGTACCCTCTCTAATGACAACTTTAAATGCTTCCCAGAGAGTCACAGCCGAATCCACTGTACTACAGTTCTCAGTGAAATATTGCTCTGCTTCGGACCGTATTACTTTGTGAAAGTCCTAATCTTTGAAATGCCATGGTTTGATTCTGGGCGGCAGCGTATGATCCTTCAATGGACCTGCTAATATCACTTCCACTGGGGAATGGTCTGAAATTCCCCTAGCTATATGAGCTGCTTCTCTAAATTCCCCCAGCCAGGCGACGAGAGGCTGCCTGTTCCCGCTGAGAGGTGTGTGCATTGCTTCACACCGAGATTTTGATGTCTCCCTATATCCTCAAAACCCAATGCCTCCAGAAATCCTTGAAGTTGACCGCCCTGTGGTGGATTGTTCGTGTCCCTCTGGCCCCTGCTTAATGCATCGAGTTCGGTCGAAATTATATCATTCATGTCCCCTCCCAGGATCAATCTCTCTTCTGGTAGCTGCAATAACAGAGCCTAATATGTCTAATGTGGGGACTTGTAGCCCAGGGGGCGAATATATAGAACAGAGGTTAATTCTAACTCCCTCTCATACCCCGCTAAGCACTATGTATCTGCTCAAGTCATATTATGACTTTGTGGTGTATGAACGGAAAATAACGCTTTATCGGTATCCCTACCCCTCTAGATCCCGAGGTATAGCCTGCATGTGCCCTGAGACTATGCCCAAACCTATCCAAGGCTTTACAATGATTGCCCTTTAGATGTGTTTCTTGGAGGAGAATCACATCTGGTTCCTGGCGTATGATGAACAATAATACAGTTGACCTTCTCAATTTCCCATTAAGTCCATTGACGTCCCAGGACCAGACCTTTATTGAGGACTCTACATTGCTGTAGGTACCCATATAATTTTGGATTCATCCTGCCATTTACATTTACACCAAGGATCATCATGCGTAGATCTCTGTTTTCCTTACTCTTGCCGTACAATACTAAGCTAACAAAACTATCTACTAACTTTCCCCACCCCAATCCTCCCCTCCTGCTACCCTGCTTATAAGGTTTAGGAAAATCCAACTCTCCAACCCACAGAGCTCTTGTGGTCCCCAAAAAACATTACAATACTAGCCCAGAACTGACTGGGTGGCCGATCAAGCAGGACCCGCTAAATATATAAATAACTTACGGGCCTCTCCTCCAGGACACACAGTCAATGAATGTCTTCGGTGCATCATAGGATATGATTCTGACTGCCATGTCTCTCGAGTTCAATCAAAGTCTTAAATGTTTCTGTCTCTCATCAAGCGCCTCCCCGTCCCTGTCCCTGACAGGACTGTCTTACCTCCGTATATCTTCCTTACTTCACCCGTTTGGATCATCCGCTCCCCGGCTGCTCCCGTGGGACTGGCCAATGACACTCGCCACTCTCAATCCGCTCGGGAGTCACCCCTTTTGGTGACTGGTTCCATTCTTCGGTGGGATGCATGTTCTTGCTTTTTCCCAGTGGTGCGCCAGCCCTCCAGCCACTCCAACACCTCCTCCGGAGTTGCGAAGTAACACGACTTCCCTTCTGCAATCACTCTTAATCTAGCCGGAAAGAGCATCATATATTTAAGGTCCCTAGCTCTCAGCTCGCTTTTGACAGTATCAAAACGTCTTCTTTTTGGCTGTACTTGCAATGTGAAGTCTGGGAAGAACCCAATGTTGGACTTCTCTTAGGGGAGATCTCCTTTCACCCTGGCAACGTAGAGTACTGCATTTCTGTTCCGATAGTTAAATATTCTGGCGATTATGGTCCGCGGCAGGTTCCCGGGCCCGGTGGGGTCTCGCAGGAACTCTATGCATCCTTTCAATGTTGAAGAATTTGGGAAAAAGGCACAGGAGCTGTAGTTGGTTAAGAATGTGGTCTTCCAGAAAGAGTTCCATACTCTGTTCTTCCGCTCCTTCGGGTACGCCCACTACCCTTATGTTGTTTCGCCTTGCTCTCCCCTCCTGATCTTCTAACTGTGCCTCCATTTACAACGTTTGTTTCGTTAACAGGTGGAGCTGCTTTCGAGGCTCTTAGTTGTGGATTGAAGTTGATTAATGTTAGTCTCCGCAGCCGTTACCTTTTCATAGAGTTTAGAGAAATCCGCTCTTATAAGGATGACCTCCATGGATACTGCGTCTATCTTGGGTTCCGGGGAGCCCTTAACATCCTAAATTGCCGCTATAATCGCCATCAGAGATGGCTCTCCATCGTCCCTTTCGTCTTCCCTCGTTGCAGGAGGGCGAGGCAAAGTGTAGTTTTCCATTTTGTTTGTTTGTGTTGAACCTGCCCCTCTGGGCTTCCCCATTGTCATAGGACCCCCTCCCCGTGCACACACTTACACAGTCAGAGGACCCCCAGACAGGGTATCCGCTATTCTTCCCTTATCCGCAGTCCGGGTTCCTCCCCCTATGTGCTCCTCCACTCCTGGACGCCCAATTTAGCGGCTATCTCCTGTGGGTGTGGGCCGCTACACTCAGGCCACTACTATGGGCTTCTCTCCGCCTTCTCTGTAGGAAAGTGGGTTTAAGTTGCAGTAACCCCCCCACTTTTTGCCAGACTACTGATGCACTTTTTCTTGGTGTGCCCTAGGTCCCTGCCAATCCGGTTCCAGGGCCTGTGTTCTTTCCCCAAAACTAACCCAATTGGCATCTCTGGCCACAGGTCAGCCCCTGGTAAATGGTACCACAGGTACCCAGGGCACTGTGACCAGGAAAGACCTCTAAGGGCTGCAGCACTTATTGTGCCACCCTTACAGGTCCTGTACCTTTACACACACACACTGCCTTTGAAGGCTGCATGTCTTGGTGCAGAACAAAAGTGAAGAGTCGACATGGCACACATCCCTGTGTGCCATGCCCACAAACCACTGGCATACATCAGTCACCCCTCTAGCGGGATGCCCTATGCCAGTGGTGAGGGTACAGTTGCATGAGCCCAGTACCCCTACAGTACCCCGGTCCATTACTGTGCACTGTAAGTGCAGTGCTGCCATTAAGAGTATATGGTGCTGGTAGTTTGTCATTACGAATTCCACAATACCATAATGGCTACACTGAAGACTGGGAAGTTTGGTATCAAACTTCTCAGCACATTAAACCAACACTGATGCCAGTGTGAGATTTAATGTAAAATGCACCCCATAGGTCATCTTAGAGATGCCACCTGAAAGTTGACCAACTTCTAGTGACCTGACTGAGTGGCTGCTTAGGCTGCCACCAACAGACATTTTTCTGGACCCTTGGCTCAAGAGCTGCTGCTCTTGGGGCCTGAAACAATGCACATCCAGGGACGAGGTGCCAAGTCTCCTCCCCCAGGATGGGCAGGGTTCAAGAAGGAGAAGCTTCAAAGGCATGCCGCCTTTGTGAGCCTCTCTAGACCATTTGCTGCTTTCAGCAACTGGCCCCCACTGGTTCTACCCCCCACGTTGGGCGGGAGAACCGGCAGAAAAACAAGTGAGGAAGAGAGGTGTGCCCACCTCTGCCAACTCCACCCCTAAGGTGGGGGAGGTGAGGTGAAGAAAACCTTGAGTCCCCTCCATCTTGAGGATGGGGGGACCCAGCCAACCAGGGACAGGCTCTTGCCCCATCCCACTGGGGAGTGGCAGAATAGGGGGTGTACCCACTCCAGGGAAGGGACCCATTGGTCCCTGCCCTTTACCAACCTGTAACGCCCCTAAATTTAGTAACAGGGGCCACCCTGAACCTTCCTTCTTCAGATCCAGAAACCACAAGAAAAGAAGATAAGAAGAAGGACGAAAAGCTGTGCAGAGACAACCTCATTAAACTGTGTCGTAAAATCAAAACTGGCTCCCCGTCAGACCCCATGCGTCCGGCCCAATTCTTGGAGTCACTTGACTTTTTCCTACCTTCTCTGGCCTCTGTTCTAAATCTCTCTTTCTCATCAGCTATAGTACCCTCTGCATGGAAGCAAGCATGGGTTTCACCTATCATCAAGAAACCCTCCCTAGATCCTTCCAAACCGGAAAATTTCCGTCCGATCTCGCTGCTTCCATGGCTGTCTAAACTCGCTGAAGCCCATGTTAACAGCGTTTTGTCCTAACACATGGTCCAGAATAACATCTTGAACCCATCTCAAAATGGGTTCAGACCGGGCCATAGTACGGAGTCTGCTCTCCTAGCCACTTCCGAATACCTCCGAACGGTCCTTGATGCCGGTCAAAGCGCTGCGCTGATTCTTCTTGATCTCAGCGCGGCCTTTGACACGGTGTCCCATGACATCCTTCTTGATCGTCTGGAGACATTCGGAGTATCCGACCTGGCTCTAAGGTGGTTCCATTCTTTCCTTAAAGACAGATCCTTCCGGGTCTCAGCACCCCCTTTTCTATCTAAATCTCATCCTATTGCACAGGGAGTTCCGCAGGGCTCTGCGTTGAGCCCATCTCTTTTTAATCTTTATGTGCAACCTCTTGCAACAGTGGCCAAAGAGTGGGGTCTGACACTGGTGTCGTACGCCGACGACACACAGTTGGCCATTACTCTGACGGAGGGCCCGTCCATCTCGGCTTCTAGATTTAAAAATGGTCTCTCCGCAGTAGCCCAATGGTTGACGGACAACTGTTTACAGCTTAATGCTGGAAAAACAGAAGTGCTACTCCTTGGCAAAAACACCAGCCACTGGAATGAGCACTGGTGGCCGTCTTCCTTAGGCACCATACCACCTCCCAAATCCCTAGTTAAAAATCTAGGAGTGTGGATGGATGCCTCACTTAACTATCAGACCCACACCAAAAAAGTTGCTGGCACGTGCATCGGTCTGCTGAGGAACCTCAGACATATACTAGGTTTTTTTGATGCCAAGGTCCGCCAGCTTATCATCCAAGCAACCATCCTCTCGCGGTTGGATTACGCCAATGTTCTCCTCCTAGGCGCTAACAAAGGAGAGATAGCACGGCTGCAACGTGTACAAAACTCCGCGGCAAGAGCCCTGGTCGGCCTTCCTCGTAGATGTTCGGCCAGAGCTACTATCCGCAAACTACATTGGCTACCTGTTGACTCTAGGATTAGATTCAAAGCCCTCATCATGACTTTTAAAATCCTTAAAATTGACAGTCCTACTCTGCTGCGTCCGCTTCTCACCCCTTATGTCCCATCACGCAATCTGCGATCCTCTAACCAACATCTCTTATGCGTCCCTCGCACTAAACTCTGCCGCATGGGCGGCCGCTCCTTTAGAGTTTTAGGAGCCAAGCTATGGCACGATCTACCTCTTAACATTCGCTCTATAGAAAGCTTATCCATCTTCCGAAAAGCTATTAAAACCTACCTATTCCCCTCCCCGTAACTCCCCTCACTTCTGCGCCTATAGGTTAGGGTTGTGATTTCTTTAGCGCCGGGACGCCTCATTGCTGGGGCAGCTGTTTTGCGCTTTATCAAATAAAGAATAGAATAGAATAGAATAGAGCTAACAAGAGGACGAAGCCCACTGACTTGGCCCCAGCACTATAGGCCTGTCTCTCCTGCGAAATCCCGGTATGTCCTGCAGCCAGCAACCTCAAAAACCCCAGAGGACCTGCCTGTCTTCACTTCAAAGACTGAATCTCCCAGGAACACCGGACTTGTTCAAACTGCAGCTTCTGGTGCCAACCAGAAACCGCGAATCCAGCCCACTCTGCACCCGCCGATCCCAGCCCGAGCTTGAGGGGAAAAATACCACAAGGAGGTCACCCCGGCGATCCTGACCGGTGATCCCACGACCCCTGACCTGCCTCAATCTTCCAGACGACATCTGCAGCCTCAATCCAGAGGACCCCCCCTACCGCGACCAGAGCGGGTAAGAAAATCTGACATCCCAAGGCACCACTGCACCAGACCCCCCACGGCCTTGTGTGCCCAAACCAACAGTGCCTAATCAACAATCAACATCCCAACTTAACCCTCGAAGTGGTGGTCGCACCTGGAAGATCCTCGTCCCCGAGCCTGCAGTGTTTTTGTCCCGGAGGTTCTCCATTGGAAACAACAGGGCACCCAACCTTAAAACAGCACCCTGCACCCGGCCGCCCTAGTACCGCTGAGGGTGCAATTCCAGTGCATCACTGACCCTGGGAGATCCCTGAGTCTAACCCCAGAACCTTAACTCCCACAGTTGTTTACTTACCTGCAAACCGATAACCTGTTTTTCCTACATAGGATAACATTGACAATTTTCCTTCCAAAAAACGACTAAGTGTGGAGTTTTGAAAACTAAAGCTATTCTTTAAAAATCGTACAAATAACTAAAACATGTTTTCTCACCTGTTTGCAGGACATGTCACAGTGCTGAATCTAGGCATCCAGCACAGAGTTAGAAAAAGTAACGTAAAAGTAACTTACCTGCAATTTGTTGAAAAAGCCTATTCATTCCAAAGTACTGTATTTGCTAAGTGTTGCATACTAATGCTCCCCTGTAAATCAAACAAAGTATAATTTCTACTGCATTTTTCAAACTGTACTATATCCAGTAACCTATTAATGAAAAAAAGTATTTAATGCTTACCTGTGCCAGGCTTGCTTGGTTCTAAAAATACACAACAGTATATTTTTTATACAAAAACAATTGGCTTAGAGTTCAGTTCTTGAGTGTGTGAATTCATTTGCTGACTGAGTGTGTACATCAAACACTTAACACTATCCTCTGATACTGCCTTACTGCTCGACCAAGCTACCACTATTAGAGAGTAAGGTTCAATCTAACTTTAACCTCTTCCTACCTCTGGGGACACTTAGACTATACACACTATACCTCATTTTGGTGTAGTGTATATATAGAGGCAGTTTCTTACAACGTCCGCATAGGGATATTGCTTCCTTGGTCGCACCTGGGGGCCTCCCTCCACTAAATTCACACTGCTGTTTCCTGGCCACTTATATCCCCTTTGTCCTGGCCCCCAGGCTCTCGGGTGCCTCAGTTATCCGGTGTTACAACTGCCTCACAACTCGTGGCACAGCAGAAATGCCCCTTAATGGCTGAGCCCGCTGTATAAGCTGCGTAGCGTTTCCTAATCTCCCTTCGGGATCAGATGCAGGCTTCTCTACCTCCACACAGCCCAGAGATGCAGAATGTCTCTCATGGGGGGGTTCACTGTCCTTCTCCGCAAGGATCTTCAGTGCAATGGTGCCGTCAGCGTCACCTGGGCCACGCTTGTACCAGCCACAGGTCACAGACTGCCTGGCATCCACTCACTTCACTTGCACGGCTGCCTCAGCTCCCCGCCTGGCTCTTCCGGCCTTCTCCGGCTCTCAATTGTGTACCACGGCACTGCCAGGTGGGCTCCGACGCAGCAGCTCTCCTCACAGTTGCCTGCTCCGTGCTGCGTTACGCTTCAACCCCTCTTCCGTTCACAGAGGTCTCCCGCTGCAGTGGCAATTACAAAACCAACAACGTTCTGCTCAATAGTGCGCGCCAACCCCTCTTCCGTTCACGGAGGTCTCCCGCTGCAGTGACAATTACTAAACCAACAACGTTCCGCTCATCGGGTCGAATTCCGCTGGCTGCGCACTCGGCGCTGCTCCCAGTGACTTGATGCCTCCGAAGTGCGGGATATATTTCACGGATATTCTGTGGCCTGGATGGGAGCTGTTTTACCTCACGGCCATCTTGGTCAGCGAGCAAACCAAGCCCCCCTGCTAGAGTGAGTCTTAACCCTCCCCCCCGAATGCCGTCCTTAAAGCCTTGGACCTTTGGCTGCTGTTAAGTGTATTGCACCTAACTTTTCCTGAAATCTAGGACCTAGAAACTTTTTTGCTTCAAAGACCTTCAGAGTACCGGGACCAGTCTGCAAAACTGACCTGAAGAAGGTGCGCTGCCGCTGGGCTAACGGTTCAGAGCTTTCTATTGCACTAAATTCCATTCAACTGGCCCTCACAGAGAAGGTATCCAGGCTCATGAAGTCCTCTTCGGCTACAGCCTGTAGCCTTGCCCTGCTGGGAGAATCGGAGCTCCGATAGGTAGAAATATTAACTAAAGGTACCAAATGTATCCCGCCAGCGAGGGACTTCTCTGGCCGCAAAATTCAAATTTCTCCCACTCAGAGCTTTGCCGCCAAAAATTAACAGCTTAGCCAAGACCTACCCGACGATGTGAAGCCCTTTTTTGGCCACAGCCTGCTGCTTTGCTCTGCTGAGGATTTTTGATTTCCATTTCAGAGACTAAGTTTGAATGTAAAACTTCCAACCCGATCAAACTTGGTTTCTGTATCCCTCGTAGTAGACTTAACATGCATCTAGGTACTGGTTACACGCAACCAGATGACTGGGGTAGGTGCTTTTAACTGTTTTGCCTATTTTATTAAACATTCTTCAGTTTCCCTTATTGGATTTTGATAATTTTGATATCATTTTATTAATTAAATTCACTCTTTTTTTAATCTGCTTAGGGATTTTTCATTCTTTGTGTTTTAACTTTATTACTCAGGGGGTGTTGAACTCATATTAATTTAGACTTCGAGGGTTCACCCTAACCAGAATTGTGGTTATTACTTTAGGTGGGTAATCATCCTCCTTACCTGATGCCCTAAGTTCTTACAGACAGGTTTCCTTCATATGCATTTTTCGTTTATTAAATGTTACCAAAGGAACTGCTGCATGGTCTAACATAATGAAAAATCATGATACGCTGCAATTCACTTATTGGCTCAGAGTATTGCAAGGTTTTGGATACCATCAAACATAATATATATCCCAGTGGCCAAAATAATATGATTGATATAATTGTATCTTACTTTTGTAAATCGGCCACTGGGGCAAAAAATTACAGATGAAATTTTTCTGAATCATTTTCATTATCTTTTTAATTCAACAACTAGTTTCTTTAGAAAAACAAGAGCGATCTACACAAATGACCTCTGAATTCAGGATTTCGACTACTTTTCATAAATGTAAAGATTTCCAGGTTCAACCATGAGTTTCTCACCCATTTTCACCACAAACTACATGTAGGTAAAAACATAGAAAAATAGGAACAATCAACACACACTTTCAAAAATGCTTGTTCATGAACGCTGGAATAAGGTTATCCTAGTACAGTAAACATTTTGTTGATGTAAATTTTAGTAAAAAAAAAACAAAAAAACCTTTTTCCAGAAAAAATACAATATTTTGGCTGCTTTTTCAGTTACCTCGATGGGAATCCACAAACCCTGGAAACCTTTTGAATCCCCAATGTTAGGGGAAAATGGGATGCAAATTTGGCCTGGGTACCTTTTGTGTAAAACTAAAAACATGTTTTTATGGCTTAAGAGCGAGGTACCTCAAACATCTAATCAAGGGCTCGACTGGGGTAGAAGGGAATGGGCACAGCAACTAACGGATTAAAGACTGCAGCTAGCAAAAAGCACAAGCTTAGTGGGAAAAGAGCTCTACCAAATACTCCCTATTATGTCACAGGACTTCTACAAGCCCCGTATATAGCCTCAACCCCTGCTAATGTACAAGAAAAATCTACAATGTGCCCTACAGATAGGGCTTGATATCGGTCTAGTCCGTCCCTGCATGCAGGTTTTCAACTTCTACAGAGCACCAACAAATCAGAATAGCTAGGATGCAACTGAGGTACACAAGTCTGCTCAGGTGCACATATTTCAAAGAGACACAATGTGTGTTAAAGAAAAATTAGTATTCACACAGAAATGCATAGTAACAAAATTATAAGAACATATTTTACCTTGTCCTCCAGGATACATACACCTGAATGCTCTGCCAAGCTCCTCAGCCTGGACCCTGCCAGCAGGAGTCAGCTCTCCTCCCCATTTTAGGACCAAAAGTAGTGATGGCTCTTCTCTTCTGCAATCTGAACATATAAATAATGCAGTATCCTTTTAGCACGTACATGTGTTATGCTCTCGCTAGAAGATTCATACATAACATATTAAAAATGGTTTTCACAAAGCTTCGCTCATGGGGCACTCTCCATAGCTGGCTGCAAATGTATGGCTTTTCAGCAATCAAGCAGGTGGTATACTGTTGTTGAACAGGTAATTTCTGTTTTTTGCTGATGTTATAAGCTGATGTGGTTGCTATGAGAAACAGTTTTCAGGGTTAGTACACATAAAGGGCAGCTGTGCATTGGTTCAAATGGAATGCACCTCAGGAACGAGAGTACTAAATTGAGGTGCCACTGTTGTAACACAAAAGGTTTTGGCAGGACCATGTGGGTCAGCTCTGTTAAAAACGTATAAGTGATTTGAACAATGATTGCTGATAGGGCAAATGTAAGAAATCTGATAAGGCTCACAAGTAACCTTTCACAGTGGCTTCAGCAAGTCGTTAAGAAAGAGAGAGAAATCAATAAAACATCAGACAAATGGGCTTTTTAAGGTTCTAACTATCCAGACATACACCAAGCAACAAACCTTTCTCAGCACCAACAGTTTTAGTGGATGGATGCCTGGCTGGCGAGTGGAGGCCGGTCTTAGGAGATTAAACAAGACCACTGGCATATTGTGTAGATCCAAAAATAAATTCTACTCCTCAAAGTTGGGAGTCATTTCCATCGCCCGAGAACCATTGTGTGAAAGGAAGAGTCCCATCGGAGTCCAAATGAGGTTGAATAGGTTGTGGTTGATGTCCAGGATATAGCGACTTTGGTGAGATCGCAGCAGATTCCCATTCGATTCCGAAAGGAAATTGGGTCTTCCCCCAGTATCAGCGGCATCTGTGCCGATTCAATGCCCAAGCAACTGCTGAGGATATCGGAGCAGATGTCAGCCTGGAGTCAGGAAGACCCCAGAATGGGGTAAAAAGGCACTGTCAGCGTTTAGGATGAATCCATCAGAGGGGGCTCAACTGAAGACCTCCTCAGATCTTTGAGGCCCAGAGGCACACTAGAAGGAGTAGGAAAGGTGCTAAGAATGAGAAACATGCACGGTTTATGAAGTCGCTGAAGGGCCCGGAACTTGAGCTGAATCAAGAACAGTTGGGGAAATCGGATCTGCTGTAAGGGAGAGCACATCTGCAACCGTGATTTCGAGAAAGTCTGGCCCTTACTTGCTTTTCAGCGGTGTCCAACGATGTAGAATTGGTCTTGTGGTCTCAGATAGTCTGTGAGAAGCCTAAAACACTAGCTATAGACCTTGTATGGGTCCACCACCAGCATCTACTTATGGCAGTCTTTGTAGGTTTGAATCCTGCTATTTTAGGGGTAAACATTTGCCTTGGCACGCTATGAAAAATTTGACAAAAAGAACTTTCAGTCACGGACATAAAACGAGGGGGGGAGCTTCAGATTTACAACAGGAGGCATGGAAAGAAAGGAAGAAAGGGACTGACGACAAAGTACAGAGGTGGCATTTATATGTGGCCTGATGTCACTTCCAGGGCATGGCGGACAAAAGGAGTCGCACAAGGGAATTTCTTTAAAAAATCACCAGATCGGACACTTGGGGATATTCACAAGGTGAGAAATCTGCAGTTACAAGTATCCATGAGAATACCACTGCCAAGAGTACCCAGCAGTATTATGAGGAGCCGTGGAAGAGGTGTGACTTATAATATATTATTTTTATTTTTAGATTTAAATGTTTTCATTTAAAAAAAAATTTTAATAGTCGCACACAAATCTGGAGTGAACCAACCTTTTCTCCCTCATCGAGTGTTTCATCTGTCCCCTTTGTCATTTTTCGGTTTGGCTTGACTGCCCTCGACAGCAAAGGTATTGGCATTATTTCTTTTATCTATACTTCAAAATATACATAGTGGACATTGGCTCTACAGAGTATTTCCCTCTTACCTCATGCAATTGTCTGTTTGATGTATTTCACCTCCTGTTGAGTGCATGCATTATAATTAATGAGGGACTATTTTACACCTAAAAAGTAAACCGAACCGGGGGCGGAGCTAGCCAGCAAGTGTGATGGCCGCTTGAAGCCGGAGCTCCATCGTGTACAGGCGATTAATCCTGAATTTATCCTTTTTGAGCGGCACTTAACCCCCGCTTCCCTCTTCTCCAGTCCCCCCGAGGTGGCGGCGATTGGCGATTCCCCGGAGATCGGAGCAGTCAGGACCCGGAGAGAGTCGCAGCCTGGTGTAGCGTTGGTCCGGGCGGGCCGCAAAGCCTCGGACTGGGGTCCATCCCGAGGCCGGACTACGTGACGCGACGTGCGGCTGCCGCCCAGAGGGCGCCCCGGTGCTCTGGTACCTGTACTGGACATCATACAGCAGATCGCTTGGCCTGGGGGAGTGAAGTAGGTGGCATGCTTAGCGACAACGGCAGATAGTGGTTTCTCATGTACGGCGCCTTCCCCTAACACCCCACCAAAGTCCGTGGCTCCAGAGGTTTGCGCAGCGGTTGGGGGAGCCTCAGGCGAACGGCGAGGGATTGAGGCTGCAAGGGGACCGAAGACTCCCATTGTCCGATCCTCCAACGCTCGGGGGCTGATGCTCTAGTGCCCAGTGCACCTACCACAGCTGTGAGTGCAGAGACTGTGATTCCCTCCCCGTAGAAGGCAGCAGAGGTGCGAGACGGTGACGAGTCGTGAACGCTGTGCGTGTGTGGAGTGTCCTGCCCCTGTGAGGCTCGGCACGGCCTAAGCTGATAGCTGAGGGCACGTTGGATTTTTGGGCGCGGAGTCTGCACGCATTCGCCCCCGGGATCCACGGAGAGCTGGAGAAACCTTTTTTCCCACACCTGGAGCATACACTAACCGAGATCCCCAGAATTACTAAGTGTGAAGCGGCAGCCCGTGGACGACCTCCTTTCCTGTGGTTCTGGCACGGAGACGAGTTTGAATACAGCGCAGAGGATTCCAGCGCGCGCCATTTTGTGAGGGCGAGGCAGTCCTCCCTACCCGCGCACATTGAGGTGCATCGCGGGGGCATAAGTAGGGGCGCGGGTTTCCCCGGAGGAGGCGTCTGCTCCGAGCCCACTCCACATCCACCGGTGGGGCGGCAGATCCGCAGAGTGGTGCGAGAACCTGGCCTAATCATCCACTGTGCCTTATCTCGGGTGCGTTGGAGGGGTTCCTGCTGGGGTGCCCTGGGGGCCCTCCCCCCCCACGTGCGGAGTCTCGGTGCCCTAGCACTTAGTGAAGCGGGAGCCTGTGACTGTGGGCCAAGAGCACCCTATAGAGCAACAAGGGGATCACTGGACACCCCAGACGGCGAGCGGTCAGCTGGTCTCAAGATGGGCAAAGGCGATAAGACCCAGAGCAGGCTGCCATTTGCACAAAGGTGGCTGCAGCAGCTCAGCCCACCGTCGGAGAGTAGGGCGGAGGTGCGCCCAGAGGACACACAGGGATCGAGCTCGGACATTAAAGATTTGCTGTTGTCTATGGAGCAGAGCCTTCAGGTCAGTATCTCTGCATTGGGCACCAAGATGGACGCCATGACGTATAGGATGGACCGCATGGCGGAACGTCTGGACAAACACGCGGAAAGACATGACATGGCCGAGAGAAGGATGACAGAAACGGAGGAGGCGCAAACGGACTTGGACACGGCGCATAAAAAGATGGAGAGGATGATGCAGGTTCTGCAGGACAAGACCGAGGACTTGGAAGCGCGATCGCGACGTAGTAACCTTCGCATCACGGGCCTTCCAGAAAGTACACACACGGGCCTGATGGAGCAATTTGTGGAGAAGCTACTCAAAACACTCGGGAGAAGATGTGTTGTCGGACATATTTATTGTGGAGCGAGCACACAGGTCCCTTGGCCCGCTCCCAAAGCCAGGGGCACCTCCCCGACCCATAATAGCGAAGCTTCTTAATTATCGGGACAGAGACACTGCCCTCCGGCTGGCTAGATCCAAACAAGCGCTGCAATATGAAGGGTCAGCCATTTCCCTGTATCCAGACTTCACGGCGAAGGTTCAGGAGGAGCGTAAGTAATTTATTCCACACAAGAAACGGCTCAGGGAAATGGGCCTGGACTACGCACTACTGTATCCGGCTAAATTGCGTGTTAATAGAGGAGGCCACTCTCACATATTCACGCTATGAAACGTTGGTCGCGGGACCGGACCTCGGACAATACCAAAGAGCTGGTCGTTGATGAAAGCAGTAGCCGGTTGGAAGATCAGGACTAAGAACATCTAACACACAGTCGTTGGCGGATCACTGGACTTGTGATTGATAGGTGCGGACGCCGCTCGACCACGCGGCAATGAGGCTGTGGATAGCGCCCTGGTCTCCGGGGAACGAAGACTACTGAAGATAAGTGATTGGGGGCGAGGGGGAAGGGGGGCGGAGGACTTAGACGCTTTGTGGATGTTCATTTTCCTTTCTCATATCACCCTGTTCTGGACACTATTTATGGTTTTAAAATGCACAATATCACTGGTACTGCAGAACTTAATGCTGGAGATGGGAATCCGGGGGTGATATCACTACAGGTTTAAGGAACAGTATTTGTTGCTCAGATTACGCAACCTGTGCATGGCGGGGCAGGTGGAGAGCTAACGGGAATCTTGTGTTTTGTGTGGAGTCTATGATACTAGGCTACCTTAGCCCCAGAGCGCATAGCAAGGTTGCTCTGTTGGTGTTCACAGTGGGGTTTTTGATTGCGGCGGGGGGACCCAGATTTCTGATAGACCAGGTTGGGGCGGGTCTGCTGTGGGTGGGGGGTAATGGGGAACAGTTTAAAATGTTATTGATGGTTCCGCCTGCTAGTGTAGTGACTATATGCTGCATTGAGACGACTTGCATCAATGGCTCGTCCCTATGGCGCAGATGACAAATATCACTGAGGGGCACTCTGGAGGTCCTAGGGAAACCCTTAGAGCACTCACCTGGAATGTAAGGGGGTTAAACGACCATCGGAAACTCAGGAAAGTGCTGAACTATTTACAGAGACATCACATTGACTTAGCTCTTATACAAGAAACTCATCTTCCACTTCAGAGCAAAATGCTGCTATGCCGGGGTCTGTCAGGTAACACCACAGTAGCTGGATTCACAACACACTCTAGAGGGGTCCTGACATGGATAAATCCTAGATCTAATTTAGTATTGGAGTTGCTGCAAGCAGACACTGCAGACACTGGCTGCAGGTATCTTATATCGAGATGCACGGGGAAGGGGCATGACCTTATTGTGGTAAACGTGTATGGCCCGAATTACGACTCCCCAGACTTCTATGAGAATTTAGCGAGGTGTTGCCGAGACTATGTCACGGCGCAAATGCTCTGGGGTGGTGACCTCAACCTGGTGATGGACCCGGATATAGACAGATCTTCAGGCCCTTTGCGTAGACCCGCAGCAGCGGCTGTGGCACTTCAAGCTGAGTTATTAACGCTTGACCTGGTTGATGTATGGAGGAGTAGGAACACTGTTGGAGGGGGGTTCACGGATTACTCAGCATATCACGACATTCACACCAGGATTGACTACTGGCTAGCCTCTTTCTCAGTTTCCAGACACATACTCTCATGTAAGGTTTTACCACGCACCCTCTGAGACCACTCGCCAATCCTCTTAGCGCTGGAGTCCCCTTTAGTTCGAATTCCGCCTTTCATGTGGCGCTTTCCCCCGTACTCGCTACTCGATGAGACATTTAGGGGGGAGCTTGCCGTTAAGATAGATTCCTTCTTTGACAAACATAAACTCAGTAGATAGCTTCCAAACTGTTTAGGAGGCATTCAAGGTATATATACGCGGCGTAGCCATGTCAAAGCACTCCAGTGTTCTGGCACGGAGACGAGTTTGAATACAGCGCAGAGGATTCCAGCGCGCGCCATTTTGTGAGGGCGAGGCAGTCCTCCCTACCCGCGCACATTGAGGTGCATCGCGGGGGCATAAGTAGGGGCGCGGGTTTCCCCGGAGGAGGCGTCTGCTCCGAGCCCACTCCACATCCACCGGTGGGGCGGCAGATCCGCAGAGTGGTGCGAGAACCTGGCCTAATCATCCACTGTGCCTTATCTCGGGTGCGTTGGAGGGGTTCCTGCTGGGGTGCCCTGGGGGCCCTCCCCCCCCACGTGCGGAGTCTCGGTGCCCTAGCACTTGGTGAAGCGGGAGCCTGTGACTGTGGGCAAGAGCACCCTATAGAGCAACAAGGGGATCACTGGACACCCCAGACGGCGAGCGGTCAGCTGGTCTCAAGATGGGCAAAGGCGATAAGACCCAGAGCAGGCTGCCATTTGCACAAAGGCGGCTGCAGCAGCTCAGCCCACCGTCGGAGAGTAGGGCGGAGGTGCGCCCAGAGGACACACAGGGATCGAGCTCGGACATTAAAGATTTGCTGTTGTCTATGGAGCAGAGCCTTCAGGTCAGTATCTCTGCATTGGGCACCAAGATGGACGCCATGACGTATAGGATGGACCGCATGGCGGAACGTCTGGACAAACACGCGGAAAGACATGACATGGCCGAGAGAAGGATGACAGAAACGGAGGAGGCGCAAACGGACTTGGACACGGCGCATAAAAAGATGGAGAGGATGATGCAGGTTCTGCAGGACAAGACCGAGGACTTGGAAGCGCGATCGCGACGTAGTAACCTTCGCATCACGGGCCTTCCAGAAAGTACACACACGGGCCTGATGGAGCAATTTGTGGAGAAGCTACTCAAAACACTCGGGAGAAGATGTGTTGTCGGACATATTTATTGTGGAGCGAGCACACAGGTCCCTTGGCCCGCTCCCAAAGCCAGGGGCACCTCCCCGACCCATAATAGCGAAGCTTCTTAATTATCGGGACAGAGACACTGCCCTCCGGCTGGCTAGATCCAAACAAGCGCTGCAATATGAAGGGTCAGCCATTTCCCTGTATCCAGACTTCACGGCGAAGGTTCAGGAGGAGCGTAAGTAATTTATTCCACACAAGAAACGGCTCAGGGAAATGGGCCTGGACTACGCACTACTGTATCCGGCTAAATTGCGTGTTAATAGAGGAGGCCACTCTCACATATTCACGCTATGAAACGTTGGTCGCGGGACCGGACCTCGGACAATACCAAAGAGCTGGTCGTTGATGAAAGCAGTAGCGGTTGGAAGATCAGGACTAAGAACATCTAACACACAGTCGTTGGCGGATCACTGGACTTGTGATTGATAGGTGCGGACGCCGCTCGACCACGCGGCAATGAGGCTGTGGATAGCGCCCTGGTCTCCGGGGAACGAAGACTACTGAAGATAAGTGATTGGGGGCGAGGGGGAAGGGGGGCGGAGGACTTAGACGCTTTGTGGATGTTCATTTTCCTTTCTCATATCACCCTGTTCTGGACACTATTTATGGTTTTAAAATGCACAATATCACTGGTACTGCAGAACTTAATGCTGGAGATGGGAATCCGGGGGTGATATCACTACAGGTTTAAGGAACAGTATTTGTTGCTCAGATTACGCAACCTGTGCATGGCGGGGCAGGTGGAGAGCTAACGGGAATCTTGTGTTTTGTGTGGAGTCTATGATACTAGGCTACCTTAGCCCCAGAGCGCATAGCAAGGTTGCTCTGTTGGTGTTCACAGTGGGGTTTTTGATTGCGGCGGGGGGACCCAGATTTCTGATAGACCAGGTTGGGGCGGGTCTGCTGTGGGTGGGGGGTAATGGGGAACAGTTTAAAATGTTATTGATGGTTCCGCCTGCTAGTGTAGTGACTATATGCTGCATTGAGACGACTTGCATCAATGGCTCGTCCCTATGGCGCAGATGACAAATATCACCGAGGGGCACTCTGGAGGTCCTAGGGAAACCCTTAGAGCACTCACCTGGAATGTAAGGGGGTTAAACGACCATCGGAAACTCAGGAAAGTGCTGAACTATTTACAGAGACATCACATTGACTTAGCTCTTATACAAGAAACTCATCTTCCACTTCAGAGCAAAATGCTGCTATGCCGGGGTCTGTCAGGTAACACCACAGTAGCTGGATTCACAACACACTCTAGAGGGGTCCTGACATGGATAAATCCTAGATCTAATTTAGTATTGGAGTTGCTGCAAGCAGACACTGCAGACACTGGCTGCAGGTATCTTATATCGAGATGCACGGGGAAGGGGCATGACCTTATTGTGGTAAACGTGTATGGCCCGAATTACGACTCCCCAGACTTCTATGAGAATTTAGCGAGGTGTTGCCGAGACTATGTCACGGCGCAAATGCTCTGGGGTGGTGACCTCAACCTGGTGATGGACCCGGATATAGACAGATCTTCAGGCCCTTTGCGTAGACCCGCAGCAGCGGCTGTGGCACTTCAAGCTGAGTTATTAACGCTTGACCTGGTTGATGTATGGAGGAGTAGGAACACTGTTGGAGGGGGGTTCACGGATTACTCAGCATATCACGACATTCACACCAGGATTGACTACTGGCTAGCCTCTTTCTCAGTTTCCAGACACATACTCTCATGTAAGGTTTTACCACGCACCCTCTGAGACCACTCGCCAATCCTCTTAGCGCTGGAGTCCCCTTTAGTTCGAATTCCGCCTTTCACGTGGCGCTTTCCCCCGTACTCGCTACTCGATGAGACATTTAGGGGGGAGCTTGCCGTTAAGATAGATTCCTTCTTTGACAAACATAAACTCAGTAGATAGCTTCCAAACTGTTTAGGAGGCATTCAAGGTATATATACGCGGCGTAGCCATGTCAAAGCACTCCAGTGTATTAAAATCAATACGACAACGCTTAAAGTATTTAGAGACACAGCTAGCCGACTTAGAGAAGCAACAGCTGAACGATCCCAATCCCATGATAGAGGAGGACATTAAGACCCTTATTGCGGAATAAAAGGAAGCGGACAGGGAAGTATGCCACATGGGGAAATATGCAACGGCAAGAACGTATGGGGAGAGTGAGCGTCCCAGCTCTCTCTTAGCCAGGATGCTGCGAAATAGCAGATGTACTCCGAAATTATCTGAATTGAAAACGTCTACCGGGGACACAGTCACGACGAGATCTTGAAAGAATTTAGGGACTTCTATTCTGGGCTGTACACGTCTAGGACGGAGAATCTGGAGGCTGATATGGATGATTACCTAGAACACATACAATTCCCCTTCTTAACGAATTCACAGCGTGAGTTCTTAATGCTCCCTACACAAAAAGAGGAGATATCGGATGCATTGGCTAGTATGCGCGCGCACAGCGCTCCTGGGGCGGATGGGCTGACGGTGGGGTTCTACAGGGCATTCAAAGAAAAGCTGATCCCTCGTCTTTCTTCTCTCTTTGATGACGTGTGTGTGGAGGGTAGTAGGCCGCAGTCGATGCGGGAGGCATTAATAGTTACCATACTGAAACCTGGCAAGCCCCCCAATGTTTGCGGTTCGTACAGACCATTGTCTCTACTAAACGTGGATGCGAAAATTTATGCCAAGGTACTAGCCACTCGACTGGCGTTACTGGCCCCTGAGCTGGTGGCTTCGGAGCAGGCAGGCTTTGTGCCAGGGAGGAACCTTACTTACAATATCCGCACTGTTCTGGGGACCATACAGCATGTTAGGCAGGACGTGAAGGCCGTTGCCATTTTCCTGGACATGGAGAAGGCATTCGACTCTGTTGAGTGGCCTTTCATGATACGGGTCCTGCGGAGGCTGGGTTTGGGAGAGCCGTTCCTACAAATGATCGGGCGTTGTACTGGAAGCCGACGGCCAGACTGCGCATAGGTGACTGTGTTTCCAATCCCTTCGAGATAAGCAGGGGTACGAGACAAGGCTGCCCTCTCTCGCCCTTACTGTACGCGTTGGTTGCGGAACCATTAGCATGCGCGCTAAGGGAGTATCATTGGCACCGAGTGGTTAGCTTCCCAACGTATAAAATTGTAATTTCAACATATGCAGATGACACATTGCTTTATGTGCGCAATCCGGAGGTGAACCTAACTCCAGTGTTGAGGGAAGTGGTCCGGTTTGATGCGCTCTCTGGGCTTAAAATAAACTGGACAAAATCAGTGGTGTTCCCGCTGACCCCAGTTACGGAGCGATTCGACATGGAATACCCGCTGCATTGGTCTACGGACCCGGTGCGATATCTGGGCATTATGATTCACACGGATGCCGAAGTCCTGTTTCGCGAGAACTATGGCGTAGCGTACAGCAGATTGGAAGATGACATAGAAAAATGGTGCAAGCTCCCGCTATCCCTGATGGGCCGTATCGCCATAATGAAAATGGTGGTGCTGCCTAGGTTCCTGTTCCTCTTTAATAACTTACCCATTGTATTGTCGAAGGCTTTCTTCAGAAACTGTACTAAGCTTATGAACCGCTTGGCCTGGGGCGGGAAGCAACCGAGGGTGAAATGGTCCAAGCTCACGCTCCCGTACGAACTGGGAGGCCTGGGTGCTCCTGAACTGGAGCGATATTACAGAGTTGCGCAGGCTGCCCACCTACACACGTGGATTCACGGAGACGCAAGCACGCCGCATGTGCGTATGGAGCGGCTTTTTGCAGACCCACTCCCGCTCCCGGCCACGATATGCACCCCGGTGGACCGCAGAACTGGAGTCTTGGACTCAATCACTGCAACACAACATGCGTGGCATGCGCTGCTGACGGCCAGGGATGGTACTGTGCTGTATTCCCCCTTGATGGCTGTAGAATGGGCGCTGTGGTTAACGCCTATTGCGGAGAAGGGTGTAATACAGGCGCTGCATGGGCTTGGAATTAAGACAGCCGGCGAGCTTTTTGCTGACGGCAAGGCGAGGACTTGAGAACAACTAGCTCACGCATCAGAGGGTACTTCGTTACTTCAGCGTTTTCAGTTTCACAGGGTCCGCAGTGCGTTGAAAAATGTATTGGGCCCGAAACTGGAAGAGCCCCCTGAGATCCCGGAACTCACCCTCGTTGTCAAAACGGTGCAGTCACAAAAACTGATAACGCACCTATACAAAGCGAACGCCTCGCACAGAGGCTAGGAACCCTCTAAAGGTAGACTTGCATGGCAGAGAGACCTACAGATCACTATAGATGACCCTATGTGGACCTACTGTTGCATGAGCACCAAGAAGCTGTCTCTGAATGGTCGACACCGCCTGATACACTTTAAATTCTTGCAAAGAGTGTACTATACCCCGGAGCGGCTGCACCGCTATGGGCTCAGGCAGACCTCTGAATGTGAGAGATGTCATGCGCCCAACGCAGATTTCATACATTTGGCGTGGGGTTGCCCTAGAATACACACATTCTGGGTGGAGGTGCTGGCGGAGATGGGAGACATACTGGAAGTAGAATTGCCAATTGACCCTGCTCTGGCACTGCTTGGTCACTCTAGAAGTTTACCAGTAGCGCTTAGACGGCTGACCGACATGGGCATGCTGAAGGCTCGTCGAGTCGTGGCACAATGCTGGAGGAGGGGCCCGCTCCTGACAAAGCGAAGTTGGGCACATGACATGCTGTATTGTTGTACGCAATCGGAGCACTATAGTGAGCTGCTCCCCCCAACGAGCCGACCGAAGAATTTCTGGAGTCTATTTCGGGCCCACAGGAGCAATAGAGAGAGCACTTCTGATACTCAGGCTGATGAGCGGGAAGGTATAGGTTAGTCGCGGAGTAGATCCCATTCCCTTTCCTCCCCCGCAACAGGTTGGAACCTGAGACTGGATATCCCTGGGTGGCCTGTAGCATTCCCTATGCAGGACACTTCCAGTGGAGGTGCCATACCCATTCACTATACGAAAGGGCGCACAATAGGGCTAGGGCCGTGAAGAGGGCAGGTCAGGTAGCGAGTCACATAGCCGGCACGTGGATTTAGGAACCAGTTATTTAGGTTGGGGGTGGGGAAAAAAATTTACAAATAATTTTTTTTTTTTTTTTAAAGTAAACCGAACCATAACACATTAAATACATTTTCTCTCAGAAGCAAAGGATGCAGAAAGTCTTTGATATCTTAAGGGATCTGTCAAACTCTTACTGAGGCAATCAGGAAACAACCCCCTCCCAAGAGCTCTGTAATAACCTTTCTGACTTCTTTGTCAAAAAGATTAATACAATTCTTGATGACATTGAAAATTCTCGTCCCAAGTTACCTCTCGACCTAGCTACCCCGAATCGTTCAGGAGAGATAGTAGCAACTCAGGAGAAGGCTCGAAAATACCCCATAGAGACACAGGGCAACAGTTGGGATACCTTTGAACCTATCACAGAAGAAGGCATATGCTCCTTTGAGGGATCAATTTAATCAGGCTCTCTGCTTGTTCCCCTCCCTTTGAGAATGTGGAAAGAGTTGAAAGCCCAACTCATCTCACTCCTTCTACTGCTCAGGAACCAATCACTGCAAAAGTGGTGTCGTACTGCGTTCGTGGAAAAAGACAATAGTCACCCCTATTGCGAAAAAGTCTGCAGTCACCCTATGATATTGAGTAACTATAGGACGATATCTCTACTTCCTTTTCCAGTGAAGCTATTGGAGCGATACGTGAGAATCACTGTCTCCTTGAAGATGAATAATTTGTGTTTAGAACACGTCATAGCACCAGGTCAGCCTTACTCGTTGCAATGGATGAGCTATGGATGAGGGTTGACAATGGTCTGCCGACAGTCTTGGCAATGCTGGACTTGTCAGCTATACGATTCTATTCAACAGACTAGCCTCAATTGGAGTGAAGATTATAGTGCTCAAGGAGTTGGAATCATATCTGACTGACAGGTGACTGACCCCCTTACCGCTCAGAATCTGAAAGCCTGGGTCAGGGAGTCCCTCAGGGGTCTGCTCTTAGCCCTGTCTTACTTAATGTCTACATGAGTCCACTAGTTTCTCTGATATAGACGTATGGTGTCAATCTGGTCAACTATGTAGATGACACCCAGTTGATCCTGTGCATCATTGGTGGCCAACATGATTAATTAAAGTCCTTTCAGAAGTGCATGGTACACATTGTAAAGTGGATGAACTTGAACTCCCTTAAGTTAGATGGGGATAAAACTGAATTCTTGTGTTGTTCAGCCACAAAAATCCCCATGGAACTCCCTTCAAATCTATGGCCTCTCCCCACATAAGATGCGATTAGTCCAACTGATGCCGTTCACAATCTTGGAGTCATTTTCGATAACAAGTTATCCCCGGAAAATCAGGTCATAAAAGGGGCTGCCAGTGGCTTTGCACTGCTACAGGGCCTTATTAAAGCGCTGCCTTTACCAAATCGTTCATTGTACATAATCTTATACTCAGTAGATTGGACTACTGTATTGCTTTTACTGGGAGCTCTGGAGTATTTGATTAACTTCCTCTGCATTGAGTGCTCTAAAAGAACTGCATTGGCGGCCAATCAGTCAGTGGGTCACGTTCATGTTTATAGTGCATAAGTACATAGTAAAGGTCCGGTGCTGCTGCAATAAAGGATCATGGCCAGTACTCCAAAGAGACTCATCCGGTCTATGTCAGTAATTCTGGTCTGTGTGAATAAATTTCACAAAAAACGACAGGGGGGGTCATGCTTTCACTGTTCAAGCTGCCCTGATATGGAACAAACTACCTCCATCTCTTAGATCAGTTACCGATCTCTTGAAGTTAAGAAAGGCATTAAAGACCTAGCTCTTTCCTAAGTAATTGTACAAGATAGTGCTATGTTTTGAATGTCCAGCAGCAGGTGTGTTTATTCCCTATACTATCAGAGCTAGGATACTAGCATGGTGACAGTCTGCACTTTATAAATTTAATTAACAATAATAAGATGAAGATGAGATGGCAAGGATTTTGTTGGTGGAGTATAAGGTGGAATCTGAATGAACTCTATGGTATGGCCATATGTGATGTGATCGAGGACCCACTTACCCATAGTAATCTTCCTTCACTGATTTATGTAACGTGAAATTCTTGCTCCCACCGAATGATGTTCTATTGATGGTGCAACCGGCACTATGAGGTTGTCACTGCTTACTGCTGGTATCTCTGGCGGAAGCAGTCAGTCCTCTTCTTGGTTGTTGCCTGAAATAGGCTGCCAGTGGGGGTGCTCAAAACGACTGGTGTTGTCGATAGGCGGGACGAAAGGGCTATTGGTAGGATTGTGGTTGATACCTATGGTATTCTCCATGATAGAAATAGGATTCTCACCCATGAGCTCCTCGAAAGGGTGCTTTTTACAGAACTAAAGGTTTTCATGGTGTTCTAACTGTCTCAGTATCCAATTTGATATCCTGTAGGGTGTAATCAACATTTTTACCAAATAGAGTATTGTCGTCGAAAGGCATATCCAAGATCTTGATCTGAACAAGAGACATTTAATGGAATATTGATGTATCGTCCACCTGGCCCCAGAAATAGCTTCTTGACCAATTTTCATCCTCTATTAGAGTTAGGTCTTCAATTAAAATATTTCACTATTCTAGGCAACCTGAATTTTCATCTTGATATACTAGATGATAAGGATACACAGGAGCTTCTCAACGTCACATCAGCACTAGGACTGCAGCAGCTCATACATCACCCCACCCATCTAGCAGGACACACTTTAAATCGGTTGTTTACTAATAACCCAGCCATTTCTCAGATATCTATTCTCCCCCTGACCTGGATTGACCACTATGCAATTTTATTTAGATGTAATTTGCCTCATTCTAATATTGTTAACAAATCTAGCATTGGTAGATCATCAAAATTGACCATAGCGTACTGAAAAGCCAGTTAGTACAAAGCCAACCAGATTTGGATTTGGAAGTAGAGGTTTAAGCCATAAAATAAGTAGCGTGACTGGAGTCCAACTTTGCCAGAGAAGCACCTATCACAGTGATCAATAAAAACAGAAAGATCCCTTCGGCCCCTTGGTTCTCGGAGGCCCTACGATTAGATAAACAAGCCTGCAGAAGGCAAGAAAGAAGGTCGAGGAAAAACTGAACCATCAGAAAAAGATCTGTACAAAGTCATGCTGGCAGATTACAAGAAAAAGTTAATTGCTGGAAAGAGCCAGTATTTTACGTAGCAAATTGAAAAGGCCTGTAATTCCAGTAAGGAACTTTTCAAGACAATAAAAAACTTAGCCACAGTCCCGAAGGATGACACCGCCAATTCGAATCAAAACTTTTGCAAAACTCTTGCCGATTTCTTCAAATCCAAGGTGGACCAAATATATGACCAATTTGCCAACCACAAACTAAATGCTAAAGGCACAGAACAAGTAGCTACAGGCAAAGTGTTGTTTTTAAATTTCTCCCCCGCCTCCTCAGTTCAAATAGCTACACTCCTTTCAACAACCAAATCAGCATCCCCAGACAATCCCTACCCTCCTAGGATCCTTCAAAGCATTAGTCATATTCTTAGCCCACTGCTAACTAATGTTTAATTTGATGCTATCACAAGGGGTCTTCTCTTCTCTGTGAGAGCAGGTCTATATACTGCCTCTCTTAAAAAAACGAATTTGGACATAACAGATCCAGCCAACTACCGTCCTATCGCAAGGCTCCCACTTCCTGCAAAAATGATTGAGAAACTGTTAAATACTGAACTCTCTATCTTCATTACAGAGAACAAAATCCTAGACCAGAGTCAGTTTGGTTTCAGAGTGGGTCATAGTAGCGAGACTGCTCTAATAAAAACCACAAAGGAAATCCGTAAGGCACTAGATAATGGAGTTTCGGCAGCCCTCGTTCTCCTCGACCTGTCCACGGCATTTGATACCGTGGACCATATGCTTTTAGTTGAACATCTAATAACCATAGGGAAAGGAGAAAAGGCCCTTTCCCTTCTAACTTAATTCCTTTCGGACAGAACTCAATCTGTGCACTTGGATAATTTTAAGTCAGCACCTTTTGTTCTGCCATGTGGGGTGCCACAGGGGTCCAGGTTAAGCCCTATGCTTTTTAATATTTATGTCTCCCAATTAGCTCCCCTGATTAGAAGTTTTGAATTAATACCCACCTCAAATGCTGACGATACTCAGTTGGATATCCCAGCAGTGGACAAGGATATTAATTATTCCATCAAACTTCATGACGGTATGGTCCCCCTGAGCAACTGGATGGGTAGGCACTGCTTGAAGCTGAACTGAAGCAACACTGAGGTGGTACTGTTTGGAAACCTTTCACCTCAGTGGTTGCCAGTTTGGTGGCCAGACACCCTGGTCCCCCCTCCCACACCGGTACCCATGGCAAAGAATTTGGGGGTCATTATAGATGAAAAACTCAATCTTAAGTCCCAAATCTCCAAGGTGGTGTCCTCTTCCTTCCTCACAATTAGAATTTTACGCAAGATTCTGCCTTTTATCCCCATAAATACGAGAAAAACAGTACTGACCTCCCTGGTTTTATCCAAACTAGATTATTGTAATGGATTATATCTTAACTTACAATCCAATTTACTTAGAAGATTGCAGGCAGTACAAAATGCAGCGGCTAGACTGGTCTTGGATGTTCCCAAAAAACAGTCCATCAGAGCAGGGATTCAGGAATTGCATTGGCTACCAGTTGGTCAGCGGGTCAAATTCAAGGCTCTCTGCATTGCACATAAGGCATTGCAGAGAGAAGGACCACAATTTCTTTGGGACCTTTTTAGCTGGTACTCTCCTAATAGATTGCTTCGCTCAGCCAATGCCTACCTGATGTCCACCCCCAGAGTCAAAAGGACTAATTGGGGGCGGGGGGAGTTTCAGCTATAATACAATAAAGGAATGGAACTCCCTTCCACTCTTTCTTAGGAAGACTTCTTCCCTGCATGAGTTCAGGAAACTGCCCAAGACATGGCTTTTTAGAAATGAGCTTTTCCTGACACAGCATGGACCGTGAGCGCCTAGACACCTGTGGGTATTAGTGCGCACTATAAATTGTTATAATATATTATAAATTCAGGTCGAAATGATGTAGCTTTCAGCCAGCCCAGTACAGCTTATCCTGCTAATTGCCAGAATTCTATGGATGCAATATCCATTTCAGAGTTGATGATTTTTTGATGCCCATTTTCCCCTTTGTGTAAAATATTCAGGGCCCCTGCTTTTTTGTCTTTGAGCAAGAAAGTTTGCGTTTGACCACATCTGGCGATCATATAGTCCTAGAATAGACAGAGATTTTGCTACTCGAACAGTTGTACCTGACATTATCGAAAATCTCTTTCCAATATTTGTGATACTTGGCCTCTCTGTCAGGCAGAGTAGATTGGGGTGGTAGGATTTTTAGATCAGCATTGTGCAGCCTGGGTAATGACCAAATCTGGTTTTGAATCCCCTATAAGACAAGCAGGCCAGACTTCTGGTGCCTTCTATTTCTTGTCAATTCTAGGAAGAACCGCAGTGACAGGGGTGTCTTCGTTATTTGTACTCCTTCCTTCCAAATATAGTACACAATAGGTATTGCCCTTACTGTTTTTCTGTACTGTTCTTTAAAATCATACAGAAAGCAGCCTGACTGCTTGACACTGATTGGTAGCGGGATACACTTGGCTGTTCTTTCCATTAGTGTGTGAAATCCACCAATATCCTTTGGCAGAGAATCCACTGATTGTGGTGCTGAGGGTGAGGGTGAGGGTGGAGGGATAAGACAATCGCCCCATTTGATGGTGACGGTATTGTCTGGTTATCAATATACGCTCTATCTTTATCATCACCCTAAGTAGAAGATGGATGATCTCAAGGAGGCATAGTCATACGAGATTGCGGGGTCAACCTTGGAAGAGGTGGTGTATGGTCTGGTGACATAAATGCAGGGACTGGTACAACCGTAGGTGACTGTTGTACTATGGATGATGTTGAAAACACTTGTAGTAGTCATGAAGCATGCTTTGTAAGCCCTGGACTAAAGTAGCAGGAACCTGGCCCATTTCTTGTCATGGTGGAGGAGGAAAAAAGTGAAGGTACTACTCTACATACTGATGACCTTGATAAATGGGCTCATCATAAACATCATCTTCGTCTTGGAATTTTAGGTGCAACTCAGAAGGGCTATGAGCTCCAACACAAGGTCCCTGATCATCATCCTTTGATTCCTCAAGTGGCTGGGTGGAAGTGGAGACGCCTGGCTAAGTGAGGTACATTCAAGAAGAATACTTTCTAGTAAGGATAAATGTCTTGCTGACAGTAGTGACGACGGTGCGGTCTGTACCAGCATGGGTGGTTTATTTTGCTTTAGCTTCAACGACAATGAGAAAGGTCTCTGGAAGTTGCGTCGTCTGCAAGGTTATCGTCAACGTGGTGGTCATCGTAGACGCAGATACAGACGCCAACTAGGTCATTGACTCTGCGGTGGTGACAGACGCTATGCCAGCTGGCGTTGATATCTTGGGGAATCGTTCCCCCCTTGATCTAAACTCAATATGGCCGACCACCCTCGTTCCTGCCCCTAACCCAAAGACTCAGTTAAAAAGCCTGGGTGTCTCGGTGGACCAGGACCTCACCTTCAAGACACAAGGCCGGAAGATGGCGGCCACGTGCTATGGTATCTTGAAAATTGATTGGAAAAGTCCTCCCCCCTTCTTCCATGCCAGGCAAGAAAAATCATGGTCCATGCCCTCTTCCTGTGGACTATGGGAATGCCCTTTATATGGGTGCTCCTACCACAACCCTTTCTAAACTCCAGACTATACAAAATTGAGAAGCAAGGCTTCTCCTGGGTACTCCTAAACATCACTTAGCTAAACCTGCTTTGAAATCCCTCCACTGGCTCCCCATTTGGGAGAGAGTTAATTTCAAAGCTCTGTGAATCGTCCACAAGTCACTAGCTGTAAAGGGCCCGCCATTCTTCACACCATCATTCAGTACTACCGGCCTAACAGAAGTCTTCACTCTGAGGTTATGAACTTTGTCACTGTCCCCAGGACCAAGAAAGCCAGAAACGGGAGTCGGCTATTCTCATATAATGCAGCCAAGCTTTGGAACTCCCTCCTACCCCACCTACGAAAGGAAACCAACCACCTGGCCTTCCACAAAATGTTACAGACCTGGTTATTCCCTTAGCTGGCGGAACTCCATATATCTGCTACTACCAGCGCTGGGATGCCTCCAGGTAGCCATGCGCTATACAAATGCATTTTTCATTTCATCTTCATTTTATGTGCCATTGGTGCTGACATCGTAGACCATGCTTTTTCCTTCAGTTTGTATTTTTCAGAAACTGGTTCAGAGGAGGGTCTAGGCTTCAACAGAAGAGCTATAGAAGGAGTAGAAGGCTCAGATTTGGAATCTGAAGAAGCCTTTATTCTCTTTTCTTCATGAGAGGAGCCTTGTGAAGATCCATGGTGGGTCTTTTATAAGGCTTTTTTGAGCCTTTGAGGCGACTCATGGTGAGCCCCTCTCTGTTCCTGGATGTTTGTGAGTAAGTAGAACATTCACTACTCTCCTCCACAGAAACAGCATCAGTTTTTGCTTTTAATTTCTGTAACCAGAACAAAAGTCTTCCCTCATGGTCTTTGAGGCGTTTAGTGGAAAAGGCCATGTAGATTGTATAGTCCCTCATCTTGTGGGTGGGGTGAAGGTAGCACATGCACTTTCTATTGGGATGTTCAGAATGAAGCCATTTCTTACTGCAAATCCCACAAGGTCTAACGAGTTTTTACTGCACAGGTTCTGACATACTGGAACACAACTGAAGCAATTTGGAAACAACCAAATCGGAACAATCATTGGCATAGCCAATAGGTCTCGCCTTTGGGACCTAATAAGTGTTTAACCATGCAACACTTGATGTTGTTGCACCAAGGATATTGTGCTGGATAGCTAAACACTCATAAGGTCCCAAAGGCGAGACCTATTGGCTATGTCAATGCTTGCTTAATAAACGAGTGCATGCAGTGAGTAGTCTCCGTTCAAGTGACTCAAACAAATTGGAAGCACACTCCTAAAAACAATGACCTATAAAAACGAAAGCTCAGGACTAGAGATATTTCCATTTGTGATATTGGCGAAAAGTGTGTTACAACTGTAAATGTGCTATATATTTACCAGAAAGAGCTGGGTAAACATCACCCCACCCCATTTGTAGAATAGTATCTGATTTTGACCAAGTTTGCCAGTGCAATGTGCTTTAAAATGGACTGTTTCCTACAACGTTTAATAAAATAGCAAGCTATGAGCCGCAGTCTTTAACATTTCCATATATTATCCATTTTTTGTGAGAAAACACACCTCAGTCCCTACAAGTGCTTGTTACTGTGGGCTACGACCATGAGGTTGCCACGCAGCTCACCAAGACGCCTCATTTCTAGTACCCTGAATTTATTTTGCAACCTAATGTGTAGAGGGACGTGTAGTCATATGCAATAATAACGAACTATTTGAACTCACCCCCCTGATAATATTGGAACATGAAATCCCTGGACTAGAAACACAGTATCCTGAAAAAGATTATGTAAGAAAGAAATCTATTTGTCCTTTTAAACATGTCATATCAGTTTCCCAGTTCAATACATGAGAGGAAAGGGTAGTCCGGCCAGGCCCACTTTGCATGCTGGAACTTGTAGTTCGGATTTGAGATGATGGGCTTAGTTTAAGGCATCGAGTTTTTATGCTAGACTGGACTTCCATTTCATGAAATGAACACAAAAATCAAGTAAATTGTGCGTCTTTTGAATCGTGGTGCAGGGCGAGAAAAAAGTGTGCAATCGTCGTTTCATTCTTGTAAAAAGCACAAGCATCCAATTTTGTGAAGTTTTCTGCAAGGCTGATATGTTCTTCGAAGTCGGAGTGTGTTTCTTTAAGTGAAGTAAATAGTCAGACCCTTTGCTATTAATTGTATTTAGTCCAGCAAATAATCATTCAAAAAGAAATCACAATATTGAAAATTGAGTAATAAGATTAGCACTGAAATGCCAAGTGTTGTAGGTACAATTTGGCCTTTAAATGCTCACAAACAAAAAACGGTTCCAAGAATACACCAAAACGTAAAGGAAAAAATCTCTGCTTTGCGATCTGTAAAATTTGATCCTAAATGTTTTAAGAGAGCCAGGATGCTACATTTAGATTACGATTTACAGTTAATTAATGAATTCCTTTGTATTCAAAGTCCCCCTAGAGTGAGTGACTTGTGCCGGTTTAGAGGGGAAACATCATTCAAACTCCCCAAGCTTTTAGTCTCAAAAACATTTCTTCCGAGACACAGGGGTTCATCGGTTTTCTCGGAGTGGCTTGAAAAAGAAAGATTATGGACGAGCTGATTGAGCTCTCTTGAACCTCTCGTGAACGGAACACACGTTATTGGAGCATGCTTCTTCCCAGAAAAAAGCTATGTTGCCGAAATTGCAAGTAACAGAGAATGATATCTAAGAAGGAGGTTCTCGAGTGTCGCAATATTTAGAGCAGGCTTGTGCTGAGGAAAAATTAGGAACCTTTGAGCATGGATGGACAAAGCAAGTAGTGGCAATGGGGAAAGAAAGCGAGATGAAGCAATATTAACGCAGCTGTCCGCACAGTTGAAGAGCTGGGTCATTATCTCAACAGAATAAGAAGGGAATAGGAAGTGATGGCTTAGGATGCGCACGAGGATAACAAGCCCGGGAGTGGTGCGTGCGTGCGCAGTATGTTCATTTTCAAGCACAGCACGCTGCTGCTCGCTCCCGCAAGCTGGATGCCGCCACACGCACGAGTGTCTACTTGAAAATTAGTTTGACACCCATTTTTCCTGCCTTTTTTACCACCGCTGCTGCCCCCGCGGCCCCTCCCAACCTGCTGGTTCCCATTTCCACCTTTCAGCTGCGCTTCCCTCCCTCCTCCGCTATTTAATGGCGGCCGCTGCGTGACTGCACGCAGCAAGCGTGCCGATGGTCACGACCAGCTCCAGGGACCCTGGATCTCTGACCTCCCTCGGCTACGACTCGGCTACCCTCCTCGACTCAACCCCAGAAGGATTATCAACTGCCAGCTGTCTACGCCAAACACCACCCACGGCTAGTTCTCCTGCCGACAATCCTTTACCATCCACAGCAGCCCCACGACTGCCACACCCACGCCGAACACCCGCACACCCGAAGCGCATCCTCAACCTGTGCTCCCTGCACAGACATGCCATAGAGATCTGGGACCTCCTCGACACCCTCTCGCCAGAAGTCGCCTTCTTCATGGAAACCTGGACCAACGCCTCCTCCGCCCCGACATCGCCACTGCCATTCCGGACGGATACAAGGTCCAGAGGAAGGACCGCCGCCCAGGAGGAGGACTCGCCATCGCACACAAGAGCTCCCTCCGACTCTTTACCTCCAGCACATGCGACTCCCTCTCCAACACCGAACACCTCCACTTCCAGATACTGACCAGACCCAGAAGCAGAAGTTACTTACCTACCTTCGGTAATGATAGATCTGTAAGAAACATTAATTAGTTATAGATTCCTTACCTTAGAATTACCCCCAGGTGTCAGACCGCATCTGGAAATTTTTTTCATCAGCAATACCTCTGTGCGTCCAAAGGTGGCGTCGGGCAGCTCCACGTCCGTCGTCGGCGGCGTCGTGGTCACCGGGATCGCGCTGACATCAGTTCTGTACACGACTTTCCGCGTCAGAAATGCAGAGCCATGCAAGACACTGACCATTGGTGCACAAAACTAGGGCCCTGAAAGGATGTCCTTAACCCCAGAAATCTGTTCGCAGAACAGGGAGGATGGGTTGGGTGGTAAGGAATCTACAACTAACTAATGTTCCTTACAAATATATCGTTACCGAAGGTAAGTAACTTGTGCATCTGAAAGAAACACGCTAGTTATTGATTCCTTACCTAAGAATAGATACCCCAACAATACCAACCCCAAACTGCATAATTTATTTAGGGAAGTTTTAACACTGGGGGTTGTCCCAGAATCATGGCAAGGTAGCATAGTGCAACCTATTTATAAAGGCGGCCCGGTGTCAAAACCTGCTAATTATCGTCTAATCTCGTTGACTGAAGTCGATGCAAAGGTGTTTGCTTCTTCTCTCCTGATAGAATTGGAAAGATAGGCCTATGCAGGAGGGTGTTATTCCATTTAATCAGACTGATTTCCAGAAAGGACAATCCACTACTACAAAGTTGGTGGCTCTAACCTTGCTTGTGGAGAGGGCTGTATTGAATAAACAAAATGTATACATTGCTTTTATTGATCTTTAGGCAGCCTTCGAATCTGTGCCCCGAAATTTGTTATAGAAAAAATTGTCAAATCGGGCAATATCAAAGAAATTGTTGAAAGCTATCGTACTTCTGTATACCCACACTTGGGTCCAAGTTAAGCTTGGGGAGGGCAATTCATTATCAAGGAAGATTAGATGATATAATGGCCTAAAGCAGGGCTGTGTCCTTGCCCCCTGCTTATTTAATTTGTTTTTATCAGATCTTTCTCGGTATTTGGAGGTTGTTAATGGGCATGTTCCTAGGATGGAGGGGGGGGGGCAAATTAATGACCTCCAGTATGCCGATGATACGATTCTTGTGAGTCATACTCCTATCGGCCTACAAAGACTTATTACTACCTTTGATGACTACATACAACAGAATGGCCTTGAACTCATTGTTAAAAAAAACTAAGTGATGAAAATTGGTGCAGTTAAACAGAAGTTTAATCCCTGGAAGGCCAGAGCAGGTACAACTGATATTGTTAAAACGTATAGATACTTAGGGGTGATGTTTGACAGTCAAATGTCTTTTAAATTTCATTTTAAGGACTTAAGAGCCAAGGCTGTGACATTGATTCATGCTTTTAAATGTTTAAAAAAATTCACTGAACTGTCAATCATATGAGTTTATTCTTAAAGTAATCAAAGCCAAGTTACAACCAACCCTCATTTATTGTTTCCCCATTACTAGAGAGAAAGATGCGAAGGTGCTTGCGCTACTGATTGTCAAGGTCTTCAAAGCAACTTTTGGGATTGCCAGGTCAGTGTGTCAAGCAGCAATAATATTGGAATTCGGTCTCCAAAGACAGTTCCTGGTATCAAAAGGAGCTTTTTTTAAATGTATGGTCACATTGTCAACGCCAGCCCCTGCATCTTTAGGGAATATTTGTTGGCAAGAAATAGACAAGTCTGTCTACACGGCTAAATGGAGATCTTATATTTTAACTTCCCTACGAGGTATCGCCCTGCAAAGTGAACTGCCAGATTTGAAAATGCCCAATTATAAGTTAATTTAAAAAAAACATATTAAACCTGAATCGTTTAAATTGGATAAAAATGCATTAGCTGAGAAAACTTATGCATGGTATGTGATTAATTCATACCAATCCACGCGTTTTCAGCCGTATCTGAATATTTTCTTTTCTGCAAAGTTTAAAAACATGTTTTTAAGGTTACGTATGGGAATTAACCCAACAAAGGAGGGCACTCGATCTTGGATCAAACAGTGGCCGGATTCTAACTGTAGATTTTGCGGATGGTCACAGGAAACTCTTGTACATATAGTATGTGTATGCCCCAAGCTGAATAATCTTAGACGTTTAGTTTTGAGATCTTACTTTTTAATGAGTGACCTGAGATCTGCCCGACAGGCATTAATCATGTCATTGTCTGGTGAATCGGTTCCATTACTATGTCAACTGGTAACATTTTTAATGGCAATTGAAAAATGTCTAATAAAATGTGGCAGATTTCCTTTATTTTTATGGCTTTGGTACTAACAGTTTTAACGGCTCATAAATTCTATCACCAAATAATTTTTATTGCGTGTGTATTAATATGAAAGATAACAATAGTTAGGTTATCATCGCAGCAAATTGATGCACTTTGTATATTTTTTTTGTTTTGATATGATGAACGTTACAATTATTGCACATTAGCACTTTGAAAGGTAAGGGGGTCAAGAAATGTATAAAAGAAGCTTCTTCGCATTAGGCATTTCTATATTTTACCATTAGCACTTTGAAATATAACATGTGTAGTGTTTCATAGTGGAAATGAATGGTTATTTGTACGAATATTTTTCCGTTATACACATGGAAATAGTATGTAATGCACACCGTCACTTTAAACAGTATAATGTGCAATAATATCCTGTAATTAAGGATGTAAGGTGGCAAGATTTGGGTTTATCGATAAGTTTTTAAACTGTATTTATGGGACAGCTTTTTATTATTATGTGATGAGAAGACGTTTTGTTTGTAATGTAAATGTGTAAGATGTTGTGATTGCAATGATTTTAATTAATTAAGCAATAAAGATTTACTAAAAATACCAACCCCAGTGGTAGGTCTGCAAACCAAGATCACACCAGAAAATCCTGGAGAACAGAACGGCCAAAGAAGCCGTCTCTCTAGACTTGGCTGTCCAGGCAGTAGTGTTTGATGAACGTATGGAGCGATGCCCAGGTAGCTGTCTGACAGATGTCATTCAGAGGCACTCCCCTTCCCAAGGCAGTAGGAGCTTCCGTCGCCCTGGTCGAGTGAGCGGGTAGCCCCACTGGAGGCTCCCTTTTAGCCAGAGAGTAACAAGCCTTAATACACAACACGACCCATCGAGAAAGGGGTGTTTGTGTGGACGGCCCAACCCTTCTTTGCACGCACGTACCCAACAAAAAATTGACCATCCACCCGGAACTGTCTTGGCGATCCAGATAGAAGGAGAGCGCACGTTTTGGGTCCAGAAGGTGGAGCCTCTCTTCCTCCTTTGAAGGATGCGGAGGTGGAAAGAAGGTGGGCAAAGTAATGGTTTGTCCGATGTGGAAGGCAGTGACCACCTTAGGATGGAAGGACGGATGGACGGGTCCGAAGAACCACTTTATCCGGATGAACGAACAGGAAAGGACACTTAGAAGAAAGAGCCTGGAGCTCACTCACCCTTCTAGCAGAAGTGATGGCTACCAGGAAAGCAGACTTAAGAGTCAAGAGATGTAAGGGACAGTTATGAAGGGGCTCAAAGGGAGCGCACATTAATTAAGTCAGCACAAGGTTCAAGTCCCACCTGGCTGCCAAGATTACGTCACAGACTTCGGGAGGCAGGTCTTAAGACGTCAACTGCCACCACTCAATCTCCATGCAATGAGGTGTTGACTGGACAGGTTCGGGAGGAGGACCGTCCCCTGCTGCTGCGACAGAAGATCCTCCCAAAGAGGCAGTCGGATCGGAGGATCGATGGCCATGTTGAGCAGCTCGGGATACCAGATTCTTCGTGCCCAATCCGGAGCCACATGAATGACTTGGGCCCGGTCACACCTGATCTTCTTCAGCACTCTGGACAGAAGTGCTATAGGTCGGAAAGGTGTACAACAGACCGCAACTCCACTCGTGACGAAAAGCGTCGCCGGGCGAGTGCCGCCTTGGAAATTCCAATGTGCAGAAATGCTGACATTGCGCATTCTCTTCGGTGGCGAATAGATCTAACCAACGCTCTCACCACTGTTAAAAGAGACCTTGCACCACCTCTGAGTGAAGACTCCATTCGTGATCCATCATGCGCCTGCAGCCGAGTTCGTCCGCCCTGGCGTTCAGAGAACCGGCCAGGTGTGGAACAACCAAGGAAATGCCTTGATGTTCCAGCCATGTCCAGAGGCGGAGGGCCTCCTGACATAGGGTCCACGACCCCACCCCGCCATGTTTGCTGCAATACCACATGGCGGTGGTGTTGTCCGTGAACACCTGCACCACTCTCCCCCGGTCAGAGGGAAGGAATGCCTTCAGCGCAAGACCAATCGCCCAGAGATCCAGAAGGTTGATGTGAAGACCGAACTCCACCGGCGACCAGAGGCCTCTAATCTCCGCATCTCCCATGTGGCCACCTCATCCTAGAAGGGAAGCATCCGTCACCACAGTGTGGTCTGGTTGGGGAATGGAGTGGGATCTGCCATTGACCCAATCCTGGTTCATAAGCCACCACTGCAGTTGTCGAGCAGTGCCCTCCAAGATCTGGACACAGTCGGACAGATTGCCCTGATGATGCACCGACTGGAACTTCAGGTCCCACTGCAGAGCCTGTATATGCCATCTGGCATGATCTATGAGCAAGATGTAGAAGGCCACGAGGCCACAATGCCTCAAAGTCATTCTGACCGAAACCTGGGACAAAGGCTGAACGATCTGAATAATAGCCCGGATTTGCTGTTTGGGAGGATAAACGTGAAACCAAGCCATGTCTAGAACCGCTCCGATGAAGAGAAGCTTCTGAGAGGGAATCAGGAGCCCCTTCGGCACATTGATGGAGAACCCCAGCACATGCAGGGGGTCGGCCGTAGTCTGGGGGTGGGAGATGACTGACTAGGGCGAGCCCGCCTTCAACAGCCAGTCGTCGAGATAGGGGAAGACTGAAACCCCTGATATGCGACATGACCTGCGACTACCGCCATCACTTTCGTGAACACCTGAGTGGCGCTGGTAAGGACAAAGGGGAGCACGGTAAACTGAAAATGCTCATGGAGTACATTGAACCGCAGGTAACGCCGGTGGGCGGGCAGGACAGGGATGTGAAAATAAGCACGCTGCAAGTCCAACGTTACCATCCAGTCTTGTGGGTTAAGGGCAGATAAGACCTGAGCAAGCGTCAACATGTTGAACTTCTCCTTCCGGAGGAAGCGATTGACGTCCCTGAGATACAAGATAGGATGCACAACCTACTTCTGGGACAGGAACGCGCTCGATGTCTCCCTTGGCCAAGAGAGCAATAACCCGCCGGAGAAGGGCCAGATGATCCCCTGGCATGCGGTGGTATCGCATTGGTATGGCTGGAGGGGTAGTCTCGAAGGGGAGGGAGTAGCCCCTTTGGACTATTTGCAAAACCTTCAATAGCGAAATTCCGCTTCGTTTGTTGGCTTCATCCTTAAGTCTTTTCCTACTGTCTACACCTGATTCGAACCTTCTCAAATGATTTTCGGCTTTGGGGAGCTATCTCTCAAAATGGCGGCTCACTTTCGTCTTTAGCCGCTTATGAGTTTAGCGGTCTAGTGTTGTGCATGTTGTGTCTATCGATCGTACACAGGTGCCGCACATCATATGATTCCCTGAAGGTATTTATACCTTCCGGTTGACACAGGCTTTTCTCTCCTACTGGCGCAGAAGTTTGACCCGTGTGGCTTGGATTCCGAGATTCTCGCTATTTCTCCGTTAGGTAAGCCCACCCCTATGCAGTTGACGTTACATCCTCCTTGAAACTCTACCTTGGTAGCTTTGTAAGCTGCGTTTTTGTCTTTCCGTAGGACTGTGCTTAAACTATATGTTTCCCTGATTCTGGTGACTGCATTGGCTGGAGCTTTTATCCAGATAGCTGACGATGGCCCGCCTCCTTGTATAAAAGAGGTAATAACCTCCGTTGAAATTACGACTTTTTACTATGAGATCTGAGTCCTAGGAAAAAATTGTTTTAGACACTTTGGTTTATATCGGACCTCACTGCCATAGCCAGTTGTAGCTATTCAGTCGACATTGCATAGAAGATTTGTGACATTGGTGTATATCTATTTAAGCTTATTATAGCACCCTCGTGAATTCGTTGTTGTTTTCGGTCAAATTTTTTCTTATGTGCAATTTATATTACTCATGGTGTACTTAACAGGCGAAAGTTTTACTCCTTGTTGTTTTTTCTTATTTAGAGGACATCATTCAAATAAAAAATCTTTAAACTTCACGTTACCGATACCAGGGATCCTACATAGCCTTTGAATCCCTACTCCTTCGAATACTAAGGTGAGCTTCTGCTGTTTGTGTGGGATATACAGCTCTCGGATATTTAGGGACTGTTTTGCATTATATGTTGCTGTGCTAGAACTTGACTTGGAGTAGGGCTGCCAGCGTCAGACCACTCTTTACCATATTGGTATTATATGGCCCCCTACTCTTTCTTTCTTTCTTTACATATACTACAGCACAGATACAGACACTTCTGCGTTCGAAATCACTCAGACCCTCATTTATCGCGAGGCTGGTCGCTAACCATTTTTATGGTTTAGACGTCGTGAACACCTCATTCCTGGTATGTAAATACTTGAATAACCTTCTCTTTTCCTTACGAGCTGATTGCCCATTCTAGATTCTGGATTGTAGCATTAGCTGATCCTGTGGAATAGATATGATTATTTAATTTATGTATTTCTTTGGGCTATTCCTTTGTTTATAGGTCTCTAGAATAGATACCTTAATATTCCATTTTTTATTGTATGTATGCTGATTGGATGTATTAGGACGTGATTCTGCCTTGTTTTACTCCATGTTATGACCAACCCCCTTCTTTCTGTATTACAGTACTTTATAAAATACAATTTTTGTATTTTTTATTGATTTATTCTTTTTTGCCCACAGATACGCTGTTGTTTGCCCATAAACTATGAAATTGATTTAACTCTACCTTCATGGAAATCTGGAGTACTGTGATGGCCCTATATTTCTGAACGATTGGCGCCCTGATGAAGGAATTCCCCATTGTGGCACTGTTCCGAAACCCGCGTCGGCGCTTCTTTCTGTTTGGCTGTTGTGAGAGTGTTTTAGTTGTATGAATCTTGATGGATGTATTGGTCTGTAAGTGAGTTTGTGATTGATTGAATGAGTGAATGATGTATGGAATTATTTTATTGTTCCTTGAGGTTCTGGGCTGACGTTATATGAATTATATATGTTGTCCTACTCATTGAAGTATGGACATTCATCTATGAAATTTTATATGAATACAAATGATAATAAAACAATTTGAATATAATCAGCTGTTCTGTGGGCAATTGCTATTATTGGAACCTATTGGCCTGTGGCCCTGGGTGGGACATGTTGGGCACCCCTTCCTTAGCTACAAAAGGGGCGAAAAGCAGACTGCGACGGGTGGGCGGAGAGGCGCAAGGGCTTGGTCGTAGCCCTTGAGTCCTTGAAGTGCTCTAGGGCGTTGTCTGCTTTGTTGCCAAAAAGGCGACGGCCATCAAAGGGTATGTCCATCAAGGTGTTCGGGATGTCGCCAGAGAAGCCAGTGGACCTCATCCAGGCTTAGCGGCGAGAAAAAAAAAGTTACTTACCTGTACACTATGGTTCTCCAGTTTTATCTTTCATAGATTCACATGCTTGTAACTTCCTCGTTGTCATGGTGGGAGTCTCACGGTAAAAGAATAACCATAGCAGTAAAAGAAAAAACTGCCTAGAAACCATAGAAAGGTATATCCTTGGGTAACCACTTATCCTCATTATGTGGCCCAAACAACAGCCAATCAGCTTCCAGCCCTGAGATACACCATCCCCAGCAGAGCCACCATACCTCAGATTTCCAACAGCCCAAGAGTGAGCCACGGATAAAACCAGAGATAAAGGGGGCGTGGCTAGCAGCCAACGATGGCGGCCGCAGCTTAGGGAGGCTCCTGTGGCAAGGCGGCATCCCAATTAAATCCGGCACATTAATCCGCTCAACAATTCAAGCTTTCGGGGCGGACGAGGTCTGGTGACCGTGCAGCACCCAGTGCGGACGTTTTAGGACAGCAGCGGCCCAGCAACCGACGGAACGTCAAGGTGCGAGGGGGGGCCTGTGGTCCTCGGCAGAGCAGCGCTGTGACTTGTGGACGCCACCAGGGCGGAAGTGGGGTGTCGTCGGGTGCCGTCACCGGAAGTGGCGGTCCCCCGGCAGACACACCAGAAACACACCGGAGAGCCTCCTGCACCATCCTGAAGACCGGCGGAGGGTGACTATAGCGGGCGCCGCTGTACCACCGGGAGCTACGCGCGGCAGAGGGCGCTGCAGCTCTGGAGGCAGGGCCATAATCGTGAGCGGCGGACCGGCCCAATAAAGGACAACTCGGCAACACGGATAAAGAGACCCCCGAGCGGGTAGGTCCGCAACTACGTGACCAGGACGGTGAGAACCATCAGTAAAACGCGGGACTCCGCGTGGCACCAAGCCCCCCCTCCCCCACACACTGACACGCTGGGCAGCACCGGGGGCAGACACCCCACGATCTCCTTGGACCAGCTGTCGCACTGAGTGCCCTCCGCGGGTCGCGGAGCCTGTCTCAGCACCGCACCGCACAGGGACAACGTAAAGGGATGCAAGACTCGTAATCACTGGACTGCGACATAGGGTATAACCTGTGTGTCAGCAGTCTGCGAGGGATCATACTCGAACCCGCTTTATTCATAGTGGACGCATCAGTGGGCTACAGCAAACGCGAGGGGGCCGATACCGAATTCCAAGCAACGGCTACCGAGCGCGCAGATACCACCCACGAGACACGAGTGAGACTTCTTCCCTGCCCAGGTGGTGGCCCCAGCTGGTGGTCAGGACAATCGCAGGCTGACCAATATGGCGAATAGGGGCCCCAGACACAACTCCACACAAGCCAAACTCGACAAATTCGCCTACGACAAACAAACTCCCCCGCAAGAACAGCGCAAGCCTGCCGGGAAAATGGCAGACGCGGAGGGGTCGAAGAAGGCTACACTTGAAAACGTCCTGGCGGCGTTGGCTCAGGTGCAGGCGACAGTGGGGGCGACGGCGACTGAGGTTACCCTAATTCGCGCGGACCTCCAGAAGATTAATGAGAGAGTGAAACAGGTCGAGGTGGTGACCAAATCCCTGGTCGAGGATGTGTCGGAACTGCAAATTGAAATGGGTAAATTACGAGCGGACAACAAACTGCTCAAGGAGAAACTGGACGACCAGGAAGGGCGTTCACGAAGGAACAACGTCCGAATTTTAGGTGTACCGGAATCGGAAACTACGGGAGCAATGGACCTTTATGTGGAGGATATGATCAAGAATCAACTACAACCCAAAGGCCTCTCACATTTCTTCTCCGTGCAAAGGGACCACATGGTGCCAGGGGGAAAGCCAAAGACGGGAGGCCCACCAAGGCCGATCCTAGCAAGACTCTTCAACTTCAGAGACCGGGACGTCATTTTACAAGCGGCTAGAGTGGCTCCGGCCATCCAGATCCAAAACTCCAGGGTGTCATTCTTCCCGGACTACACAGCGGAGGTCTCGCGAAGGCGGAGGACCTTTCATGAGGTGAAAAAAACACTAAGAGAAAAGGAATTGCCCTACTCAATGCTCTTTCCGGCCAGACTCCGAGTAGTTGCTGATAAAAAAGTTTGGTTCTTTGATTCCCCCGAGGCGGCTAGGGATTGGCTTGAGGGCTGGCACACTACTGACAGGACAAGGAGGAATCACAGACCGAATAACGGACATCGCGATGGCAGCCGGACGGGGTCACAGACTTTGGGCGGAGGAGGACGGGGAAGGTCCCCAGCTCAAGACCTCGCGGAAGCAGATGGAAATGAATGACTTGGACCGGAAGGGGAGCAAAGGATCGCTGTCTCTTATTAATGAAACTAATGTTTTCGTAGCTGCAACTGGACACTGGCCCACTTTGCCCCGGAAGTGAGCAGGGATGCCGCCTGCCTGGGGAGACACTCTCCCCCCTACACGCAAGTACTCTGGTTTTGGGATGGGTTAAGCACTCTGCTCAGTTGGGGAGGCGCGCAGTTGGAAGTCCGATAAGCAGGGGGGCAGGGAGGGGGGGGGGGTTGTTTTGAAGTTAATTGGAACACACATGTATGGTCAAGAAAGGATGTTCAGAGAGGCGCTAGGGGGCGCACGGCGGAATGGCTGGGTAAATACACAGCTCCGCCGGACGACTCACGGACGAACGTTTAGAGTGTCCGAGCTGGCCACCCCTCACGAAGGCGAGCACAAATTCGGTGGCATGAAGGTCCCGGGCACTGAATAGAGTGGACACCGGCTGCGAAGCGGTGCCCCCTTCTTTATAAAACGGCGAAGATCGCGGGAGCCTTGAACTGGAGCCCGCAAGATGGCGGCGGGCGCCAAGGGCGCTGTACGAACGATTCACTGTTAGGACCCCCACAGCCCCAGCGATGGCGTTTACCAACGGCGCCAGGTGTGCACTATCGATGCAGGTACGATCCAGATGCCTTATGAGGACAACGGGGTTGAATAACAGTGCTACGCTGCCTAACAATTCAACACGGCCCCTTTAAGTAAGACGGACCGGTCGAGCTCAAGATGGCGGCGCCCATGTACCAGACGGGGTGCACGATCCTATACTCTGCAGCGATCGCACATAGCTGCCAGGGAGGAGAGCTACCGCGCGCACATGGGGGCTGCCTACAACTGCGGTATTCAGTGTGAGGAGAGCGTGAACCACCTGGCGGACCGAGACAAGCACGGAAGTCACGGGTAACTGACATCAGCATCCCCGCCCCCCCCCTGCTGACGGGCCGGGGCCTCCGAAGGTCCTGATCTGGACGCATAGTGAGGTGTCTCGGCGGCCGCGGCGAGAGGTGAGGTTGGACAGGACAGCGGGCACAGGAAGATCAACAGCCAGTACCCGAGACCCAGAGCAACAGGTGGGAGGTCGTTGCCCGGTTCGCCTTGAGAGGTGTCGATGCAGCCCTATCAGGCTCACGTGGCGAATCGAGTCACTGTGCCGAACGGTGGAGTTCCCTAACGTGGCCCAAGTTCTCTGGCAAAGGTGATGCCATATAACGATTGGGGATAATCACCCACCAGCGCTACACGGAGGAGAGGTCCTTCTGCCCGTATCGGTTCACGAGAGTGCAGTAGCCCTGCCTGGGTGCAGGGTGGTGGTACTCCCATTTCCACAGGGGTATAAGAGGCAGCCTTCAGGCGGGACATCACACATCTAAGTAAAAGAGTGAGAGACGCCGGGAAGCTGGAAAACCGAGGAACACCGCGGTCTTCCACAAGACCAACTACAAGGAATACAGTCGCAGCAGCGTCTCTCAAGCCCACAGCGCAGAAGACGACGCCGCGGTGTAGGAATCCCCCGACACCGCCAGTGATGGGGAAACCAGATAGGCAACAGCCGAAAATCTCCTTTGACAACAGGAAAGCGTCGAGAGGCGCGGAACAAGCGCCGGAGGGGGAAGGAGCAATGATGGCGGAACCTACATCCACCATGGAAAAAATATTGCTGTCCATTCAAGCTAATGTGCAAGACATTAACGGTAAATTAGACAATCTTACTTGTAGAATGGACGGTATGTCGAGCAAACTGGAAAAACATGATGAACGACTAGATGAGGCCGAATCGAGAATATCAGCGGTGGAGGACGAATCACGCGCCACGACTAGCAAGTGCACGGGTATGGAGCGTATTCTGGAGGTGATCAAGGCACGGGAGGAGGATTTGGAAGCCCGCTCCAGACGTAACAATGTACGCATAGCTGGCCTGCCGGAGACGACCAACACGGGCAAAATGGAGACCTACATTGAGCAACTATGCAGAGACATTTTCGGGGCAGAAGCCCTATCCCATATCTTCATAGTGGAAAGGGCCCACAGATCGTTGGCACCTAAACCTAAAGTTGGAGCGACACCAAGACCAATTGTGGCGAGAATACTCAACTACCGCGATAGAGACACGATACTGCGTCTTGCACGCGAAAAGGGCAAAATCACGCACCAAGGCAACACTCTCGAGTTTTACCCGGATCACACCATGGCGGTCCAACAGGCGAGGAAGGAATTTGCATCTGTCAAAACTAAACTCAGGGACCTGAACGTGAAGTACTCCATGCTGTACCCAGCGAGGCTCCGAGTGACATGGGAGGACAAGATAGTGATTCTACAGACGCCGAAAACAGCGCAAGACTTTGTAAAAAGAATCATACAACACAACAAACAACGGGCACGCGAAGAACAACGAGAGGACTCGGACGTGGCGGAGTGAATCGGCACAGACATTGCATATGTTGTTGACAGCCTTGTGCTCTGTTGCTGCAGGGACAGATTTGCGGAACAAGCATTGAGGAGGACGGGATAAACACAACATGTGCCTCACGGCTCTTCTCCTCTCAAGCCCGTCTACTGATATTTCCTGCTATGAGCATGCAGGACACCTGAAACGTTGGAGGGGAAACATTTAACCTCCTTGGGTCAAGTCGTACTGTAGAGATGAAACGACGGCACAAGCCCGAGCACAACAGATCGGGCTGAGTGGACATCACCGACCCGGACGAGTAAGCGAGGGCTGGCTTCGAAGGAGGGTAACAAGTATGAAATCGAATACTGCCGAGTGTTGTGTGTTGATGTCCGGGGAAAGCGGGGGGTGGATGGGAAGGACACGAACATTACACATGGTACTATGAACACAATGTGAGTCGTCTGCATCCACAACAGTGGGTGTAGAGTTGTGCCCCTGGTGGACCTCCAAAAGGGTATACCCCACCAAAGTTGTTCACAGGGTACGGTTAGTTGTTATAGTTTATAAATGGGTCGATGGCTTCGGCAGAATTGGGTTGCTGGAGTGGGTGGGGGAGGGGGGAAGGGGGGGGTTGTTGAAGTTTTGAGACTGAGACGAATAACACGAGTGTGTTTGTGGGATGGTGGTGGGCTGGGAACCGGGGGGGTACCCCTTATTTGCGAATGGGAGTTATGGCGCCAGGTGGTGCGAGATGTTTTACCAATGTCAGGTTTGCCAATTCACTCCCGCTCATGGCACAGGTAACAGGGGGCCACAACAGGAATAACATTAACCTCTTGACATGGAATGTACGGGGGTTGACTCACCCAAAAAAAATCCGACAAGTCTTCGCTTACCTGAAGAGGTGGGAAATAGATATAGCGATAATACAGGAGACACATATTGCGCCACACGCACGCACTCAGATTGGAGGTAGGTGGGCGGAATCCTGCTACATGGCTAACTACTCCACCTATGCGAGGGGGGTGATCACACTGATACGGAAAGGAGTAAACTTCACGGTAGATAAGGTAATCTGCGACACGGGTGGTAGATATGTCATTCTGACAGGCACACTCAGGAACCACAAGATAACACTTCTAAATGTATATGGCCCCAACACTGACACCCCGGGCTTTTATCAAGAACTATGGTCACATGTTCAAACATTGCCAGACGCTCACATAATCTGTGGGGGGGACTGGAACGTCACATTGGTGGACGGGGTAGACCGCTCCCCTAACTCCCTAGAACCACACAAACACGCCAGGGCTAAGCTGCTTCACATGATTTCAGATCTTTCACTGACAGACATGTGGAGGCTCAAATACACAGCAGAACCGGGCGCAACACACATTTCTGCGGCTCACAATAGCTGGTCCCGTTTGGACTACTGGCTGGGTTCGGGTGCCATTGCATTGTGGACGACGGAGCTTACAGTCCTGCCGAGGACTCTGTCGGATCACAATCCTGTGAGACTGTCACTGACACTGCCGAGCTATGTCGCTCCTCCCTTTCACTGGAGATTCAACTCACGAGCACTCACGGACACGGTCTATTCGGCCACTATTCACGAAGCGATCAAAGAGTATTTTCTAATCAACAGGCCTACAGTGAAAGACCCGGGTCTTTTGTGGGAAGCATTCAAGGCCACATTACGTGGGGTGTGCATGAGCACGACTATTGGCATCCTCAAAGATATCAGACGACAAATTGCAAGATGTGAGACACGCATGAGGGAGTTAGAACGGGCTTATGAAGCCACGCACAATGTCGCACACCTGGGCGAATTAAGAGAACTACATTCCGAACATCAATCGTTTGTAGAGGATGAAATCAAATACCTTGATAGGAAGATTTCAGCCAGATCGTATGGGGAAGGAGGCAGACCAGGTAATAGGTTGGCGGCCAAAATCTGTGAGGGTAAGGGCCATAAGCCTGTTTTGCGCGTTAAGGCGAAGGACGGGTCGACACACACACAGGCTACTGACATCGTGGAGTGCTTCGCTGGAGAATACGAGGCACTATACAAATCAAGACCGATCGCATCCAGAGAAGACACGTTTACCTATTTAAATGATGTAGCGATAGGTTGGCTCTCAGATGGGCAGAGGGAAATGTTAGCATCACCAATAACAATTGAGGAAGTGACGGACATAATCACCTCTCTTCCTAATGGTAAGGCGCCGGGCCCTGACGGGTTTACTAATGAGTTCTACAAACAGTATGCTGACCTCCTTACTCCGCACATGGTGCGCATGTATGGTGCGGCGTTCGAGACTTCAGAGCTCCCGCCAACATTGCGTGAAGCAGCCATCATAGCGCTACTTAAACCCGGTAAGGACTCGGAGGAGTGTGAGTCTTACAGGCCACTCTCACTTATAAATACTGACTCTAAAATACTGGCGAAGTTATTAGCGACACGTCTGAAGCCGATTATGCCAAATTTGGTCTTACCAGATCAGGCGGGTTTTATACCTGCGCGATCCACTGCCCACAACACTAGGTCGTTATTTGCACTGTCTCACTATCTCCAGCCATCAACCAAAGCTGTGGCGGTCATGTTGGATGCCGCCAAGGCTTTCGATTCCATCGAGTGGGATTATTTACTCACCATCCTGCTCAGAATGGGGTTCCCCAAGCGTTTCGTGAAATGGGTCACACTATTATACACTAATCCTTGTGCAAGGGTACGAGTTAACGGGTATGTCTCGGAAGTCTTTAAGATTCAACGAGGCACTAGACAAGGGTGCCCGCTCTCACCTCTACTTTTTGCACTGGCACTAGAACCTCTAGCTTGCATAATACGACAGAACTATAAGGCCTCGGCCTTGCAATTCCCATCCAGACCTTTGCATATCTCCTTGTATGCGGATGACATGCTTCTGTACATACGCGACCCTAACACCCACTTAAATCCAATTATGCGAGAATATATAAAATTCGGAGGACACTCTGGTTTGATGATAAACTGGGCGAAATCCTCTATTATTCCTTTAACAGACACAACGACCTCGCACGATACGGACTACCCATTGGAGTGGCAGTCGGAGCCGGTGAGGTATCTGGGCGTAATGTACCACAGAGACCCTGAGGTGGTCATAAGATCAAACTACGGCACGGCAGTGTCCAAATTGGACGATAAAGTGTCGCGCTGGATACAACTACCTCTGTCATTGGCGGATCGAATAGCAATCGTAAAAATGAATATCCTGCCGAAGCTACTGTACCTCTTCAATAACATCCCGATTGTACCGCCTACGGCAGTTTTTAACAACATCAAATCCCTGGTTTTAAAACTGATTTGGGCGGGGAAACAAGCACGCGTACCACTGCGGACACTCACACTGCCATACAACAGGGGAGGGTTCGGAGTGCCTGATTTTCTGTTGTATTATCTGTGTGCTCAAGCACAATACGCGGCATACTGGTTCCACGAAGTACCATATTTAACACATACGGCCATTGAACAAGGAGATGCAGCGCCCATCCCGCTATCATCGATGCTTTCTCACACGCGCCCACCTCTGCACAATCGCGATATTAACACAATCGACACCACTGTCAAAGCTTGGAAGTCACTGGCGAGATTAGCGCACAAAGAGCCATTATACGCGTCAAAGATGCCACTGTCGCACCACCAGGCACTATCAGTCACGGGGGAGAAGGTGGGAATGTCGTTATTGCAACAGGTCGGCATGGAGACGATGGGAGATATGTTCCATGAGGGGCACTTTGTAGAAACAAACGACATGGAGTATATTCGAAATAAAACACCACTATTCATATTCACTCATTACCGGTTAAAAAGGGCCGTACAGACTTACTTCCCTACTTTTCCAGAGGAACCGGAGAGCCTGGACTCCCTCCAATTGATCATCACTTCCCAGGACACATCACACCTGGTGTCTAGATTATACACGACAGCGCAGGCTGAAATACCAGGGACGGGGGACAGGGCAAAAGAAAGGTGGGACATGGTACTGGAGACATCACTAACGGACGAGGAATGGCAACAAACATGCGCGCTAACACGCATCCTAACGCCTAACGGCAATTTACGAATTATTCATTATAAATTTATTCACCAAGCATACTACACACCGGCGCGTATGTATAGATTTGGCCTTCAGGATAATGACAGATGTAAACGGTGTAATGTAGAAAAGGCAGGGTTCACACACTTGGCATGGGACTGTGCAGCGATACAAACATATTGGGGGGAGATCACTACTCTGCTGAACGCCATGTTGGGAGTGGAGGTAGACTGCACCGTGCGCGTTTGTTTACTGGGAATTATCCCACATTTGCGGGCCACAAAACGTAAATTCTGTGCAATAGCGCTGTTGTTGGCCAAGAGACAGATCGCACAATGCTGGCATAGCAAACACAAGCCTACAACGAGCAGGTGGATACTAGATCTGACCGGCTGTAGAGACAAACTACAGACCTATGAGGAAGATTTACCGGCAAGATCTAGGCCCAAGGACTTCTGGTGCTATCTTACAGCATATTTATTATCACAGAACACAAACGAAGAGGGCTGATTAAGAAGTGATTTGGAGGGTGGGAATAAATTCGGCAGTGGGACCCCCGGGACATGGTCCGGCATAGCTCCACAACACAACGGTACTAAATTGACAGACATGTAAAGTCTCAATGTTCTTTTGTTCCTATTGTGGATAGTTGTAGGTCCACAACTGTCAGGTTCATATTGTAACTGAAAATTTACGACCTTAAGACCTGCGAACTAACTGATGAGTCTCTATGCACATGTATGAGTTGTTTTAGCCGCCGGCCCCAGGGTTGTAGGCACATGGCTGTGTATACCTGACTAAGTGTAATAAAGGTCTTTCAAAAAAAAAAAAAAAAAAAAAAAAAAGAAAGGATGTTCAGTATTCGAGTGGGGAAACACCACGTTGGGTTGTACAAAGACGGTCTAGCTCTTCTGTCGGAATTCGTTATAGCCTGCGGTACAAGGGTGGAGGTGACCTCCAGGGCGCGGAGCGGGCTAAACACTTCAGTGACTTCATAACCATAAATGACAGATAACCCACCAATCGCAATGGACGACATAGCCCCGAATTCGAGGGGCTCGCCCCTACGGCTACTGACATGGAATGTGCGAGGGTTAGGGGATAAGATTAAACGGGGACTGGTGCTGACCACACTGAAAAGGCAGAAACCCACTATAGCACTGCTACAAGAGACACATCTAACGGGAGGAGCGTCCAAGGCCATGGATAGGAAGGGGTATAAAATGCTAGTCCACTCAGAATTTACGTCTGGATCTAGGGGTACCAGTATCCTACTACAGAAAGCCTCACAGTTCATTCCACTGCAGACTAAGACTGATGATCAGGGGTGCTTTGCGACAGTGCAGGAACAGTGGGAGGGTAGGCTCCTCAATCTGGTTTCGGTGTACATCCCCCCGGCGCTCCACTCGGTGCAACTCCCGAAACTAGCTGAATTTTTACTAGCTCTTCCCGAGGGGGACGTGATTCTGGGGGGTGACTTCAACGCCATTGTAGACGCTCAGCTGGATAGATTTCCGGCGGGGGCCCCCACCGGGGGACCCTCCCCCTTCCAACGTTTTATGTCGGCCATGGGTCTAATAGACATATGGCGGCGTACCCACCCCCACTCCCAGCAATTCACCTTCCACTCCGCAGTGCACGGTAGCCTGTCGAGAATTGACCACTTCCTGACCCTCGGCAACAGCACCCAACACATAGACACCATAGAAATTCACCCTAGGGAATCTCAGATCACTCCCCGATAACCCTGACGATTTCCACCCACGAGAAGGCGCGCAAACGAATATTCCCTATACACGCTGCATACCTGAAGATCCCCCAGGTTCGTAGGGCTCTTAAAACAGTAACGACACAGTATTTCACTGAGAATGTGGACTCGGTGCGCTCCTCGGAGGTTCTATGGGAGGCATATAAGACGGTGTTCAGGGGGCAAGCCATAACCTCGATCACAGGTCACAAAAAGGAAAGAGCCTTAGAGCTCACTAAATTAGAACTCACATTACAGGAACTATCAACAACACATGAAAGGCAGCCCACACCGGCAACAGAGCACGCACTTAACATCCACCAGCAACTCTACAAGGACCACTTACAAACTCAAGTAAAGGGAAATATCACTGATACGCAGAATAGGGTATATGAGGTGGGAGATAAGGCGGGTAAGATGCTAGCCTGGCTAGATAGGAGGGAAGATAGCTCTAGGGGCATCCAACAAGTGAGGAACAGGAAGGGAGAGATGCACACCAGCCCAGAACTCATAGTCGAGGCGCTCGCGGCCCACTTTGAGGGGGTATACATCCCTGAGCGGGACGTAACAACTGAAATGGCCAGATCGGCATTAGAACAGGTTGAGGCCCGGACACTTCCTGCGGAGGCTGCTGCGGAATTGGATGCGGACATTACGGCAGAGGAGATACAGCTGGCGATTAATGCATTGAACCCAGGCAAGGCGCTTGGGCCAAATGGCATACCCATAGAATGGTATCAATCGAAGCCTGAGATGCTGAGCCAACATCTGCTGGCTATGTACAGTGAATGTCTAGAAAAGGGAATACTTCCACCAGACCAGAGACTGGCTACTATAGTAGCCATCCACAAACCAGGGAAACCGCCAGAGGACTGCTCCTCTTACAGACCCATCTCGCTACTTAATGCGGAAGTTAAAATCCTCGCCAAACTCGTGGCGACCAGACTTGTACCTCATCTTCCCACTCTTATCCATCCGGACCAACCCGGATTTATGCCTCATAGAAACACGGCGCTGAATCTGCGTAGGTTACATGGGGTGCTGGCTCGGGCGGAAGCAATCACAACACCAGCGGTAATACTGGCACTAGATGCCAGGATGGCCTTTGACCTTGTAGAGCGGAACTACCTGTTTGAGGTTCTGTCTCGTTTGGGATTTGGCCCCAAGATTATGGCGTGGATTAGATTATTGTACACTGACCCAGTTGCACAAGTGGTGGCTAATGGCCATATCTCACGCACGTTCCCCCTGGGGCGAGGCACTCGTCAGGGTTGCCCGCTCTCACCATTGTTGTTTGCAATTTCATTGGAGCCGCTGGCCACCCTAATACGGACCACGCCACTACTGAAGGGAATATGCTGGGCGGAGGGTTGGGAGGACCGGCTCTCCCTTTATGCAGATGATATGCTGGTATACCTAACGAATCCAGAACAAGGGGTGCCGGCACTTTTACAACTCTGTGACGACCACGGTAAAATCTCGGGCTACACGATAAATTGGACCAAATCGGAGATGTACGTCCTGAAGGGTCCGATTCCAGCACTGAGTGTAGAAAGCCCTCTGAAGACCGCCGGATCTTCATTCAAGTACTTAGGTATCCATGTCACAAGGGATCCGGCGGAATTCATGGATAAAAATCTGGGGCCCACATGGAGCGCCTTAAACAGGATGTTAAATTTTGGGCGGGGCTGCCTCTCACGCTACTGGGGAGGGCTGCACTGTACAAAATGATGTCCTTGCCCCGATTTCTGTATATACTTGAAAATACTCCGTATCCAGTGGCTCCTCGATTCTTTCAGAAAGTGGCGGCATTGGTATCAAACCTTCTGTGGGGCAACCTCCCGCCGCGTATTGCACAAGCCAAACTGCACAGGGGATGGTATGACGGAGGAATCGCGCTCCCTAATCTGAAATTGTACTATTGGGAGACACAACTAAAGCCCATCAACTACTGGATACATACTCCACAGGACGAGCCAGCATTTCAGGCAGACAGGGCACAACTAGGCACGAATAGTCTACTAGCTCCATTATATGACCAGACTAAAATGCGTAGACTGGAGGGACCTACCAGGCTAACCGCGGCGCTGTGGCATACGGTGACGGCGGCATTGGGCTGGAAGGGGAGGATAACGAAGCTCACGCCACTGTGGGACTCACGGGCCTTGGGCAACATGAGAAACAGCAGAGGTTTCTCCCACTGGGACACTATAGGGATTTCCACCGTTGGGGATCTTTGGGAGAGGGGCACCATAGTACCTTTTGACAGATTAAGAGAGCTATACGACCTGGGAGAGAGGGAGCTATACAGGTACATTCAGATACAACATCCGCTACTAGCAACCATACCCCCAGACACTGACTTGCCGGACTCCTCCCCACTTGAGGACCGGCTTCTCACTGAATACATGGTTGAGCGTGCGACCTCCCTTACATACCGCAAATTATTGAACAACCTACCGGACCCCATGGCCCGGCTGAAGGAGAAGTGGACGGGTGACACCGGGGAGATGGATGATCATGAGTGGAATGAGGCGATAGCATCACTCAGGGAAGTGGGTATCTCCGCGCGACTGAGACTGGTACAATTGAAAGTATTACACAGGGTATACTACACTAGGACCATGCTATATCGCATTAACAGAACACAACACCCTTACTGCCTTCGTGGGTGCGGGGAAGAGGGCACATTCTATCACACTATATGGGACTGCCCCCGTATCCAGGAGTTTTGGAGGCAAATCATGCGGACAATATCACAAACGCTGGATATTTAGTTGCTGCCCGATCCACGGCGGTGCCTCCTAAATGTGTGCGAGGCTACTGACGTGTCTAGACATGGTCAAACCTGGGTCACGGTGGGCTTGATAGTAGCTAAACGTGACATCGCACAGAAATGGGGAGCTGCAGAAGTACCGACAACGGCACAATGGTGCCTTAACATGGACAGGGTTATGGTGACAGAAAGGGCGGTGTATTCCAATAGAGCGTGCCCGGGGAAGTGGAACAAAATTTGGACCAAATGGAACGTATACAGAGGGGAGATTTGTGATCCCTTGCCAGAGGAAGAACAGGACGGGTCGGATGACGAAGAGGAAGTGGGTTAATGGACCCCATGGAGTCCACAAGGGAGAGTGGTCACAGACCTTGGATTACACCAAGGCTTTATAGACCAGTCTTGGAAGTCGGGTTGGAGTGGATACCATGGGAATAGTGTCCGAAGGGACCTGCACACACACAAAAACATGTCTCGGGGTCTGGAGGAGGCTTCAGATGAAGATGTCACTGGGGGGGGGCGCTTCCCTTCTTAGCCACGATGCCTACTAACCAACAATGACTGACCATATTGTGATTCCTCAAGTTTTTTATGTTTTGTTCTTGTGTTTGAAAAAAAAAAAAAACCTGTACTGATTGACTGACTAATGAATAAGTAGTGCCTTTTCTTTCAAGCAGTGGTCATGTGCTGTAAATGACATAACATCCGGATCTTAATTGAATATTACTGCATGTTGATTATATCATTGCGATGGCGGCCAGCCCGAACGGGTTGTAGGCCTACGGCTGTGTAAATTCAAAGGTGTAATAAAGGTTTGGGGGGGGGGGGGGGGAGAACAGAGATAAAGGTGGTCTACCTCAGAAGAAACGGGGAGGCGGGCGGGCCGCATGTGAATCTTTGAAAGATAATACTGGAGAACCATAGTGTACAGGTAAGTAACTCGTTTTTTCTCCAGTATAGTATCTTTCATAGATTCACATGCTTGTATCAGAATAGATAGCAGTCCTTATCCCATGTAGCGTTTCTAGGATAGACCCCTTTGTCTCTAGGGCTGTGCTTTGTCCTTTTATTTTTTTTTAAACGCTATACTGTATACTTTGAAACTGCAGTAAGAAACAAAACTCATTAAGAACTACAAAACGGTCCTTTATAGCTATGAAAATACATATATATATATATATATAGATATATATATATATATATATATATTTACACACACACACACACACACACACACACACGTGTTACCATCCTTGTGGGGACTATGTGTGAATACCAGCCTTGTGGGGACTAACCTTTCCCAATGTTTTTAAAATACACTAATAACAGAAAAATGTTAAGAAAAAATTCATTATACAGGATCCTGCTTCAAATGTGCAAATATATTGTTATTTAATCGTGCGCACAGCACCATCCTTGTGGGGACTTGAACACGTGCTACCATCCTTGTGGGGACCTAGTCCGTAACACTATTTGTGATTGAATACAGTCAAAGGTACATGGCTAAATGTTTATTTTATCAACAATATACACAAATAACCTTATAATCTATTCATATATGAATTGCTACTATATACTAGGGGTATACATTAAAGACAGATTCTGTTAAAGTGCCAGAGAATATCATATCACGCTTAAAGAAAGACCCTTAAAGCTGTATTTAACCTATTTATCAGTGCTTAAAATCTTTGGAGATAAGGGAACAAACACATAAAGAAATTAACATATGGATCTAAAGAATATGGTCGACTGGAACCGAGCTTGATTAGTTGCTAATATTTTTGCCAACATAGATGTTCAAGTCCCCACAGAGATAGTGGGTGAAGATCATTGTGTTTAAGTCTCCATAGCAATAGTGTGCACATTCAAAGCTTAAATCCCATTATAAAGAGTGTGAAGCTAATGATGATCAAGTCCACACAGAGGTTGAGTGTAATTATAGGAATGCTCAAGTCCCCGCAGTGATAGTGTGTTATTATAGCGATGTTTAAGTCCCCACAGAGATAGTGTGTTATCATAAAGAGGTTCAAGTCCCCACAGAGATGGTGTGTTATTATAGTGAAGCTCAAGTCCCCACAAAGATAGTGTGTTATTACAGTGTTGTTTAAGTTCCCACAAATATAGTGTGCCTTTATACGATGTTTAAGTCCCCACAGAGATAGTGCATGCAGGTGATTGTGTTTAAGTCCTCATTAAAATAGGGCCCAATTCACAAAGTTAAACTTAGACAAACAGTCTAACTTTACCACTTTTCAGTGTTCACAGAGGTAAATTTAGACCAAAAGTCTAACTTTACTACATTTCAATATTCACAATGCCCCATACAGAGAATGTGAAGCTGATGATGTTCAAGTCGAAGCAAACACAAGGAGATGATGGACGGAGCGCTGAAACTTTTCAGTCACTCACCCCCAGTCACAAATCTGGTTTGAAACCATCATCGTTCTGTAGCTTACTTCGTCACCCCAGTTCAGACCCAGCTAAATGCAAATCAGCCTGACCCTGTGCCTTGTGGCACCCCCTGGTGCTTCCTGTCGAAACAGAGCTTTCATTTTCTTACAGGAATGCTCGAGTCCCCACAGTGATTATATGTTTTTATAGTGAGGTTCAAGCCCCCACAAAGATAGTATTTTATTATAGTTTTTTGTGTTTCAGTCCTCATTAAAATAGGGCCTGATTCACAAAGGTAAAGTTAGACACAAAATCTAACTTTTCTACTTTTCAGTTTCACAAATGTAAACTGAGACCAAAAGTCTAACTTTACTAGTTTTCAGTATTTCAAAGCCCCATACAGAGAATGCAAAGCTGATGATGCTCAAGCCAAAACAGAGCTTGTGTTTAATTACAGGAATGCTCAAGTCCACACAGAGATGTTGTGTGACTATAATATTACCACAGTCGCCAAAGAGAATGTGTGTGATTATAGACATGCCCAGGTCCCCACAGATATAGTGTGTGATTATAGACATGCCCAGGTCCCCACAGAGATAGTGTGTGATTATAGAGATGTCGAGGTCTCCACAGAGATAGTGTGTGATTATAGACATGCCCAGGTCCCCACAGAGATAGTGTGTGATTATAGACATGCCCAGATCCCCACAGAGATAGTGTGTGATTATAGAGATGTCGAGGTCCCCACAGAGATTGTGTGTGATTATAGAGATGTCGAGGTCCCCACAGAGATAGTGTGTGATTATAGACATGCCCAGGTCCCCACAGAGATAGTGTGTGATTATAAACATGCCCAGGTCCCCACAGAGATAGTGTGTGATTATAAACATGCCCAGGTCCCCACAGAGATAGTGTGTGATTATAGACATGCCCAGGTCTCCACAAGGATAGTGTGTGATTATAGAGATGTTGAGGTCCCCACAGAGATAGTGTGTGATCATAGACATACCCAGGTCCCCACATGGATAGTGTGTGATTATAGACATGCCCAGGTCCCCACAGAGATGGTGTGTGATTATAGAGATGTCAAGGTCCCCACAGAGATTGTGTGTGATTATAGAGATGTCGAGGTCCCCACAGAGATAGTCTGTGATTATAGACATGCCCAGGTCCCCACAGAGATCGTGTGTGATTATAAACATGCCCAGGTCCCCACAGAGATAGTGTGTGATTATAGACATACCCAGGTCCCCACAAGGATAGTGTGTGATTATAGACATGCCCAGGTCCCCACAGAGATAGTGTGTGATTATAGACATGCCCAGGTCCCCACAGAGATAGTGTGTGATTATAGACATGCCCAGGTCCCCACAGAGATAGTGTGTTATTATAGAGATGTCGAGGTCCCCACAGAGATGGCGTGTGACTATAGTATTACCATGGTTGACAAAGAGAATGTATGTGATCATAGACATTTTGAGAAATGCATATTCATGCTGAATCATTGGAAATTAGGTGGAAGAATTGTGTAACAAGCGCCAGCCGCGACGTAGCACTAACCGTGACCTACACCTGCGTGATGACGACAGGCGGGGAGGAGCGGTGACGTGCGGCAAGGAGTGGCGCGGCACCTCAGGTAAGGCGAGGCGGGAGCCGTCCAGGCAATGTCGTGCGGGCGGGGGCCCGGAAGCTGGGGCTAAGTCCGGAGCGGAGGTAAGGCAGAGGCGGGAGGCGGGCGGGCGGGAGTCAGGCGGCGGGCAGCTGTATACGTAATGTCGGGGCGGGAGGCCGGCCGGGACGCGGGTGTATATGTAATGTCGGGGTGGGAGGGCGGGGGGCCGGCCGGGACGCGGGGGGGCCCGGCCGGGACTAAGCAAATGCACAAAATGCAGCCCCCAGCCCCCTTCTGCCCCCGGTCAACGCCGGGGCGGGCTGCTAGTATAATCTGTTTTGGAGGAGTTTGTCCCCAGTCTACTCTCTATGCAGATCAGCAAAAAGTATTTAATTAAAAGTTGTAACCCTCTGCTGGTTTTTGAGGCAAGCAGTATATCTTTCGCAAACAATAACAGAGAGTCTTTGCTATCTGCATGTATTGGAGATGCATTAGCACAAACTATGCAACTAAATCATATAACTAAAAGGGTAATAATGGAGTAATAATGGAGTAAGCAATCTGCTTGCTCAATGACATAACTGTCATTGAGCAAGCAGATTAATGTTGATATGTTACTAGGGACCCCCATCCTCTCCAAAACTGACCAGAGTTTTGTTCGTGGGACTAGCTCAAGTGCAGGTTTAAGGTTCACAAACGCTACACCACCCTATTATACTCTGCAACACATCACTCCACAATACAACACACTTCTCTACACTATGACATTTTACCCTTTTCCACAACACTCTACTCCACTGCTACACTCTATTCCACTCTATGCCACTCTACGGCACTCTACTCCACTCTATGCCACTATACAGAACTATACTCCACTCTACAACACTCTGTACAACTCCAGCTAGGCCACTCAACACCACTTTACTTCACTGTACTCAATGAAACACTACTGCACTCTACTTTATTGTACTTCACTACTTTACTCTACACCACTAAATGCCACTCCACTCGATGACACTCTATGCCACTTTACTCTACCACAATCTGCAACACTCTACACCACTGTAGCCACTCCACTCTACAGCACTTTCCCCCATTGTATGCTACTTCACTCTACTCCACACAACAACACTATACAGCACTCCACTCTACAGCACCACACTTTGTCAGTACACTCTATGACAGTCCACTGTGACACTCTCCTGCACTCTACACAACACTACGCTACACCACTCCACTCTATGCCACTTCACTTTATGCCCCTACACCGTATGCTATGCCACTCTATAGCACACCATTCAACTCTACTATATGGCATGGATGTATGACGGTACAACGCGTACCGTCACAACGCGTACCTTTACGACGCAGGTTTAACAACGCCAGTCGTTACAACGACTTGCGTTGGGGGCGCTGGATAGTAAATAGTTTAATTTACTATTCCAACTCCAGTCCCCGTGGATAGTAGGGAAGGTGTTGGATAGTAAATTAAACTATCCCCTATCCTAGAGCGCCCTCCAGCGAAAGTCGTTGTAACTACTTTCGTTGTAAATTCTGCGTTGTAACGGTACCGCGTTGTAACGGTTCCGTTGTAAAGGATGTTTCCCATATGGCATACCACTCTACTCTACGCAGCTCCACTCTACTCTGACACACCAATGCACTGTACTCCACTTCTCTCTACTCTACAACTCTACAACACACCCCTCCACTCAATTTACTCCACTCTATGCCACCTCACTGTACACTAATCCAGTCTAGCCACTCCATTCTAGTCCACACTACCACATTGTACGACACTTCATTCCACAGCACTCTAAAACAGTCCACTGTATGACACTCCTCTGGTCTACTCTACGCCACAACACTGTACGACACGCAACTTTATGGCGCAACACTCCACTCTAATGTACGACGTGCCACTCCACTCTTCTCTATGGCATGACACTCTACACCACTCCACTGCACTCTAAACGTCTACGTTACACGCCACTCCACTGTTCACAACTCCACTGAACGGTATTCCACTCTATGCCACTCCACTCTACCCCATTCCACTCTATGCCACACCACTCTGTAACACTCTACTCCACTGCATGCCACTCCACTCTACAACGCCCCACTAGGACACTCCATTGTACGACACTCCACTGTATAACACACTCCTCCAATCTACTCTACGCCACAGTGGCAACAGAGATGAAGGAGGTGAAAATCTCCCTGCAGTCTAGTCCAAGTCCAAGAATCGAGCATAAGGAAGCAGCTATGATTAGTGCAGCAGGTACAGTGGTACTGGGAAGGGTGAAGAGCCAACAAAAGCCTGATCTTGACATTAGGAATTAGGGCGCTGCTACTGTATCGTATTGTACAGTGATTCATGTGGGGTGCTGAAGCACATTTTTGGACAGGTAGAATGCTAACCCATAAGGAAGTGTGGGGCTGGCAGAGGATGTATTTATTATCATTCAATATGGGAAGTGTTTTGATTTCATGGATGAGTGACCAGGGAGGTGCCCTTTTCTTGTCTTGAGGCATAGTGCGTATGAACGGAGCAGGATCCGTGAGAGATCGGCATGCAAATTATAATATAGTTAGAACTAGAATAAATAGGCAGCACTCACCTAGTCAGATGGACAGCAGGGTGATGTGTGTAAATACACTATAGGGATAACCAAAGAAGGCCTAGTAATCCTTTTGGCAATTTCAGCAAGGAAGACATCCTGTCAAGGGTGTAAAATGATGCCTGGGCCAATCTTCTGCTCTCCCTAGCGGGGGGAATAGCAATTGCCAAAATGGTGATCCTACCAAAACTGCTCTACCTGTTTGTCAATATCCTGATTCAGCTCACACAAATGTTTTTAAATTCAGTTTGCTAATTACTGATCTCTATAATATGGGCTGGCAGACAGGCGTGTATCTCATGGGAACTACTAACACTGCCCCTGTCTCAGGGAGGGATGGGCGCCCCGGATATCCAATTGTATGCATTCTGTGCTCAGGCGCAATTCCTACACTTCTGGGTGCACCCGATCCCCTTCCAGCATCATACTGCTGTGGAGCTGGACGTGGCAGCGTCGATCCAACTTTTGGTGGCATTATATCAGTCAGGTAGACGCCTTCATGGGGAAATAGACACGGTGGAGACATTGAGGTGGGCATGAGACAATCTACGGGTCAGAGAGCACCTTAAATTCCAGTATGCCCCATCTATCCCCCTAGCACACAACCTGATGTTACCAACCATGGGAGATGGTACAAGTAGGGTACTAGCTCTCCGATTGGGACTGCACACTTTTGCGGACCTATACCCAGGGGAGACATTTAGAGCTCCTCCTGAGCCAGAGGAGGGATGTCCGGTCTGATTTTCGGAACAATTCTTCTATCACAAACTTAAGGCCATGTGCAGAGAATTACATAACACATTCTCAAGTCCACCCCCACACTGCTAGTGCTTGAAAATGTTCTTAAGGTTGACACACCTCATATACTCATCACCAGACTCTACAATAACATGCAAAACACGGCCCCTTTCTTAATGCCCAAAGCCCTGCAAGCATGGAATGCGGACCTTCCCACTGAGCTATCTGAGGAACAATGGTCATGTTGTTGCAATCAGCTTACGGCACTGTCCCCGACCTATAAGCTACGCCTTATTAATTTCAAATGTATACATAGATTCTATAGAACTCCTGCTCAACTTCACCGCATGGGACTTAGGGTCAATTCCAGCTGCTGGAGATGTGGATTCGCTCCAGCAACATTTTTGCACATGGCATGGCTCTGCCCCAAACTAGATGACTTTTGGACCTACGTTTTTAAAATTATACATGACATACTGGGCACAGCAAATGACACAGACCCCCTGTTGGGCTTATTGGGATATGTAAAGGTGACACCACAGGGACTCCGGAAATGACACGCTCCTTTGTTATTACTGGCCCAGCATAGAGTTACTATACCTTGGGGGAGGAGAGGGTCCCCGACTGTGAACGATTGGATTTGTGATGTAACATTTAGTCAGGAACAGTTATCAACCTCTGGAAGCTGATGCCATCAGCATCCCGGCCTCGTGACATATGGGGCCCCTTTCTGGAGTGGGGCAGCACATAACAAAAGGCAGAACTGGACTACCCAAACACACCGACGCACAACCCTTCAGCACACTATAACAGGGCGTTTGCCGCTAGCACTGTAAGCAGGAAATGTTTTTGTACATACCAGGGGAAGAATGCATTCACAATGTGTAACGTGCTGTGGCTGGATTTACAGGGAAAGTTTCAAGACAAACTGGATAATAAGCTTGTAAAGTTATACCATGTTAATTGCACAGTGATACTTCATGGGGTGATGTAGAGCAACAAACCTCCAAAATGTTTTGAAAATGTCAATAAAAAAATTCTTTAAAAAAGTGTGTAAATGATAGCGTGTACACTATTTGCTTAGTTTGTTTTTGTTTAATTATGCAAACATTCAGGAAAATTAAGTGAAATAATATAAAATTACACAAATGCAAAATACATTATGTAGTGCTATATTTGGACACAAAATGAGTTTTGCAATTTTGTAGTAACGACATAGCATGAAAAAACATGTGGCATAAGTAAAAAGCTCTCATGTTCTGGGCATTTGTATTAGTCCCATGAATTTGCGATAAACTTTTGCCACAAATGCCATATAGTTATGTGAGGTGGCACTGGAATTTTTATAACAAGTGTAGCATGAAATTCTAGAAATTGCATGACTCAAGCAGCTTAATTTAAATTTCAACCGGGTCTCAATATGCCAAATGGTAATGATAGGAGTTGGTACTATGAGAAGTAGCCATCCACCTTTTTTTTTTAAAGGCAGCAATACTTCCTACTAATGTGCAATTATATGTCATTGACGATAGAGAAGAACACCATGAGATGTGAAAAAAACAGTGTTATGGGTTTTTGGTTGTGAGGTTTAGGGTGGGTATGTGTTACTGGGTGGCAAGGGAATTTCTGGGGATTAGGGTGGGTATGGGTTGTTGGTGGTAAGGTATTTTTTTAGTGTTTAGGGTAAGTATAGGTTTCTAGGTGATAAGGACTTTTTTAGGGTTTAGGGTGGGTATAGCTTTTCGGGCGGCACATGAATTTGAAAGTTTTAGGGTGGGGATGGGTTTTTGGGTGGTAAGGGATTTTCTAGTGCTCATGGTGGGTATGGGTTTATGGGTGGCGAGGGAATTTTTAGCATTTAGGGCGGGTATGGGTTTTTGGGTGGCAAGAGAATTTTTCAGGTTTAGAGTGGGTATGGGTTTTTGGGGGGCAAGGGAAATTTTATGGTTTAGGATGAATATGGATTTTTCAATGATAAGGAATTTTTAGGGTTTAGGGTGGTTATGGGTTTTTCGGTTGTGAGGTTTGTCTTAGGGTTTAGGGTGGTTATGGGTTTTTGGGTGGCAATGGAACGTCTAGGGTTTAGGGTGGGTATGGGATTTTGGGCGGCATAAGAATCTTTCGGGTTCAGGGTGGGTATGGATTTTTGGGTGGTAAGGTATTGTATAGGGTGGGTTTTTTAGGTGGCACCTGTATTTTTTAGATTTAGGGTGGTTATGGGTATTTGGGCGGAAAGGGATTTTTAGGGCTTAGGCTGGGTATGGGTTTTTTGGGTGGCAATGGTATTTTTATCGTTTGGGATGGGTGTGGGATTTTTGGTGGGAACGAATTGTGTAGGGTTTACAGTGTGTATAGCATATTAGGTGGCAAGAGAATTTTTAAGGTTTAGGCTGGGTGTGGGTTTTTTGGTGGGCAAGGGAAATTTTATGGTTTAGGGTGGGTATGGGTTTTTGGGTGATAAGGAATTTTTAGGGTTTAGGGTGGTTATTGGTTTTTGGTTGTGAGGTTTAGGGTGGGTATGTGTTTTTGGGTGTCAATGGAATGTCTGGGGTTTAGGGTCGGTATAGGTTTATGATAGTAAGGAATATTTTAGCGTTTAGGGTGAGTATAGGTTTTTAGGTGATAAGCGCTTTTATAGGGTTTAGGGTGGGTATGGCTTTTCGGGCCGCACAGGAATTTGTAGAGTTTCGGTTGAGGAAGGGGTTTTGGGTGGTAAGGGAGTTTTTAGGTTTTAGGTAGGATATGGGTTTTCAGGTGATATGGGCTTTTTTTATTTTAGGGTGCATATGGGTTTTTGGGTGGCAAGGGACTTTCTAGGGTTTATGGTGGGTATGGGTTTTTGGGTGGTATGGTATTTTTTAGAGTTTAGGGTGAATATAGGATTTTAGGTGATAAGGGTTTTTTTAGGGTTTAGGGTGGGTATGGGTTTTTGGGTGGCAAGGGAATATTTCGCGTTTAGGGTGGGTATGGGTTTTTAGGTGGCAAGATCATTTTTCAGGTTTAGAGTGGGTGTGGGTTTTTGGAAGGCAAGAGAAATGTTATGGTTTAGGTTGAGTATGGGTTTTTCAATGATAAGGATTTTTTAGGGTTTAGGGTGGTTATGGGTTTTATGGGTGGCAAAGGAACTTCTAGGGTTTAGGGTGGGTATGAGTTTTTGGTGGCTAAGGTCTTTTTTAGGGTTTAGGGTGAGTATAGTTTTTTAGTTGATAAGGGCTTTTTTAGGGCTAAAGGTGGGTCTGGACTTTTGGGTGGCAAGGGAATTTTTAGGATTTTGGGTGGGTATGGGTTTTGTGTGGTAGGGGATTTTATATGTTTTAGAGTGGGTATGGGTTTGTAGGTTATATGGGAATTCTCAGCCTTTTAAGTGGGTGTGGGTTTTGGGTGGAAAGGGAATTTTGAGGGTTTAGGGTCGGTATAGGTTTATGGTGGTAAGGACTATTTTAGCCGTTTAGGGTGAGTATAGGTTTTTAGGTGATAAAGGCTTTTATAGGGTTTAGGGTGGGTATGGCTTTTCGGGCCGCACAGGAATTTGTAGAGTTTCGGGTGGGGAAGGGGTTTTGGGTGGTAAGGGAGTTTTTAGGTTTTGGGTAGGATATGGGTTTTCAGGTGATATGGGCTTTTTTTATTTTAGGGTGCATATGGGTTTTTGGGTGGCAAGGGACTTTCTAGGGTTTATGGTGGGTATGGGTTTTTGGGTGGTATGGTATTTTTTAGAGTTTAGGGTGAATATAGGATTTTAGGTGATAAGGGTTTTTTAGGGTTTAGGGTGGGTATGGGTTTTTGGGTGGCAAGGGAATTTTTAGCATTTAGGGTGGGTATGGGTTTTTAGGTGGCAAGATATTTTTTCAGGTTTAGAGTGGGTGTGGGTTTTTGGAAGGCAAGAGAAATGTTATGGTTTAGGTTGAGTATGGGTTTTTCAATGATAAGGATTTTTTAGGATTTAGGGTGGTTATGGGTTTTATGGGTGGCAAAGGAACTTCTAGGGTTTAGGGTGGGTATGGGTTTTTGGTGGCTAAGGTCTTTTTTAGGGTTTAGGGTGAGTATAGTTTTTTAGTTGATAAGGGCTTTTTAGGGCTAAAGGTGGGTCTGGGCTTTTGGGTGGCATGGGAATTTTTAGGATTTAGGGTGGGTATGGCTTTTGTGTGGTAGGGGATTTTATATGTTTTAGAGTGGGTATGGGTTTGTAGGTTATATGGGATTTCTCAGCCTTTTAAGTGGGTATGGGTTTTTGGGTGGAAAGGGAATTTTGAGGGTTTGGGGTGGGTTTGGGTTTTTGGGTGTCAGGAGAATTTTTAGGGTTCCGGGTTAGTATGGATTTTTGGGTGGTAAGGTAGTTTTTAAGGGTTTAGGGTGGGAATGGGGTTTTAGGTGGCAACTGCATTTTTTAGGTTTACGGTGGTTATGGGCGTTTGGGTGGTAAGAGCTTTTTTTAGGGTATTGGGTGGGTACGATTTTTGGGTGGCGAGTGAATTTTAAGGGTTTAGGGTGGGTGTATGTTTTTGAGTGGTTGGAGATTTTTTAGGGTTTAGGGTGGGTGTGGGTTTTTTGGCTGGCATGGGAGTTTTTAAGGTTTTGGGTGGGTGTGGGTATTTGTGGGACAAGGCAAATTTTATGGTTTAGGGTCTGTATGGGTTTTTGGGTGAGAAGGATTTCTAGGGTTTAGAGTGGGTATGAGTTTTGGGTGGCACGGGAAATTTTATGGTTAGGGTGGGTTTGGGTTTTTGGGTGATAAGCAATTTGTAGGGTTTAAGTTGGGTATGGATTTTTGGGCGATAATAATTTTATCAGGGTTTAGCATTTGTATGGGTTTTTGAGTGGAAAGACTTTTTTTAGGCTTCAGCATTTATATGGGTTTTGGGATTCAAGAGAATTTTCAGGATTTGATGGGTATGGGTTTTTGAGTGGTAAGCGATTTTTTAGGGTTTAGGGTGGGTGTGGGTTTTTGGGTGGCAGGGGACCTCTTTGGGAATTGAGTGGGTATGGCTTTTTGGATGGCATCAGATGTTTTTGGATTTAGTATGGGTATGGGTATTTGGGTGGAAAGGGATTTTTTTTTAGAGTATAGGGTGGGCCTGGGTTTTGGGTGGCAAGGGAACTTTTTTTTTTTTGCAGAGTTTTATATGGCGCGAACTTGAATCGAATCGGGTATCAGAGAACTTTACATAGCACCAGTTACGTTACATGAGGACACACATTCATTTTTGTAAGGCACGGTGAGATTAAGTGATTTGCCCAGAATCACCATACAGCTGTACTTTTCATGTGAATAAACACGTCAAAATGAGCCCCCTTAATTACAGGAGTTTTTCACAATGTTAACAAACATTTTTGAGTATCCCAAATGTACAAAGGTGTATGTTGTGTATCCTCTTTTCAGGAACAGAGAAAGGCAATTAGAGATTTTTGTGGGAAATAAACCATAAAATGTGCCACTGCCTAGGTGCTCACAAAGATAGTGTGTGATTATAGTGATGCCCATGTCAACAGAGACATAGTGTGTGATTAAACCTGTGCTCAGGTCCCATTAGAAATAGTGTGTTAATGATAGTCATAGCCAAGTCTCTTTTGAGATAGTGTGTTATGTTTGTCATTTTCAAGTCCCAGCAGAGATGTTGTGTGATTATTGTAATGTCCTAGTCCCCACAGAGATAGTGAGTGATTATAAGGAAGATCAAGTCACCACGGAGATAGTGTGTGATAAACCTTGTGTTTCAATACCACTTAGAGATAGTGTGTTAATGATAGTAATATTGAGAGGAGTTGGCATAATGGTCAGGGCGGTCGACCTCGAATCTGGGAAACCGGGTTCGAGTCTCGACCATGCCGGTGAAAATCCTGTGATTCTGGGCAAATCACTGAATCTCCCTGTGCCTAAAAAAATGTGTCCTCATGTAACGCAGCTGGTGCTATGTAAAGCGTTCTGATACTCGATACCTTCGGGTCAAGTTCACGCTATATAAAACTGTGTAAAAAAGAAAAGAAAAAGTCCCAATTGAGATAGTGTATTACGTTAGCTATTCCCATGTCTCCAGGCAGTTATGTGTGATTATAGTGATGCTCAGGTGCCTATAGCTATAGTGTGTGATTATAGGGTTGTCCATGCCATCAGAGAGATGGTGTGTGTTAAAATGTGTGCTTTCTTAGGTTAGTCATACTGACGTCTGCACTGACATAGTGTGTGATTATAGTGATGACTAGGTTCTTATAGAAATACTGTTTGATCATATTGAGGCCCAGGTCACCAAATTATGTTCAAGTCCATTTAGTGTTAGTGTGTTAAAGATTCTTAGATTTAAGGCCCTCTTGAGATACTGTGTTAGGTTAGTCTTTCCCAGTACACACAGAAATACTGTGTAATTAAACTTGTGCTCAAGTCTTTGTAAAGATAGGGTGTTATTGATAGTCATGGTTAGGTCCCTCTTGAGATACTGTATTAGGTAAGTCATTCTTAAGTCCCCACAGAGAAAGTGTGTGATTATAGCGATGCCCAGATACCCATAGAGCTAGCGTATGTATATAGTGATGCAGCCGGCGTGTCAGAGATAGAGTGTGATTAAACTTCTGCTCAAGTCCCAGTAGAGATGGTTTTAATGATAGTCATAGTTGAGTCCCTGTTGAGATAGTGTGTTGGGTTGGTCATTCACGAGTCCTCGAAGAGATATGTGTGATTATAGTGATGCTCAAGTACCCATATAGTGTGACTATTGTGATGTCTGGGTCACCACAGAGATGGTGCATGCTTAAACTTGTGGTGTTGAAGTACCCATAGGGATAGTGTGTTATTGACAGCCTATTTAAATCCCTGATGACATGGTGTGTTAGGTGAAGTCCCCACAGAGATAGTGTGTGATTAAACTTTGAACTCAATTCCCTTTAGACAGTATGTCAATGATAGTCATAGTTAATGCAGGTGTGCTTAGAGGGGAACAGAAATGTACATGAGAAGCCCGTGCTTGAGTAAGGAGATGCAGTAGGGTGTGTGTTGAGTAAGACTGAGCACAGAGCGTAGGCAAGGTATAATGGTTGTTAAAGTTAAAAGTTGGACTGATCTGTTAGTGAGAGGAGAGGGGTCACTAGAGAGGACAAATAAGGAAGGAGACACAGTAGAATGAAGGTAAGGTTTAAGAGGGGCAGAACAGCTAGAGAGGTTAGGAGGGATATGTTAGATCACAATTATTAGGATTAGATGCCCTGTGTTTCTGCATTGGTGGATATTGAAATCTTTGTGTTCGAGCACCTGTTTGAAAACCTGTAGATCGGGTAGCTGTTGTTCTTTGTACAGACTGGCCAGGGCTCACCTTTGCACTGATAGCTTGACAGCAAACACCAATTTCGTGCCCACCTTCCTGCGTTTTTCTCAAAAAAATATTCCTCTCATCCTCTGCTTGTTTTGAGGGTGAGACTAACTGTCACATTTCCTTAAACCTCAAGTTGTTAGTGCAGAGCTGAGCTGTACGAAGGCAGTCATTAGAAAGTGTTTAAATACACTTTTCTTTGGAGCCTGGTCATTGGGAGACTGCTGCATGATTTGTATGAAGATAGCCTTTCCCACCCCTCTTTGCCCCAGCAAAGAGCGTGTATTGGTCGCTGATGAAGTCAGTGAGATCCTCCATAAACAAAGGGCCACTACGAGGCGGGCGGTAAATTACATGGAATCTGAGGGGTGAGCGGTTGTGCAATTGAAGCTCAAGAGAAAGGCATTCAAAGGTGTGGGAGGAGCTGATAGGAGAAGCCTTAAGTTGAAGGGAGTTTCTAAAGATGACTGCAACACCTTCTCCAATGTTGTCAGTTCTGTCATTCCTAAATATAGAATAGCCTGTGGGTAATAGGAGATGTAACATAGAGTGAGAGGTATCGTTGAACCAGGTCTCTGTGAGGAAGAGCATGTCAATATTGTGATGGGTGATGGTATCGGAGATTTCAAGTTTGTGTTTTACTGCAGATCTGCAGTTGTGGAGCAGACAGCACAGCTCTGTCAAGACTGTTTTGGTGTCGGGGGCACTTGGGCTCTGAAGGGTGATCGGGATATTGTACTTATGCGGGGGTGCTCGGGAGGGTTTAGGTGGATGCCTGGTTCCGACCGAGGAGATGGTCGGAATAGTGTAGATAGTAGGGTTACTAGGGGATGGAGGTTGGAGAAGGCTGGCGTTCAAGGGCTTGTGTGAGTTAACGAAGTTTGCAGACGACAGGTTGAGCTTGGGTGTATTGGGGTGAGGGGGAGAGGTGCATCTCGCGGGAAGTTGGGAAGGAGTAGAAGTGCATGGAAAGGTGGAAATCTTGGAGCTTAAAAGTGAAATGGCAGTTACTAGCTGGGAGATGGAGGTGATAAGAGAGCCTAGCTTATTTTCCAGAGAGAGTAAGGCAGGGCACGGAAGGTTGGGTGGCTCGATGGAAACAGGAGGGGGTGGAATTAGTGGTGGAAGGCAGGGAGAGGTGGGGGGACAGGAGGTGAGTTGGGGTATAGGGTTCAAAAGTGGGGAAAGGTGGAGTTTGAGAGCGGGAGTTGGTGAATCGGAGGTGAAGGGAGAGTTGTCTTTGTTGGTGTTGCAAGAAGGAGAGGAATTAAGGATATATTTAGGGGGAGATGGGTGCAGAACACGGCGGTAGGGTAGAAGGAGACTGTGTGGAGTCATGGGAATGTAGGAGGTTTGGGAGGAAAAGAGGCAAGGTGGTTGTAGAGGTCCTGTCAGCTAGGAGAGGTGGCTGTGGGGGAACGGGCATCTGGCAGAGTGAGGGGGGTTGAGAGAAAGGGAAGTTGAAAGGAAGTGGTTCTGCTGGGCCCGAGGGAGGGAAATGGAAAGGGTTACCAGGGAGGGGAAAGGGAGTAGCACAGCATTGCTAGAGGAGTGGGAGGGAGGAGAGAGATGCAGTGGGTTTGTGAAGAAATCGGGGTGAATAGCGAGGGGAGGAGGGGGTGGAAAAGAGGGGTGGAGGGAGGAATAAGGGGAGCGTAGGGAAAGTTAACTGGGGAAGAAGGTTGGAAGAGAGGTGGACTAAAAAGGGGGGTGACAGGAAGAAATATGGGGGAGGGGAAGAGATTGGAGTACCCGGGATGGTGCAGATTGGACGAGGCGCGTATTAGCTAAAGGTAAGGCTGAAGTGATGCGGGAGGGGGCATACTGTGAGGGGGGAGCAATATGAGAGGTGGTCACAGGGGAGGGGGAGGGAAGAGGGCCGACCTGTGCTTCTCGAGAGTGCAGCTAATTGGAGTTTAGGGGGGTCGGGGGAGGAGAAAGGGAGTAATGGGTGGAGCTAGAAGGAGAGTCCGGGGAAAACCCGGTCGCTGAGGAGGTGAGTAGGGAAGGGAAGAGGTGGTCAAAGAGCGAGAGAGAGGTGTCTTTGCCTTGGATCATGACAGTACCATTGTTATAGAGTGAGATAGTGAGGTAGCCGTTGAAACACGTAGAGGAGGAGATTTTTAGTTGTTTCACATGTAGGATAGAGGAGGAGGTGACATTAAGGGAATTGTAAAAGCTGGTGGACCAAGAGGGGGTGTCGTGAGTGAAGAAAATAAAATCGTTTTTTGAGCCTCCCAAAACGACCATTGTAAAATTGATCAACAAAAAGGGAATCTGTTGGGGGCTCGGCTGGGCAGTGTCTGGAGTCATCTCCGGCAGGCCCGAGTTTTTCACAGGTCTTTAAAGGTCATTTGCATATTCACATGCCTTTGTAAACTGGTTACAGAGGCTTAGTTTTTTTCCTGGGTCCAGTACCCCCTGGGCCCCCACTCTGCCTGTGCCTTACATTTGTACTTTACAATTACTTCTGTAGTGTGAGAATGCATTTAATGAAACGGAATATAAAGTAGGGTTGCCAAAATAAAAATGCCTGCTTGTTTTCTTTAAAGAGACTGCAAATACCTCCTCTTGGCACTAAATAGACTTTTAAATACAAAAGTATGTATGCATTAGTTATGTGACTTTTCTGTCTTTTTTCTCTTTGTCAGTCACTGATCATTGAGGCAGCCCTAGAACACAATTAAAAGTGCTTTCTATTTATATTTGCTGTTCGAAGTATTCACATAAGTGCTGAAAATACAGCTTGAGGTGACTGCTTATTTTTGTACCGACTGGGCCATCAAAATAATCTGCTGGCACCCCTAACCATAGGACTGTAAGTTTGTTGTAGGATCAGCACATTATTTATTTCCTCCACCCTCGATCCCCGATTAATGCCGCAGTAGTTTAACTTAGATCTTAAACCCTACACTGCCGTCAAGAACATGCTGAGTTACTTCAAGTGTATAGAAATGCACCCTGCATTCAGACAACTCGCTCCTCATTCTCTCCCTTCACTTTCACGCTCACCCTGCACTCACACTGATCACCATGCACTCAACACTATTCACCCTGCACTCACAGTAATCACAATGCACTCACACTGATCACCATGAACTCACACTATTCACCCTGCACTCGCAGTAATCACAATGCACTCACACTGATCACCATGCATTCACACCATTCACCTGCTCGTCCTGCACTCACACTGATCACTCTGCACTCACAATGCACTTGCGATGTTCACCCTATACCTCACCCTGCAGCCACATGAGTTCACTACTCATCCTGCACTCATGTGACACTTCACTCACCTGACTCACTCACTGCTCAATATGCAACTCACTCAAGCAAGCCCATCAGTAATCATACATTCATTCGTCCCATTCTGAACTTGCATCCACATCCAAATTCATATGCCACCTCACTCACCCCGCAGTCACTCATCTTACCCTACTCTCGCACTGTTGCATCACTCACCGTGCACTCACATGGGCACTCTTGTCACCCACACAGGGTTAATGTACCTGCTGCAAAGAACATGTACCATGCAGATCACAGAACTGAGTTTGAGTAAACTGTGAATAGCGCTATAAAAAAATGAAATGTTTGTCAGAAAGGTGCATTGTTGGTGAGTGGCAGCGAAGGAATTCATGGAGAAGGAGGAAACGGGGGTAGGGCACCAAAAAAGACTGTTGCACCGTGTGCGTCCAGTGTTAGGGCCATCCCTGGCTGTGAATGTTAGTCCCCTCCAAGTTTCTGGTCTAGTGACTCCCCTGCTTCTGGCTATTATCATTATTTACATTTGTAGTGCGCTACTGTTACCAAAAGATGTCCTGGGGCTAATAATCATCTGCTGCCTGTAGGCAGATGATAAACACACAGAAGGAGAAGGAGAACCAGCCGAATGGGGTAACCTACAGAGCAGAGAGAAAAATTATATATCTTCCTAAAGGATAATAGATTCTTAGTGGAGCGAAGCAAAGGAGGGTGTAAGTTCCATAACTGCCGGCCTGCACCAAAACAGCGAGACCGACAACTCATGCCTTCTTGAATTAAGGAATAATAAGCGGGGCCGACCTTATGCTTGGTGAGGAGAGATGAGAGGATGAGAGAGGACAGCATGAGAGTGAGAGAATTCGATTGAAGAGAACAGGGACGAGGAGAAATGTGAATTGCCAAAGAGAAGTGTGGACACGCAAGAAGTGAGTGTGAGCCAAAGGTGAGGGCTTCTGTTAGAACAAAGGGGCGATGTGAAAGTTGAATGGGGAGACTGGAGAGGTGTAAGATGCAAATAGACAAAAATTTAAATGGAGAGACGAGGTGAATGAGAAGTGCTGAGGGGCACGGGAGGTGACGGGACCAGAGAGGCCATGAGATAAATGTGAGCGACTGTTCGAGATGATGGCAGTGAAAAGACAAAATGGCAAGAGGTGATTAAAGGTGGAGAGGTTGAATGGGGAGAGTTCAGATGTTGTAAAAAGGGATGAAAGAAAATGGCCTGCAAAGTGAGAGAGGGATCCGGGGTTAGGAGAGGAGAGAGGGATGGAAGGGAGGGGGTGAAAGGAAAGCTGCATGGGTAAACTGCTTAACTCTGCACAAAACCGCCAGGTTTTTAGGGACCCCTGCTTCTCCTGGTCAGGGCTAAGTGAGCTATTAATCTGGCAGCAGGTATTCCTGCGGAGTGGAAGGCCCTTCTCAAAGGTTGACTAGAAATCTTTCGGATGTTAATAGCTGTATTTTGGTTATAAACGGGTACTGATGGGGTGAAATCTTTCCCCAGTGTTACTGTGTGTAAAAAATGTCAAAATAATAAAGCAATGCTATCCCAAAATACACGGCATCACATAACATCACTTACATTTTCTTCCCACCCAATTTAGTCAAGCCTGTCGCGTAATTTTGTCCTCACCTGCCTCATAATTCTAGTAGCCCTGCCTACAGGTTAAGAAATGTTTGTCAGGAGACGGTCCTTACGCCACAAAATGTTGACAGGGGGGTCTCGGCATCCAAAAGTTTGAAGACCTCTGCTTTAGATGCACAGTTTAAACATATTTTGTCCCAGATGTACAAACGTTTGCTCTGGATTTTCATCGGAAAAGTGACACAAACCGGCACAAAGTGATTTGTGGGGGATTTACTTTCCAGCACAATAGTTGTATGCATGGAAAAGTTGCCTCGAAGTAACGCAAAGCAGCGCAGGGGGCTGCTTTGTATTACTCAGCATCAAGGATGTGTGTCATGGGTGGTACATGTGCATTTCCATGCAACCACCACAGTTTTTGATGCAAAATCCTACCTACAAACAATAGACAGGTTTGTGCTCCAAGAAAGAGTGCATTTTGAAACTGGTGTTAAAAAGTTGAAATGCTTTTATTTCTCCTAACTTCCCACTTTTCATATGTGCTGCACTCTACTGCACACATCCAAAGTGGGAACATTTTAAAGTTTGTTTAGGCATAGTATTTTGTACTGGAAGGATATCCTTCCAGTACACAAAATCTATGCTCGACTCACACAAGACCATTGCACTATGATGCAAAGGTGTGTATGTGGCACTCAGCAGCCTGATTGTGCGCCAACACTGGGAGGGAGTAGGACAGTACCATAAATATCTTATTATATTTGGTGCTTACCTGCTCTCTCCTTCTCATGCAGCGCAATGCAGTCCAGCAACTTTGGGTGCTGTGCTGCATTGTGTGACACGTCTGTAAATCTGGACCTGTGTGTACCTATGTACATAATGTGCAGCCGTGGCCCATGGAGGGAGTTCCGTGGGGCAGAAAGGAGGGGGAGGGGCAGCGTGGGGGGGACTAAACACCGGAATATGGATAATTGGAGGTAAGTAAACAATTAAATAATCAGTTGATAATGTGCCTTTTTATGCCATGCAGTTGAGTAAACCGTGAGTCAGAATGTGTACTGCATTGCAGCATTGTTTCAGAAGCTTTCAGTATGCCCTTCTCAATACATACTGAAACATGAAAAGTGTCATGAAAGACTTCACATATTCCCATTAATTGTATTTAAAATCGGTGAAAGGAATATACATTTAGCCATGAGCTAATATAACTTTCCATATATGGTGCAGACACCATTCCAAATGTTGATTTGCACTTTAATGATATGTGGGAATGACAGACTCAAACAAGGAGAATGAGAGCTCACCTGAAGGGTCCACTGAGTACACAACTATACTGTACTTAATGCATTTTCTGTGACAGCAAGCAACAAGTGTTCTGTGTTTGTGTGTGAAAGAGGCGTTTGAACTGCTGCATATGCTATACTTGTTCTGTGTGTGCACGAGGCAAGCTTCCAGCACTACAGCCTGTGCTTCAACGTGTTCTATGTGTACGAGGAAAGCTTGGACACCTGTTGTCGATGCTGTGCCTGTTTTACACCTGTGAGCGTCCTGATCTATGTCTTCTGTGTGAAAAAAATGAGCCTCTCCACTATATGTAAAAAAGGTGCCACCGATGTTCATAGCACTGTACCTGTTTCATGTATGTGAGAATTCTGCACTCGAATACCATACTGTACCTCTTTAATATGTGTTAGAGAAGCATGAGCAATCCCTTTCAGTATACAAAAAAATCGTATTGGTTTAATTAAAAAGTACTTTTATGGCATTCCAGTGACGCATTACTTTCTTAAAAGGATATTTCTCTCCATGTTGTAGTGCGAAAAGGTTTTGTATTAATGATAATGAACATATTATTTCTGCAATCCATTCCATAAACCAAACTAATCATGTAACAAGGCTATACGTCTCTCTATTTCTTTCAGAGCTCCCTAGCTTTCATCTTGCGCAGTCCTCTCTCCTAGGCAGATCATGTTTTTACTATCTGCATGTTTACCTTATTTCGCGGACTTCTCTAATGTTATTGGTCTTCCCATTCTTTATTTGTCCTGTATCTTCCTCGCCCTGTATTTCTTTGTATGCGGTTCTTTTTGTTGCTTTCGTTTCTCTCCTGCTCCCTACTTGCATTTATTTGTATGTCACCGATTTCCCCCCCAAACATTTGTTTAGTTGCAAAACATGTTTTCCCAAATGAAAGGAATCCTTTGTGATGTTGTTGCTAACCCAGTGCTCTATTTTAAATCAATCAATGAAGTTTTGTTTTAAAACATAAAAAAGAACAAAAGTACCTCCCACTGCTGAGTCTGCAAAAGTGTCTCATAAGTATCCTTAGCCAGTTCGCAAATTCTGACCCACCAGCATCCTAGACAGGCTTTTACAGCGCAATAATTAAAAGAAAAAGCATGTGTTTTTGCACACAGAATTTTGTAGAGCACTTACAAAAGCTATATTTCAATGTTCTGTCTGTGATAACATTGCTCGGAGCTCGAGAACGAGGTCACTGAGCGTCTCTCTTCCGTGCGCCTCGGCCTGCACTTGCTTCTGTCAGGGAATGAAGAGTCACAGTCAATGCTGTTTCCTGTAGCTTCCTTTCAAGGTGCATTCCTTGCAGGACAGCCCATCCCCCACTCTGGGAGTTTTCATGCGCTTAGGTGTGCCAGCCACAGGTCTCTTGTTATGCTGATTGACCTTTTCTGATGCGTGATCGGGCATTTACATTCTGTGAGAGGCCATCCGGAGGCAGAGGCCCTGCTCTAGGTTTCCTTTCTGTTAACAGCGCTAATGAACAGTTTGGGGCTTCTTGTACAATATTGTTTTTTAACACATACTTTTTTGTTGGCTTTTAAATAGAATGAAGACAATATTTTGCAGGATTAAATGCAGTTTGCCCTGGCATGGTTTAAATTCCTGGCTTTCCCTATTTAGAAAATCATGTGCGTTTATGCAACTTGTATAATTTTAGTGCATGACAATATTCTTCATGCTATTTACGTTTTGTAAGCTAAACATTAATATTATAGGTAGTGGCAGCCTTCTCACATTTATATTGTTAACCACTTTTGATTCACATACATACATGGCAAGGACATTTCTTTCAACTTGATGCACATCACTGAATAGCTGAACAAGTTAGCAACCTAACACAGTGCTCGTTTGCCCCAGTGGAAATGTAGCTCGATTCACACAAATAAAAGAAAATGACCAATATATTCTCCATTTCTAAAAGTAAACAAGCATAGATAAAAACAATATTTGTGGCATGTATGGAGTGACAAGTAATTATTTGCCTGTCCACATATACACTTGGAAAAGAGGGATGTTTGAAGAACACAGAGAGAGAGAGATGATTTAGAAGAAGCGGATATGGCACAACAGGAAATATAGAATGTAAAATAGATATATTGCCTATTTCTATGTGCAGCCACTCAACAGAAAAGAGAACCGAGGAAGAGAACATAGGAAGACATCCTATATCCCCTTGGCTGTACGGGGATATGATCTGTGTTAATGAGTAAGCAAAACATTCAGTGGTATTTGCCCAATGTATAGAGAAGGAGTCCTGCTACATCAACTGTACATTAATAATGTTATGGAGCAAAACAAAATAGAGGATACAGCCTGATGACACCAAAGGTAGTTAATCTCGTTTTTGATGAAATGAGGTACCCAAGTCCACAAAGTATTGAGGAAAATCCAATAAAGAAACACTGGACAGTTCAGCTGGCGTAATGGAGGGGGTGTAGAAATATACTATGGGCACAGCTCAAGTAGAGCTACAAGGTGAAGGCCGACCTAGAGGCATAGGCAAGAATATAGTTACTTTGATGTAGTAAGGGGTAGTGGTACTGTGGTGTATGGATAGAGATACTAGGGTATCGGTAGGAGTGGAATACTAGGGTAGTGGCAGGGTTATAGCACTGGGGTATTGACAGATTAAGATGTTAATGAGGGTATTGAAGTAATAGGGTTTAGGCAGTGATAGAAGTACTATGGTTTAAGAAGACATACTAAGTTACAGAGAAAGGTTGCGATATTTGGATATTATAGGATAGATGACGTAGTGCACACTAAGGGTATCAATACTGGGAGAAAAGGAGAAGCCCCTTATTAGCAGTACCAAATGTGGTTGTGGATGCTGACGAATAGGTACAAATGTACAGGTAGTGGTCGCTGCAACTAGGTACAGTTAGGAGTACACATACATAACATAACTAAAATTTACCCAGACACCTAGAGGTGACACAGTTCGCAGTATGAACTATACAAGAATCACATGTTGCATGAAAATTAATATAAAAGTATGCCCTCTGGAAACTTCATCTAATCTTAGGAAATGTAAACGAAGTAACATATTAAATATGAAATATGAAAAGGGACTGTATCACGGACATTGATTACTTTGAGAGAAAATATCATCATTCTTCTGTGCACTCAGTAGAGAGTCCAAAAATTAGATGAGTATGTGGTCTGAATACACTTATGAGCCACCGACAGGGACTATGAGAAGCTCCCACTGCCTTAACCCCAACTCTAGCGCTCTCAACTGTGCTCCATCATGCACAACCACTCATAACCTGAACTTACCCATACATGTAGATGGGACTCAGTTCAAGGTTTATGTATAATAGAATCATAACTTGCCTGGAAATAAACTAAAGTCAATACTCTCTGCTCTGCAAGTATAATCTAAAGGATGTCTCTGTCCTCTGTAGCTACTTCCTCCTTTCATGATACCGCATCCCATGTAAGTACCATGTATTGGATAGTCTCCTTTCTGTGGATTTGCTCCATGTGAACATTAGTTTATCATCTGATATTCCAGTGAGCTTCATAATTCAGCTGCTGCTCCGGTGGTAAGACCCCAAAAGCATCTCTGACAATGCATTAGTCTCTCAGTGGGAATGCAATTGGGTGCATGAGTATGTGAGAGAGTATCTGAGGGGGTGCATAAGTCTCTGTGTGGGTTTGTGGGTGGGTGCATTGCTCCCTGAGTGGGTTTGGGAGTGGGTGCATGAGTCTCTAAGTGGATCTGTCAGACGGTGCGCAAGTCTCTCAGTAAGTCTCTAAGTGGGTGTATGAGTCTTTGACTAGCTCTTAAACTGGTTGCATTAGTCTCTGAATTGGTCTGGCACTGGGTGTTTAAGTCCCTCAGCAGGTCAGTTAGTGGGTGCATGAGTGCCTGGGTGGGTCTGTGAGTGGGTGTAAGAGTCTCTAAGTGGGAATGCGAGTGGGCGCATGAGCTTGGTTGCCTAAGCACAACCGTCCCCGGAGTGCATATGTCGCAACGCCAACCAAAACAGTCCTTGATATATGGGACAAAATAACGCTCTAAAGGGGCCTGACCACGTTCCCGTCTCCACATACTTCTATTGCACGTAACCCTGAGTTTCGCCCAGGCTTTCCAAAGCAGGTGCTCCGCACTTGGAATGAGGGTGAGTGTCGAACGATTGGTGCCTTATTCACGGGGGGCGTCCTCAAGGCCTTCGACGAATGCAGGTCTGACTGTGTGCTATCGCACACGGCCCACTATCAATATATGCAACTGTGCCATTGGCTTTCCGTTTCCGAGGTACATGCTGCGGTGACACGTCCCTTCACCCCGCTCAAAAAATTGGTGAGAGCCTTTGAGGACTCAAAAGGCCTTATATCCAAGACATACTGGGTGTTACAAAAGTCAACCCCACTGCGCCCCCATCGATATCACACTGCATAGCAGGCTGCTACTCCGGAAGGACTCACTCCCAAACAGTGGCATAAACTGTGGCAAGATATCCCTAAGACCTACCGCAGCCTTTCCTCAAGCTGATGCTCCAATGGTATTATACGCCCTCTCGGCTGGCCACCATGTATCGTTCCATCTTCAACCTATGCTGGAGGTGTGGGTCGGCGGAAGGCAGTCTCTATCACATCTGGTGGTCCTGCCACGTGATAGCTACTTTCTTGAAGGAAGTTCTGGGCCACATTAACCCGTTGGCTGCTGCCGTCAGCCAACTGTCGTCATGAGCACTACCTTGGTAGTGCTGCGCACGCCCGTTGGCCGACGCTGCCCAACCCGTTTTTCGAACGTTCAGCACTGGAGCTAACTGTTCGACGCAGACAACAGGTTAAAGGGGTAGTGGGCTACCCGATCCTGCCACTGCAACACGTGTTGATCCTGGGCATCCGTCCCCCTAATCTAGAAGCAATGACTGGGGCGGATTGGGCCCTCATAAGCCAGCTACTTCTGGCATTGTGACAACTCATAGCGTGCACATGAAAGCAGACCTCAAACCCATTCATAGCTCAGTGGTTTGTTTGGGTGTAGCATGCACTGGCTAAGGAAAGACTCTCACACAACATAGCAAATACTGAAAAGAAATTCCAGTGCGTTTGGCAGCTTTTGCTCTCTTATCTCATGCGCATTGAATTCACTTGCTTTAGCCCCCGAAGCTCAGAGCCCTGCAACTTTTCCCAAGCGATTGAAGGATGCTTGGACCCCAGCTTGATGGCAGCTCAGTCGTATTGGGATTGCTAGCTGCTCTCCCCACTGTTCATTCATTCAATTCAATACCACTTTATTCGATTAATAAAAATCATAAAAGTCACAGTACAAAAAGGAGGGATTACATTAATACGCATAAAAGAGTTAAAAAAATATATATGTACATGTGCAATTTTTGTTTTTCTTTTAAAAGACATATTTCATTTAGTGTAATAAATGTACAGGAACAATGTCAGTTTTTTACAACGGATGGAAGCCACTATAAAATTTGCCACTCCGTCCATAATTAATGGAGATTCCATTAACTGCAAATAAAGTAGCACTGGTTTAACTTGTAGGAATCCCTTTTTCTTTAACAATGGAACAATAAACTTTCTTCTGGCTAATCTATACAAAGTACAAAAAACATGAAATGAGTAGTATCCTGCAGTGAGAAGCCATCACACCTACAGGGGGGGGGAATCCACTGGGTTACTCCACTGTTGTCGGCCCCCTCCTCCTCCCTCCACCTGCGTAATATGTGATGCCCAAACATCACATGATATGTCACAACCTGTACAGTTATTGTTATTTACCTATTGTTCTCTTCTTTCTACTACAGCTGCCATGGCAGTGCCCGTCCCGGCATTCATATGCATTTCGCCTACTGGGCACAGCAGGGGGGTTTACAGCCTTTATGGGTTGCCTGACGTTTGCTGGCCCTGAGGTGCAATGTCCATACTTCCTGATCCCACACACTAGTTGTCTCTGTCTGGGGCCTTGGACTCTCGACTTAAAATCATCTAGTGTCAACATATGCTTATTAAGTCACTTATGGCATTTAGGCTTGCATACTAAATTGTCAGGCAAGTCCATTGGGTGGCATTGCCAGATTGCCATTCTATTCTATTCTGGGTTTGGTGAAGCGCAACAGCTACCCCAGCAATGGGGCGTCCCGGCGCTGAGAGACAAATACACACCTTACAGGACGGGGGGGGGAGGGAAATTAAAAGTGCATTAGGGGGTAGGGAAGAGGAAGGTCTTGATTGCTTTGCGAAAGACAGAGAGACATTCTATGGAGCGTATGCTGAGAGGAAGATCGTTCCATATTTTGGGACCGAGAGCCCTAAAGGATCGGCCTCCAGAGCGACAGAGCTTTGTTCTGGGTATTTTCAAGAGAAGTTGGCTAGAGGAGCGTAATTCACGGCCAGGGACATAGGGGTAGGCCAGGTTTCGCAGCAAAGGGGGGTTTCCTTGTTTGACAATTTTAAAGATCGTGATGAGAGCTTTAAATTTGACTCTGTGTTCCACAGGCAGCCAGTGGAGTTTACGGATGGTGGCTCTGGCTGAGCATCTGCGTGGGAGACCGACCAGCGTTCTAGCCGCCGCATTCTGGATTCGTTGGAACCTAGCCATTTCTGCTTTGTTAGCTCCCAGGAGCAGGACGTTCGCATAGTCCAGGCGTGATAGGATGGTTGCCTGGACAATCAGCTGGCGAACATTTGAATCAAAGAATCCGAGTATAGGCCTGAGGTTTCTTAGGAGACCTATACAGGTGGCTGCCACCTTTTTGGTGTGTGTCTGGAAGCTGAGGTTAGCATCCATCCACACTCCCAGGTTTTTTATACAGTTTTTAGGGAGTGGGGTGGTACCAAGGGATGACGGCCACCAGTGCTCGTTCCATAGGCTGGTGTTTCTGCCAAGGAGGAGCACCTCAGTTTTTCCGGCGTTAAGTTGGAGGTAGTTATCCGTCATCCATTGTGCCACTGCTGCCATGCCCTCTCTGAACTTGGATGCCGTAATGGACGGGCTTTCAGTGAGGGTGACGACCAACTGGGTGTCGTCGGCGTACGATACCAGCGTGAGCCCCCACTCTTCAGCCACAGCCGCAAGCGGCTGGACATATAGGTTGAAGAGGGAGGGGCTCAGCGCTGAGCCCTGGGGAACTCCTTGTGCTATCGGATGGGATTTTGAAAGAAATGGGGGGGCTGATACCCTGAAGGATCTGTCTTTAAGAAAGGAGTGGAACCAGGCTAGGGCGAGGCCAGACACACCAGCCCTCTCCAGACGTTTTAGAAGAATGTCATGAGATACCGTATCAAAGGCTGCGCTGAGATCTAAAAGAATCAGCGCAGCACTTTGACCGGAGTCTAAAATCGTCCGGAGATGTTCGGTGGTGGCCAGTAGGGCAGATTCGGTGCTGTGGCCCGCTCTGAAGCCATTTTGAGATGGATCCAGGATTCCATTATGATCCATATGTTTAGAAAGAATGCCATTGACATGGGCTTCTGCTATTTTAGATATCCAGGGGAGGAGGGATATTGGCCGGAAGCTTTCCGGCTTCGAAGGGTCCAGGGTGGGTTTTTTAATTATTGGTGATACCCAAGCTTGCTTCCAAGCTATGGGTACAGAAGCAGAAGTGAAGGAAAGATTAAGAATATCCATCATGGGGGGTAGGAAGAAGTCAATTGAATCTAGAAAGTGGGAGGGGCCCATAGGGTCCGCCGGGGAACCAGATTTCACTTTCTTACAAAGTTTAATCAAGTCAGTGGCCGTGATGGCAGGGATTTGGGTAAGTGGGGTGAAGGTGGAGGCTAGGTCCTTGAGTTCCCCAGAATGAGGAGAGTTCTGCAAGAAAGTTGCGTAGATGTTTTGAACTTTCTCAACAAAGTATGTGGCCAGCTGCTCGCATTGTTCATTGGATGTAATTTTGGGAGAGGGTGACCTGGGGTTTTGTAGTTCTTTGACAAGTCTGAAGATCAATTTAGAGGGGTTCGGGTTGGAGCTGATTTTGTCAGCATAGAAAGCTGCGCGGGTAGTGCTGATGGCTTTGTGATAGGTTTTGAGCTTGGATAAATAGTTAGCCTTATCCTGACTGTCAAAGTTTTTCCTCCATTGACGCTCGGCTCTTTTGCAGTCCTTACGCATGGCTTTAAGGGTATCATCATACCAGGGATTAGAAGGTGTGATTCGTCCTTTAGTTAGCTTGGCTGGGATGAGAGTATCAAGCCCACCTGTGATCCAGGTAGTGAAAGAGGTATAGGTCGTATCTATATCCTGATTGGCTTCACAGTGGAATCCTCCTAAGGTTTCATGAAGAGTAGAAGTGGAGAGCTTGTGCCATGGTCTTTTTAAGCGACGGTTGGATTCAGTTTTGTGCTGTCGTCCTGGGGCTGGGACCGTTAGCTTAATGAGGTAGTGGTCCGTCCATCCCATAGGGGTGGGGACCTCTGTGACTGCCTCGTTGATATTGGTGAAGACCGGGTCTAGGGTATGACCGGCTGTATGGGTGGGAACATGAATGAGAGAATGAAGCTGCAAAGCCGAAAGATCAGTGAGGAGATTAGCAATAGTGTGGTCATTAGTTAGATCAAAATGCAGGTTGAGGTCGCCCAGAATCGTGAAGTTGGCGGATTTGGTAATGAGTGCCGTAGACGTCTCAAGAAGGGCGTCAATGAATCTGGAAGCAGGGCCTGGTGGGCGGTAGATGTATAGACCCGACATAGTGAATTGGGGGCTAGTGCTAATTTTAAATTGGGCGCATTCACAGTCAGGGAGAGTTTCTTTAGTAAAATAGCAAGTGAAGTGCTTTTTATAAATTACTGCGATGCCACCGCCTCGAGTTTCGCGGTTTATGGTAGCCAGGTGATACTCATCTGGGAGCGTAAGGTTAGGGATGGTAGAAATGCCGTCTCGTAACCATGTTTCGCAAAGGAAGAGGATGTCAGGATTTTCATCCAGTAAGAGCGAGTTTACCTCTAGATGGTGTTTAGAGAGGGATCTGACATTGAGCTGCGGTATTGTCAGAGGCGGGATTGTGGTTCTGTCACGGTATCCCCAAACGCGAGTTGGAGTGTCGGTGGAAAAATGGCAATGGTTGCAATGGAGTTGCGAGTGGCCAAGGGTACCTGTAGCCTCAGAACATCTTTAACTAAGATTCATGGCAAGGAGTTCCTCACGGTCATAGCGTATGGGCAAATGGGGCCTGGTTGGACCAGGGGGACTGGCGACTGGCGACGGCGTGGCGATGACGGGCGCAGACGGGCTTGCCTTAGGCGCGCCTTCGGCGCGCAAACGGCGCTCCCGCTGCGCTCGTCCGCTGCGCTTCCGGTGACAGCACATGATGTAGGGGGTGTGGCCTTCAGGGGGGCGTGGCCTCCGTCCTCGCCGAGATTGGCGTTTTTGTTCAAGATTTGTTTGCCTACGAGTCAGCGCTAGATCCACTGCTCGCTAGGCTTAGATGAAGGTGAGTGCCCTGGCGCTTAGCTAGCGCAAGGTGAAAAATGTTAAAAACACAAGTTATTCAAGTGACACAGGTGAAATATTAGCAGTTCTAAAAGGCTCCCGGCTTCCGCCTCAGGAGTGTGCAATAGTCAGATTTAGGCGCTCGCGTTCAGCGCTTTAAATACAGCGACGGGGGGGGCGTGGCCTTCAGGGGGCGTGGCCTCCGTCCTCGCCGAGATTGGCATGATTGAGAAGCATGCATAATTGAGAAGGCTATTCCACAGGAGGGGCCTTACAACTGAGAAGCATCTGTCTCGTGTGAACTGCAATTGGATTTGGGAGTATGTTAGGAGGTTGAAGTTGATGAAATACAAGGGTCTGGCTGGGGCATACTTTTGCATTATGAGCTGCTGGTAAAAGGCAGCTGAACCATTTTTACATTTGAAGGTAAGGAAACTTTCTTAAACATCTTGACGAAATCTCAGGGACAGTTCGATGCATTTTAGATTTGCCCGAACAAAAATCATATTTGGTTTTGAAGATGGGGATATAAGTGGTTCTGGCATGTTTGAGGGAAGTGCAGGAAAAGACGGATTCATGTTAATGACTTTCTTTTTGAGCAGTTTCAGCACTTTGGAGTACCACATATTGTGTATATTACTTTTAGATACCTTTAGGCGGCGGAACATGAATCAGCAGTAAGGGAAATTGTGGAGTCTAAGGGGTTCATGATGAATTGAAGGGAATTAGTGGTGATGAATGGCGAGAGACTTTTCTCCAGAATGTATTTGAATCAATATGACTTGATTTCTTTCTTGAAGCAGAAGTAAGAGGTGGTATGCTTATTAGTGATTGTGCTGGGTACAGGAGGACTATATTGAAGAAAATGGTTGTCAAAGATAGTGTTATGGTCATACCAAATGGGAGGGGTGATATTATGTACATGGTGAACTTGGTTTAAAGGAATGCAGTGATTGCTATTTCTAGGCTGTGGTGATGGCATTTGCCAAATAACTCTTTGAAGGATGGGATTGTTTGGTCTGTGGCCTGAAGTTGAGTCCTCTATGGATAGCAGGTGACTGGAAGTGAGGAATAAGTTGATTAAGAGAAAAGTCTTCAAATAAGTTTTGTGCAGGACTAGGTGGGTAAGAGCAAGTTCGGATTTTGATGGAAGGGTTGGGCAGGTCTTTCCAAGGGTTCAAAAGAGTTTGTCACAGATAGTAAGCTTGAGAATTTGAATATTACTCTTATGGATAACGAGTGAGACATGCACTCTACCTTTAGGTCTGTTGGTGAGTTTGAGGGAGTAATTCTGTGGGCTAATGTGGTAAAATGTTGGAAGGGAGAATGTAGTGACTCAGGTTTGAGTGACAATGGATAGTCTAAAGCCAGGCTGATAATCAAGTTGGTGAAGTTCTAGGAATGTCTGGTGACATTTCTAGCATTAATAAGGCAATACTGTACATTCTATAAGTTTGACGCACATTTAGTTTTACACTCACGATTGGTAGAGAAATGGTGAGAATTTGGAATCCCTTGATTTTGTAGGGAGATTATAAGGATTTCAGGGCTGGTGAAGCTGTAATAATAAACTGGTGCAGCTGTTCTGGAGAGTATTTCATAAACAAAGATATAGTATTCAGATATGGTAATTGTACATATAAGTAATCAATGGACTCTATATGTCTATGGCACTGGAGAAGGCTGATGGTGGCAGACCTTTCGAGGCCAAAACATTTAGTGGCAGGAGAAGGTAATCATGTGACCAGCTAGGATTTGCTCTTCCCATCAGGCTGCTTAGAGACTGCCGATCCCAGCCTTTGCAATTAATTGGCGGTCTTGGTATGTATTTTAATGGGCTAATTAGACCCACCTTGCTTTTCTTCCATACTTTGCTTTCAAGGGCTGAAGGCTGCTCAAGCTGTGCCTTCTAAAATCACTGCCTCTTCTGCCTCTGTTCAATGGCGCAAGGCTCTCCAGGATACCTACATGACTGTTCAGGCACTGTTGGACTGCAGGTTTCGCCTGCCTCTCTTGGTCCCCACAGTTTTTAACTGGTTTTATCCTTTTAGCAAACGTTTGACAGGGCTAGAGAAATTAATAACTAAAGTGGGCAAGCCTTAGTATTAACATTAAGCAACAAAATTTCACTTGTAGTCCATTGGTGCTAACAGACCACAACAAATCACTTATAGAAAGTACATTTTACTTTTGGATATATCAATGTGTTTTCTTATGTTGAAAGTAAGTGTTCATTATGGGGTTGAATGTTAATGCTAGCAGGACAACTGCTCAGTTTGCATCGAACACAAGTGCAGGCAATGTTGATAAGGAGTAATTGCATTTTATAATACACCTTTGATACTTAGTTAATAAATCACTTTTTATACAGATATTCACGTAAAATACATCTAATTTCTGTCTCGTGGATTTATTTGGGATCGCCAGAGAGCATGATGTCTGTGTGACCTGTATGTTCACAAGTTTGAATCTGAGTGAAATATTTTTTAGCCTTCCATCCTTCTGTGGTGGGTAAATGTAGTACCATTAAACTGAATTATTGTAATCTTTTCAGATAGTGCTTCATACCCCACTGAGAAGTACAGAAGTGCATTATCAGAAGCTTAGCATGCTATATGCTTAGCTTGAATGGTAGTGTTTTGCAATGAGATCTATGTGGAAAGCATTTTGGTGCTGTGAATGAGTGACCAGAAGTGTTCTTATTCTGTCTTGGACAGGAGAGTTTATCAGTGAGAGGAGAAAAAGAGTGGGCACCGTTTACATTAATTGGCTGCTATTATTTTCTATCCCACGTTGATCACTGTCATGAAAATGTGGCCACTTATATGATGGTTACACTTTCATTACCCTTAATGATGATCAGTCCTCTATGTTGTAGTGGCCTAATGGCATTATTCTCTTTTCCTTGCAGCAATATAAAACACTTCGAGCAACAAACAAAGGTCACAGGATGTTTTCTTCTTCTGCATCAGGGCCCTTTAAAAATGTTCCTTCCTAGAACTGACATGCTTCACATGGCAGCTCGAGAAAGAACATTTCATTGAAGGTAACTGCAACCTAGGATAACTGCCCGTTTTAGCTGGTGGTTGTCTAGTGGACAGACTACTGGGGCAATGGTTTCCACTGGAGTTGGTTGAAGCTCAACTGACAGAAACCCTGCGGTCGCACTACTTGTTTGGCAGTGGAGAAGTTTTGCTAATTTATAGCAGTGCTCTTGCTCTGCCAAACTATAAAGGACCACCAACATGATTTATTTTGTTAGCTATTTATGTTATTAAATTTTAGGGAGATTGTTCTTTAGTCATCAAATTGTTACTGTCAAATGAATAGATGTTGGCAAAGTATCACAATGCATGAATGTATTTACCAGGATAATACAATTTCAAAAATTATGGATTGAAAATGTCAGCCCTGAGATGGGTGAGGACCGATGTTTGTGCACTAGACTCAGTAAAACATAATAAAAGTATATCAAGATAAAAAACAATTAAAAGAAAAACTTTCTACTGGGGTTATAAGAGTGATGTTATTTTCTTTGCTTAGTCATAACTCTCAAATACATTTTATTTCTTACTGAAGTTCTTTCTATGGGGATGGTAGGATTTCCAGCATACACACAGTTAACCATTCTTGTCATCGTAAGTTATTTTTAAGTAACAACTAATATTTCATATGCAAAAACATCAAAGTAGCCACATGAGACATTAGGCAGAAAGTAAGAAACTTGATCGTCATGTTTGATGATAAACTAACTTTCTCAGCTCATGCCAATGCCATTGTCTCGTCCTCCTTCTACACTCTTAGAATGATCAAGAAACTGCTACCCTTCCTTCCAAGGGAAGGAAAAACCCTGAGCAATATAAAACTTTATAAATAAATAAATGGTGAAGCAACAGAGCCACTTCTCACATACTTCTGTAAATGCCTCATTCCCACCAGTGCTGTACTTGTGTCACTCCACTTTTAAGCACTTTACATGAGCACGAGTTAAGTCATGTACAATTTATTTAGGCACAGGGAGATTAAATGAATTGACTAGAATCACAGGATGTCAAGCTAACGCCAAGAATTGAGTTTGAAGTTTGCAGCTCTAGCATAACGCCACATCCTCTCCACCCTTCCGGCTTGAAGACCTTCTCACTCATAAGGCAGGTGGTTGAGCACAGCCTATGCTACTGCAGTATGTTGTAGTTAAATTAGTATGATCTTGGATGGCAAACTATATTTAAATACACAGGGAGGGCAAATTGAAGTGGACATCAACATGAGGGTGCCCATTTTACAGCAGAACTTTGCACCTTAGCTGAAGCACTAAGTCCAAACTATAATAAGTGTGGGTGCCAATGCAGTAGTAAGGGCACTGTGAGCCCAAATGCAAGCTAGGGATTTGGTCTCCTATCCACCTCCCCTTTTTTGGCTTTTAAAACATACCCACTAGGTAGGGTGAACCAGAAGTCTGTGCCTCTGCACCTACTTTACTACGGTTGATATATTTCAGAGTCTGCATTTTATAATTGAATAAGGCTAAGGAGGCTCTGACAACTTCTTTATATACTGTGATCAGTAGTGGCAGCTTCAGTGATTTTTCTTTTCCCCACCCCCTCTGCTGATGACACGTCCCCACCGTACTGCCAGAAATAAAAAATAAATGTCATGATGTGGTCTGGTTTGGCTGCATCATAGTGCTTTAAAAGAAAATTACATTTCATCCATGAGGCAGAGCAGGCACGCTGCTGTACAACAGGGCAAAACAACTCTGTCAAAGCCTGTAGGTGTCTCGTAGGTGACAACTGTTGGCTTTGCCAATGCTTGTTATATGACCGGTCTTCACCCATCTATGGGAATGAAGCTGATTTAATTTGTAAAGCATTAAAAACAGTTTGAAAATTAAGCAATTCAATTAAATGTAATTTCAACGTATGGCAATATTTGAATATATTTTTTAAGAATGTCTCTAATTTTCTAAGAACATGCTTTTTCGGTTACAATTAAACTTTCCATTGCTGTGGGCATGACATTACTGCAGTTCTGCATCTGAGAGAGAGCGTAGCTGTTAGCACAAAGCAACTCTAGGCACTCACTCATCTAGCCATCATCTTAAGAACGTATTCCAAAGTGCATATTAATATGTAATCAAATTTGTAAAAAACGCTCAGATCAGTTTATATTGTATCATGTTTTATTGCACCATCATTCTTTAATTGCAGATAAGGATCATACCACAATAGTGATGTAATCTGGGATTCAAATCGTATCCAAATTGCTTGTAACAATGTTTAATAATTTTTAAACTCAAATAGTCTGAATTCAAAATTTTTATGGAAATAAAGTTTTACTTTATTAAATGGGGAAAATGTTACTTTGCATGAAAAATATTTTTTGCCCCGAGTTTTGCAGCTTTTCCTTTGAAATATCTGTGCTTTCTGCTGCTAACTTGTATTCCTGGTGAACAAAGTGTGTTTAAATGCAAAGTGTGTTTAAGACTGCAGTACCGCCTCCTGTCTACGGGGGCAGAGCGAGCAAAAATTTAAACACACTTTATGAAACACAGGTCCCCACAAGACAATTTTTTTAAAAGTTGTAAAAATTGACACAGATGTTCCTGAAGCCATTTTTTATCATTTAAAGGACATTACCTTGTGGGGACCTGGGTTCAGGTCCCCACAGTGCAATCAAGTCCCCACAGCGTGAGTGTGTTATCACACCCAAGTCCCCACAAGGATAGTAACACAAACCCACACCTACACACACACACACATATATATAAAAAAACATACACAATTATATATATTGACCCACCGCTGAATCTGCTTCCCACTCCGTGTCCAGACAATAATGCCTGGTAAACATGTGTACATTTGTCCATGTTGCTGCTCTACATATGTCCGAGAGCGAGACCCCCGCCAGCAACACTGTTGAAGCTGCCATCTTCCAAGTGGAATGAGCGCGCACTCGCGTGTGCAAAGGTTTTCCTGCTTTTTCGTGACATAAAACAATGGCAGATGCAATCAATCTAGAAATGGAAGACCTTGAGAGGGCCAAACCTTTCCTGGGACCAACATAAGCTACAAGTAGTTGGTTTCTTTTACGAAAAGATTTTATTTTGTCAATATAGAATTTGAGACATCTCCTAATGTCCAATGTGTGCAGAGATCTTTCTGCTGCAGTAGATGGGTCTTTGAAATATGTGGGCACCACAATTGGTTCATTGAGATGAAAAGCCATAGGAATTTTGGGAATAAACTTTGGGTTTGTCCTGAGAATTACTTTATCCCGTCTGAATTGTAGGAATGGCTCTGCAACCGAAAATGCTTGGATCTCACTGACCCTCCTGGCTGAGGTTAGTGCAAGAAGTAAAGCTACTTTCCATGAGATGAACTGCAATTCAGCTTTGTGAATCGGTTCGAAAGGAGCTTTCATGAGTTAAGACAAAACCGTGTTGAGCTGCCAAGGAGGCGGTGGATGTTTAACTGGTGGGTACATTCTGAACATACCTTTTAGGAATTCTTTAATCAGTCTTTGAGTACAAAGCAATGGACATTCTGGTGTTCTGCGGTATCTGCAGATAGCTGAAAGATGTACTTTTAATGATGCATGAGAAAGACCGGCCTTAGCTAGGTGTAGTAGATACGGAAGTATTTGCTCTGGTGAAGAATTAAAAGGGTGTAAAGCTTGTGTTGAACACCAATTGCAAAATCTCTTCCATTTTGCTGTATAGGTTTTTTTAGTAGAAATTGCTTGAGAACTTGCTAGTATCTCTCGCCATTTTTGAGGAATATCTAACAATTGAAATTCATGCTCATAAGGTTCCAAGCTGACAATTTTAGAGAGGTCAATTGCGGGTGAAAAACCTGTCCTTGTCTCATCGAAAGTAGATCGTGAATTACTGGAAATTGCACTCTGGGTTCCACTGACAATTGGAGAAGTTCCGTGTACCAGAACTGTCTCGGCCAAGCCGGGGCTATTAAACTTATGTGGCATGGTTCCAACCTCATTTCCCCTCAATCCTGCTTGTGGAAATCTGCTTGCAAAATGTTTGCATTTTTTGTTGTGTTGATTTGCAAACAAGTCTAATTTCAGTTTGCCCCATAGACTAAATATTCGTATGAGTTGCTTGTGATTCAGTTCCCGTTTGTGGCAGACGGAGGGTGATCTGCTTAGGTAATCTGCCCTTGTGTTGTGATGGAAGCCCGAGTCGATATGCTCATGCGGGTTGCATATCTCTGGATCTGCGGCAAGCATTTGACTCTATTATCTGGGCGTATATATTTTCCGTGCGCTTGAGAAATTTGGATCCCAGCAGGCTATATTGCCTGGTTACACCTTTTATACGATGCCCCTACAGCGCGCGCCCGTACTGGTAGTAATAACTCAGCAGAATACTCGATAGACAGAGGAACTAGACAGGGAAGACCCTTATAGCCCTTTATATTCATACCTGCCCTAGAACCATTGGCACTCAAGGTGCGTAAGGATCTCATAGATAGGGGTATAAGATTAGGGAACACAGCACATCTTTTTTCTGCATACGCAGATGATATTATTTTGTACCTTCATGATCTCTGCCTGCCCCTGGATCCGTTCTACGAGGTGTTTCATCACTTTGAATTAATATGAGGCCTAGCTATTAATGCAGCTAAGTCACATGCTTTTTTCTTCACAGATCATGCAGGGCTCACAGACATCGAATTTGGGGATACCAGACTCCAAGTTGTACAACATGAAATGAAATGAAATTATTCGTACTTGTAAAGCGCACTTATACTCATGAGTGTCTTGGCGCTATACGCATACCGCTGTGGAACCCTTCCTGGCTTTTCCCTGTGAAATGCCCACTCCTGGGCACCCCCAACAAGTCTAATTTCGGTTTGCCCCATAGACTGAATATTCGTATGAGTTGCTTGTGATTCAGTTCCCGTTTGTGGCAGATGGAGGGTGATCTACTTAGGTAATCTGCCCTTGTGTTGTGCACTCCAGGAATGTGCTCTACTTGCAGAGAGATGTTGTGCTGTAAGAGTCAATTCCAAATTTCCTGGGCTTGAGCTGACAGGGATTTTGACTTCGTCCCACCTTGCTTCAGAAGGTAAACCATTGTTGTCGTACTGTCAGTCCTGACTAGAACCGGCAAGCCGCGGATTCTGAGAAGGAAGGCTTGAAGACCCAACAATACTGCTTCTAATTCCAACAGATTGATGTACAGTGCTGCCTCTTGAGTTGACCAATGGCCATGAATCTCTAGGTCCTGCAAGTGTGCTCTCCAACCTTGTAAGGAAGCGCCTGATGTCATGACGTAACTGGGAGACTGAGGTTCGAAGAGGAGACCCTTTGTTAAATTGTCCCTGATGCCCCACCATGACAGTGCACGCTTGATCTGAGCGTTGATATTGAGTTTGTCCTCAAATGAACCCAGGGCTTGAACCCATTGCTTGTCTAGAGATTCTTGCAGTGGTCTCATGCGCAGGCGACAGTTGAGAACCAATGGAATGCAGGATGACATCATTCCCAGCAAAGATTTGAAGCTCCAGATTGAAGCGGACCTTTTCGATTTTATTGTTACTGTCAAACACAAAATCTTTTGTGTGCGTTTTTCCGAAGGGTATGCTTTCGCTTCCTGAGTATTTAACATTGCTCTAGCGAACTGAAGCGACTGTGCCGGAATAATGGAAGACTTCTCCTTGTTGATCCGAAGCCCTAAATTTTGGAATAGATCCATCCAACTTACTAGGTACTGTTGCGTTTCCTTGTACGATGCACCTTTTATCAGCAAGTCGTCCAGTTGTAGAAAGATCTGGAGACCTTGCTGGCTCAAGTGCGCCGCGACCAGCGCCATACACTTTGTGAAAACCCTTGGTGCAGATCTTAGGCTGAAGGGCAACACCTTGAATTGGTAATGGCGCCCGCCACCACGGACCGCAGATACTTTCTGTGCTTTCTGTGAATTGGGATATGGAAATACGCATCCAAGAAGTCTAATGATGCCGTGCAATCTCCTCTGCGTAGTAGGAGGATTTCCTGCAGAGACAGCAGGCGGAACGATATTTTTCTTATGTACTCGTTCAGATCTCTGAGGTCCATTACCTGCCTCCATTTGGTAGACTGCTTTTTCCTTATAAGGCAAAAATGCGAATAGAATCCTTTCCCTTGCTATTCTGGGAGAACCTCTTCTATTGCTCCTTTCACAATGAGAGCTAAGACTTCTGCCCTGAGGGCTGAGGGATGGTTTTGCTTCCTGTGAATAGGTGGTTGAGTTGGAGGCTTTTGTAAGAATTCTAGGGTGTGGCCTTGCTGTATAATGCCCAACACCCATTTGTCCGATGTTATTGACTGCCAATGATTGGGATAACGAGAGAGTTAATGGATCTGCTTGAGGCGAGGCAGGGCCGGCGGTGCCAGAAGAATGTCACTATCTCCCACCTGAGTCTTGCGTCTTTCCTTTCGCAACAGGTTTTCTCCTAGCCTGCTGTTGATAGGAGGTGTTAGAGGACCAATACTGCTGCTGTTGGAGAATTGACGGTACCCCCGCTGTTGGTAAGGGTGGTACCTGTTCAACTGAAAGGAGGATCGCTAATGGAATTGTCCTCTCGATCCTCTACCACGAAAAGATTGAAAACAGCCCTGCTGTTGGGACCCCAGAGCTCGTGCTGTGTCCGTGTCCGCCTCTATCCCCTGAAGCGCTTTCATCAATGTGCTTCCCGAAAAGGCTCTCACCATCAAAGGGCATGTCCATGATTTTGGCTTGGACTTCGGGTCTGAAAGATGTGGCTCTCAGCCATCCTTGCCTTCGGAGCGCCACTGCTCCAGCCATCTGTCTGAAGCCCACTGATAAGATGTCCATCGCTATGTCAATGGACTCCGACGCTGCTCTAGCTCCGTCCTGGAGAATTGTAGCCGGTTCCTCTCTCTTCTCGTCCAGAAGGTGAGACAAAATTGGGGCGATGTCCGACCACATTTGTCGATTGTATCTGCTGACGAGTGCCAGTGCGTTTGCTGCCCTGATGGAAGCCGCTGCCATCACTGCAAAGCGCTTTCCAGCGCCATCCATCCTTTTACCCTCCTTGTCAGGTGGAGCCGAACAGGCAGAGACCGGATTTTTGGAGCGTCTCTGTGCCGCTTGCGTAACAACTGACTCAATACGCGGATGTCCTATCTGGCACGCTGGTGAATTCTCCGGAGCACGGAATTTCTTCTCAATTTTTGGAATCGAGGCTGGCACTGAGGCCACATTTTTCATCAATTTTAGTCCTTTGTCCCATATATGTTGGATTATCGGGATAGTTCTTATAGATTTTCGAGATGTTTCTTTGAAATTATATAGAAAACATTCATTCTCCTTCACAGGCAATAAAAGTTCAAACCTCTTCGAGGCTTTTTCTATCAGATCATGGAAACTGGCAATGTCCTCTAGCGCCGGACTTGCCTGCGGTAGCGGCGATGAAGGAGATATTGGGACAATATATTGATCCCATTCGTCTCCTATGATGTCATCTTCTGTTTGGACTTCGTGATCACTCTCCACGAGGTCATCCCCGAATAGTTATTATTTTAAGGGTGTCTACTCTTTGCACTTAAGGCGGAGATTTAACTACAGGGGCCTGAACCACTGCCTGAGGTATATTTGCTGTGGTGGAGGCCGGAGCATTGTCTTCTGGAAAACAGTAATAATAGGTGTATATCATGTGCCTTAAATCAGATATTCGAGATATAGGTACTGACATAGAATCCTCCTGGACATTGGGGTTCGCTTCCTCCTCTTCCTCATAATTGTAAGCTTGATGGAAAGATTCATAGCGCTTAGAACCCTGTACCGGGCGATCTTTAAAGGAGAATTGTTCCTGTACTTCCTGGAATTCTTCTTCGGCTGACTCTTGATTTTTAATGTGTTGTTGAGAGGGACTTTAGGCTACTCCATAAGTAAATGTAAATGTAAATGTAGTATACTTGTAAAGCGCACAGCTGCCCCAGCAACGGGGCGTCCTCCTCAGACTCCGGGCATTCCAGAATAGTGGATGGAAGAAGTGGTAACATTTTTGGCGTGGAAAACTCCCGCTTTCTTGCTAGTCGACGAGAGAGTGGACGGCGTACCTGTCATCGTCGACGAAGGCCTCACACTCACCGTCGACGGTGTCGTCGTCGTAACTGCCGTCGACTACACAGTCGTCGTCGAGGAGATCGTCGTCGGAGTCCTCGACGAGCTGACAGGAATTTCTTTGAATCTCGATGACGGCAGCGACGACGGAGCCTTCGTCTCTGAGGTAGATCTGTGTGGATTATGAGGCAGAGAAGAAGAGGATATCTCTCTTTCTTTAGATTTTCCAGATTTTTGCCTTTTTTGTTCCACTTTCTCTTCAAAGGACTCCCTCTTATGCTTTTTGGAGGCATGTCCTTTAGAATGTTCATTAGACTCCGAGTCTGTGGTTTTCTTCTTTTGAAGCCATAATAACAGGCGTGCTTCTCTGCGACAATGCTTGCACTCCTTTCGAACGTGCTTGGGGTGTAGACAGTACAAGCACTCATTGTGGGGATCTTCACAAAAGAATCTGGCTTTCCCACAAGATCTGCAAGATTTGAACAGCCTCTTTTTAGAGCTTTCAGACATTTCTGAATAAAATAAGCGAAAAAAACAGTACCTCACTTCCAACTGTTGAAGGTCAAAAGTTCAGCTGAGAAACCAACTGAGCTAGGCTCAGAGAGACTCCTTCTCACATGACGGCGGTTGGAAATATGAGGTATGGTGGCTCTGCTGGGGATGGTGTATCTCAGGGCTGGAAGCTGATTGGCTGTTGTTTGGGCCACATAATGAGGATAAGTAGAATCCCATACAGAAGTTGCTCACCTTGCAACAGAACAAATCACAGGCGATTCTCGCAGCGGCCACCTTCACGGATAATGCAAGACTGGAGGACTAAACCTTCTCTGAGGAAGAAGATATGCACGACACTAACTCAGAAGGCAGTGTGGCCCTGTTTCCCTCTGCGACCCTGAAGATAATTAATGACCTATATGGTTAACTTAGCCTCTACTTATATTGTGCCTGCGACTGTAGTATGATTTTGTAAGCTGTGATTCAGGTACATGTGCGATTGTTTTGAGTAGTAGAGTGCTCATATGGCCCGGGGTTCCGTAGGAGCTTATATGTACTTTTGAGACGGAGATCATACCACATGCGAAGCACTGGCAATGTCCCCCACATGGCGAAAACGCTTTATGTACTTAACGTGTTGTTATATGTTCAGTTGAGTTGTATGGTCCAGTATAGTTCTTCGACCAGACCGAGTATTGGGGTTTTTAGTGGGGAGAGCGGTCCCATTGCAGATATTGATCCGGGTAGGCTCAGCGGCCTGGAAAATCTACTTGCTGTTAAGCAAGTACAGATTTCACTGCAATGCATACACTTGGTAATTATACCATACTGACATGGAATGTTCGGGGTTTGGGTTCAGTGCAGAAGCGCCACAGGATACACACGCAATTGCAGCGCCGTAAAGCACAGATCATATACCTGCAGACGTCTCATCTGGTGGACAGTGAAGGGGTGAAGCTCTGTAAGAAATGGAGAGGGCAAACTTTTTCCACTACGAACTCCAGCTTTGCGAGAGGGGCTACAATTTTGGTGAGACATGGAGTGCCATTCATAGCTCTGGAGCAGCGAACAGATAAACAAGGGCGGTACACATTTGTGCGGGGGATGTTAGATTGTCAACCTGTGGTTCTGGGTAACGTATATGCCCCTAATTTTGAACAAGATAAGTACTGGGGTATGTTAAATATTGCATTAACAGGATGGGAACTGCATCCATGGATTATAGGGGGTGATTGTAATACAGTAATGGATGTTGCTTTGGACAGATCACACCCGCCCATACGTGGAGCAGGAGTATTTAAGCAAGCAGAGACGCTGGGTAGATGGGCTGAGGGTTGGGAAATATGGTATGTCTGGAGGATGCGTCACCCTACACATAGAGAATACTCATTCTATTCCTCTGTCCACGTACTTCACACGAGAATAGACAGAATATATTCCTCCAACAGGATTGCGATGCAGGTGTCCCAGGCTACATACTTGCCAAAGACTTTCTCTGACCATAACCCACTGGAGATTGTCCTTAATTGGGGCAGGGTACCCACCCCGGTACCCACCTGGCGCATGTGGCCCCAACTGTTAGAAGATCTATTATTCCGCGCTGCTATGTTGGATACTATTGAATATTACTTCGCAGAAAATAGTAACACTGCATCGAATAGGCTGATCGAAGGGGATGCCTTCAAGACAGTTGTCAGGGGCAGGGCAATCAGTACGACTGTGGGCACCAGACAAGAAATTCATAAGTCTCTAGTGGAGGTGGAGCACACTATGGATAGGCTGGAACAAGACGCCATAACTGACGCTGACAAACGGGCCCCACTACAGGAGGCCAGAATTAACAACGGAGAATTGCTGGAATCTCTTCAGGTCATAGATTATCAAGCATACTCACAGCACACGCGTTGGTAATTTCACTCCCGGAAGCAGGAAGAGATCCTACAGATATGGCTAGCTATCGCCCGTTGTCATTACTGACTACAGAGTACAAAATACTAAGTAAGGTGTTGGCCAACCTGACCAAGCGCATCCATATAGACCAGGCTGGTTTTCTACCTGCCCGCAGCACATCGCTGAACACTAGGAAGCTTCACTATCTCCTGATGGAAGCCCGAGTCGATATGCTCATACGTTGCATATCTCTGGATCTGCGGCAAGCATTTGACTCTATTATCTTGGAGTATATATTGTCCGTGCGCTTGAGAAATTTGGATCCCAGCAGGCTATATTGCCTGGTTACACCTTTTATACGATGCCCCTACAGCGCGCGCCCGTACTGGTAGTAATAACTCAGCAGAATACTCGATATACAGAGGAACTAGACCGGGAAGACCCTTATCGCCCTTTATATTCATACCTGCCCTAGAACAATTGGCACTCAAGGCGCGTAAGGATCTCATAGATAGGGGTATAAGATTAGGGAACACAGCACATCTTTTTTCTGCATACGCAGATGATATTATTTTGTACCTTCATGATCTCTGCCTGCCCCTGGATCCGTTCTACGAGGTGTTTCATCACTTTGAATTAATATGAGGCCTAGCTATTAATGCAGCGAAGTCACATGCTTTTTTCTTCACAGATCATGCAGGGCTCACAGACATCGAATTTGGGGATACCAGACTCCAAGTTGCACAACATGAAATGAAATGAAATGATTCGTACTTGTAAAGCGCACTTATACTCATGAGTGTCTTGGCGCTATACGCATACCGCTGTGGAACCCTTCCTGGCTTTTCCCTGTGAAATGCCCACTCCTGGGCACCCCCAAGGTGAAGCCAGGCATCCCAGCGCTGTTGGGGCCGTTGTGGAGATTAAGCAAGCTATTGCTCAGAGTCGCAGCGTGGGACCCATGGTTAGAATAGGCACCGAGGCGAGAATTATCAGGTCCGAGGATATTGAGCCCGAGACCCGCCGAGGCGGAATTGAACCCTGGTCCCGTGCCAGACCTCTGCATCAGGGTCTGCCGCTCTAACCATAGAGCCGCACTTCTCCACCATTGAGCCACACTTCTTCATACATTCAAATACTTAGGTATTCAGATATACCGGAAGCATATGGACATGCTGGATGATAATTTAGATAAAGCGTTTAGAGCCTTGCGTTACAGTATCACTTTCTGGACTACGTTGCAGCTGTCCGTCATGGGCAGGGCAGCTTTAGCGAAAATGGTGGTCCTACAGCGACTGCTTTTTTACCTCACCAACGTACATCTTATGATACCACATACTACATTTAGACTGATGAATACCTTACTTATTGATCCAATATGGGGTTCTGGTAGACGGCGTATTAGTCTTAAGAAGTTGCAACTGGACACGTACAGGGGGGGCCTGGGTGATCCTGACCTACGCGCGTACTACTATGCACGCAAACTACAATGGCTGTCATTTTGGATGGCTGGGCGTAACTTGCAAGAGATAGGGTTTACAGAGGCAGATCTAGATCTTGGTACCTTGCACACCTTGTTATTGCCCAGTAGTAGGATCCCCAAGAGTCTGCCCCCTTTGCTGTGCACCGCGCTCCAGTGTTGGAGAGCAGCGCTGCACTATACACATGCGCTCCCTGCTTATGCAGGTAACATCTCGTTTTTGGGAATTCCACTGACGGACTGCCGGCTCACTAAGCGTACAATAACACTGTGGCTGGACGCAGCAATTAGTACGGTGGCGGATTTGTTTGGGAACGGGACGCTGTTGATTCATGATATTTTTGTTAACGAAACGGGAGCTCCGGGGCAATTATACATATTACATGCCGCACTGTTCCAATATATAAAAACACACTGGGCCCCGCAGAGACAAGAGCCCCCCCCACTCATGACCTGGTCAAGATGCTCTATTAAATGGGTAGAGGCAGACACCTTATTAAGTGGCTTTATACAGGAATGCGCTCTCATACTGAGGTTGCTCTGGACTCATTGCGAGCGGCATTGACTAGGGACATAGGAAGAGAATTGAAGGACAAGGAATAGGCGAGCGTTCTAGAGCACCCCAAAAAGGTCTCCAGGAATGCAAAGTTCAAATTTATTCAGACTATGGTTCTCCACCGGGCTTATCTAACCCCTCATAAATTAGACAAAATGTTCCCACAGATGCAGCAATACTGTCCGAGATGTTTATTGGAGGGGGCAGATCTACTACATATGGTATGGACATGTCAGAAAGTACAGGGCTTCTGGGACACTGTCAAGCACATTGTCAACAAGGTCGCACATCCTGATGCGTAAAACAACTCGGAGGAATGTATATTAGGACTACACAAACATGTGTCCAAACAAAGTACAATACCATTTTGTAGACTTGGCGCTAATTTTAGCGATACGTGCCATTACTATGCGGTGGAAGTCACGGAGGCCCCCTATTGTACTTGTCTGGCCTAGTGAGTTGCTACACTGGGGCAGTACAGCGAGTGTTGCTTTGCGCAGAGAGGAGCTCAGAGGCTTACGCAAAAACCCAATAGCATTGGAATGGGATGTTATGCTAGAGGCCCTCAAATCAGTAGACACCAATCAGTACACCCCTGGCCAAACGCAATAGACTATACAACGAGATGGACATTCCCTGAACGACACGCAGCATGATGTGGTTTTGTTTAAAATGCATAACTTTCACAAGAGCCTAAAATGTTTGATACGATGTAATTATGGTTTTCTGAGTGTGCATGGGACTGGTAGGATGGGGGCGGAGGGAGTTGGGACACGGTTTAGATTATAGTTCATGTTAGCAGCCATAGAAGTCGAAATTGCCTTCGTGTTTGGATATGGCAGGAGATACTTCAGCTACGGGCTTCATCATTGCATATACTGACTTGACAGATTCAACAAGGTATCAATGTTCCTTCCCTAGCAGTTAACTGAAGCGGGAAATAGGCCCGGGCTATAGCAATAACATAAGCAGTGTTATATGATATCTAGAATATGAATTTGGCTGAATAAGATATATATCGCATTGAAAATACGATGTATGTTTAAAAAACGACAATAAAATTAGGTTAAAAAAAACCAACATAATGAGGATAAGTGGTTACCCAAGGACATACCTTTCTATGGTTTTTAGGCAGTTTTTTTTTTTATTGCTATGGCTATTCTTTTACCGTGAGACTCCCACCATGACGATGGGGAAGATACAAGCATGTGAATCTATGAAAGATTCAATACTGGAGAATGGTCCTACCCACAGAGTCGGCGGTGTACAGCCCACAACAGACACTGAAGCAGCACTTGCGCCACCAAATCTCACAAATAGCGCAAATAACAGCCCAAGAGACATGCAGTGTTTACGGACAGCAGTCCTAAGCTGGCGGAAGAGAACATTTTCTTGCCAAGATGGTCGAGCTTCTTGGATTCCCTTTTCCGGGGAGCGGTAGGGACTGTGCTTTTGGAAGTGGAGGCTTGGACCTCCAAGCTCTCCGGGGTGGGGTGTTGGGAGAGCAAAGTGAGGTCGGCTGGAGCTGGGCGATCATCCTGTCCACGGGAGCCCCCGTGTTGGGCTTGGACAACGTGCACAAAAGGACATTTGTAAGGGCCTCTTTAAACGGCAACAATGGCTCCGAGGAGCTCGCTGCCGGTTGAAGCACCTTAGTCAGGAGGTTAGTCCTGACCGCCACCGTAGGAAGCTCGAGGTTGAGGGCCTCGGCCACCCTACGAAACTCCACAGCGTACGATGCTCCCTCCTCCGTAGACACAGGAGGAGACAACATGCCATGGTCGGGTGAAGTGTCAAGACCAATGGCATCCCCCAGTTTCTCTCTCAAATCCTGCTCAGTCTCCAACTTGGTAGTTTGGTTTGCCCTGTTCCCATGATGCACTGGGCCAGGGTCAGACTAATTTGCATGTAGCCAGGTTCTGAACTGGGATGGTGCAGTGAGCTAAAAAACGGTGATGGATCAAGCCCTGATCTTTTGACTGGGTAGGAGTGTTCTGCTTAATTCAGATACTCTGTCCATCACCACCCCCCTTTTTGAATCGTTTTGGTCACCACAAGTGTGGAAGGGTATGCTCAGATGTGAGTCCCTTGCTCACTGCACCATCAGGATTCAAGCAAGCCGGGCCGAAGACGGCTGTAATGCCAGAAACCGGTCCCCGGAAGCTTGTTTCCTTTCCAGTAAAGAACTGGCTTGGTAGTTTGGTCTGCCCTGTTCCCATGATGCACTGGGCCGGGGTCAGACTAATTTGCATGTAGCCAGGTTCTAAACTGGGATGGTGCAGTGAGCTAAAAAACGGTGATGGATCAAGCCCTGATCTTTTGACTGGGTAGGAGTGTTCTGCTTAATTCAGATACTCTGTCCATCACCACCCCCCTTTTTGAATCAGTCTCCAACTGGTCAGTTTAAGGGTCACCTGACCCCTCCCAGTCCTCCTGACCCTCCACTCGCTGCCAATCATGCTGAAAATGGCCAGGGTGGTACACAGGGACAAAAGTACCCATCGGCGCCGGATCCAGCGTCGACCAATGCCGGTCCAGCTCCGTGTCCACGTAGGAATGGAGGCCGAGGTCGACTTCGGCTGGAGAGCTGACCGGCGTCTAACGCGGTAGTGGTGCCGGAGGAAGCGGCGCCGGTGGAGGTATAACGAGCTCAACCGGCACAGATCTGGATGCAGGCCTGGATCCAAGGGGGGACTGAGGCGTCGGCAGCAAAGACCCGCAGGTCCACCCAAAGATGGCATGCATCGCCTCGTGGAACGTTAGAAGCTGGGCAGGGGTCGTTCTGGGTCCCGGTAAGGGAGGGAAACGCGGAGTCGAACAGCCGGGTCGGCCGACCGACGAAGGGAAGTCGAAGAGCGACAATGCTTCTTCTTCTTATGCTTCGACTTACCCGACCCCGAGTGTGCAGACTTCGATGATTTTTCAGAATGGCGATGGCTCCGTGATCAGTCCCTTGACCGGGACCTCGAACGGCATGGAGCAGACTGTTGGCGCTCAAGCAGCTTTCGGGACCGATCCCGCAAAGCCTTCGGCTCCAACAACCGACAGTCGGAGCACGACTTGGGGTCTTGGTCGCACTCCAGGCAAAAGAGGCACATGCAGTGCGGATCCGTAATTGACATCAGCGGGGAACTGCAGGGCTTAAACCCGGGCATCCCTTGAGCTCTGGCTCGGAGTCGAAGTCTCGAACAAGAAGTCGACAAAAGTTGAGAAAAATGTAGAAAACAAATTACTGAGGTACTGCTCTTCCTGGATCTGCTCTGGCTGGCGCAGATAAAGAAAGAACTGACGTCAGCACGCCAGGGCGGCGTCTAAGTAGCTGCCGCGACTCTATCCCGGCGACCACGATGCCGATGACGGACGCAGAGCCGACCGACGTCACCTTCCGAAGCGCAGTGGTACTGCTGACGATAAAGCTTTCTGGATCCAGTCTGATGCCTGGAGATAAGTCTAAGGTAAAGAATCTATAACGAACGTGTTTCTTTCAGATCCACGCTTTGCGGCACCCTTGCCCACTGACCACCCGTGCTTCTTTCAGCATGCTTCTTTCAGCATTACAGTTGCTGACCTCATCACACCCCTCGCCATCGCCTCCACGGACAACATTCACATTGGAGACCTGAACTTCCACCTCAACAACAGCAGCGACCCTGACTCACCAACATCGGACTGAAGCAGCTTGTCACCACCCACACCTCAAGGTAGGACACACCCTCGACCCCATCTTCGTGGGAGGGACCAACATCTGCTTCAGCCACACCTTGCAGCCCCTCTGGAAAGACCACCAATGGTACACTTCTCTTTCAACACCACTACGTTCACAAGCCCACTCTGCACGTGCCAAGAAGGAATAGGCGCAAGGTCACAGAGGAGCACCTCAACTCCACCCTCATCCACGACCCCCCCTACGCCACTGCTGATGCGAACTCTGCGGCCAAGTAACTACACCGCTGGATCTCTATCTGCGCAGGCAAGCTCACACTCCATTGCAAACCCTACAGACAACGCCCCCTGAAGGCCACCTGGTTCACCACCGACCTCCAAGAAGCCAGACGCTCCTGCACCCTCCCAGGACCTCTGCAACAAGCTCGGCTACTACTTCCACCTGAAAATCAAGGCCCTCTACGACAACTTCAGCGAACGGACTCCAGAAACCAGCAGTCCCTCCAGCGATGACATCCAGCCCATCATCACCATCTGGACACCGATCACCACAGATGATACCACCACAACCATGAATAGTACCCACTCAGGGGCCCCACGGACCCCTGCCAGCTGCGCATCTTCCACAGAGCCGCCGCTGTCATAGCACCAGAGCTATGCTGCACCATCTACGCCACCTTAAAATTCAGCATTTACCCCACCGACAACTGGAAGCAGGCAGGGGTCAAGCCCCTCATCAAGAAACCCTCAGCAGACCAGACGGACCTGAAAAACTACCGTCCCATCTCACTCCTTCCCTTCGCAGCCAAAGTCACGGAGAAAATCGTCAACGCCCAGCTGACTACCTTCATCACAGAGAATGCCATCCTCGACTCTTCCCAGTCCGGATTCCGCAGTAACCATAGCACTGAGACTGCCCTCCCTGCCGCCATCGATTACATCCACAGGCTCGTCGACCAGGGCCACACCGCGGCTTCATCCTGCTAGACCTCTCTGAAGCCTTCGACACTGTCTCCCACCACACTCTCACAGCCAGACTCCACGTAGCCGGCATATGAGGAACCGCCCTCGACTGGATCCGCTCCTTTCTCGCTGGTAGAACACAAAGGATCAGACTCCAACCCTTACTCTCCGAACCCACAGAGATCAACTGCAGAGTACTCCAAGGATCATCGCTCAGCCCCACGCTTTTCAACATCTACATGGCCCCCCTCGCCGCCATCATCCAACAGCAAGGAGTCCGCGACAACACCCAGCTCATCCTCTCCCACACGATGAACTCCGAAGACACCAGACTCCGCTTCCAGGAAGGAATGAAAGATGTTGAAGCCTGGATGAGCAGCAGCTGCCTAAAGCTCAACTGAGAGAAGACAGAGGTCTTCGTCCTTGGACCCCCCCCCCCCCTCCGCCTGTGACAACACCTGCTGGCCCCCGCCCTCGGATACCCACCCCCACGGACCACACCCGGAACCCCGGCATCATTTTCGACTCCTCCCTCACCATGACTCGCCAGATCAACGCTGTCGCCGCCACCTGCTCCAACTGCTTCCGCATCCTCCGCAAGACCTTCAAGTAGATCCTCCCAAAGCCAGAAAGACCGTCACCCATGAACTCATAACTAGCAGACTGGACTACGGACTATGCGGGAATCAACAAATCCCTGCTACACAAACTTCAGACCATCCAGAACACCGCGGCCAGACTCGTCCTAAGCACCCCACGACATGAGCACATGACCCAACACCTGCGAGACCTCCACTGGCTCCCCTCCACTGGCTCCCCGTCGAGAAGAGAGTAATCTAAAAGCTACTCACCCACGCATACAAATCCCTCCACAACATCGGACCCAAATACCTCAATGAAAGAGTCTTCTTCCATGTACCCAAAAGAAACCTCAGCTCCGCCGACCTCGCCCTAGCAGAAACCGAGTGCATCAGCAGAACCAGAGCAGGTGGAAGAGCCTTCTCCTACGTTGCATCCAAGGCCTGGAACGGGCTCCCAGTCAACATCAGACACTCTCCTCGGCTGCACACTATTAAGAAGACCCTCTAGACCTGGCTTTTCGGCTGACCCTGAGCTGCACCCCCACCCCACCCCTAGCGCCTTGAGACCCTCAAGGGTGAGTAGCGTGCTCTAAAAATCATCTGATTGATTGAACTGAGCAGAGCTCAAGGTAAGACTCCCTCTCACATGATGTGCAATGAAAATCTGAGAGGAGATGCCTCAGTTGGGAGTGTTCTAAGGGTGCTGTCACCTAATTGGCTGGAGTTTGGTTCTTTTTAAATGAAATGCATAAGCTGTTAAATTCAATGTCTTAATGCCATTGTAAGCTATGGTAATTACTGCTACTGCTTTGAAATATACTGAGGGACTCCCAACTCAACAACGGGGGATGATTCAAGCATGTGAATCCATGAAAGATACTCCAAAACTGGAGAATATGTCACTGTTACTTCACAGGTGTTACTTCAAAAATTGTTACATCATATGCAAGAACATCAAGAGGTTATATTTCAGATCCATTTTGTAATGGTTTTTAGTTTGCAGACCTTTACATTCGGAAGCGAATTTTTTGTTTTTATATATGTAAATATACTCACACATTTACAATACACTTGAATAATGTTCAGGAAGGGCAGTGTATAATGTATCAAGGGTTTTTTATGTTTCAGAGATAACTAGCATAAAGGTGCAGCAAAGAGTATTTAAGTGTCAGGGATGGTTAGCGTATGGGGTAGTAAAGAGTTTTTAGGGTTCAGGGATGGCTAGTGTATAGGGGCTGTAAGGAGGGTTTAGGGTTCAATCTAAACATACTAAAAATAGAGGTACTTGCTTGTGTGAAATGGATCACCTATCACCTGCTCCCCATTTAGCCAAAAGAGATTGACAGAGTTAATTAAGAAACTGTGATGCAATCATGGATTCAAACCTCTCTTAAATCCCTTGAGTAAATTAAGTCACAAAGGTATTTATTCACATGATGTGGTGCTTACATTGCCTGGGATTCCACCAAAAGGTCGAACCACCATTAACTTAGAACTCTCTTGCCTAGATTACACCAGCAGTATATACATCAGAGCGTCCCACCAAGTGATTCAGAAGATACAGAGAATCGAGAAAGCCGCTACAAGACAACCACTTAACCTTAACATGAAATTGCATGTTTCTTCACATTTCAATCTCTAATTTGGCTGTTTCTGGCTAGGAATACGGGGCTGCAAGCAATGAACATTGCTAAACATGCCTTCCGCATCAAAGGCCATACTTAAAGAAATACTCCCTGCAAGAATAAGATCAATTTATAAGTCTTGAATTCCAAGCGTTCCAAAAATGCCTCTCTTCCAATATTTACAACTATGTCATAGTCAGCCCTAAATAGGTAGATGTATGCATGCACAAATGTGTTAGGGCCTGATCATGAGTTTTGCAGACAGGGTTACTCAGTCACAAATGTGACGGCTTAAGTCGTCGGCCATATTACAAGAACCATAGGATATAATGGAATTGTACCTGGCAGACGGGATATCAGTCACGTTTGTAAAGGAGTAACCCTGCCTGTCAAACTCTTAATCAGGCCCTTAATTCTTACATCATTGCTAGCCCCTCATGGTTAAGCACTGTGGCATCACTACACCATAGTTTGAGAACATTAGACATCTCCAAATCTTACACACCTCCATAGGCACCTCCAATGTAGGTCATTCTACAACCAACACCCTGCACAACTTGAGACTTCAAAAAAGACACCCAAGATCTTGATGCAAATCAAAAAGCTTTTCTACCCTGCCAAAGGAATGAACAACTATAGCAATATTTTGCCACAATACACTTTGTGTCCGTTTACTGAGCAGATTTGCTAGCCTTGTAAAAGCAGATAACACTTGCACTACATTTTTAGGTTGAACATAATTCTAATGGTGTTCATTTGTTGCTGCTTCTGCAGTGCAAAGACAAACAATGGGAAAACTATAATCAGGCAATATTGGTGTCTATGTAGGAACTAAAACAAATCAACCATGTTATTGACAAAATAGGGCGTGTAATTAACGGGCCCATATTAAAGGATCACAGTGACTCCAGACTAGAGTTGGCCATTAACTAGTCTGACTGGGTTGCTCATTTCAGCGAGATGTACTACATTTCAGGCACGCATACCCAGTGTTCAAGCCCTGTCATAGCTGAAGGTGCATCACAAGGCTCTAGCAATGCATCTTTTACCCTGGATGAAATCATTTAGGCTTTGATGGGTATTAAGGGCGGTAAAGCACCAGGTCCAGATGGTATCCCCATCGACCTGTTTAAGGCCAAGATACCTCTGTGGGGCTCAATTTTGACCAGGGTATTAGGGGCATGTTGTGATTCAGGCATACTGAACTGGTCAGAATCGGTTATCATTCCCGTTATTAAGAGAGGGGTAACGCTTAAACCCCGCCTATTACTGCCTCATATCATTACCCAACTCACTACTGAGAGTCAATGGGAAAATTTTATTGAATCAACTTGAAGAGTGGCCGAAGCCACCAACATCTTCTGAGACCTGTAGTACGGTTTTCACAGACACCTGGGAACAATTCAAGGTCAGGCTAAACCATAATTTGATTCTAGGTACATAGACTTTAATGAAAAAAGGCCAGTTGTTCCTAGCTTTTGTCCAGCTGGCGAGTCTGTTAGACTGTGCAATTCATAGAAAACAATGTCATTTTATCAGAGATGGGGGTGGATCCTCAGACAATCATCATCATTAGAGAATTATATTCAAGGGAAAAAGGCTAGAGTGCGCCTTGGCCATTGCGGCTTTTAATCCCAAACGAGGGGTCAGACAGGGCTGCGTTCTGATGCCTTTTTTATTCAACAGCTTGGGTTCTGTACTAACTAAAAACTGTAAAGATCTCCCCCAAATTGGCTATTGGCCTATCTCCTTGTCTGCTTTACTCCGAAAATGCTGTCCTCATGTCACAAACTCTGGGTTTGCAGCGGTTACCTACCTGTTTCATCAATTACATGTCAGAGGCTGGTTTAATTGTTAACAATTGTAAGACCTTTATTATGAGGTGTGAGAGAAAAGTCAGGAAGTGTCAGGATTTCACAGTCGGCGATGCTAAATTTTTCCTCGACTTTCTCCAACTTGGGTATTTTACTTGATGAACATGGCACATGCTCTTCAGCTGTAAATAATAGATAGCTGCATTTAAATAAATCTGTGACCGCGCTCCTAAATGTTGCCACCAAATTCAGCAACAAACCTGTGAGGAAGATGCGAAAACTATGCAATGCAAAATCGGTGTCTGTAACTCTATATGGGGCTGACATCTGGGGCCACTCTTATTTTAATCAGCTTCAGATGGTTGAGAGCGACTTTTTTAAGAATCTTTTGTCCGTCCCTAAAAGCGGTTCTACATTTGAAAGTCAGTTCGACCTTTGGACTTTGTTTTTAGGTCGAGCCTGGGCTGCGCATGCGCTGCTCTGCGAGGCTCTGCGAGGCATGCTGTATTCAGGTATGGAGTTAAAGCTCCGCCCACTCTCCACCCATATCATATTTTTCATTGGTTTGTGTCACTGTCCTTTGGAAACTGTGGCTTTTCATTGGCCAATAGGCTTAGTAGACGCTCCTTAGTACCACCTTGTCTAATTTTGTAGCCTTCCATGAGGACACCCCTGTTGCATGTGTTGTTACTCGGAAGGCTTTAATTACAGCCTTCACTATTTGCTTAAATAGTTTTCTCCTGCCTGTAACGGCACGCTCTCGCACAACGCTTTAATGTAAAAAAAATTCATAGCATGGTATGCCATGCTCATACAGTGGCGAACGTGCCTTTGGCTTATTTGCAGCGAAGAATGCAGCCGCATGTTTTTGTTTTTTTTACGCTATTGATTAACTTTGTTTTTTAAAACTGCCCCATGCCGCACTTTCAATTTAATGGCGAGCGCGCCCTTTTCCTTAGACGAGCCGCATGTAAGGAAAGGGGCGCAGCCTCCATTAAAGTAAAAACAAGGCATGGCGCGCTTTTACAAAAATAAAACATTTGTTTGTCAACTTGACAAGCAAATTCTTTTTTTTGTAAAAGCACCCCATACCGCGCTTTCACTTTAATGGCGGCAGTGCTCCTTTCTTCAGACACGGCTCTTCTATGGAAAGGAGCCTGCCAACTTTAAAGCATTAGCAATGTAATAGGTGTTTCATTTATGAGAATTTGGTAAATGCAAGACCTATTGCATTGCAGATGCTTGTTTTTTGATTTGATCAGAATTGAACTAATACTATTATGGCACAAAGTATGGACTTACGAATACACTGTTTTAAATTGCATGTTTATAAATGATTTCATAAGCTGAATGGTGTAGGAGGCTAGATTAGCATAAGGTGTACACCCATTGGTGAGGCACCAGGCACTGAGTCCAGGCAACCCTTGGTGATAGTAGAAGTGGTCCCCGATAACCAAAGCTCTCAAAGGGTAGCTGTGTAGAGCAGCTAAGGCTTTTACAGGAGGGTTTAAAGTGGGTGCATTGCCACACAGTCAGTCAGTGAAGCTTACACACAAAAAAGAACCACACTTGTGTTATAAAAATACCTCGTATTTATTATACACCAACACTAAAACTGGGGAGAAAACCCATGGGGAGAGTATGTGGTCTAACGGCTAGGGCGGTCGACTTCAAATCTGGGGAGCAGGGTTCGAGTCTCGGCAATGACCCTCAACATCCTGTGATTCTGGGCAAATCACTTCATCCCCCTGTGCCTAACAAAAATGAATGTGTCCTTGTGAAACGCAACTGGTGCTAATGTAAAGCGCTCCAATACCTTCGGGTCAAGTTTGCGCTATATAAATCTCTGGGGGGGAAAATAAAATCTACTTTGGCACATCTCCTGCCTGGAGATATCAATAAAATATACTTTAAATCGGGTAAGAAAAGCAGAGCAGAAAGTAAAATGAAAGGGTCTCTGCATTGCCCACAAAGCAATTCATGTCTAAGCCCCAGTCTATATTAAAGAACGCCTTGGGATCTACGTACTGGGTTGTTCTGCGGTCATCGGAGGCCTGCCGCATGGCCTTCCCGCGGTGCAAAACAGCATCCAAAGGGGGCAGAGCTTTCTCTGTCCTAATTCCACAAATCTGGAACCAACTGCCTGATCACCTCCGCAAGGAATCCGCACTCCTCCCCTTCAGGAGATGGCTCAAAACGTTCCTGTTTAGGGAGGCTCTGGACACAGTCTGATCGCCTTCCTAGCCCTGTTATGCAACCGCTAGTGGTCCTTGGCCACTCTATCTAAAGCGCTAAGAGACCTGCCGGAGATTATGCACTATAAAAAAAACTGTTAACATTACATACCATAAAAAAGCACATAAAATACATGGGCCCCTATTGGGGCCAAACCCCTTAGTAAATAAATGAAATGAGAGCGGAGTACCAAACCAAGACTAACACCCTAGGAACTAGGGACGAAGGGGGAGCACGGAACCATCACAGGTAAGTAACTCAGTGTTGCTAGGCGCCTATGTGCAGAGGTGATACTCCGGGTCAGTGTCCATCGCATAACATCACAGTTGGAGTTTTACTGTTTCAGAACCCTTCCGCGAGGACCCCAAAGAAACTGTTGGAACCAGGGAGGTTGAAGGACACCCCCACCCATGGATAACCAGTGAACCAGGATAACTACACCAGGCACTCTGGGTGAATAGGTGGGAAGTGGTGCCGGAACCGCCCGTTGACGTCAATGGGGAACCCCAGATGTCCAGCTACTACAGCGTTTCAGGGACCAGATCGGTTATGTTATGTTAAAGGGGATTTCTATAGTGCTCGGCTACTCCGACGAGTGTCCCGGCGCTTACGATCCTCATCGGCAAGGGAATGGAGGGCGAGAGAGGCAACTACCGATCAAAAAGGAGAGTTTTACAATTTTTCCTAAAGGCCAGCAAATTGCCATTAGTTCTGAGTGTAAGAGGAAGAGCGGTCCGAGGCGTTGAAAGGAGCGTCCACCGCACCGGGCGCGATGAATCGCCGGAACTACGGCCAGGGCCTGAGTGGAAGATCTGAGTGATCTGGAAGGAAGGTAGAATGATATTCGCTTCTGGAGATACCTGGCGCCCGAGCCATGCAACGCTTTGAAAGCCATCGTTAGCGTTTTGAATACGATACGCTTTCGAATAGGAAGCCAGTGAAGAGTTTTGAGCAGGTCACTGGCGGGTCTCGGTGGAACCCAGACGTGGATTCAGGACGAGGAGTACCAGCACAAATAGTTGACAAGAGTTCAAACCACCCAGATGTGTCCAGGACGAGCAGGAGCATGCCGCCAGCCCTGATCAGAGGTACTTTACTGTAGCACGGAGGTCTTGAAGCTGCAGCTGTGGATCCAAGGCGACGTTACGGAGGCACAGGAGACATCCACAAGCTGTCCCATGTCAATGGCTGGCAGGACCACCAACAAGCCTTGGCAAAAGAAACAGACATATTGCATGAAGAAATGCTTAGTTGAAGACCTGCAGCAAGATCTGAGGGACTCACCCAGCAGTGGTCTGTCAAAGTCAGCGCTCAGCAAGCAGGAGAGCCAGCAGGAATCGATGGAGACCCCAGAAAGACACTCTGGCAGCAGGCGCAGGGAGTCACAGGGAGACCTCAGTAGTGTACAGAAGATGGAGGCCGACGTCGCAGGAGATGCAGTGGGGACATCACTCTTAGAGTTGTGTGATACATGAGGCTGGAGCTTCTTGGAGCTCGAAGATCATCGGTCAGGCCCTGGCAATGGCAAATGGGCCAGGGATGCTCGAGAGCGATTGCAGTCTCCCAAGTTGCAGGGAAAACAGGTCACACCTCTGGAGAGCCACCAAACCACCACATATGTTGTAGAGCCTTGAGGTGTCTGTGGGACAGCAGGATCCACACACTGGTCGTCGAGGTGCCTGCGGATGCAGGGGAGTGACTCCTTCACTGCAAGGGAGATTCCTTCTTGCAATGTCGATGCATGCAGATTCCTTAGCGACTCTGGAGTGTGATGTATTTCTATAGGTACTGTATCGATTCCCCTATTCCTGACCCTGGTTTGGTTAATAATTAACTAGCAGCCATCCAACGGTGCAAAAACCGTTATCTGATTAAGCCACACCACGGCACAGAAGCGCGTTATCTGATTAGGTCATAAAGCATGCCATCTAATTAGACAAGCGATATTCCTCCAGCCCCTGATAAGGCATACGGAGTTCTCAAAACAAATCAAACCTACAGCGACCTGGGAAATTCCCATAGCCATTGTTTTGATTTCACCGAGAACTTCAGTAAAAGAATGTGCGAACGAACCCGTTCGTATGACATCCTTATTGACGTATATATGTCCATCCTTACGTCAATCTCGGCACCTTTCAGGTATAAATATTACCGACATTGCCTTAAGCAAACACATGCGGTGGTGACGAGATTGGAGCAGCGAGACGTGCCGAGGAGCCCAGCAGAGAGCGAAGCCCACAGGCGCTGCCCCGCCTTCCTGACGCGCTGAGAACGAGACGCTGCCTTTCTCCTGCCGAGAAATCCAGCTCCGGCGCTTCCACGCAGCCCTCGCAGGCAGCTGGAATATCAAGACCTGGGATAAGAGATACCAGCCCTCACCATTCTAGATCTCAGGTACAGAACTGAATAACCCCTTGCAGAGAATTCTTGAGTCAGTCCCTTGGCAAAACAAACTTAACTTAAACTGCTACTTATCTACTCCCGCCCACGTATTAGGCTTAGGTCAGGTACACTGGGGTAGGCGTGGTTAGAAGCACCAGTTGAGTACGATTAGTCAAATGTATATATGTATGTATCTATTTTATCCATTTTAAAGTATCATATGGCTCAGAAACCATATCAATGCTTTTACAGTATTATTTTATAATTCTGTCTTTACTGTATGCACTTTACTTAACTATAAGTATTGCAATAATAGCGATTCATTTCTCTTGTACGAGAAAGGAGACTGATCAATAAATACCATCTTTTATTGAACACGCCCGTCTCTTCCTTTTCTCTACAATCTGGTGAAACTAAGAATGCACTGAACTGACTGAGTAAAATAAGTTGTCTTTTGTTTTCACACGACTCTAGAGATACACTCTTGATTAGGGGAGAGCAAAGTTGTCATGTTCTATGGTTGTCAGAAACTAAATCCCTTCTTGTCTATCCAGGGAGGTTAAAATCCTCCTTGCCTATTCGAGAAAGTTTCTAGTGAACTCTGAGCTAGCTGGCAAACACAAAACTTTAAGTCTAATATCGTCGGTAGAAGACCTAGTTAACCTCTGCCCTAGGTCTATACTATTGAAGATATTATTCCAATGCGCAGAGCCTATTGGGATAATAGGAACTACACTACATGGCGCCCAAACGTTTGGATAGGCGATAAAACTAACGCAAGACATTAGAGTAACTCAGTCGTGCTTTTTCACACAGAGCCCCTTTTTTCCCATAATACTCCAAAGACGTCTGGAGTAAGTGAAAGGTCATATCCACCAAACTTCGCAGGAGGAAACTCCCATGTATGGTTCTTGGTTTATTCAACGTTGAAGGATACACTGTTCCAAAATATTGTGCATCTAATCTTTGTTTCCATAGAAACCTGATCTGCAAATAAATAAAATAATCTTCTTGACAGTAGTATGTCAGAAACTGAAGAAGAAAGGGAGACAGCTAAAATAGCAGCTGAACTCATAGCAGCTGATACTACTATGCAGGAAAATGACCCGGATAGAATACTCATCCCGGTCAACATAAGAAAATCTATAACCTTAAAACTTATAGAAAATGGACTGACACCAAGAGGTGGTACAGTCATATTCGTAATTGAGGCACACGAATATCGGCAGACAGAGGTATTCTATTCATGGATAAACTTTCCAGCAGCAAACGCTGTAACAAAGGACTTCCACTATTACAAAATAGAGGAACCTCCTAATGAGTACACTCCTTTCGAGGAGGTGGAAATACCACTCAAATTCCAAGAGCACCTGCTCTTGTTTAATGGCGTCCTAAAACATAATAATCATATCACCAGGCTCGGTCCACTAGGTAGACCAGGAGCGACGTGGCGGTCCTAGCCGGATACACACCACATCCAGACATTGAAGAAATGCCTGCACCAGATCTTTTAGCACAGCTAAAACAATTAATAAACATACATAGACAATTAGTCCAATATGTAATGCGGACTTCAACAGTCCAACCAGCAATTAAAATTCCACAGCTGACCCCTCATCAGGGGAACACAAATAAAATTACACCACAGAACATACAGTCCTGTCTAGGTAAAGTACCCGCAAAACTGGAACAAATTCCTTTCTGGCTAGCACAAAAAATCACTCAAATAGAGGCTGTGTTTCCAGATACCACCCCTGTTGAGAAACACAGGATTCTGACTATCTGTCTTCCAATGGGAATCGCACCACACGTGGAGGACTGTGACACTTGGGGAACAGTCTTTGCTTCCATTTACACAAAAACACATGGTGTACCATCCATGTCAGTAATACCAGATGTGCTAAAACAGATTCAAGATGAATACGGTCCAGAACCCGCTTTAACTCTCGGTATGAAATTACTGAAAGACTTCAAGCAGGTCTCGGCAATATTATTAGCCAACATAAAGGGAGAAGCAGCAAATGTGGCGATCCGCCAGAGGTTAAAAGAGACAAATATAGCAGACCAACCATCTGAAATTGCCAGAATCATAGAAAAATCCTATGAAGAACTAGGTAGAGATAGTTTGGGTGGAATACCAGTGAAACCCCAACTAGTTGAAAGTCCTGAAAAGGTATTTATTAAAAATAATTTAAACACTCAAAAAAAGAGCTGGGATGGAAATAAACAATCCAATCCTAAAGAAAAAAGATTCCAGTCCAGAGGAAGGTCTCCTCGGCGGAGAGAAAGATCTCCTGACCAAGGACGTAAGTCTCCCCAAAGGGAGCCCTCTGTGAAAAAATACAACCTTAGAAATAGGGATAATATAAAAAAAACCTGATAGATATCAAGATATTGATACACGTCCCTCTCAATCTTTTCAGACTTCCTCGCAGAAATCGGAAAGAAGAGGCCGATCAGAACACAGGGAAGAGCACGTCAAGTCCAAAGACAAAGAACCTGCTCATCTGAATAAAAAATTACAATTTCCAAAAAAGAAGGTAGCCAGTATTAAAGTAATCAACAATGCCGAGAATACTGAGGACACAGCTGAAAAACGGAGAATGGGCTCAGACAATGCTAGACAGCGCAGCAGAAGTGAGCATAGCTCGCAAAGTCCTTATGAATCATCTGGAGACAGTGGACATGAATGAATACATTCAGGTGGAAACTGCAGATACCAGAGTTAGCAAACCTCATAAAATATATGAAATAACATTGCGTATAGAGGGGGATAAGACTAGAAAAATAAGGGGTCTATTTTGGGATAATCTCTCCAAGGGCTATGACATCCTTCTAGCTGAACGAGACTGGCCACCCGAGTTTGTCAGGGAGTGCCCACATGGCGAAGAAATAATTATGCCTGCCTTCTCAAATCATATTCCAATTCATAAAAAATATACACTTGCAAGAAAGTGGGCGGTAGCTCAAGACCCTGCCTTATATAAAAATCATGTGGGATGGGATGAGGACTCTCCTCCTCACAAAATCCAGTTAAAATCACAACCTACTGCACAGAGGCAGTACCCGATTAAGCAAGAAGCTAAAAAACAGGTAAAAGAGATCCTAGATCAACTTGAATACCAGGGGGTGATTGAAACTTGCACCTCACAAATGAACAACCCTTTGTTTCCTGTCTCCAAACCAGACAATTCATATCGTCTTGTTTTGGATTACAGACATCTTAACTCATGTTGCAAAACCTTTGCAGTACAAAATTCGCATAGTGCTGCACTAATGAATAACATAGTGCGCAAAAAATACAAAACAACATTAGACATCTCTAATGGATTCTTTTGTCAAAATATAGCACCAGAGAGCAGATATTTGACGGCGTTCTCAATAAATGGCACGCAAAAAAAATTCTGTCGTTTGCCCCAGGGGTTCAAGAACAGCCCAGGATTATTCTCAGCGAGAGTAACAGAATTACTACAAACATATGATGACGAGGCATTATCTTATGTCGACGACATCTATCTAACAGATGATGACTTGGATACTCACTTGAAGAGAGTGAACACCATAATACTTGGGTTCGCAGCAGAGGGTTACAAATTCAACTTTAAAAAGTCAAGAATTGCCCATCTAACAGTCCTGTTTTTAGGATATGAACTATCAAGTGAAGGCAAAAGCCTGGCTGACAATTTCCTAGAGAAATGTGCTGTAATCCAAGCACCTAGAACACTGAAAAACCTACAATCAATTCTAGGCTTCCTGAATTTCGGAAGAACTTACATTATAAATTACGCAGAAAGGGTCAAACCCCTCTATGATCTTAAAAAACCAGATTTTAAAAGAATCAATTGGACTAAAAAACACACAGAACTTTTGAGATCTTTACAAACAGACATGTTAATTAAAACAAAATTACAAACACGTGATAACACACGCAACCTTGTGATTCGAGTCATCCCAGGAAGATGCGGATTCACATACCTGACCTCTAATGAGGGAGAGAAGGTACCAATAGCATACAAATCACACTTGTACACAGAAGCTGAAAAAACGTTCAGCATTAAAGAAAACATTGTTCATGCGGTTCAAACGGCTGTAGCAAGAGAAAAAGACCAAGCTGACGGTAGACGTATTACAGTCAGAACAGCAGAATCAGCCTTTGAGGCATTAACAACCCCATGTAATTTACCGACTACAGCATTGAATCCAGAATGGATACAATGGGTAAATTCAATTGCTACGGACAAAGTAAAATACTATTTTGATCCAGAATTGAATGAATTAAAATATCTAGAATATGAGAGACAATACCCTCTGCCAATCGACATTCTGCCCTTACGACAGTACGCCTGTGTAATTTATACAGACGGCCATGCTCAACCACCTGGGTGGGGAGAACAAGCGTACAACCCCACATGTGAAATTACAAAAGAAGTATGGCGTGGAGGAAAAATGAGACCTCCATTAATAAAAACACACTCAGTAGAAACTAATTCAGAACAACAGACTGAAATAATAGCATTGAAAATGGCGCTAGATAATGCCGATCGCGAATTCCCGACACTTATAGTGTACGATTCGTATTACTGCGTCAAATCATACAATACCGATTTGCAGAAATGGATTCAGAATGGTTACAAAGATGACACAGGTGCCACAATAAAGCAGAAAGCGCTTTGGGAACAAGTAGTTCTTTTAAAGAAAGAACTACCAAAAACTCACGTGATACATTCAGTGAGTCATCAACGTGATGGTGTTCACGTTGCAGGGAATTCATTGGCTGAGACAGCCACAGCGGTAGCAACTAAACCGGCTTCCGTAGCTACAAAAAAGCGTACAGTAAAACACATTGACGGTGAAACAGTGCTGGCGGTGAAAACGTCATTAAAAAGCGACTGCTCAGCGCTACCGATCAATTAACCACTCAACTATACATACATAATCGATGCAAACTCCGTTCCTTTTGCTCGAATCCCTGGAGTGGGGGATAGAGTAATTCCAAACACGGACAGGAGAAGCTTGTTAATAGCGGACGCACACATGGGTGAGGGTCTTACTCACCTCAAGCTTAAAGATTCTCTGGAAGAATTACAATCAGTGTACTGGTGGCCAGGCATGAGCCTGCATCACCACATTTTTGTAAAAAACTGCCCAAACTGCAACAGAGATCGCAGCGGCGAGAGAAACGGTGTATTACCATGGCGTTTCACTCCAGAAGGGCTAGACAATAATCAATAAAACCAAAAAAAAAAGCGTCAGATTGACACAAAAAGACTAACTTTCACTTATAATGTAGACCCCAGTGCTCGGCTGACGTCTGAACTGTTATAAAAAGATTTACGAGTCTATAATGGCATATACGCTAGGAGCATGCTACGTTTTGACTAATGTTTTCCCTTTAGCCCTCAAGCTTATGGGGAAGCATGGCCAAATGAGCATTGCATAGCGGGATTCTTCTCACTTCCTTCCTGAGGGATACGGGATGGTGTAAAGAAAAAACCAAGGCATAAAGCTATCTATAACGGAAAAGGTATTAGGTTCGGGAGCTGGGTGGGTCAAACATTTAATAAGTGTCCAACGTAGTCTAAATAACCTGCCAAGAAATTCTCTGAAAGGGTTCAGTCCGTACGAACTATTGTTCGGGACTAGAATGATGGTCCAAGATCTTGATAGTCAGACTTCAGTGGTTAAAGACAAAAGCTTTGATATCAAAGATCGTTTGGCTATTTTGCAGGACTTAAATGAAACAAGAAAAGACCTGAGCAACATAAAGTTGAAACAACAGCCAACAACCACTGAAGAGAAACCACCTGTCCCAGCAAGGCCTGTCTGGATTCCAAAAGTCGGGGATCTAGTCAGAGAGAAGATTGCGGTAAAGAAGGAATTTGGGCCTTCTTACAGGAAAGCAGTTCCTGTCTTGTCTATCAACGGGACAATGTCAGTAGTACTACCGCCCCTTGCTGGTAAAAAGGAGAACCGAGTCATATCCATCGACCTGGTAAAACCACAATCATGTGGCCGATAACAAACAGTAGGCCAAGTGGACTCCCTAGAAGTAGCAGAACACCAATGTTTGCTACAAATACAGAGGTTCAAACTAAGAGGCTAATCACATTCGAAATGCCTACAGTGAAACAACAAGGACTATGCAACAAAGCAATGGAACTTGAACCTCTTAAAACCCAAATCAAAGCTTTTCATCAAGAAACAACAACCTATGATGATGTAACTACAGACTTTGCTAATGAAACAAAGCAATATCCAAAAGCAAAAAGTAATCCAGAAGCAATTGGAACAATTGACAGAACAGCATCCGGCTACTTCAACAACTTCGATGATTCATCTGAAGATCTGAGTGAATGTAAGAAACAGCCATCAATAAAAACTTTTAAAGATAAAGCTAAGGAACTTTTTCAACAGCTGAAAGAAACCTATCTGATTTCTCCATGAATTGAATTTTGGGTGGCCTTAGGTGCATTTATCCTCATACTTTGGCTCATCATGATACTATGCTTGGGACATTTCATTGAAGGAAAATATGCTAAAATGGACACAGCAAGCCAGAAAATCAACTTGGTCCTTAAACCACACACATCTTCACACATCGAGAAAAGAGAACTTTCTTCAGTGAACTTCACAGCCAATCCTATACCAGGCGGTGTAGCATGGGACAAAACTGATTATGAAATCTATGGTCCGGTTGAAATCCTGAAGTATCCACACCAATTCAAGATCTCATTGAGTGACTTTGTAAAACCAAGCTCATTTGCGGATGATTGGGACTTTGAAAGTATTAATGATATGATGTCTGATCTTGTGATGTCTGCTAAATTTACAGAACATGATTATTTGCAGGGTTCGTCTAATTATGATCAGATGTTCTGCTACAACCACTATGGTAACCATTATCTACATAAATCTGCACAACCTAGAAATGTTTTAAATTATAACCAATGGGAACATTGTGCTACTCCTCCAAAAGGTAGCTCGAAAACATTTTATGATAAATATTCATACTTTTCAGGGTTTAACACAAGTAATGCAGAAACATTTTATTTCAAATTGTCAAATAAGACAGGTATGAAGACCATGCTTACAAACACAAAATTGATATATTCAGATTCATTTTTTGAGCAAATGAATACATTTGGTTTTGATTTCTGGAACAATAATATTGAAGCAAAAACTGTTTGGGGTACAAGAGATTGGCAAGTACAAGGTATAGAATCATTGTTTAGAGCCTGCATGATCCCAGAACAAATTATATTTTTGAACGACACAATTCAACAAACTACCTGTCTTGGCTTAGCCAAAATCAAAGATTTGAACAAACCGTCTATTCCAAAGCCAACAGTGAACAGTAATAGCTCTATAGATGTTGAGATAGACGTAAACCATATATTAAACCAAAACAGAACACATCCTGAATGGAAAAAATGGTTAATCTGGCCCACAGATACAAATAACTGTCAAGACAGATTCCTGAACAAAATACAGGGGTTCACATTGACTAGGCCAGACGCTAGATATTCCCAAAGACAACATCCAGGGATAGTAACCACCTACAGCGTGGGCAAGCTCTGCCTTCAATGGCTACAAACGTCCACACTGGCTGAAATTAAGCAACACCTAACTTTACTTACAGAAGGTGCTGACTTGCGTGATTTCATTATGGGACCACGCAAACAGCGTCAAAAACGTTTCATAGCGGCCTCTATATATGCAGCTTATAATGAAGTTTGGAAAGTAATTCAAATTGAGACAGCAGAAAAAATACGGGAAATTGACCGTATTAATTTGGAAAAATCACTTTCTGTGGTGGACAATGGGTTAATGACTCTGTCCTCCAGAATATATTCTCTGGACAGCATTGTGTCTTCAGCAATCGATATAATATCGCAAGACTTACTGATGTTACAACACGGTCAGTCCCAATTGCGTTCTATTGTACAGCTTGGCTGGACGTTACAAAATCTGCGTTCAGGCTATGTGCCTTGGCGTTTAATCAACACAACGTCATTATTTAATATCTTTAACCTTACTGATAAACAAATCAGTTTGGCACAGAAGGGTGCTGACTATACAATTCTGAGCATTGAAAAACTTGAGAGATTACCATTGACAATGTCAGAACGACCTGTCATTGAATGGATAATACATGGGATAATAAATATTCCGATAACAACTTTCCAGTTTCAATTCTGCCAAAAATATATACAGGCAGGCCAGTATGAAAGGTTGGGTAAAGGGTACATTAAGTCAATATGGAACTTGCCCTATACACACGAATGTGTCAGTAATAAAGGCCAGAAAGTGTTTCTTAGTGGCAATAATTGTGCAAGATCACTAAGCGGTACACTTCTGTGTCAGGGTATTAGCTTGCATGGAGCCTGTGAAGGGACTTCAAATAACCTTTCATGTTACCAGCTAGGCACACCTGCAACACAAATAGAACCATTCTTTAGGAGACTCTCGAACGGGAGTTACATTCTAATAGTAGATCGCAGATGTTGTAGTTTGCTGCCCGGAAAACCTTATGTCATAACCGTGACTAGGAAGGTCATGTGCTGTGAACGAGTATTGTTCCCAAACGATTCTCCAGACAGGGAGGCAAGGTTATGGCCCGGTTTGAAAGTTGCTTCTATTCGAATTGATACTTTAAGCAGAATGAAGACAGTGCTCCTACAGACGCCGACCAGGCTAACGTCATCAAAAGAAACGTATGATCTCCAAGTTGCAAGGACAACGCCAGAGATTCATTCATTGTTATCAACTAATTCCCCCATACATTTCGCAGAAATACTGAACGAAATCTTAAATATTTCTGATACCAGTAGTGTCTTAAGTGTATTTAAGACAGTGTTTTCAGGAGCTTTAACACCATTCAAAGCCATCCTGGGTATTTTTCCAGACTTTGTCCATTCCATTTTTGGCGGACTTCCTCTCCTTTTGGGACTAGTGGCAGGTATCCTATTTTTGATCCTGTTATTTCGCTACGGCAAACCATGTCACAGACAAAACACCTGCGACAAGGGAAGAAACGATCCTAGCCATTGGCTACCGGGACCGCATAACTGAAGTCCTTGGACTAGCACGGCTTCGGGACCTGAACATGACTTGGTTTCTTTCATTTAGACCGATGTGGCAACGTTGTGTTATGCCTGTATTAAGGTGCTTGCTATGTGGCGAAGAATGCGTGTTGGACACCTGTCTGGCACTACAATCGGATGTGCCAATGGACGCAGAAACCTTGTTGGGTCCGGTAACGGCTCATACATTGTGCTGTCCCCAGCGGCTACCTATCCTGATGACGGCATTCGTGGAGACTTCACCACTACGATTGAGGGGTAGTGAAGTACAAGATGAAAGCAGCATCGATCAGGTACGACCTTCAGTCAGCTATGCTGATCAAAACATCAATGAAGGCAATCATGCTCATGAATGCATGGTGACAACTTTTTCCGAGTTAGTGGAACTTTCGCAAGAAGCTGTTGACAGTTTTTTCGACAGTCTAAATGATATGATGTTTTCACCAGAGCAGAAGGAATGACTTTGAGCAAGCTAGCACTCGGAGTTCCCTACATCCTGAATTTGGCCTTCAACTTTTAAAAAAGCGATATGGAAAAAATATTTCCTCAGTTTTTCAGACAGCGAGAACCTTTTTCCCCTATTCCAAAATATTTACGATTTTTTGGGACACTTATCTTCTGCTTAAAGTAGACATTATTCTTAGAGAACTGAATTTCTATTTTAGGTAGTCAAGAGACATTAGCTATCCTCTAGCATTTTCATACAAAACTTTATGATTGTGATGAAATGGTCTCGCACCATTTTTCTGTATTAAGAGCCATTTCATGTGTAGTTTTCGCGTTTATTCCTGCTGAATTTAAAATATGCGTTATATGTTTAGCATTATTGCTCTGCTTGTGCATATAGTACATGTGATTGTGTTTCGTATATTTCATAATTCCAATTTTTAGAATACATATGTATGTATTTTGGGGTGGTACGGTATACACAAACGCTACTAGTTTCACTATGCCTAGATTTGTAAATATGGACATAGTCTACGTGGAGTGGGTGTGATGTATTTCTATAGGTACTGTATCGATTCCCCTATTCCTGACCCTGGTTTGGTTAATAATTAACTAGCAGCCATCCAACGCTGCAAAAACCGTTATCTGATTAAGCCACACCACGGCACAGAAGCGCGTTATCTGATTAGGTCATAACGCATGCCATCTAATTAGACAAGCGATATTCCTCCAGCCCCTGATAAGGCATACGGAGTTCTCAAAACAAATCAAACCTACAGCGACCTGGGAAATTCCCATAGCCATTGTTTTGATTTCACCGAGAACTTCAGTAAAAGAATGTGCGAACGAACCCGTTCGTATGACATCCTTATTGACGTATATATGTCCATCCTTACGTCAATCTCGGCACCTTTCAGGTATAAATATTACCGACATTGCCTTAAGCAAACACATGCGGTGGTGACGAGATTGGAGCAGCGAGACGTGCCGAGGAGCCCAGCAGAGAGCGAAGCCCACAGGCGCTGCCCCGCCTTCCTGACGCGCTGAGAACGAGACGCTGCCTTTCTCCTGCCGAGAAATCCAGCTCCGGCGCTTCCACGCAGCCCTCGCAGGCAGCTGGAATATCAAGACCTGGGATAAGAGATACCAGCCCTCCACCATTCTAGATCTCAGGTACAGAACTGAATAACCCCTTGCAGAGAATTCTTGAGTCAGTCCCTTGGCAAAACAAACTTAACTTAAACTGCTACTTATCTACTCCCGCCCACGTATTAGGCTTAGGTCAGGTACACTGGGGTAGGCGTGGTTAGAAGCACTAGTTGAGTACGATTAGTCAAATGTATATATGTATGTATCTATTTTATCCATTTTAAAGTATCATATGGCTCAGAAACCATATCAATGCTTTTACAGTATTATTTTATAATTCTGTCTTTACTGTATGCACTTTACTTAACTATAAGTATTGCAATAATAACGATTCATTTCTCTTGTACGAGAAAGGAGACTGATCAATAAATACCATCTTTTATTGAACACGCCCGTCTCTTCCTTTTCTCTACAATCTGGTGAAACTAAGAATGCACTGAACTGACTGAGTAAAATAAGTTGTCTTTTGTTTTCACACGACTCTAGAGATACACTCTTGATTAGGGGAGAGCAAAGTTGTCATGTTCTATGGTTGTCAGAAACTAAATCCCTTCTTGTCTATCCAGGGAGGTTAAAATCCTCCTTGCCTATTCGAGAAATTTTCTAGTGAACTCTGAGCTAGCTGGCAAACACAAAACTTTAAGTCTAATATCGTCGGTAGAAGACCTAGTTAACCTCTGCCCTAGGTCTATACTATTGAAGATATTATTCCAATGCGCAGAGCCTATTGGGATAATAGGAACTACACTACAGGAGGATGCATAGCCACGGAGGTCGCAGCACTTGGAGGAGCACAGAGGAAAAGCTGCAGTAAGAGTCTTCCTACCAGAGGCAATCTTGTCTGGACTCCTGGGTCGATTCCACCAGCAGAGTTCAGTGTCCCACACTAGAAGAGTCTTTAGACAATTTTTCACATGAGGCCAGTCACTTCTTGAAGACGAAGTCCAGACAAATCTAAGGTCTCGCCCTCAGGGGAGCCCTTCAGTAACCCAGAAAGGGGGCAGGTCTACTTCTGCTGTGATCCACCTATCGGGGGGCAGGGACCCTACCACTGGAGGATTATCCAGTCAGATGGTCCCAGGGGCCTCTGCCCATCTAAGATTAAAGATGGCAGAATAAATTGGCCACCTGACAAAGCTCTGCACACCACCAAAGGGAGGAGCTGGAGAGAGGGGTGGTCCCTCCCCTGTTATTTTTGTAGTTTCGGCATGGGCTCCTGGACTGTGGCAAACCGGTTTATGCAAGGAGGGCACCAAATGTGCCCTTCAAAGCAATCTGGAGGCTCTCTGAAGCACCTCCACCCTAGCCTAGCCTAAGGCACTTTTTTTCTAAATGAAAGGTGTCTACACCTCTCCTCTACAGGAAATCCTTTGTTCTGCCTCCCCTGCCCGAGTTAAGCTTAGCAGCAGGAGGGCAGAAAAGCACCTGGGGTCGGCAGCAGCCCTGGCTTGCAAGTAGACCCTGAAAAGCTTTACAAGTAGACACTGGGGGGGGGGGTTGATACCATCCAGTACATGGGAACATGCAACAAGCACCGGAATCGGTGTAGTGGCATGATTCCAACACGTTAGATAACAAACTCGACTGGGTTGGCTAAAGCCATTATGTAGCTAGACATCTCAACTTTGCCAGAGTCTACTACATATCTTAAAATGGCGTCCCTGCACTTACAAAGCCTGAGAATGGAATCTGGGGTTTGTAGGGGTGTCTCTGTTCGTGCAGGGGCACCCTCACATTTAAAACCATGCACCCTGCCTGTGGGCTCTGAGGCCTACCTTAGGGGTGACTTATAGGTTTTAAGTACAGTGAACAGGATATAAGGAACACCTTATATCTGAAGTGAAAGATGCATGCACCATTTCACACAGGCTGCAATGGCAGACTTTCAGACAAAGTTTGCATGGGATCTCATGGGTGGCACATTACATGCTGCAGCCCATGGGAGACCCTAGATGTACAAATGGTCTAGCTACCTTAGCACTATATATTAGGGACTTAGAGGGGTACACCAGTATACTGATTGTGCGGTCTACAAAGTATTTACCAATAAATTGAGTAGAGAGAACACAGACACTGGGTTCCTGATTAGTAGGGTACCAGTGTACTACAGTCAAAACACACTGACACTAGGCAAAAAGTGGGGGCGACTATGCCAGAAAGAACCACCACTTGACTTCGTCTGTGAAGCCACCGCAGCGCCTGTCCCCAAAATGGCTGCCAAATTGTGAAGCAATTAAAAGCAACCCTATTCGACACCCCACAGTGGTTACAAGCGTCACTAAACACCCCGCGGTGGCCACAAGTGAGCACTAGCAACTGAGTCCCCTTATAAAAAACGGAAGAACGGGGAAAACGGAGCGTGAACCACTGCCGAGCCCCGTAACGCCTGCCTCAACGGCGTTGTTGCCTCAAGACTAACCTAAGACTAACCTAAGACTTAGGTTAGTCTTGAGGCAACGACGGTCAGTGCGGGGCCTCGATAACCTGAGCACGGTCCAGGTGAGGTGAGGTCCAGTCCCCGGTCAAGTCGGATGCCATCTGCATTCACTGACACAGAGAATTAGTACACTACAGGTTGTATTTATTCTAACCTTTAATTGCTTGTTTTTCACATTTACATAATTTTTTGAATTAACACTTTTCGAAGCAGTAGCAATGTTTTGAGAGCAGAGGCCCTGACGAAAGCCTGGGGATTGTTTGCCCGCTTGGCTGAAACATGTTGGCCCTTTTGGCAGTCATTTGTTTAAACTGCCTTTTGCACTCTTCTTTAGGGCTCGTGGCGTTAACCGCGCGAAGCGCGGTCTCGCCAGAGACCCTATAGTTACCGGCTCAGCTTTCCAGGAGAAAGCACCTGGCCACGCGCATTTCCTCTGCCAGAAGGCGATTTGTGCGGGCCACGCGCACGAGAACGCGCTCGCTGTAGCCAGCTCCTGTCTCCTGGAAAGCTGCTCTAACACACACGCATGCGCTAACTTGGGACCCCTTGAAATACAACCTCGGAACTGTTTCTTAGAAAGGTCTTCACACGGGCACACACATCACACTTGGGACCCCCCTCCTGATGCTCGCACTCACCGGGACTCCTGTTGCGGCTGGAGGCCGTCACCTGGCTTCTTGCACTGGCGAGACTCTCTCTTCCAGGCGGGAGCCTCGCTCCCTTCAGCACTCCTCCGGTAGCTGCTCTGGTGCCGCGGGCGGGGCTCCTTTCCTCCGGAGGAAGTTCGGTGGCCCTGTTGTCCCTCGGTCCCGCCCACGGCCTGCCTGACTTCCTACTGCGGGCCGGGCGGCGGGGGGGACAATCTTGGGGTTGTCTCCCAGGAATTAAATAAAATACAGCCACGTATGCGGCGTGGCAGCCGCTGGGAGGCACAGGGTTCCTGGATGGGTGGGCACCTTCCAGGGACCAAAGACGGCAATTTAAATCAAAGAAGACGCCGGGTGGGCACCGGCTCTAGCCAGTAGAGCGCTCCCAAGCGCTAGGTGAAATAAAGCGCTTCCAGGCGCTTGGAGGGGTGAATACAGCTCTTTAGAGCTGTGTGAATAATAACTGCATCAGCCCCGTGCGTGAGGTGCATCATCCACATTGCTCAGGTTACCCAAATTCCTGCACTCTCTACCACACTGCTTTCAAGAACAGCATACTCTTGCACACACTCTCACTGCTCACCAATTCAAAGTTTGGTAAACATTTTATGCAACGCATTGTCATACACAATGCCAATAACTCAAACTTTAATGCTGCGAGCCCTATTGCATTGTAAATGCTTGTTTTAATTAGGGGATGCGCCCATATTTCAATTAAACTTGTATTTACTTTTTGGACACATCACTCTATTTTAACTCACCACATACATATTTCCTTTTTTGCACTGCACTTTATCATTTGTAGCCATCAACCTTTCAGCTGTTCATTTGTGATCCTAAAGTGATTGTGGGCATGATCCAGCCCCCAAGCGTTTGAATGGTGTTGTCTCGATGATCAAGGGACTTACCATTTCTGATAACTGGATGACCAAATGATAATACTGATCACCAGTTTGAGTTGATGGCAATCCAGAGCAAGGAGCTTTGATTTTACCACTGATCACTTTAGCATTTCGTTCCTATATATGAGTTATTTTCTCTTTTAGGCCCTTCCCGGTAACCTGGGTACTAACTTATTGTTGAGAAGTGAAGGGTAGCCTGCCACAATATTGGCCTTTAGACTCCCGCTTCTTCTTTTTTTGTTGATAATATGTACCATTTGGGGATGTGAACCAGGGCTAGTCTTTACATATCCCTATGACCCTCCCCTCCCCGTTCTGTTGTAGTAGAGGCAGCAGTGTTTAGCATGTGTGTGAAAGAATGCCCACGTAAATGCCTGACATATGTCCAGGAGTAGGACTCCCCTAGCTAACGGAGTGGTTACAGCGGTAGCTCTGGTGGAGTGAGCTCTTAAGACCTCGGGGGGGGGCTGCATCTTGGCCATTGCATAGCAGATGATAATGCTAAGGATGATCCATCAAGAGATGGTTCTCTTTTGAATTGCCTACCCTTAATTGGGCCTGCAAATCCAATAATGAGTTCATCGTCCACCTAGAATGATTTATCAACATAGAACGATAACGTTCTTTTTAGATCCAGACAATGGAGTCTCTCCTCGTCTTTAGAAGCATGAGGGAAGGAAAACAAGATAAGCAGGGTGATGTTTTGCCCGACGTGAAAAGGTGTGACCACCTTTGGCGAGAAGAATGCCTGGGTTCTAAAAACCAGCTTGTCTGGGAAGAAGGAAGTGTGGGGAGGATTACAGGATAGCGCCTGCAATTCGCTAACCCTCCTGGCAGATGTTATCGTTACAAGGAAGACAGTTTTGATTGTTAGGAGCCGTAGAAGGCAGATGTGCATTAACTCAAAAGGGGAACACATGAGAAAGGTGAGAACTAAAATCAAATCTCATTGGGGCGTAATGAAATGCGTAAAACAAATATGAATTTATTGGATTCAGGTGGTACTTCTGTACTTTTACTTGCACTAACTTTACCTCACATTAAATTCAGTTCTTTCACATGCTTTTTAACGTACGGAGAGTGCAAATTCTAAATTCATTCATGTATATTGATATTGTGACATGGGAAATTACAGTGTCTCATATCAAAAAGCCATTGAGTGTGTTGTAGGGTTCCTGTGGATAATACATCTGGATACTTCCAGTTTCAACGAACTTCCAACATTTATCCCCTGATGAAGGGTTCAGTTTTGAACCTCGAAATGCATTGGGACTTTCTTGCCTAAATTTGGAGCTCTCGTTTGAAAAATGTGCTGTTTGCATTATATGTTTTTGATTGTGACATTGCACATTTAATGATTTCTGAAAAACGCATTATAATCAAGTGTACAATGGTTTTTGTTTGAATGATGTAAATTGATGATATATACTGCTTATGGTAGGCAGCAAACATGATGACATGATAAATTGATATGCCTTTGAGCAACTGATTCTTTTTTGATTATTTTGATTAACATACTGAGACAACATTTGTTGTCTAAACGCAGTGCTCCAATCAGGTTGTGGTTTTCCTCAGCCCTCTTGAGATTGTTTAACATATAGAGAGACTGTTGGGTCATATCTCTCTTTTCAAGTGGTAGCACGCACATGAGATTAAAATTAGTTTACCTTTTCTAATACATTAGAGTTTTAAGTTAGAAAAGATAAGGTGTGCAGGAACACTTCTCAATTGCAAAGTCTAACACTTGGGCAGCTTCAGGTCCGTGACCTCAGTCACCCTTTGGACCACCATTGCACAGGAAGCTCCTTCCTCCATTGCCACTGTGGGAGGAGAGAGGCGGACAGTGTCCAGACCGCTGGCATTAGCCAGGTCCTCATACCAGTTGTCGTCAGCCATGGACACTACTAAGGGGTCAGTGTAGGTATAGGGATCCACAGATCCCTTCCATTTATGTTCCTCAGTAAGTCCTTCAGTGAAATAGGGCTCTGATTTGAATTCAGACTGTGTGGGCTTGGCCGACGCTGAAACAGACGTCGTGCGACACCAGTCCACCTCATTATCAGCATCAGGAATCACAATGGGTATTGTGCCACCGGAACGGTCTCCAGAGGAGGTTGCGAAGTTGCGGCCGATCCTGATCACCAATAGATCTTAATGGGTCGACTGGCGCCGTGGGCGGACCTGCCGGCAGAGACCCAGTCGAAGACCCTCCTAAAAACTTGGGATCTGAATTAAGTAAGTGAGGGGTTTGACTACCCAAAAATGAGTATCATGGCCTCATACAATTCTCGGAGCTGGACAGGGTTCGCTCCGGCTCCAGGAACTTTGGGGAAGCTCGGAGCAGACCACGTTTCCGACTCCGGCTGCACAGAAACCTCCTGCAAGCAAGGTTGGGCTTTATGGTGTTGTGCCCTTGCGTCTTTTGAATGGGATAGACGCAGAGAAGTTATGTTATGTTATGTTATGTTAAATCTGCTTATATAGCGCATGGCTACCCCAGCAATAGGGCGTCCCAGCGCTGCGGACATCCCTAAAGACCAAGCCGCACAACAGAAGAAAAGTTAAATGGAGGAGAACAGCCAGGTTTTAATTTGTTTGCGGAACAGAAAGTGGTTAGAAGTGGCCCGAACCCCAAATGGGATCGAGTTCCACAGCTTCGGCGCCAAATACCTAAAAGCGCGACCGCCTGCTCTGCATCTACGGATCTTGATCATGCGTGCCAGAGATAGATCAGCCGATCTAAGGGCACGCGTAGGGACATAGAAGGAACAGAGTCCCTGCAGGGTTTGCGGACCAGTGCCATACAAGATTTTATGGGTAAGACATAGGCTCTTAAACTGGATGCGTTGTTTAACCGGTAACCAATGTAGCCGGTGAAGAATAGGCGAGATAAGGCATTTTTTTGGAAGCCCAAATAGAATGCAGGCTGCGGCATTCTGAGCTCTCTGCAACCCGTGTATCACTGTCTGATTAGAACCCAGCATAAGAACATTGCAGTAGTCTAGATGGGATAAGACTAAAGCCTGGATTATAATCTGACGGATACAGGGCTCAAAGAAGCCAAGAATAGGTTTCAGAGAACGTAGGCGACCATAGCAGGTGCCTGCCACTCTCTTAGCGTGGATTTCCATAGAGAGTGAGTTGTCCAACATCACGCCCAGGTTTTTGACAGCCTCTTTGGGGGCAGGGGGAAGGCCCAAAGTTGGAGGCCACCAGTGTTTATCCCATTTCTGAGTGTCTTTACCTACCAGAAGTACCTCCGTCTTAGAGGAATTTAGCTGGAGATAATTCTGTGCCAGCCAATTCGATATGGCCAAGATGTCTTCCTGGAACTTAGCTTGGTCGGCCCCTGTGTTCTTAGAAAAGGTGAAGATGAATTGTGTGTCATCCGCGTAAGACTGTAATTTGATGTTACGATCTCGAGCCAACATGGCCAGGGGGCGGACATACACATTAAACAGTGTGGGGCTGAGCACGGAGCCCTGCGGGACTCCACACTCCAGGGGATGTGTGCTGGATAAGTACGGCGGGGCATGCACTTGGAAGGAGCGGTCAGATAAAAACGACGCAAACCATTCTCCCTGACTCCGATCTCCCACAGTCTTGCAAGCAGTATCCTGTGGGAGACCGTATCAAAGGCCGCACTCAAATCCAGCAGGACCAGGGCCGATGTCATACCCTGGTCCTGCCCCTCCCTCAGATGTTCCGTAACAGCTAACAGAGCAGACTCCGTGCTATGTTTAGCACGAAATCCGTTCTGAGATTCATCCAGAACTCCATTCGACTCCAAATATGTAGTCAGAATGGAGTTTACATGGGCCTCCATCACCTTGGAAAGGTAGGGAAGCAAGGAGATGGGTCTGTAGCTGTCCGGTCTGGTGGAGTCTAATGAAGGTTTTTTTAAAAGGGGAACAACTTTAGCATGTTTCCAGGATGAAGGAATGATGGCCGACTGAAGTGAGTTGTTAATTAGCTTCAGTCCTTCCCGCAAAATAGGATCCTGGAATAGTCTAAACAATTCTGGCTTGACAGGATCTTCCGGGGAGCCTGACTTTATTTTTTTTTATCAGGGAGTCCATCTCAGTTTGCTCAATAGATGGTAAACATTGTAGTGTAAAAGGTAAGTCAGCAGGACCCGCAGGATTGGGAGCAGTAGGTCCATCTGACATTAGGGAATTTTAGATCCCTTTGACTTTGTCTACAAAGAAACAGGCCAACTCTTCACATTGTGCATCAGATACAATAAGATTACCAGGACCCTCCAGTGTTTTGGTCAGATCCTTTACTAAAAGAAAGATGGTTTTGGAGCGGTTAGTACTGGAGTTGATCAGATCTGTATAATATTCGGCTTTTGATCGTTTTATAAGTTTATGAAGTCAAAGAGCGCTTCAACTTCATGGACTTCTTCTTATGGGACTTACATGAAGTCGTCCTGAAGTGCGACAAGGACCAAAGAGAGTGACTCTGGGAGTGGCCCCGACCTTCCACATGAATCAAATTTGGAGTGGCTTGGAGTTGCATGGCGAGAGGCCAAATATTTCATGGCCCACTCCGGGATGGCCTTGGGGTTCATGGTCTTACACTCAGCACACGACGTGGAGTTTTGGTCCCTCTGAAGGCACCACAGACACACCAGGCGGAGATCTGTCATCAACATTTGTTGATGACAGGCACCACAAGACTTTAACCCAGTGGCTTTCTTCAGTAAAATTCCCCCTCACCCCGCAAAAAAGGGAACAAATGGATACTAGTCTTTGACATAATGTGGAAAGAAATCATTCAAAAATTAAGTGAGTGAGAGGAGTTCGATCAAGATCCTCGCTGATGGCAAGGAAAAGAAGAAACTGAGATCAGTGCGCTGGGGTGGAGCCTACATAGGCACCTAGCACCTCACTTCCGGTGCAGACAATGTCAATGACACCACGTGAAGCCGAAAGACATCACCTACCAGCACAAAGAGACTGATCAAAAAGAATTTCCGGATCCAGTGTGATGCCTGGGAATATTCTAAGGTAAGGAATCTGCAGCTAGACGTTACTATCAGATGATCTGTTACCTTTAGCAATTTTTTAATCTGCACAAAAGTCACTTTAATTCGTGTTTGTAATAAACAAATTCGCATGCCAGCATACTACAATGAAAATAACACATATTAAGTTCGATTTTTATGTATTTAAATGCCCCTTTTTAAAGCTTCCTGATTGCCAAGGATGTGGCATGCTTCTCATCTCATTTACTGGGTATCTCCGAAAATGAGAGCACATTTGTGAAATTTACATACGTGAATCCTGTGACTGAGTATATGTTGTGGAAGCATCTGTTTGCAAAAATATTAATTTATTTTTCTGTTCTGTCACAAACAGGTCTATCTGGGGGTATGCCCACAACACAAAAAAGCACTGCACTGGAAATAGGTTCATTAACTGCGTTTATGTAGACTGAGATTTGAATGCCAGACGCTGACACAGTGAATAAGGTTTTGGTCAAAAAAGGGTTAGACAAGAACATTGGTCAGATCATTTAGGAGGGCAGAGTGAAAAATGTCATGAATAGATTGACTGTAGAGAGGTCAATGGCTGATGAACTTATTGAAAGGACACTGCCAGACAGGGTCCAATGGCATGGAAGTAGCAGCAGATAGTGATAAAGATTATGTACATGCAGGGGAGTGTATATAGAAATTAACAAATGTAAGCGAGAACTCCCGGGAACCCTTACCGCCCTCACTGAAACGGGGAAAGCTAGGGGGCCATAAGGGCTTCTTCTAACTTGTGAAGTAGGCCCTATGCAAGCCCCTTCCCAAAAGATACATTTTTTTAAAAGACTGTAGCAAACCTGACAGGGCCATCATAATTGAAAAGGGTGAGCAGACCTTTTTCGCCCCACTAGAACTAGTGGGCCAGGGTATCCCTACCCTGATACCCATATGTATTTTTTTCTTCATCCCCCCCCCCCCCTTAAAAACACAAGGATGAGTCCTAAAATAGCTACCAAATAGCTACCAAATATCTTTGTTGGTGTTGTTAGCAGACTGTCAAATTATCTTTTGATCTGCTGGTCCCACAGGAGTCCTGCTGCAACAGATAAACTTAAGATTTGTACCTTAAGTTTCCAAAAACTACTGAACGGACTTGCACCAAATCAGAAAAAGTACACTTTCTAGGAAAAGATCTAGCTTTATGTCAAATTTGGTGTAAATCTGTTCATCGTTTTGGCTGTAGCACGGTCTAAAATTCCCATGAGAAATTACTTAGGGAAAACCCGTTTTAGCACCCTCTGCTTGATGGATCACCCTAAATATATTTTCACTCAAAGATTTACATTTCAGAACAATTTCATGGTGTAAATTTCGCCCGATTTGTATAATCACTTCTCCAGTCAAATGTGGATGGCTATTCACGATTAAAGAAACCTAGCATCCTGCAAGGGTAAACGAGAAAGTAGCCATCTAAGACAGCGAGATCGTCTTCTAAATGTAGTCCCAAGCATACTGAAAATAGTTCTCACTGGAAACCCCCACGTGGAAGTTGAGTTCAGAAGAAAGTTACCCCTTGAAATAAATGAGGGATCTGCTATACACTGCAAGATGAAGGGGCAGCAAAAGTCCCTGGGATTAGGAAAATGTGACAAATCTTTAAAGCCTTTCAGAAACATGTATTTTAAAAAAACAGCAAAATAGAGAAGAACCACAGTGATTTTTGTCAATAATGGGAAGAAACCTACCAGCACCATCTCAATTTTACCCATTATAAAATTGAAGAACAACTTAAAGGCAATGGAAAAGGTACTGGCCACAACAATTAATCTACCCAGCGAGATTATGGTCCATGATGTTCAAGTCTGCAAACAGGATGATAACTGGTATGTCAGCTTGTCCCTCAGCAGTCATCCAAAATTCTTAATTTCAAACTTTTTATAGTTCATTTTATTTAGTGTAGTTTGTGATGCATTTATATTCTGTGCTTTTATGGCTACTATTGTATCCGAATAAAGTTGAACTGACTGACGACTACTGTAACTTTAGACCCATGGCTGTTTCTAAACCCAGAACTAAAGTCATATTGTTCAAGGTCAGCCTGGAGTAGACTAAACGCATATTATGCAAATAACTTTACAGGAATTAACTCGGTCATAGGTCCGTAGCGTTTGCTTAACTATAAGTGGAAGTCTGTAAGCATGGTCACAGTCCATATCAAATTATAAAGAAGTTTGAAAAAGCAGTGCAAATCATCATGTATGTATTTCCGTGCCAGTCAGAATCAGAAAAGAATAAAGAGGGAAAGACTTGAGGACATATGGGTAGGACTAGGAGTGAGTGTGTCAGTCAGATTTGAGCACCTGCTCAACATTTCCAATTACTGCTATACCATGATATCAGGACATTCTTTAGCAGGAAAATAAACTACCAGTGTACGAAACAATAGCTCATTTAAAATGTTGTCTAGAAATTAATTTCAACCACAATTTATTTTGGAATCAACTCGTACTTCTGACAAAAACGGAAACAATAATCATTAGCAGTGAATGACAATACCTACAGAATCTGAGGAATTGCTAAACGGTGCTACTGGGGCATATAGAGAGAAAATAACCATACAACATAGCCACAAATACCATTTGCTTGAAAGAAAATATTTGGTTGTACCTTCCTCTTCACTAGACGTCTTTGGACAACCATGAGGGAGGTACGTCAACTGGACTTTACGATTAATTCCTGAAAAATGTCCATACCTAAAGAACACAAAACGAAACAGAACACTGGCTTTTAATCTGTAACATTTTAACAAGTAATTCATTGACAACTAAAATGCACAACTAGAAAAACTGTGAATGGAAAATAAGGTTTGTCATTTCCAAAAGACTAAGATTTCCCAAAAAATGCGTCACTAATGTAACCAATTGACTCCTAATTCGTAACATTTCTGCAACATGCTGTAAAACTTAAGACGCAGATGGCTGGCATTACACATTGCCCTTTCTGTGTAAGGCATGGTTTGCAAATGTTACAAATCACAGGTCTAGATGTCATTCACATGAAAGGTGGGGGGTAAGCCTGAAATGCCTTTCCCCCACTTTACTGCATTTTGTAGCTTAGGTCCTTCAAATGTGACCTTCTGTCAACCTATTTGGCAACAGCTTTTACAAGTTGAAGGGGGGTGGCATGTGCAAGGTCTGTAGAAACATTCACTGAATACTTAACTAAATCCTTGCAATTTTATTGACTTTCCTTTACATTCAAAATCTAATCCAGACTATTGAATGCCAGGTTCACTTCTCAATTAGCTCATATTTCTCAAGTAGGTGCTATAGGAGATGAGTGTGAGGAAATCAAAGATGCCTTACTCTTGCTCAGTTCGCCTTTTCCTTGTTCCCCCAGGCCAAGTAGTCTGGTGAATCTTCATTTTCCCAGGTTCCAGATCTTGTTGAAGTGCCGTTGGATGAAGGAGGTCTTCTAACCTAACACTGCACAGTCTTTTACTTGCCTTCATTCCAGTCAGGCCTTCGATCGCTTTCTAAATTTTAAGGGTAGTTCTACTAAGTAACAGGAGAAGGCAGAGTACTGGGATCTATGGAGAGACTGGTGGAGCAATGCTAATGCTTTTTTCTTATGAGTATGGATATAAAATATTCACTTGCTTACCATTAATCATGTTCTTGTGTCAAACAGACCTAGTATATTATTAATGGGTAAATATTAAACATACAAAGCGTTAAAACAGGATATTCTTTCAAGTGGAGACCATTAAAAAATGCAAGGCCATATATAAATACACAATGAGGTATACTTATAGTTCCAATCACATATACCAATGACAGTATGCAGAGCAAGATAGGAAGTAAATTACAGCATTGAAGTAATAACAGAATAGAACTAGAGTCTATAAGAACCTATTCCATAAAAGAAAGATAAGAGAAATGCCAGAAAAAACATGAAAGCACACAGAAGTGCTAGTTATGAATAAAAAAGCAGTGGGTGGGTGGTAAGAGGCCATGGGTGAGATGTTACTCATAAAGACACCACTTTTATAAACCATTAACTTCCATGACTCTGCTCCGAATGCTAATGTATTTTACTCCTTTGTTTCATTTCATAGTAGAGGCCTACTTCAGATTATTTCAAACCTCGTAGAGAAAGCAGGCCTTTCAACCCAACATCAACAGTGGGATTCATGACTGATTTCAAGGGCAGCAAGATTTTGTGTTGAGCATAAATAAAATTCGTCTGTACAACTTATGTACAACCAATAACAAGGCACAGATTATCTTTATATCTCAGCCAGAGGTCCGTTTAAATCACTGTTTTGCCTTTTTCAAAAATATCCTCATTGTTGTATGCTCCAAGACAGGTGTGTCAAATTCCATGTGCTTTTATCACAATTCCAACAAAGGTTGGAGTCCCTCAGCCTGTACATTGTCTCTCTCACCCAAAAAAGTTGAGAGTACCGCTACTACATAATTTTAATCAAAAGCAAAGGTGCACCACCGAATAACACAGACAAGGAGAATTTTTTTTTTTTTATCCGTGTCCACAAAAGTAATTATCAAAGTTATTCCTTTATTTTGATACAGGTTTAAAACACGATCAGGACGAACAAAAACAAAGCAGCCGACGGGTTTAGTCCTTACAAAGGACTTCTTCAGGGCACAGTAAGTCTGTATATTGAACAATGCGGTGAACAATCCAAGGAATGAGAGTAGCCAAAGGTATAGTATACTCCCGTCAGCTTGTCTATTTTATAGGGCAAGCAGAGAGATCCTCATAAATGTAGAGCGAAGAAAGTGGTCCAGTCAATCAATAAATTGGTGCCACTAATTGTATCAAGTTTAACTCGAACGCTTCGATTAGTTTTACTTAGCGTTTAATCATCGCCTTGTCTGTCAAAATTAGACAAATCTTTATACAGTCACTCCATGGTGGGATCATCCATGGTCCAGAAATGAGTCAAGAGGAGCCAATATGGTTGGCAAAAGTGCCATAACCGGCACACAGATCTCTAGGTAGTTCCAGAGTGTGTGTGTGTGTGTGATATATATATATATATATATATATATATATATATATATATATATATTAGGGATAGCGGATCAGGTGCTGTGGCCTGTAGGGTTCAACTCTCTAGTTTTACTTTCTCTCTGCATAATTCTAATCCTTCAATCCCAAAATCCATGAATATTTACATACATGCTGAGATTTTTCCTAGGCCTTTACTTAACCACATTTCTGGAAACTGATTACTATAATTGTACTAATGTACTATCCACAGTAAAGAAAAATCACTTAGCAATGCCTTTATATCTATGCCAAGCAGAGAACTTGAAAGTTCCTATTCATTTGTTTCGTCTTCCAAAGCAACATATTTTAAACAATAATAAGGAGAAACATTTCTAAGTGGGCTCTGTTGCTAAGTGGCGGGTGATATACTTACATCTCCAGCACAGTTTTTAACTGCTCAAGTTTTGCTTTGCTTTCTTCAATTTCAGAGTCGTTGTTTTGACCAAGTTCAGCGAGAAGGTGACGTGCAATATCTAAAACCTCCTAAAAGATATAAACAATGTGAACAAGGTAATCAGATCCTGGAAAGATTTTACTTTGCCCAAGGGAAGAATAATAAATATAAACAAAAAAAGCACTTTACTTGCCTGCAACTGTTTCGGTTTCTTTAGTTTTAGTTTTCCAGTTTTGTATCCATTGCACTTCTCAAAGAGATCAAAAAACCTTAAAATAAAAAAGGTAAATCAGTAAGCAGCATGACATGAGCGGGTTAGTCAATGTTATTTATTAAACATATAGCATTCGGTCTTTGATCAGCTAAAACAGATAACATGTTTCAGTATAGGCTGCTCCCTTCTTTTTTCCAATACCCATTTCCCTTTTCTAACACGTCACTTTCAAGCATTCATGAACCAATAAACATATCAGGTCTATTTTAGCCAATGTTGAAACCCTCTGTGGGCAACAGAATATATTTCATCTTACAGGGTACACAAGTCACAAAAGAAAGACTTATTTCTCAAACAAGTCATATTGTCCCAGTGTTAATGCATAATGGACACACTTTTAAAGGAATTGGTGGACTATCTCAATTCATGAGGAAAAAAACAGGACCATTCCTTCACAGCTGACCATTTGAGCACAGCTGTACAAAACGTAATTCTCCGAAATTTTTCATGATAAAAAAAAGTGTAGGTAAATCATTCTTGAATAAGTGTTCAGAAGCTGTGCAATAATATTTATTAATTTGGAAGGGGGTATCCCAACCAACTCAAGGCACTATCTAGTTCGGTGAGATCACAGCTTACAGTGAAACTCTGCTTTTCCTAAAATAAATGTGGGAAAAGTTCCAACATGTACACAAGTGGAGTCTGCAAGAATCAGAAAAAGAAAACGAAAATGCAGTAGGTCAGGAAGGGTATGAGCAAGCAGATCAGTTGGATCCGATTGCTCAGAAGCAAGAGCCCTCACACACCCAGATTAGTGGTATGCTTCATTCATCAGGCAGCTTCTCATTGGGTCGGCGCTTCAATGCACAATTGGCCCCTCAGGGGGGGCTCTTTGCCGGAGGTCTTTTTCAAAAATAGGCCATGTGATGATGTGTAAGTGGAGGTGCTGTGTGTGTAAAATGGTGTCATTGTGGTTTAAAAATCACTAAGAGAAACCCTGAAAATTTTAATACGTGGGACCTCTTGTTAAAAATTAAAATGAAGGGTGGCTGGGTTGGAGACAATGATCCACTACAGCTCACAGGAAAGTGAGAATGTCGGTCAACATGTTTCGATCCATGTATAGTCTCTGCGTATCTGAGCACTTTGCCAGGACCATGTAACCTAATTTACCAATGATTGGGATTATAGTAGTGGTAATTAGCAAGTATACCCAATCTCAAAAGTCAACCTCACAGTGTAGGTTATACCTTGATATCTCAAGTCCAACCCAATTTGAGTACGTAAATGAACCAAGCTAGGAAAGCTGCGACCTACCCCTCTCTGCCACCTTGGGGCAGAGAAGGGTCTCTCTTAGTTCTCTGGAAAATGCACTGAGCAGGGCAATATGGTAATCTGTTTGTTGAGGAATATTTCTGTAAAGGTATTCTACACCTAAACTTTTCAGAATTTGTTCTTGAGATCTTCCGAGGTAAATAAATATAAGATACCATAATATGGTGGCATTTTTTCTTTTACCTCTAGTCAATGAAAATATTAGGAAACATTTCAAAAGGTTTTCCAAGAGAGCTCGACCATGTTGGCCTCCCTCAAGCATAAGCTGGTGGAGCATGAGGAAGCAGGGCTTAGGGAAACACAATACCTAGGTAAGGAGTGGTTGCCTTGGGAGACAGGGAAGGTAAAACTCATGCTAGACTCCTGCGGAAGTCATTGGCAAGAGACCACATTATGGAACTCGTTAATTACCAGCAGGTGACCTACACATGCCAGGATGCCAATTAAAGCACTCTGGCCACATTTTACTCTGATTTATACACCTCATCAACACTACATGACCCTTCTGCCCTGACTTCATTTTTTTACACAATCCAATTGCTCTGGCTTGACAACACACCCCGCCAATTCTTGGAAGCACCCTTCACAGTGGAGAACATCATTCAGGTCATGCCCGGGAAAAGGCACCGGGATTAGACGGACTAGCTGTGGCCTCCTATAAAGAATATGCCCCATTCCTTGACTCCATCTCCTGGCAATGTACGAGGAGTCGCTGCTTCATAGAACATTGCCGCCTTCCCTCTGAGAAGCATTAGTTGTCACCATACTGAAACCTGACAAGCGGCCACACCACAGTGAATTTTACAGGCCATGGTCCATGATAATCGTAGACCTTAAAAACTTGCAAAACTGATTGCCTCCTGCATTATCCCCCTGCTTCCAGATATTGTCCTCCCAGACCGGTAGTGTTCCATCCCCAGCTGCTCGATGACACAATCTTTATACTTTATTCGCTCTCCTTCATAGAGCCAACCCCAACTCCACGCAGTGGCGGTTCTGCTTAATGCTACTAAGGAGTTTGACTCCTTCGTATGGGCACATCTCATCAAACTCGTCTCTCGTAGGGATCAGAGGTCACTTGATCAAATTGCTCTATGCCTTACCCAAGTCCCGCTAGCACATAAATGGCATGATCACACAGCCATTCCCACTTCTAGGGACACCGGAGAGGGCTGCCCATTATCACCCATACTATTTGCTATTGCGGGGACGCTGATTTTGTCTGACCCTGCCCTTGTGAAGATCTTGCTTGTTCTTCCTGAACCTGCAGCTCAGCTCAGCTCAGCTCGCCGGACCCACTGCGCGGGTCCCGCTTCGCGGGTTAGAGGTGTCATTGTTGGAGCCAGGGCAGAGACTCTGAGGTTGGTGGAGACGGGGGCAGAACGGACAGCAGGGCTGCGAGCGGTCAGGGACTCAGTTTCCCAGGAGTCCCTGCAGGATTGAAGGACCAGCACCTGGCCCGCTCTCCCTGCTAGCCACGCCCCCCGACCGAAGGGCTTCAAAAAGCCGAGTCCTCTTGCCTACCGTGGGACGCTGATTTTGTCTGACCCTGCGCTTGTGGAGATCTCGCTTGTTCTTCCTGGACCTGCAGCTCAGCTCGCCGGACCAGCTGCGCGGGTCCCGCCTCGCGGGTTAGAGGTGTCATTGTTGGACCCCCAGCCTGTGTCAAGAAAGAAGGGTGCAGCTAGGGACTAACTAACACCACTTTTGTGGGCCCTTGCTGTCAATCTAAAAAATACTCCATCACAGGTGTTGTGAGACAGGCAGGCTAACCCATTCCATCTTCAGATCCGCCTGTCCACTGGTTTTTAGTCATAGGACTGGTTTTTAGGTCTCGGTGAAGCGAGCAAAGCTCGCTCTCCCCAAAGACCTATAGTTACCGTGTGAGCTTTCCAGGAGGACAGCACTGGCCGCGCGCGGCGATTTGTTAAGGTCACGCGCACGAGAACGCGCTCGCGGCCAGGTGCTGTCCTCCTCGAAAGCTGCCTCCCTTCCCCGTGCAGGGCGGGCCGCCGCGCTGCCTGCGGCGACCCGGAAGCATTGCCGGCCAAACCGGAAGTAGGTGCTCCTCCCGGGCTGCTGCAGCCGGATGGCCATTGACGGCGGAGCACGAGCACCAACCACCGCCCTGCAGCCAGCGCGAGCCCAAGAACTTCCAGAACTCAGGTGGCGCGCGAGCCCATCACCTGCAGCTCCGAGGGGCGCGAGCTCTGCAGTGCCAGGGGGAGCGCGTGCCGCTGCCGCGAGCCCCGGAGGGCGCAGAATGTGGCTGCTGCTGCTCTGCCTCGGGCTGCTGTGCGCCCGGGGGCGCGCCGCCATGGACGAATGCACGGCCGAGGAGGGGCTGCCGCAGCGCTGCATGCCGGAGTTCGTCAACGCCGCCTTTAATGTGACGGTGGAGGCCACCAACACGTGCGGCTCCCCGCCGGAGGAGTACTGCGTGCAGACGGGGGTCACCGGCGTCACCAAGAGCTGCCACACGTGCGACTCGCGCTCCCCGGTCCTGCGGCACAGTGCAGACTATCTGACCGACTACAACAACCCCCAGGACACCACCTGGTGGCAGAGCCAGAGCATGCTGGCAGGAGTGCAGTACCCCTCGAGCATCAACCTGACGCTGCACCTGGGTGAGTACAGAGACATCTTAACACCCCCAAACCCCCCTTTCACCACAAACATACTCCAAAGCTCAGAACTCCATTCGGGGAGCATCACCCTGACACTGCACCTGGTTGAGAACTCGGAAAGTACCCCCATTATCTCATGTTTGTGCCCAACCTTAACCCACCCAGACAAAGGGGTGGGGGTGCGGTGTAACAGTGAGGCATCACCCTAGCCCCCTTCCTGGGTCAATGGCACCGAAACATCAAACCACTGGGCGCAGTTCCTGGGAAACATCTGCTTGACGTTGCACCCGGGTGCAAAGGCCAGGGAGCACAATCATCCCGCTGCACCTGAATGAGTACCTACCAACTAATCTCAACACAACTAATGAATCACGGGGAGCAGTAATACTGGAGCACACTAACGTTTCACCTAGGCGAGTACCAAAGAACGACACAACTAAAACATCCAGTATCTTCGTACCGAAGATCTGTGGGTGAACATCAGTCTGAAAGTTGCTCATCGGACCCCCCCCCCTCCCCCCCCCCCCCCCCCCACACCCCCCATCTCTATTCGGGTAGCATCATCCATACGCTGCACTTGAGAGATCTAACCAGTAAACTCAAAACATAACCTCGGGTATCAATGCCAAGGGAGCGTCACCCCAACTCAGCACCGGGGCGACCACCGAGGATCTAACATCCTAACAGGACCGTGTAGCAAGCCTCCCTCTCGGAGAGCAGATGCCTCTTGTAACCGTCCTTATACTGCAGCCCTCGTTATGGGTCAAGGACTCGCCAACCAACCCAATCTTTCATTTTACACAGTCTCCCGTAACTTAAAAATACAGTCTGGAGAGGCACAAGTTCCCAGGCCCTTAAAATAAGGGGATGGGGGAGGGACGTATTCATCCCCGAACTCAAGGTGACCTTAGTTGTAGCCCCAGTCATAAGGAATGTGGATTGCGACAGTGCTTACTTACTGCATGCTTAAATACACATCGAATAACGCACTGTTGGTGGATTCATAGAGTAACAATCTAGCCACTCAGCCTGCCTTAAACTCTGCCTTTGTATTAATATTGGTGTGTGTTGAATTCGGGGTTGTGCTCAGCAAAAAACATAAACCAAATTGTAAACACTTCTAATAATAAACGCTCTTTATTTATTCTGTACCTTCCAGCTATGTTCTATATCCTTTCTTAAGTCTCTCACTTTACCTTGTGTTACACGTTTTAGGCCCCTGAGGGCATCTATTTCCACTAAGAACCCGTCTAGCAGAACGAACGGACATTTTAGATTTTAAGACTCCAGACCATAAAAAGATGCAATAAGTTGAGGTTCTTTAGCAGCACTGCTGTTTTGAGAACTATGCCCGTGATATAAACTTGAAATGCATTGCAAGTGTCACAAGAACACTCCTCTCAGGTGTTTTAGTATTTGTTTGCAGCTGCCGACACAAATTCAACCCTCTCATTCTTTCATCGGGGTGTGGGTGGGGGGTCTTTGTAGGCTCTGGGCAAAAATGACACCTATTTGAGTATATCCGTCTGAAAGATCACCCAATAAATTGTCAGGTGCTGCTTTGTACCCCACGCACAACCTGTTTAATATTTGAAGCAGCCGGGGTTATTTTGTTGGTAATATTTGCTTATATTGCACTAGTTGGAGAGTTTGAAGCAGATTCATGTTTACCTTTAAAAAGCGACTATGCAATTGCATATTTTCGATGCCCCTAGCTTTAGTCCACTTTGGACTGTGTAGCTGCAGCCGACTTTTAAGATTTGTCCTCAACCTTCATTCAGTTAAGAGCCCAGTATGACCACAAAGGCATAAGAGACCTCTGATATGCCCCTCTCAATCTCTTGACTGCCAAGCAACTCCTGCAGTCGCTGTGATTTCCTGGGTGCGTCCTGCCAACCTGCTGCACTTGTAATGTTTTATGTGCTATCAAGGTTCAGACTGAGGCTGGTTCTGCACTTGTAATCATTTGTCTTGCCCGGAGCTGCCATACGTCAGGTGCTGAGTTTAACCATCTGCCATTATATAGAAGTTGCTTCACCTAACTGCTGAAGTGACCACCCCAAAGCCGTCAGACTTGATAGCCCCGCAACGATATTATATTAACTGCTGAATGGCAGAACAGCAACGCAGTATACAATCCAGAAAGACCACTGGGCTCTTGGTTCAGTCAGTGCCTTGCTGCTGTTGTCATGTACCTTGAAAGCGGATGTACCAAATGGCAAGCTAGTGCTTGCTAGCAGCTGCTGTTCCTATTTGATGTCTATGCTGGCTGCCCTATAAAGGTTGTTTTGACAGTTTGCAATCAATCTTTATAAAACAATTCAGAGTTTGATAACAAATTAATGCAACACATTGTAATATACAATGCCAATAGCTCAAACTTTAATGCTGCGAGACCTATTGCATTGTAAATGCTTGTTTCCACTTGTAAATGGTGCCTTTCGTGTAAAGGCTGTTCATGTTGTAATTATTTTGCTATGTAATTTGTTTCAAGTTTGTTGTTGGTGTCGTCAAATCTTGAGTATTCACCTTAAATGTTTGTATATTTGTATATATTGTACATATAACTGCATGTTTTTGAACTGACTGTTTTGATAGGAAGTTCCTTTGATGCCATGTTTTTGATGAACTAATGCAAATTGATCTCAAATGACAATAAATTTGTTTGGAATATATAACCTTTGGCTACACAGCACGCTTTGGCTGTGTGGATCTCGAATTGTCTTGAAATAATCCTGATCAGCCACCTTGTTCGGTTTATCAATTGTTGAGATCCAGGCTGGTCAGTAGTAGGATCCAACACCTTCATTTGTATAGAGTATTGTTGGAGCCAGGGCAGAGACTCTGAGGTTGGTGGAGACGGGGGCAGAACGGACAGCAGGGCTGCGAGCGGTCAGGGACTCAGTTTCCCAGGAGTCCCTGCAGGATTGAAGGACCAGCACCTGGCCCGCTCTCCCTGCTAGCCACACCCCTGTCTATCCTCGTTCCCTTTAAAGCAGGCATAGAAGCCCGCTGCGCGGGAGCGTCCCGGGAGAAGCCCGGGACAAGGGCGGGCCCTCTGAGGCCCTCCGAGGATTGCCGAGACTGGACTGGGCCAGGTCCCTTGAGGGTTTCGTTATATAAAGCTCGCCCAATGGCAAGTATTTCGCTATAATTCTGTTTGGGATCTTTTATTGCCTTATTGTATACTTGCTGTGTTAGTCGGTACTCATTGTGGCGCCTAGTAACGCCGAGTTTCTTGTTTACTCGTTTTTATCTGGTTAGCACCCTGACTGTGTTTCTTATTGCCTACCGCCTCTCTTTTAAAGGCCATGTCTTCCCGAGAAACCCGTAGCCAGGCTGCGGCAGGTGCCATAAATAAAACCAAAAAACTAACAGGCACACTGGATAATTTTATTCTCCGTACCAACTCCCTAATTGATCAGGGAATAGTCCTCATGGAAAGAAGGGTTTCACAAGATCTGGCGCATGCTAAAAGGTCGTCGTTAGGTAATATAGCCTCTGCACATACCTCAACTAAAATCTTGAGCAATTCCGTTCCACTCCCCATTGAGGTTGATGCTGTGATTCACACTACTATTGGGTCCCATTCAACTCTTTTGGACCCATCTCCTATGCCCTCCTTAACATCCCTAACATCGACCTCTTTCTCTAACAACTTAATATCCGTACCAGCCATTATCCACAGTGAGAACACCCACACCGAAAGGGGCATAGTGGAAGGTGCAATTTTAAAATCTAAACATACAACCCTCCAGGTTAATGGTGAAAATATAGCCATCCAAGACATGTTGGGTTCTTCCAATGATGTGGCTGGTGCCAGCAGCAGCACCGAGGAGGGGAGGGTTTCCTCGGGATCCATCACAGGGAGAGAAAGGGCTCAGTACGTATCCCACCCCCTACCAATGGGCATCCCAGATGATAAAGTTTCAAACAATAGTCTGGTCAGTATCCTTGATAATAGTAGCCTTGAAGAATCTTCAGAAGACTTGGAGGACCTGAATGCTCCACTCTTAAGTTCTCTATCTGACCTTATTAGGTCTCTACTTTCGCCCCTGGAGATTAGACTTCAGGGTATAGAACACCAGCTCCAGGCCCTCGTCCAGGAACTAAAACTCCAGGGGAAAAATCATGTCCAAAGGGTTCCCAATGTACCGGCTACCATTTGTAATCTTCCGCCCTTGGCTAAGACTCAAACTGTAGGGGATAATTCTATTCCTAAGCCCCGCCCTCTTCAAACCCCCACCCATAAGGGCAATAAAGTTTGTTGCAACCAGCCAGCCACCAACGCACCAATTAAACCCCTGGAATTAGCTGGCTCCACCACTTTAGCCCCTAAAACCCCTCCATCTCACTTTGAGAAACCTAAGTTCAGACGGAACATTAGTTTACCACCTGACGCCTGTCCCTACGTGATAGTTTTAACAGGCGTCCCGGAGTTAGTACCAGCCACTTCTGAACCTTTCTGGGCTCTCAAAAACAAAGTATGCCACTGGTTAGATAGAAATTTTCCTTCTCCCCCCAATTTCAATAACAAAATGCTTATGGTCGAGAGAGCTCCATGGGTAGGAGAGAAAAAGAAAATCTTACAGGGAGACTGTGTTGTTGTTACATTTGAAGACCCGCGATTGGTGGAGCACATTTGCTCTGGGTCCGCATGCAACAACAACTCCACGATCACGGTTAAACCTCTGTCATATTTCTATATGTCCCCGGAACATTACCACAATAGGTGGAGTTGGCTGAGGGGATCCAACTATGGAAGAGGAGGGATGAGGTACGAGCCCCAAAGGGACCAGAACACTTTTAAATGGGGTGGAGGTGATGACGGAGGTTGGAATACAGTACGAAGAGGAGCAGGGAGGCCCACCATTGGTGGTAACCAGTTTAATGGGGAATGGCATGGTCCTAATCTCAATTATCCAATCCCCTGCTACAATCGTTACAGTGGACTGGAGGGAGTTGATTGACTACCATCCCAGTCTTCGGGACGAACTGGAAAGAGGGAGGTGTTAGTCACCCCTGGGGAAGGATCTAAACTCGCCATGGATGGTATAGCCAGCCTGGGCACAACTAGTCTTGGTTTAGGAGAAATGGAACCCAGTACTCCAGTTAAAATCAAGGAACCACCCATAGCCCCTATTTCCATTAATATCCTGTCATTGAACATAGCGGGATTAAAAAAAAAACTGTTAACCCCGATTGGAACGATTTTATTAACACCTTTCACATATGTATGTTCCAAGAAACCTGGTGCCTGTCCCCTCAATACAAAAATCGGTACTCAACCTTTTCTATTCCTGCAGTCACGGTGGGGAAAGGCCGCCCGTCTGGTGGCCTGCTCATTTGGGTAAAGGTGAACTTAAATTGTGTCGTTACCACCCATAAAATTGATTGTAATGATATTCTGCATATCTCTCTAAAGAGTCAGCCAGGGGGTACTACTCTTGAACTGTTTTGTGTTTATGCTAGAGGCCCTCAGGGTGGTCTAATCTCGCCAACAATAGAGTTGCCAGATAGGAGGTTATCAGATCTGCCACCTAGATCCAAAATTTTAGTAGGGGGGGATTTTAACTGTACCTTTGAACCCCTGGATGACGAAGAGGTAATGGGTTTTAACACAGAGGATTGGAGACAGACTATACCCCCCTTAGTGCTTGCACCAATTAAGAAATGGACAGCGAGAGCAATTCAGCTAAATGCTCTGACTTTAGAACATAACTTACGGGCTCTTAATGGACGGACTGTCTCAGATCGCGATGGGGCAATGACCTATAATAGGTTAGGTTGCCCATCTCAAATTGATTACATCCTTCTGGACACACAATCATGGTCAGGCCTAGTTGATATGGAGGTTAGGCAATCATCAGACAGTGATCATAATCCATTATGTATGGAAATCCACTGGGCAAATGGGATCGGCACAAGTGGAAATCCAGAGTTGATTACTAAAGAGGTTTTCCCCACTAATTGTAATCGGAAATTAAAATGGAATGTGGTCAAATGCGAAGAGGAGAAACTTAATAGTATTAAAAAGCTAGTTTTAGCTGAAACCCGTAGTCTTGCAGCCGTGTCTCTAGTATCACCTAACCCTCTCGGACCTAACCTGCTAGTCTCCTATAAAAATCTAACAGACAAATTAGGTGAATTTTTTTGCAAGAGGTCCCAGAGGATTTCTACGTCAAATCAAGAATCCCTTAAGAGCAACCCCTGGTACATGGCAAATTGTAGGAAAAAAAGGAAAGCTAGCTCTCTAGCTATAAAAAGTAAGCATCCTATAGCAGTCCGATTAGCCAGACAGGAGTACCGCAGAAGTATAATATCAGCTAAAAAAGATTGGGAGGAGGAGCACTGGCAGCAGCTTAAGGCCGCAGCATGTGGAAAAAACTCTATTATCTTCTGGAAATTGATTAATGCTCTCGATAGAAGGGGGGTAGAGCCAATTTTAAATCACATTACGGAACAACAATGGTACTCCCATTTTTTAAATTTATACTGTGAGGATAGTGTTGAAGGTCAAATAATATCTCCAGCTATCGAACTCCAAAGCAAGCCCTGCATGAAGACAGGTACCAAGGAAGAGCCGTTTTCCCAGCGAGAAGTTCAGGATGCCATTTCAAAAATATTACCAGGGAAGGCAGCTGGCCCAGATGGCTTGCCGGGGGACCTGCTACTGCATGATCCTAAACTGTGGGCAGATTTCATAGCATGCTTAATGAACTTAATCCAGCATGGTCATCCTGTCCCCGAATCCTGGAAGGGCGAGGAGGTTATCACCATACACAAAAAAGGTGAAACAGAGGACCCTGCCAACTACAGACGAATAAGTTTAATAGATACCATCCAAAAGGTAGTTGGTAGGGTCATCATAAACCGAACAGAGTCATGGCTTATAAATGATAATATTTTATCCCACTTTCAGGCGGGGTTTAGGCGTAACGTCGGTGCAATGGACCAGGTCTTTCGGTTCTGTGCAGTCTATTGGAAGTCAGTGTCAATCACCAAGGGTAGTTAATACCTGGCTTTCATAGACTTGAAAACAGCATTCGATGTTATTCCACGTGCCAAACTCTGGGTGGTCTTACTTGACATGGGATTCCCAGGTTATCTGTTGCAGTTCATTATCAAACTTCACAAAGATAATTATGCAAGGATTCGCTGGGGGACCCAGGGCCAATTGACAGGGAGGGTACCAGTCAATAGAGGGGTGAGGCAGGGATGTGTGATGGCTCCGACACTGCTCTCCCTCTTTATAAATGGGGTGGAGGACCATTTGAGGGAGGACCCCGCAGATGCCCCCGTCCTTGCCGGCGAGAAAACACCTACACTCCTCTTTGCAGACGATACCCTCCTGATGTCCAAAACCCCTACGGGTTTGCAAAAATTGCTCGACCGCTTCAGTGTTTTTTGTAAAGACCGTGGGTTAACGGTTAATACCACAAAAACGAAGTTGATGGTATTGTCCGCTAATAGAAAGCTTAGGAGGGTTAATCTCTCTCTGGACGGAACCCCCTTAGAGGTGGTGAACGAATTCGACTACCTCGGGGTCAGGCTCTGCAATAATATGAGATGGGACTCCCATTTATCTAAAATGGTTTTAAATCTTAAAAGGGTCTCTGGAGCGATTTTAAAGAATCAGCGCCTCTCTATCAGTAGACCAATAGCCCCCGCCCTGGCAGTTTATGAGGGGAAAGCTCTAGCTTCTGCAGTCTATGGCTCTGAACTATGGGGCGCGGAGAACACTAAGGCATTGGTAGTTGCAGAGAATAAGTTTATGAGAGATATAGTCTCGCTTCCCCCCTCGACTCTTTTGAAACCACTATTCTTCGACATGGGTAAAAGATCAATCTCTGACTTAGTCCAAATTCACCCCTTATTATTTTGGGTGCGTCTCAGAAGGACCCCTGAATTGGTAAATTATGCTCTAGCACTGGATGAGCTAATTAGTCTGAATGTATCCAACAAAATAAAATGGCTTAATAACTTAAGGAAGTTGGTGGAGTCTATAGGTTTGGGTGAGTCCTGGGCCTCGCAATTCCCCCCATCCAAACAAACCGTTAAAAAACTATACTGGGAGTAGATAGAGGCCAAGGAACTAAAGAGCCCAAACTGGGGACCCCTGACGAATAACTTCCTTGAACACAAGCCCTTCAGAAAATTAGAGCCATTTTTGGACTTCATTCAGACTCCCCGCGATAGAACCCTGTTCTTGAAGTTAAGATATGGTACCCTCCCCCTCAATAAATTCAAGGAAGGGTGGAAGGTCAGGAGGGAGCTTGACTTAAAATGCCCAGGTTGTTCATGCCCGGAAGAATCCCTTGGCCACTTTTTGTTTGCATGTATCGCTTACAAGCAGGCCAGAGCAAAAATGGTTGAAACCTGTATGTAGGTAATTAGGAGTTAGGGACCACAGATCAGCTTTGCGTATTATTTTAAACAACACCTCTTCTATGCATATTGTTTGTGGGGTCGCTAGATATCTGGCAAGCACCTGGTTTATTAGGTCCAAGCTGCTACCTAATACCTGTCCAGACCCACTTTAAAGATAGGATCTTTTAATAACCTCCCCCCCCTTATTTCTTAAATTGTTTTTAGCTATGACATCTTCAATGGAATGAAATTGTAATACTTGATATATTGTCTTATGTATTTTTGTATGCTTGTAGTTTTATGAGATATTTTTTCGAATAAAGTATTACAACAACAACGCTATTGCGATGGCGCCCTTGGCTGCCAGATTGCAGCAACACCATTCCCACCATATGCTTGCCTCCACCCCACGAAAAATTCTGGTCAGACGTAAGCAGATGAGGTCTCTTTGTATGTCAGGAACCCCAACATCAATCTGGCCTCACTCATCTGGAAAATGATACGCTTTGATGGCTATGCATGGATAACCATCAACTGGTCTAAATTCATCTTCTTCCTGCTCACCTCCAAAACGCAACCTGTTGCACCAGAATACCCTTTGCAATGGGCAATGGCCCCAGTCAGATACTTAGGGTTTTGGATTAGAAGGAATCTCTAGGGAAGCTCTAAGGAGCTCTGGAGGTCTAATTATGGTACACTCATGATATGGCTTAAAAACCGCATGCCGGAACGGATGAGGCAACTGTTGTCCATCGCAGGGAGGACTGCAGTCGCCAAAATGAATGTACTCTCAAAGTTTTTGTATTTATTCATCAACCTCCCACTTCCACTCAAAGCAGACTTTAGAAAATGCCTTTGGTCCAAACTGATCACTCTGGCATGGGCTGGCAAACAGCCCTGGGGGGCCTGGGAAATCTTGTCCCTTTCGACCAGTTTTCCCACGTCTGGGTGCATATAACCTTGTTTTAGCCTCACACGGCACCCAAACACGATCACACAGCTCTCTGCTTCTGAATGCTCGACTCCTCCCTCTCCATGACCCGACAGGTCAACACTGTTGCCTTCAGCTGTTTCAATACCGCATCCTCCAAAAGACCTTCAAATGGATGCCCCCAAATCAAGGAAGACCATCACCCACGCACTCATAACCAGCAGACTGGACTACTGAAACACCCTCTATGCCTGGATCAACAAGTCCCTGCTTCGCAAACTCCAGACCATACAGAACACCGCAGCTAGACTCGTCCTCGGCATCCCTCGACACGAGCGCATTGCCCAACACCTGCAGAACCTCCACTGGCTCCCCATAGAAAAGAGAATCACCTTCAAGATACTCCCCAATGCCTACAAATGCCTTCATAACACCAGACCCAAATACCTCAACGAGCGAATCTCCTTCAAAGCACCCAAACGAAACCTCTGATCCGCCGACCTCGCCCTCGTCGCAATACCGCGGATCCGCAGAGCAAGAACAGGGGGAAGAGGTTTCTCCTACATCGTGGCCAATACCTGGAACGAACTCCCAATCGACATCAGACGCGCCCCCTCCCTGAAACATCTTCAGAAAGACACTCAAGACCTGGCATTCTGACTGAACCGAGCTGCTTAACACCCCCACCCCCTAGCGCCTTGAGACCCTCACGGGTGAGTAGTGCGTTTACAATTCCCCGATTGACTGATTGAATGCTGCCCTATATCTCTCCCCTCCCCCACCCCACCCCCCAAGACGACCTCAAGCTTAAGTTGACACTGTGGTTTGCATGACTTGGGCAAAGGACAGGATGAAGCTTGCGTGTGAGACGTGACTGTATGTATGCCCCGGATATAGGACTGGCAGGACATCCTATGTTCCCTGCCCCAATTATGCTGGTGCATGCAGATGTTAACAGCGATTACAAATCAACACCTTTGGGGACCTTTACCCAGAGGACCGTTTCCTTACCCCACAACGCACACTTTAAGACACTGCTCATACACCCCGAGAAGCACTTCCCGCACTCCCAAGTTCTACATACCACCTTCCCTGATGCCCAGACGCTTCATGCTTTAGAAGACTTGATCATAAATCCATCCCCACATAAACTCATCAAAAGACTATATACCACAATGCAAGACAAAGCCCCTATTTGTGTCCCGAATCCCTGGTCTGCGTTGGCTGCTGACATAGATCCCTCGCTCAACGAGGAGACGTTGCGCTACTCTATGCTCTCTAAACAATCCAGAGCCCTCTCCCCAAACTACAGACCCAGGTCGATACACTTCAAATACTTACATACATCTTTTAAATGCCTACCCAGCTGCATAAGATGGTACTGGTTGATGATGCATGCTGCCTGTGATGCGCTATGCATACAGCCACCTTTTACACCTGGCATGGGACTGTTCCTCAGTCACACAATTCTGGGCAGTGGTATTCAACATTATAGCGCTACTCCCTGCCCAGGTCCTGCCGCACTTGCCATTGGTAACCTTGTTGGGATACGTGAAAGATGTCTGGGCGGGGATCCAAAATCGCTATCCTTTTATTGTGGGTAAAGCACAGGGTTGCCATGCACTAGGGCAGGCGCCCTGCTTACACATTGGCTAAAGGACGCAACTTACTGCAATGCGTCATGGGGCACCTTTACCCCATTCAGTGAAAAAGACATCAACAAGATTCTTCTGAACATCAACCCATCTAACCACTTCAGTGACCCATTGTCCGAGGCCATCTTCAAAGAAATCAAGAATGTACTCATCCCCACCTGGACAAGGATTGTAAACGCTTCTCTAGGCATGATCCCAGACTGCCTAAAAGCAACTCAGGTGTCACCTATACAAAAAAAAGAAAGCAGATAAAACTGACCTCAATAATTTCCACACTATCGCCAACATCCCCACCCTGGCCAAACTACTTGAAAAATGCATACAATCCCAACTTTGTTCTTACATAGAGAATTTCCAACTCCTAGACCAGCATCAATCCGGCTTTCGGAAGGGGCACAGTACCGAATCGGCTCTCACGCACATTATGGATGACATTTATAAAAGTGCTGGACCAAATTGATTCCTGCCTCCTATTCCTCCTTGACCTTTCCTCCGTATTCGATAGGGTTAATAACGACAACCTCCTATCCCTTCAGAAGAACAGGATGGATTTTTCAGGTCGGGTGTTACAATGGTGCTCGTCCTTCCTCCACCACAGATCACAAAGAGTCAAGGCAAACCACTCCCTCTCCCAGCCCTCTCCAGTACTCATGGGTGTCCCACAAGGATTCACCCTATCTCCTAAGCTCTTCAACCATTTCTTGGAACCACTAGCTAATTCACTAAAGTCCACAAACATTCTCTTCCAAATGTATGTGGGCGACACAACTTTATTTGAAAATCTCATCCCCGGATAACATCATCTCGCTCAACACTACCCTAACGTCTGCTCAAAATTGGTTATCTGAGAACCATCTCCTACTCAACAGCTCCAAAACTGAATTCCTTCTCATCTTTGCTCCGAACCACAGCCCCAAGCTAGACCTTTAGCTGAATCACCTCACTGCTTTCAACTGCACCCCTCTGATCATAGACTCAGCCAAATCTCTAAGAATCACCTTGGACAAGCACCTGAAAGGAAAAAATCATATCACCAATGTGTGTAAGGGAGCTAATCGCTTGAGGACACTTAGAAATATCAAACCATTCCTTTCACAAAAGGATTTCAAGCAGGTGGTCTAAGCCCTGGTCAGGCCGAGGCTAGTATATGTCAGCGCTACACTCTGTGGCCTTCCCAAATACACCATGGCTCCACTAAGGGCATCATTGAACGCTGCAGCCAGACTGGTCACAGGTACCAGACGAAATGAGCACATATCCCCTAGTCCTAAAATCTCTCAAATGGTTGCCCTACGAAGCTCTAATTCAGTTAAAGATTGCCGTTCTGGCGCATAAAGTTCTGCATTTCAAAACTCCCAGGTAACTAGCGCAAAAGCCTGAATTATCCTGTGGTGGGAGAGCCTCAAGAAGCACTGAAACTTTCCTCCTGAAACCACTCATCCTAAGCAAAAAAGAGAACTTGTTACCAAGCCTTCTCCAGCGCTGCCCCAAAGATATGGAACTCTCTTCCACCGGAAGTAAGCAGAATCTCTTCAACGACTGCTTTGTAAATTGTAAATTGATACTTGTATAGCGCACTACTCACCCGCAAGGGTCTCAAGGCGCTTGTACGAATACCGCTGTGGAACCCATCCTGGATTTCCCTGTGAGCTGTCCATTCCTGGGCACCCCCAAGGTGGAGCCAGGCATCCTCAGCGTTGTGGGGGCCGTTGTGGAGATTAAGCAAGCTATTACCCAGAGTTGCAGAGTGGGACTCCATGATTGGAATAGGCACCAAGGCGAGAATTATCAGGTCCGTGGAATTTTGAGCCCAAGACCCGCCGAGGCAGGGAATTGAACCCTGGTCCCGGGCTAGACCTCTGCATCAGGGTCTGCCGCTCTAACCATTGAGCCACACTTCAAATTGGAAGCCAAAAGATTCCTAATGAACAAATTCTTACCTTAGTTTGGGCTAGGTTCACCTGCTCGAAATAATGGATCCTACAACCATTGTACCATCATTTGATGCTGCTCTTCTTTACCGCATTGTGTGCCCCCGTTCGTAACCCGCTATATACCTGTTTATTGTACTACTCTCCTTGATTCGTTTGTCTGGGAATTATGTGATTATTCCTGTTGTGTATTCTTACTTGATGTCGATATTGGATTTATGTCCTTCCTTCCATTCTTTTGTAAAGCGCTCGGATATCCTTCGGGATCATGTTCGCGCTATAGAAAACGTTATAAATAAATACAAATAAAAAAAAAAGGAGCAACTTAATGCCTACCGGGAGTTGATGATCCTACGTTCCAGGGCAAAGGACATTTGGGCCCCACTGGTTACCTATTAGGTGGCGCAGATCACTGCCTTAGACCAGGAGGTGGATGATCCCAAGGACACTAATGGCACTGATGCGGACCGTGCTGCATTTAAAAGGAAAATGCTACTTACCAGTATGCATCTGTTCTTGGCATGTAGAGCTGCAGATCTTACACTGTGCATCGATTGTACAGCAATGTCTCCCCTAGCGGTGGTCACCTGCATCTGTTGCAGTAGTTTGAAAGAGGGTTTTGATGACCGCTTGGATTACTGCAGCTTGCTGCTTAGTTTGCACATCAACACAATAGTGTTTAGTGAAGGTGTGTGTTGTAGACCATGTTGCTGCCTTGCAAATGTCTTCTAGGGGAATGTTCCCTAAGAAAGCCATGGAGGCTCCTAGTTTGCGTGTGGAATGCGCTCTAGGAGGAACTGTTAATGTGCGTTTTGCCTTGTGATAGCATATTTGTATACATTTAACAATCCACCTTGCAATTCCTGATTTAGAAATGGGGTTGCCTTTATGTGGTGGAGAGAAAGCTACAAACAGTTGCTTTTTTTTTTACGAAAGGATTTGGTCCTATCAATGTAATAGAGAAGAGCTCTTTTTACATCTAGTGTGTGTAGAGCTCGTTCTGCTACAGAGTCTGGGTTTTGAAAAAACACTGGTAACTCTACTGATTGATTTAGATGAAAAGGAGTAATTACTTTAGGAAGGAATTTTGTATTAGTCCGTAGTACCACCTTGTTACGGTGTAATTGTAAAAATGGTTCTTGTATAGTGAAAGCTTGAATCTCACTAACTCTTCTAAGAGAGGTAATAGCAATAAGGAAAGTTGTTTTCCAATTGAGAAACTGCAGTTCACACTTATGTAAAGGTTCAAAAGAAGGTCCCATGAGCCTTGTAAGCACAATGTTTAGGTTCCACACTGGAGATGGTGGTAACCTAGGAGGAATGATTCTCTTTAATCCTTCCATAAAAGCTTTGATTGCAGGTACTCTAAATAATGACATATGTTGTCTGTTTTGTAGATATGCTGCAATGGCTGCAAGCTGTAAACGCATCGATGAATATGCTGGCATGGTGAAATTGGATCGATGACAGGGGGACCTTGGACACTGTGGTGCAACGACGCGTCAGTGTCCCGGCAATCCCGAGGATGTGAAACATTATGTGAATTAATGGCCGGTTGACCGCGATACTTCAACTTGAGGATTACCCGGAAAAGCTGAAGCCCGTGTGGGAGGATTATTGCAGAAGCCAGGCTGCAGATACCAGCACACACCGAGTCGAAGTATTCAACTTGCGGCTGTCGGAGGTGGAAATGCGAGGTAAAGCTCTACACTCATTGCGAGCAGTCCGAGCTTGAAGTTACACCACTCCCACATGGTTCTATGTCTAGCACATTAGTCTCAGCGCATTCCGGTGTCTACCACGAAGATTGGTATTTCCTGTAAAAGAAACGTATTGCAGCGTTTCCCTGAGTTTCTCTGCCGCATGGGCATTGAGGATATTGGGGATTTGAACTGACACCTGCAAAGTGACTACCGGCTGATGGTTATGAATTGACCAATGCGAGCAAACTGATTTACATGAGCAATGGATCAATGTATTTGACCACATATTAAGCATTTATTATAAAGCCGTTATTATTGATCAAAATACAGAATCGCGCAGGAGATTGAGGGCCAAGACCATGTTCGTCAAATTGGCAGAACAACTACAGGCTAAGAGTAACACAGCTGGACCTACCACTTTACATCAAAAGTAACAAAAGCCAGAGAAACTGATGAGAAAAGAAATCTCAAAGTGGTGGGAAGCAATCACGCTAGAGAAATACAAGGAGGAAAAAAAGAGTCCCACGGGTACTAAGAATCCTCATCGCTCCTTCATATGAGGATACTTATCCCAAACTAGCGGTTGAATGGGCAGAAAACTTGATGGACTGTTCCAATCGGATGTTATCCATATTAATTAAATTTGCCTGGAAAGAGAGAGCAGTGTTACTCAAAGCTATTGCGGAACTTAAGGAGGAGATACAAAAGGAGGAAATTACAGAGATTTTTGCTAACAAAATGGAGGAGATCCGCAAGAAGATAGACAAGCATGAGGAGGAAATTATTGCCAAAAAAGCAAGGACATTTTTACGGGACAAAATTGATTATATGTTTACCTTCAGCCGCAAATAAGACAATGTTAGACGAAGAGGGATTCAGGGTAGCATCGATACCACACAAGATACTGGTGGAGCTGACAGTGATGTTAGTGAGAGTGATGTCTCTGAGGATGGCATACCACTAACAGTGAAGACGACGATAAAACTGACACATTTTTTAGAGGAATTCAGACTAATGAATCAAACTTCTAGCCAACAGAATTGGCAGATAGACAGAGGTCGAGGAAAGGGAAGGGGCTTCACAGGACGAGGAAGAGCTACAGGAGAAACAACGCCATCCGCAAACAAATCAGGAGGGGCGGATGGTGGAAAAGTAACAACAACCCCGTTGGGAGTAGAAACAAGGGGCCAAAAGAAACGTGGAAAATTACTTACAGTAAAAATGTGGTAAACCTATCTTAACGTTGTCTTAATAATGTTGAACTTGATGTTTTACAGTTTGGTCTTTCCTTTTGCCCGACGTCCACTTTCTCGTACCCCCAAGAAAGAATTGATTTATTCTATTTTACCCGCAAGCTTCGGTTACATAAGTGGCATAAACTCAAAGTTAAAAGCACCTAACAAGGAATGGAGGCTAAGAATGTTTTGACTGCAACTGAAACCATTAATGAGATAAATACTCTTGATTGCGCTTTAAGAGCTAGAGTGGGATAATGCAGATCTAGTACCAGTTACTGCGCAAAGTCTGGGTTATAAAGTTGACCTAAATTACTCCAACAACTTCAAACCTAAATCTGTTTTTAATCCCATGTTGCCTACATGTGGTATTGACCTATTTGAAACACTTGTCATTGTCATTAATAATTTGAAGATTGTGGCAAAAAGGAAAAAATGGTTCAATGACTGGCGGTTAAATCATTACAAGCCGACCAAGATATTGTTATCCGCCAGTCGGATGAAGGTGGGAACGTTGTGGTTCTAAATGTGGAAGACTATATACAAGAAGGGCTACGTCAATTAAATTGTGAGGAGTGCTATGAGCGAGTAACTAGGGAGGATGTTGACAAATGTAACACCATCTTTTATAATATGTTGAAAGAATGGCATTCCCAAGGTATCTTGGAGTGGGTCGAGTATTCCTTTTTGTTGAATGCAACATCGCCTCCGGGAAGACCCATCGTATCTTCGATGGGTTCTCTCCTAGAGAAAACCTCCAAGTACATTGATTATTTTTTGCGGCCCTATGTGGAAACCCTACCATCTTATATACAAGATAGTAGAGATTTTTTGAGGAAGATACTGATACTGGTGTGCAGGCATGCAGACACTTCCTGGGTTCTCGTTCCAATTCGTTTTTAAATCATAACAAAATGGTCCTGTAAATGATTAAGTTTTTTCTGGAAAACAATTATTTCATCTTTAATGATGTTTTCTACAGACAGAAACAAGGTACGGCTATGGGCACCTGTTTTGCTCCCAGTTACACCAATTTATTTATGGGTGACTGGGAGAAGCAGGTGTCCAGAAGTCTGGATCAATACCGCAGCCATGTTAAGTTATGGCTGCGGTATATTGATAACCTTTTTAGTATCTAGGAAGGCACGAGTGAGAAGGCCAAAAAATGTATTTCCGAACTTAATGTGAATGAGAGCAATCTTAAGTTTGAAGGTATAATAAGTGATCAAAAGATTAAATTTTTGGATCTGTGTGTAGTTGACAAGAAGCTGGTTTCCAAATTGTATCGCAAGACAACCGCGGGGAATACTCTTCTACATGCAGAGAGTGGTCATCCGTGTACCCTGATCCGTAGCATACCCTATGGGGAATTTCTCCGGGCTCGGAGAAATTGTAGTACGGAATCAGACTTTAACACTGAATGTGAATGTATGACTAGAAGATTTTTGGAGCGAGGCTATGACTCCAATGTGATTAAACAGGCCCAGGTTAAAGCGGCCAACTTTAAGCAGAGTGAGCTACAAGTGCCTGTGGAGAAGAGAGAAATGGAAGATGATAAGGTAATCAGATTAATTTCCACTTTCAACTCGGGCTCCTGGCAGGTACGGAAGTGCCTTAATAAACATTGGAAAGTACTTAAAACTGAATCCACCCTGGAAGATGTAGTTGGTGACTATCCCAATATTACATATAGAAAGGCGAATTCACTGAAAGACAGACTATGTGGCAGTGATATCTCTAGGGTGAAGAATTCAGAGAGGGGTATCCAAGGTTTCTTAACCTGTATGTCATGTAAAGCTTGCAAATATAGCACAAATATCAGAAAGGTTTATTATCCAGTTGCGGATACTGAAAGGCTGATTGATAAAACATCTCACCTGCCTCTCAGATCATTGCATTTATGTTTTGGTGTGCCCATGTGCTAAAAAAATATGTGGGCAGTACCATGTTTGATGCTAAAAAGTGCATTCTGGAGCATATGAGAGCAGTCCAGAACAAAGACAAATTTTCCCCGGTGGCCAGACATTTTGAAGAAATCCACAAAAGTAATCGCAACTTGTTGCGATTTTTTGTAATTGACAGGGTGTTGCCATCTAACAGAGGCGGGGATAGAATCCGCAGATTACGTCAATTAGAGTCCAGGTACATTATGGAACTGGACACGAAGATCTCTAGGAGTTTAAATTCGGAGGAAGAACTGTCTTGGCACTTAGGGGAATAAGTATATGAACCTTATTTAATTGTTTAGAAATCAACATTCTAGGATTGAAGGGTCTCAGCTATCATTCATATATGAATATATTGTTACATTTTCCTTTCTTCCCCCTTTTTTTCTGGCATTTTGTTTAGTATGATTTCGACCGTTTGGAATAATCAATGTAATTAGGTAATTGTCTCCTACTACGACGAAGTGTTTTTAGATCACATGCACTAGAGTCACTGTAATAAGTTTACAGAAACTGAGTTGGCAGTAGAAACCGTTTACATTCCTGTTTTCCCTTCTTTTTTCACTTAGGTGGAACTACGATCAAGAGACAAGACAACGTATTGGCCTATCAACTGTATTATATTATAAGATGTATAAACGTGCTGTTCAGCTGGTCGCAATATTGTCTGTTGCACAGATGACGTAATATTTGTTTTCCTTACATACACATTTATTTAGATATATCATTATTTGGATAAATGTGGTTGGAATGATATATTTTTCTCCTTTCCCACTTGGGTGGTATTTAATGTACTGCATTGAGATTGTGCAACTGGTCTTTATTTAACCCACTTGGGTATATATGGATGTAGGATTTATAGATCGATTACCCGTTTTTTAACATTATAATAATCTCTATGAATTTTAGATGAACTCTGTTGAAGGCCAGTTTGTAAATGTGCAACTTTCAAAGTTTATTGTGTGATGAATGTATTGGCGTATCACCCAGAGAAAGAAATTATTCTGACTGTGCAATTTTATCAATTGAATATATAACGCACTTGTGTGAAGGGTATAACGGAGTTTTTTAGTTGCGATCTTGTAGAACTGCCGACATATATTGTGAAGGGAAACTATGATGATATCAGCTTATTTGAGCCTTCTGTATGTCTGCCGTGGAAAGTTTATGAGCATATTGGTTCTACCACAAGAGAACTTGAAGAATTGTCATTATTTAAATAGATTGGGCCAAATTAACAATATTGGAGGGTCATAGGCTTTTTTAATAATTATGTAAATGGTCAAAATTGAGATTTAGTTCTGTTTTTTTACCATTTACCATTACAAGATGGCCGACAGTTCTGTGTGACATTTGTCCACTTTTTATGTTCACATCTCACGTTGCACGTCATTAGAAATGCTTGTTTATATGTAGGTCTGTGTGTTGATAAAGTTACCCGTGAGCAAGGCGGTGCCCGCTGAAACGCGTAGGGTATTTTCGGCTTATGCTCAAATAAATCGTTTGAAGCAAAAAAAAAAAACAAAGGGTATTTTTGGCTTATGCTCAAATAAATCGTTTGAAGCAAAATTCCAGTGACGGTGTTTATTTCAAAGGAGTGCACGCGTGCGGTTTACTGGCATGGTGAAATTGGATCGATGACAGGGGGACCTTGGACCCTGTGGTGCACCGACGCGTCCGTGTCCCGGCAATCCTGAGGATGTGAAATATATATATATATTCGCGTCGGTGCACCACAGGGTCCAAGGTCCCCCTGTCATCGATCCAATTTCACCATGCCAGTAAACCGCACGCGTGCACTCCTTTGAAATAAACACCGTCACTGGAATTTTGCTTCAAACTATATATATGTATATATATGTATATATATATATATATATATATATATATATATATATATATATATATATATATATAAATAATGTTTCACATCCTCAGGATGTAGTACTTTTACACAGTTTATGACTTCACAACGCATGCATTTGCGTTGTAAAGTCATATGAGGAGTGAAAGTTTGCGGGGTAATGGTATCACGGAGCAAATTGCATTTTCATTGTGAAAAATGCAGCGTGATGGTGTGTGGGATGAAAGTATGTGGGGTAACATCGTATATTCCTGCAGTTCTGGTATAATTTGTAGCATTTTTAGAAGCTTGCACGTCATATCTGGCGTGGATGAAGCAGATCCGATCACCGCCACCTACTGGCGCACAGAGTTGCTGCTCATGATTTTCAGGATCCAGTCTGACACCTGATGAATATTCTGAAGTAAGATATCGGCGGCTAGAAGTCCCTATCAGATTCTACTTGCACATCATCCAGACTTGGATGTGCAGCACCTATCTGAAGGTTAAGCCAACCAAGATACCAGTACAAACCTGACTTAATGGCATGAACAGTGATGGCTTCGAAGTCCAACTTTCACTGAATTCCAAGTCACTTGGATTTACCCTAGACGCCAACCTCAAGATACACAATGGCAAAAAAAAAAAAACAAAGATGGCCTATTACCAACTCTAAAGATTTGTAAACTGATTCTTATAGAAAGTGATTTCAGAACCGCTGTTCAAACCTTTGTACTCTGGCATATGGATGGTGGTAACGCATTGCTCCATGGTCTCTGCAGGCTGCAGCATGTCTAATCCAGGGCCTGAAGAAATATGATCACTCCACTGGCTCCAGTTGCTGGCACATACAATCTTTTTTTTAATTTTTATAACTTTATTTTTCAGTATTCAGAAATAAAGATGTAGCTGAATAACAATTAAGGATACAGTTAGTGGATGGTCCATGTCCCAGGCCTTTATTTTTAACCAAGTTCATATCTATCCCAAGCATATTCATGTAGCTTCAGACATCACAGCAGGGTCGCATGCAAATCATCAGTCGTGTGGGGGGGTATATCCAGACATTTCAGGGCGGTGCAACTAGTTGTTCACCCAAAAGCCCTCTTAAGGCTATGTTTAATACTACCCGTCTAATTCTGGCCATTCATCATCTGCGTTATTTATCATCAGTAGGTAGGATCTTAGCGGCTGCCATATGTCTCGTGGTCTGGACACGGGCGGCTGTAGGTTTGCGCATATCTCACTAGTTGTGTCGCAGTGGATCAGGCTTTTGATCCATGTTTGTTTGTCAGGAATATTTTTGCTGCCCCAGTGTATAGCTATCTCCCTTTGCACTATCAAGAGCGCTATGGCTTTGTATCTACGTGCTGATTTGGGGACCTCTTTGACATATCCCAGTGACGCTAATAGTGGGGAAGGGTCGATGTGTAGTTGCACCATGTGTGATATGGCTGTAATTATGTCTTGCCAGGATGCTGCCACTTTGTGGCATGTCCAGGTCATGTGGGCAAAGTCTGCCATGGGCGTCTGGCATTTGGGACAGTTTCCAGGCCTTCGGAGGTCTATCCGGTTGAGCTTGGCTGGTTTAACATATGCTCGCCATATGAATTTAAAATGAACTAGTTTGTGCCAATGATTTGGGGAGACCTGCTTCGTTTGTGCGCAGCAGCTGTACCACATCCAGTCAGTTATAGTGTGTTCTAGGTCCCGTTCCCATTCAGCGTGTACTTTAGTGTTGTGGCCAGGGATTAGCTTTAAGCTAGCGTGATACAGTTTGGATATGAGATGGTCCCCGTTTGTGTTGGTTATAAGCATTATAAGTGGTGGGAACGTTTCTGGTCCTAGTAGATAGGTTGGCATCTGGGCATTTGTCGCACTTTGTAGTCTTATTTTATTTATTTATTTATTTATTTGAAGGTTTTATAGAGCGCGAACCAGACCTGTGAGGGTATCAGAGCGCTTTACAGGTTTGAGGGTGGCATACAAAGTGTTAGGAAGGGAGGGGAAAAGTGGAGTAAGATGGGGGATACATTATACAAGAAATGCACGCAGTTTAAGGTAAGATGGGGCATACATTATACATTGTGCAAAAAAAAGCATGCAGTTTAAAGTCCAGGCTACAAGCAGGATAAAAAGATAGCAATAGGAAGAAACATATGACAGAAGGCCTGCAGTCTCAACTCTTGGGTGGGATATCCAGGGGTGCAGTATTAGGCGTCCTTTGCAGAGCCGTGGATGATGTCAAGGTGGAGGGTGGAAACAAGTTGCTCCGGTGATTGCGATGTAGTCATCAGACGAGGTATTTGCCCATTAAGAAGGCTTTGGTTTCCTTTTTAAAGTGTGCCAAGGACGGAAGTCTTCTAATGGCGGGTGAGAGGGAGTTCCAGATTCTTGGAGCGGCCCCAGAGAAGGCCCGATTGTAGGTTTTTTTCTTGCAGAAGCGGGTTGGTTGCAGCAATAGGTCTTTGGCAGATCGGGAGTTTCTGACTCCTCCTGATATCACAAGCCTATGGGCGAGAAAACCAGGGGAATTGGTGTAGAAAGCTTTGTGAGTGATGCAGGCCAGTTTGCATTGGATTCTGGCCTCTAGGGGAAGCCAGTTCAGAGTTTTCAGGTGGGGAGAAATGTGGTCAAATTTCTTTGAGCCAGTTAGGAGTCTGGCGGCGGTGTTGAGGCAGACTTTCAGTGGGGCCAGGGAGTTCTTGGGTAGCCCTGCAAGAGTGGAGCATCCATATTCTAGTCTGGAAATGATTAGAGCCTGGATTGCCGTTTTGAAGTCGGAAACCTCAAGGAAGGGTCTTAGGTTTCTTAAGTAGCACAGGTGGAACCTGGCCATCTTGGCCATCGAGTTTATATGGCCGCGCATGTTCAGGCTGCTGTCGAGGGTTATTCCAAAGGATTTTGCAGACTCTACAATGGTGGGAGGGCAATTTAGTGCTGTGATGCTCTTGATCCATTCCTGGATCTCCGGGTTGGTTTTGCGTGGAGAGATTAGGAGAAATTCAATTTTATTTGCATTGCATTTAAGCTGGTTTGCGGTGAGCCAATGGACTGTCAGCTTTAGTGCCTCATTCAGGGAGCGAATGTCCTCAGGAGAGGAGATTTTTATATAGATCTGTGAATCGTCTGAGTACATAAGGTAGGAGATATTGGCGGAATGTAAAACCTCGGTGAGTGGTTTGAGGTAAAGATTGAAGAGGGTAGGGGAGAGGGTTGATCCTTGGGGAACTCCAACCGTGACCAGAGAGGGGGCGGAAAGATTGCCATTGATGAGGACTCTCAGAGCGGTTTTTGAGGAAGGATCTAAACCATTCAAGAACGGTGTAATCTAAACCTATCCTGAGTTTGAGTCGTTCAAGGAGGATTTCGTGGTTAACCGTATCAAAGGCAGAAGATAGGTCTAGGAGGATTAGTAGACAGGTTTTGCCTTGGTCGAGGGCTTGGAGGGCGTCATCCACGATGTGGAGGAGGGTGGTTTCTGTGCTGTGTCCAGGTCTGAAACCAGATTGGAAGTCATCTAGTAGATGGAAGTTATTAAGGTATAGGCTCAGCTGCTGTTGTACACATTTTTGTAGAACTTTGGCAAGGAGTGGGATGTTGGATATGGGTCTGTAATTCTCAGCGGAAGCAGGGTCCAAGGTAGGTTTTTTTAGTATAGGGACAACTTGGCAATCCTTGAGTGAGTCAGGATAGAGCCCTGTTGGAGGCGTTGATTATTGAGGTCCAGTAGGGAATGATAGCCTGCGTGGCGGCTGCTAGGCAGTTAGAGGGGAGAGAACCATTGAAGTGGTTGTTCGGGTTTAAGGAGGCGAGAATTTTCGAGATAGTGTGTTCATCATAGAATTTAAAGTTGGACCAGTGCGCTAGATTTTTGGGTGAGGTTTAGGAAGATAGCGCGTGGAGAGGAGGTGGATCTGGTAGATTTTGATTTTGGCGGTGAGTTGCGGATTTAAGTAATGTAATGTAATGTAAGGAACACTTCTATAGCGCTTCTTTCACTCCAAGGAGTATCTTGGCACTCAATCCAACCTAGATTAAGGGGTTGGAGGGAAAAGAAATCACTTGCATACTGCACTACATATTACACCAACTCCCAACACGCCGCATCAGATAGAGAAAAGATCCAGGTTTTTAATGCTTTCCTGAAGTGTGTTTCTTGGGAGAATACTCGTAGATAGGGCGGGAGCTTATTCCAGGCCTTGGAACCCAGTACAAAAAGTGATTTACCACCCTTTGTTACCAACTTGAATCGGGGAATTGTAAGTAGATTCTGACTGGCAGACCTCAAACAGCGTGTCGGGTGATATCTTTTAAAGCCATTGCACAGGTATTTTGGACCCTGCTGATGGAATGCCCTGAAAGTAATTATGAGGATCTTAAACAGAATTCTTTTGCCTATTGGTAGCCAATGAAGTATTTTGAGTGCTGCCGAGGCTGAAGACCTGCGAGGCCAACGTAATACAAGACGGGCGGCTGCATGTTGGACCATTTGTAACCTATGGAGAACGATTTTGTTAGCTCCAGCATATAAACCGTTACAATAGTCCAACCTAGAGTTTATTAAGGCCACTGCAACTGTTTTCCTAGCCGACAGTGGGAGAAAATCAAAAAACGTTCTCAAAGCTTTTATAATCTGGAAACACGTTCCAGCTACTGCCACTGCTTGATGTTTAAAAGACAGTTGGTCGTCAAATTTGATGCCCAAATTTCGAGCAGATGTAATTGTGTTGGGAGGTGCTTCTGCATCCACAGGCCAACACGTTTTTGGAGAAAACAGGTTGTGGCTCTCGAACGCCAGGATTTCTGTCTTACCAGCATTACATTTTAAATGATTGTCAGTCATCCATTTAAATGTTGCTGCTAGACATTCCTTAAGATCTTCTTCGGCCCTAGGCCGTTCCCTGTCCAACACCAGGATGAGTTGGGTGTCGTCGGCGTATGAAATTGAACTGATCTGAAATGATGCGATCAGTTCCACTAGGGGTACCATGTACAGATTAAAAAGTACTGGACTTAAACTGGAGCCCTGAGGGACCCCTGAGCTGACGACCTTTGCTTCAGACTGGTGTTGACCCAACACTGTGACTTGGCGTCTATTGCTAAGAAAGTTCGTGAGCCAGGCCAAGACTTTCCCCCCTACACCTGCGGCAGCCAACCGGTCCACTAAGATGTTATGTGAGACCGTATCGAAGGCTGCCGACAGGTCAAGTAGGATTAGGACTGCCTTCTTTCCCTGGTCCATAGCCGCTCGTAGGGTCTCTGCTGTAAAAAGCAGGGCCGTCGGTAGAGTGTTTTGATCGGAACCCTGACTGGTTAGGATGGAGAATGTTATTCTTCTCCAAAAAGTTCGTCAGTTGACTGTTGACGAACTTTTCCACCAGTTTGAACAGCACAGGCAACAGGGAAATGGGACGCAGGTTGGAGAGAGTAGTAGGGTCGGCTAATGCCTTTTTTTGGAGAGGCTTGACAGCTTCACTTCCACTTGTTCGGGATGTCTGCCGTGGCTAAAGATGAATTTATAATCCCATTAATTATGGGATTTACCGTCTCGACTAGAGTTTGTAAAACTAGAGGGGGGCAGGGATCGAAAGGAGATCCAGATTTACTGGCTAGAATAGCCTTGAAGGTCTCCTCAAGAGAGACCAGGGCAAATTCTTCCAGACTGGCAAAAGTCCTCATCTCCTCTATCTGTTCAGAGGCCATCGACATAGTCGGTACTGAAGGGAAAGTCTTCACGATGGCAAGGATCTTATCTTCAAAATAATCAGATATCGCATTGCAGAGATCTTGAGACGGAGGAATCTCCTGCGATAGAGCTGATGGACACATAAAGTCCTTTACAATCTTGAAGATCTCTTTTTGTTCCTGGCCTGCCATGGAGAGGGCCTGTAGGTAATGAGCTTTCTTAGCAGATTTTATTTCAGCGTGATACTTCCGTCTCGCTGACCTATAAGTATTACGGGCGGTGGCATCATAGTTTCTACGCCACCTCCGTTTCAGAGCTCTTACCTCTCCCAGTTCTAATTTCAAGGCCAATGAGAACCAAGGGGCGCTCTTTTTGGTCTTAATAGTTCTTGAGTTATTATTGCTGGTTGATCTCAACAAGGCCCCCGCTCTGACAATCCAGTTGCAAAAGGTCTGATTATCTGTGGAGGTGTGACCGGATAGAGCCGGTATACTGGCTTTTAGTTGAACTACAACATCGGGTCTACTGGCTAATTCTTTCCAGTTAGGGGTGTGTCTGACTTCAGGGTTTTTAGTGCTTGTCATAGAGGTGGTAATAGGTATAGAATTCAAAACAATATGAAAAGGGATGAAGAAATGATCAGTCCAGATCTGGGGGCTGGGAGATTTAACTCTCAACCTAGTGGAGTTAGAACAGATACAATCTAATAAATGTCCTGCCAGATGCGTGGGTTCCCGTTTCAAAAGAGTAAGTCCTAACACATCAATGATGTCCATGAAGCAACTCACTCCGGGTTCTTTAAGGGAGTCCAGATGCAAGTTTAGGTCACCCAGGACTGTGAACTGGGAAAAGCTAAGTGTTTATTCACTCAGTACTTTGCCCACAGTTTCCAGGAACTTTGTCGGGGGTCCCGGAGGGCGATAAATAAGGGCGCCTGAAAAGGTAAAAGAATCATGGATGCCTAAAGAGAAGGCTAACGCCTCTGCCCCTTTAATATCCACCAATTCTTGAGTAGAACACTTAAGAGAATTATGGTAGATTATAGCGAGGCCCCCTCCTCGTATTTCAGGTCTATCCAAACGCTGTATGAGGAAGTTTTGCGGGAGGGCTATGGCTAAATCGGGATTGCACCAAGGTTTTAGCCACGTTTCTGTGACCAAAAGCAAATCAAGGTTACTCTCCACAATTAGATCATTAATGTTCTGTGCATTTTTGGAGAGAGATCGTGCATTAATTAAGCCCCCCCCCCCGTAGGACAGAAGAATGTGAGGATGTTTTCAGGGTAGGCTCGGGGTTCAACGTGAGCTGGCACCGACTACAGCAAACAGGGCCAAACCAAGTATCAGGACGTAACACATCATGACAAGGTACGTGGGGCCCTTTACAGGACAACAAGAATTCCCTAGACATACCTGGATGTAAACGGGACGATAGTGAATAACAGCACAGAGTCTTCCGCCTCCTTAGCGCTGACGGGCGCAGACGGGCAGGACTCTGGCTTGACTCCGGCGCGAGTCAGGCGCTCCCGCTGCGCGTCACCGCTGCGCGAGTAGTGGGAGGATTAAGTAGAGGCTCACCTGACCGTCCGTCTGAGCACTAGAGCGCTCAACCCGATGGCACCACGAGAGTTCCCCAGCTACCTCCAAAATGGCGGCAGAACGCCACGAGCAGTAAGCACGACTATAGTTTTATCCGCTCAAAACAGCGGTGGGGGCACATTTATTATGCGAGTGTGTGGGCAGAGTAATGCTTTTAAAATCAGGGGCAGAATAAAGAATATTAAAAATGAAATACTATAATGCGGTAAGTTTTCTAAAAAGCGCTGATAAATCCTATTACACGCTCGCATTAAGCGCTGGTAGAATTTAGTGCACAGCAAAATACAAAATACAGCCTTTCCCTAGGATAGGCTTGCAGAAGTGGTCGCCTTAAGTAGAGGCTCACCTGACCGTCCGTCCGAGCACTAGAGCGCTCAACCCGATGGCACCACGAGAGTTCCCCAGCTACCTCCAAAATGGCGGCAGAACGCCACGAGCAGTAAGCACAACTATAGTTTTATCCGCTCAAAACAGCGGTGGGGGCACATTTATTATGCGAGTGTGTGGGCAGAGTAATGCTTTTAAAATCAGAGGCAGAATAAAGAATATTAAAAATGAAATACTATAATGCGGTAAGTTTTCTAAAAAGCGCTGATAAATCCTATTACACGCCCGCATTAAGCGCTGGTAGAATATAGTGCACAGCAAAATACAAAATACAGCCTTTCCCTCTGCCCTACATTTCCTAGGGCAGAGATTTTGTCGCAGAAGAAGGAAGAAAATTCCTCGCTTGTTATTAGGGGTTTGGGTGTTTCCTTGGTGGTTTTCGCTAGTTTGTTGGATTGGTTTTTGACTAAGTCGAATAGCTTGCGAGGTCGTTTTTTGGCACTCTCGAGTTCAGTTTTGAAGAATTATTTTTTAGAGTTGAGTATTAAGCACTTCTGGCCTGGCGGAGAAGTTTTAGATGGGCTGCTGATGGGTGTTGTTTCCAGTTTCGTTCAGTCTGTCGAAGTCGTCTCAAACAAAGTGATCTATTAGGGAGGCTTTTCGGAAATGTGTCTTGATGTGCCCCTTGGAGAATATGTCTCCGAATGTGTGTAGGGAGTATCTCGCGAGGGTACGTTGGACTAGCGTTTCCTGGGTAATGGGTATCCAGGGGCGGTCTTTTAGTGGGATTGCTGGGGAGTACAGCGTCTCGGGTTTTTTCATATGAAATTCAGGCCGAAGAATATTTAAAAGAACTTTCCGATGGCTAAATGGATCAAGGACTCTCAGTGTGTAAGCTGATCTAAACAGATCTAGTTTCTGACCGGGACTGAATAGATTTATTAAAGGGGGAAGGGGGGGTGATATTGAGATGTATATACACTGGTGGTTTATGGCTTTCTGTTTTCTCTTTCCCTCTTTTGGACTTATTAGGGATTTTGTTGGATTTCATATATGAGCACTCTCGTTCGCTTCCACAATGGAGGATGTTCAGACAGGGAGTGACTAGGGGACACTCGGGAAGTGGGAGTCATCACATGGGTCTGTGGACCTATTTTGCCTGTGTTTGGGGGTGGGGGGCTACAGGGGGAGGGGGGTTGGGGAGGGGGATTTGCTATGGGAGGTGCAAAGGGCAGAATTTTTGGTATGGTTTTATGACAAGTTAACTAAATGTCATTTAATGCAAAGGGCTTGGTGTGCTTATTCGCTAGAATATTTTCTTTTGGGATATGGCTAATATCAGAATAGCCTCCATAAACATATATGGGCTCAACAATCCGACTAAACGGCGTTGGGGAAGGGAAGATCTGCGATTCTTGCGGGTAGATGTTCTCTGCCTTCAAGAAACGCATATCGAAGCCCGTCATTATAAATTGCTGGAATTTGAGGGGTTTCAGCTAATATCCTGGACCAAACTTGAAGCTAAGAACAAAGGAGTAGCTATTCTTGCAAGACGGGGGAAGGTCAATATATCCTGCTCTTCCGCTGATAGGTTGGGCCGTTGGGTTATAGTACATGGCAACTTTCAGGGTAAAAATATTACACTCTGTGCCTTATACGGTCCAGTACTTGATGACCCAGAATTATATAAATGGCTTAGTCTGGAGTTGGTTGGTTGGCCATCCCCGTTTATAATCTGCGGGGACTTTAATATTAATATGGAGCGTGGACTTATGAACCGCCCAGGGACCATATATACCGGGAGAAAACCAAAAGTCTATAGGGCTTTACGCCACTTAATAGAATTACATGGGCTAATGGATGCCTGGGCCTTTTTTAATAGAGATGACCCTGGATATACCTTTTTTTCCCGCACCTCATAAAATTTGCTCTAGGCTTGATTATTTTTTTATTTCTCCTGTTCTTATGCAAGGCTCCAGCATTATAAGATTTCCGCGAGTAATGTCGGATCATAATCCGCTTCTGCTGGAGGTGAACACACAATTCTGTAAGATCAAAACTGATACCTGGACATTTAATCGTGGATTGCTTAGTGAGAGGGAGTATGTGGATGTCATGTCCCCTTGGATCTCAAGATTCTTAGGCGAAAATATAGGTAGCACAGGCATTCAGAATGTTTGTGATACTCTAAAGGCTGGGATTAGGGGCGAAACAACCAGATATGGATAGGAAGCCCAAAGGAAGGAAAATACCAACTTACAGAGATTATATTCAGAATTAGAAGAGGCAGAGCTGAACTTGTCTCGTGTGATACGGACAGGAGGGGATAGTGATGTAGCCCAAACACGGATTATTACAGCTAAATCATCCATAACCAAACTCTCACAAGCTAAAGCAGCTAGTAAATTTATAGCTTGGAGATCTAAAATGTTTGAGAACAGTGAAAGAGCAGGGCATATGCTAGCGGTAAGAATTAGGGAAAGAGAGACTGCCCAACGCATTAAAAATATTCAGGATCCGGAAGTTGGTCTTGTGTCTGATGAAAGGCTATAGCTCTTGCCTTTCAGAAGTTTTATCAAAAATTGTATAGTGAAGACATTTGTGATAATGATGTACTTCAGGCTGAAATTGGGGACTACTTGAAGGAGATCGGGGTGGAGACGCTGTCTTCAGAAGAACAAGACTCGTTAGATGCTGAAATCAGCATAGATGAGCTCTGACAGGCCATAGATTCTCTCCCAAAGGGCAAAGCGGTTGGCCCAGATTTTTTGCCGGGAGAATTCTATAAGGTATTCCGGCTTCAGCTCACTCCGGTTATGCTAGAATTGTTTCGTAGAGTTCAGGATGGAGAGAGCCCCCCCCCCCCCGAGTCTTGGCAAAGAGCCCGAATTATAACTTTTTTTTAAAAAGACAAAAGTTCTTCCGATATGGGTTCATATCGCCCAATTACGCTTATTAATAGCGATATTAAAATATATACCAAGATCTTGGCAAATAGGATTTCGGGGGTGATAAAGAAACTTGTCTCTGGTCAACAACACAGCTTTGTGCCTGGGCGTGAGACTATAGATCACATTCGTCGCACAATTGCTCTGTTTGATTTTACTAAGGTTTCAGGAGACCCTATGGCCTTAATTCTGCTCGATGCAGAAAAGGCCTTTGATAGGGTCGCCTGGCCTTTTTCATGGGCCGTATTAAGGCATTACGGTCTTGGGGATAGAATTATAAGGGCCATCCAGAGCATGTACAAGCAACCAATGGCTCAGATCTCTGTTATGGGGATTGAGACGGATACAATTAATATTTTAAGAGGCACACGGCAGGGGTGTCCCTGTTCCCCTATATTATTTGCAATTTATATAGATCCCCTAATTAGAAAATTTCTTTTGAATGATACGATTCGGCCGGTGAGATCCAGGGGTGTGGATACCAAATTATTGGGGTATGCGGATGATCTTGCCATTCTGGCAGACTCTCCTCAGCTTGCATAGCCAGAAATCCTAAATTTGACTTTACAGTTTGGTAAGGTGTCAGGATATCATCAGAATGACTCTAAGACCCAGATTATTTATAATGATAAAATCTCGTTGCTTGACTCTCGGGTCACTGATAAGGCAAAATACTTAGGAATAGTGATAAGCTCTATTTCAGAGGAAAGTGTGGAGATCAACCTTAAACCATTGTTATGCAAGATGGAAAAGGATTTGAGTAAGATTAGTAATCTTCACCTAACATTTATGAGTAGGTGTAACGTCGTCAAAATGATTTTTCTACCAAAGATTTTGTACCTTTTTAGAGCTATCCCAGTATTATTTGAACAATTTTGGTTTAAAAAGTTAGAACGTACGATTTCGAGGTTTGTCTGGGCTGGTAAAAGACCTAGACGAGCCTTTAAATTCATGACGCTACCCAGAGAAAGGGGGGGGTTGGTCTCTACCTAATTTCCAGGTTTATTATTGGGCAATCATGCTGAGGCATATTGCTGTATTACTAGATTGTCCGGATGTAGAGGATAGTGAGCCATCAATTTATAGTCTAGTTTATGGGGAAGAGGTGAAGGGGTTATTATATAGACATTTTGATTTTGCGTACTTCAAACGTGTGAGGTTTAAAGTTTTAGTAGCAGCCTTTAAAGTCTGGACACCCGTTCGGAAATTATATAATATAGGAAGATTACATATTTATACTCCGGTAATAGGAAATACCCTTCTGGCAGCAATTTTTCAGATGGGTATTTTAGAGAATGGACGGCGCATGGAGTGATTATGTTAGGGGATCTAGTTTCAGATAAGGGGGTACGGACCTTTGAACATATTAGACAGAAATGTAATATTACTAATCGGCAATTTTTTAAGTTCTTACAGATCCGTGACTTTCTTTCTAGGAAAACTGTTAGCTGGACCTCTATCCCATTAGTTGAGGCTATTAGGGGGGGCACTCTACTATATCTGTGATTTATACAATGATAAATGAAAAGAGGAGCGATGATCTATCTAAACATTTTAGCCGTTGGCAGATTGGATTGCACGCGGGGCAAGAGGTATGCGAAGACTCATTACGCCTTAGTCATACTGCTACTATATCCGCTAACTTCCAGGTTCAATGTTTTAAAACTTGGCTTAATCTGTATATAACCCCACATCGTATACAACAATGGTGGGGGGGGGGGGGGGAGTACGGGAATCAACTGTCCTAGGTGTGGAGTTGACAGTATTCATGTGTTTTTTTCCTGCCCCAGCTTGACTCCATTGCTAGACAAAATTGAACAACGGTTGGAGCAAGTTTTTGGACTCACGATTTTATTAAGATCTCAGGCTGTTATATTGGTGGTAGTAGATTTAAATAGGACGTCATCAGAGCGGAAATTATTTTATATTGCGATGGCCTCGTTGAGGTTATGTTTAGCAACAGTTTGGCTGGATCCTGCTCCCCCGACAGAATACGAATGGTTTAGCAAATTCCTAAATGTTGGGAAGTGGGAGCTCCTGGTTTTTAAGCGGAGAGGCCCACGGGCTCGTAGGGAAGGAGAATTAGTATGGAAACCTGTAATTAATTGGTTGGATCGTGTAAACTCATGATTATTGAATAGGACGAAAGCCCGGATGAATTGTATATATTGTATATACTGTAGATAGTGTGATATAATGTGACTAACTTGTCTTAGCAATGGTTTTTTGTGCTTGCTTATCTTTTTTTTTTCTCCCCGTAGCAATCCCTGGGGGGGTGGGTTTGGGGGGGTGGGTTTGGGGGGGTTCGGGGGTAAAAATCAAAAATATTGTGAGTAATGATAAAGATGAAATGTTATGTGATATTTCTTTTCGCCTTTTTCTTTTGTTTGTTTGTTTGGATGTTTACCTTGATGTCTTGTTACTCTCTAATAAATAATAATAAAATTTAAAAAAAGAGTTGAGTATTAAGCATTTCTGGCCTGGCGGCAAAGTTTTAGATGGGCTGCTGATGGGTGTTGTTTCCAGTTTCGTTCAGTCTGTCGAAGTCGTCTCAAAACAAAGTGATCTATTAGGGAGGCTTTTCGGAAACGTGTCTTGATGTGCCCCTTGAAGAATATGTCTCCGAATGTGTGTAGGGAGTATCTCGCGAGGGTACGTTGGACTAGCGTTTCCTCGGTAATGGGTATCCAGGGGCGGTCTTTTAGTGGGATTGCTGAGGAGTACAACGTTTATCTGCCCACCTCGCGCAGCAATCTCATCCATGCCCAGCTGGTGGTGGATTTAGTTTATATGTCTTGCGGGTCACGTGGCAGAACCGATGGTAGTATGGCAGCCAGCCTTAATGGGAAGCCAGGTGTGCCTCAGATTTGGCATATGGTAGACGTGCATCTGTTTGATACCAGTGCCCTGCGAAACTGCACTGCACCACCAAGAAGTATATGTGTAGATTTGGGACTCCAAATCCGTTTCTCTCATACTGGAGATTCAGCGTGGTCTAGCCTATGTACGGTTGTTTACCCCCTCACACCAGTCTCTTGAGTATGGAGCTGAGTGTATACAAGAACGCATTTGTTAGAGGTATAGGGGTGTTCTGGGAGAGGCCTATAAACTGGGGCAAGACAACCATTTTGATCATAGCGATGCGGCCCGCCATTGAGAGAGGGCGTTTCATCAAGCGCTCCACTCGATCTGTTAGTTTGTCTATTGCCGGGCCGAAGTTTAGTTTTAATATTTGTTCTTTGTCCGTGTGTACGTGTATTCCCAAGTATTTCGTGGAGCCGTCAGTCCACACTAGGGGGAATTTGTTCTCCACAGGTTTGGTTGCAGCTGTCAGAGGGAATAGTGTGGCTTTACTCCAGTTAATATGCAGTCCTGATAGGGCCCCATAGCTTGTTATTTCCCAGAGGATTGTCGCTAGATTGTCGCCGGGGTGTCTTATATAAAGAATGTCATCAGCATATGCTATAACTAATAGTGGCACTGGTCTGAACTGCAGTGCTCAGTGCATATGCTTTGTTTGTAGGTGTCTCATTAGTGGGTCTACTGCTATGATGAATAACAATGGTGACAAAGGGCATCCTTGTCATTCTGTGCAGGGGAGATTAATTGATCCATAAGTAGCGATAGGCGAGTGTCCAGCATTTTTGCAAGTATTTTATTCTCATAATTTAGTAGAGACAGAGGCCGGTATGACCTACATAGCGTTGGGTCTTTCCCAGGTTTAAGGAAAAAGATAATCACCGCTTTATGAAGGGTAGGCAGAAGAACGCCCGTTTCCCTTGCTTCACTGTATTCCTCCCGTAGGAGGGGCAATAGTTCCTTTTTATACGTACCAGTGTAACCATCTAGTCCAGGCACTTTAGAGCCATTAAGTCAATGGCTTGTTGTATTTCTTCCACCGTAAAGGGCTCGGCTAGAAATTGTTGGTGTGCCTTAGGTAGCCACACCAATGCAATTTCCTCCAAGCACTGCCTCTGATATTGAGCAACCTGGGTTATCATAGTGGTGTAAAAATCAGTGTAGTAGGCTACTATGGTGGACTAGATATCTGTAGTTGCAGTGACTAGTGTACCTTCTTGGAGCTTACTGATAGGTATATTTGATTGCCCCCTAGGGGGCCGCAATAGGTTGACCAGTGTTCTACCGGGTATTTCCCCCTCCCCATATTTCCTGGCAGAGGCGTATTTACCAAGGTAATTTGCTTCCCTATCAGCAGCCTCACGTAATACGTCCAACAACTTGCCATGTTTTTGGAGATAGTTAGTCTCCAGGCCACCTCGTTCCCAGACCTCTAACACCGCTAATTCATTGTCTATGCGGGCAAGCGAGCTGCTCAGCGATCATAATATGCCCGCATGTTTGGATATGCATACTCCTCTGCCATACACCTTAAAGGCTTCCCACAGTGTAGACCAGGAGCCCACTGTTGTGTTTGTATCTAGGACCCTAATTCGATATTCACGATTTATGCCCTTATATGGCTATAATAAATAATATCCTTATGAAGGCATAAGAATCATATCCATATTTAGTAATAGCCCATGCAGTCCAAATACGGCATGGCTACTCCTCTAGACTCCTAGAAAGTACAAAGCGTTCTTTAAATAAACCAAGCCTCCAGCAGCCCGGGAAATCACCCTGCTCTTGTTTTGATTTGCACAAGAACTCCTAGAGTCAGAAAGAACTGTTAGTTCTTGGTGACGTCTTATGTCCAACCTTACATCAAACCCGGCACCTTTCAGGTATAAATATACCAACGCTGCCTTAAGCAAACACACGGTGGTTTGGAGCAGAGCGGCTATCTACTTGCCCGGAAGCCCAGCTGATGCGAGGAGCCGAAGGAAGCCGCCCCTCCCCTTTGACGCACTGAGGAAGACGCTGTCTTTCTCTCCAGTCGAGAAAATCCAGCTCCGGTGTTTCCAGTCACCCTTGCGGGTTGCTGGGATATTGAGTCCTTAGAGAGAGATACAAGACCTCCTTCATTCTAAGAACCAAGGTACGGAGCTGACTAAACCCTTAAGAGAATTCTTGATTCAGATCCTTGGCAAAACCAACTTAACTTAAACTGCAACTTACTTACTCCTTCCCACGTATTAGGCTTAGGTCAGGTACACCGGGGTAGGCGTAGATTAGAAGCACCAGTTGAGGACGTTAGTCAATGTTTTTATGTATGTATATATTTTATCCATTTTAAAGTATCATATGGCTAAGAAACCATATCAATGCTTTTACAGTATTATTTTATAATACTCCTTTTACTGTACGCACTTTACTTTATGATAAGTATTGCAATTGTGGCAATTCATTTCTCTTGCATGAGAAAGAAGACTGCTCAATAAATAACACCTTTTATTGAAAACGCCCGTCTCTCTATTTCTCTGCACTTTGGTGAAACTAAGTATGCACGATTGACTGAGCGAAATAATTGTCTATTGTTTTCACACGACTCTAGAGATACACTCTTTATTCTGAGGGAGCAAAGTTGCCATGTTATATGGTTGTCAGAAGCTAATCCCTTCTTGTCTATCCAGGGAAGTTGAACTCCTCCTTGTTTACTTGAGAAAGTTTCTAGTGACCTCTGAGCTAGCTGGCAAAACTAATTAAGTCTAATATAGTCAGTAGAGAACTAGTCGACCTCAGTCCTACGTCTACACTGCTGTTTATATTATTCCTTTTTTTTTAAAACATTTTTTTTGGTTCAGTTCAAAGCCAGAAATACAAAAGCATTGAATCAAAGCAGAGCATCATATATACACAAACTGATGGAGCATATATACAGAGCCAAGAAAAAACATTGCAGAAAACAGTACCATCATATACAATCATACGGATGTCATTCCAACGGACCTAAATGTTCTATCATTGCCTGCCAAATTTTACACCCCCTTTTCATTTTTCTAAGTGATTTAATACGATGAAGGTTATATTCTAGATAGAAAACATCATAAAACTTTGCTCGCCACATTTCATATACAGGTGCTTCTGGTTTCAACCACATTGAAGAGATGCATAAGCGAGCTACTGCCATAGCCATAAATAAAAGATATCTATTTTCATGGTAACCTAAAAAGAGATCGGTGTCATTAGATAGACCAAAGATAATCAACTCTCTGGAAATAACCACCTCACCGTTTGTAACATGTGTCAAGAATTTTTCAATAGATATAAAAAAAGGTTTTAAAACTAAACAATCTGAAAAGATATGCACAATATCCGCCTGATCGGATTGACACCTATAACATTTCCCTTTATAAGCATTACCCCATTTCAACATTTTAAGAGGTGTATGATAGAGATTAAATAACGTTTTATAATGCTGTGAATATAAATTGGCTGACAAAATGATTTTGGCAGCCATGTAGATTGAATCTTGAAATGGTACTACAGAAGTACCCAATCTAATGCACCATTTAGACTCCTGTGACCCCATGTCATCCAGCTGTGTATTCAACAAATGGTTATACAAAATCCCTATTCGTGATGGCTTTTTAAGTATTTCAATAAAATCATTTGGACATAACGGTAGAATATTTGGATGTTTCAAAATAAAATCACGTAGTTGTAGATACTTAAAAAAATCATGCTGAGAAACCATATATATATCTTTTAGCTCCTGAAATGAGGCCATCGTACCATCTTTAACCATAGAGCCAAGACATCCCATACCTTTTTCCCCCCATGTACACATCGTACAATCCCAAAATATTGGAGGAAACAATTCTATAGAGTTACAAGGGGTATAAAAATTGATACGTCTTAGCGAGATAAGCTTCCGAATTGAGCGTCATCCTTTAAAGGCAGACAATACTAATTTAAATCTAGTTCTTTTGTAATAGCTAGGTTCTAGAAAACGGAGCAACATTCGTCGTGATTCTGAGCCAAGTAACAGAGAGAAAATATCAGGGCTTTCAAATATAGGTGAAAAATATATATTTCAAAATCACGAAATATTTAATATTCTGCATAAGACAAGCCAAATAGTATAGTGCAAAATTCGGGACCCCCCATCCACCACGCAGAATTGGAAGTGTCATAAATTTGGATGCCCTGCGTGCAGCTTTCCAATCCCATAGAAATCTATCAACTATAGATTGTAGTTTCCTCTGTTGTAGTACAGGTATCTCCAAAGGCACCGACCGAAAATAATACAGCACGTTAGGCAATATAGACATTTTTAGAACATTGCGTCTCCCAACCAGCGATAGATGTAAGCATTCCAGTTTCTCAAGCTGACTTTTTACAGATTGTAGAATATCCGTCCAATTCACCATAACTAACTCTTGAAGCGATAGCCTAATTTTAATGCCAAGGTATCTAGCCTCCGGAGTAACCAGACAGTCATTAGGACAGAGTCCTGTTGAGCAAATAACCTGTGTTTTCTGAATATTAAGCTTATAACCCGACACCTTGCCAAATTCACTAGATAAATTTTCAATATCATGTAATGCTGAATCTGGATCGGATGTTATGACAGCAACGTCATCAGCATAAGCTAATACATGTATAGTGCCCCCAGGTAACACCATCGATTGTATATGTTGAGATCGCATCAACATCTGTAAGAGCGGTTCGATGTACATGGCAAACAGGAGCGGCGAACATGGACACCCCAGTCCTGTGCCACGAGTGATATTAACCGCCGCTGATTCCTGGCCTAATAGGCAGGTCTTGGCCCTGGGACACCTATACATAACCTGTATAGCAGATATAAATCGAGGTCCAAAACCCATTTTTTCCATAATTGCCCATAAAAATGCCCATGCTACGCGATCGAACGCTTTTTCAGCGTCTAAAAACACCAAACCTACATTCATACGAGTTGCAGCAGCGTAATCCAAAACTGCAATAACACGATGTATATGATTGATCGTACCACGGCCTGGAAGGAAACCATGTTGTTGCTCAGAAACTAATGCCGGGACAACTTGAATCAATCGATTCGCCAGGATTTTAGAATATAATTTCGCGTCAACATTAATAAGTGAGATAGGTCGGTAGGACCCAGGAAGATGCGAAGGCTTATCTTTTTTTTTTTAAATACGATTATGCATGCATCATCCCATGATGGAGGGGGGTGTCCGGCTTGGGCATCAATAAATGTTGCCAACATATCAACTTTGATAATGGGAAATAACACATGGTATATCTCTAGAGGAAGCTTATCGGGGCCAGTAGCTTTCCCCAAAGCCAATTCTTTAAGTGCAGTCTCAAGCTCTTGCATTGTAATTGGTGCCTCTCACTCATCTTTATGTATAGAATGTAACTGAGATGGATCATATTTATCAACAAACTGACCGATTAACTCAACAGAGAGGTGTTCTTGGGTATAAAGGTCTGTGTAATAATCATGAAATACCTGAAGGATACCGTCCGATGATTTGACTAGAACACCTTGACTATTTTCTATAGATGTTATACGCTGTGCAGTCTGACGCCCACGCATTCTTTGAGCTAAACATCTTCCCACAGTCCCGCCATACTCATATCTCTCAGCACGATAAATTTTATATTGCCGTGCTATGTCTTGACTCCACGCCCCATTAATCTTTGCCTTGCATCTTGCAACTTTACCTTGTGAGGCACTACTGTCCTGCTGCACACTAATATCTTGTGTCAATTCACGCTCTGCATTTATTAGATCATCAATAAGTTGTTGAGTTATGTTTTTTTGTTTGTGTTGTAGTGCCCAGCCATAGCTACATGTCTCACCACGTAGTCCTGCCTTAAAGCAGTCCCATTTCATTGCATATGTGGTAGAGCCCCTATTAATATCAAAAAACTGTTGGGCCCAATCTAAAACATGTCGCGCATATGTCTCATCCGTAAGAAATTTCTTATTAAATGTGAAAGACCGTTGCACACGCTGAATTTTAATCAAGGGCATGTCTATTACAATCGGAGCATGATCAGAAGTAATACGTGGCATTACAGACATTCGAGAGCCTCCCGCCAAATGGCTAGGTAAAAGATGTAGTCTAACCGCACAAATTTTTTATGAGGTGAAGAAAAAAAAGTAAAACCTGGATCCCTCGGATTTGCCAGGGGCCACCCATCAATCAGCCCATGTTGAAGCAATAATTGCCTTAATTCTCTGAATACCTTCGGCTTCCTGCCTGTGTAACCACTAGATTTCAAGTCCCAGGTATTCGGCTCACAATGAATATTAAAATCGCCAAGTAAAAAAAAGCGGTGTACCCCAGAGAGCCAGCTCAACATTCAAAAACTCTAGCACTGCAGTATCGTCAATGTTTGATCCATAAACCGTGCATATCGTAGCTGTAACATTCCCTATAATACACTCAGCAATTGCCCAGCATCCTAGACTATCGACTTTAATTTTTCCTGTTGCGACTATGGACTGTCGGGCCAATATAGCCACCCCCGGGTTCATGGTAGATTGTTGTGAGGCCGCCAATACTGTGTACCCAAAATCCCTCAAAACCTTCCTATTCCCCCATGGGATATGCGTCTCCTGGAGACATATAATATCCGGTTGAATTAAGCGAATTTCATGCAGCACTCATTTACGCTTGAGAGCGTTGTTAAGGCCACATACATTAAATGACCACATACGAAGATTAAAGCTAGCCATCACGTCTTAGTTGATTCATTAACCAGTGACACCGATACTTACATAAATAATTAGAAAAAAGCAATATATATATTGGCTTGAAATTTTCTGGCTTTGACTGAGCTTTTCTCCCTTTACTCCCCAAGACCCCCCGGTGAGCCCACTAAACCTCCACCTACCCCACCACACCCCCCCTCCCACCCCATGTGACCCTCCCCCAAAACTAGGGCAAAGGGGCCTATCGCCCCGTTGATGTGTGTGTAAGCAACTCTCGGTTTGGACAAATCCGTTATCCTGAACAAAAAATATAGCATGAGGGAACAAACCAACATAGAAGAGACATATATACAAGATTCGTAACACCCACACATGCTAGTGTACTCAAATACTCCTTCGCTAGGGTCTCAGATGTAAAAAACCGATTCTGGCCTTTATACACAGTTTTTAAAGTAGATGGTTGGAAAAGAAAGACTTGAGCACCCTTCAATTGAAATGGGGCAATCAACTGGCGCAATCGCCAGCGATTTTCTACAGTAGTGTGGCAGTAATCAGGGCGCACAAAAATTCAGTACCCTTCCCAGCACGCTTTTTATCCGGCCTTCCAAGATCATAGATTGTCTGTCTTGCCAGAAAGTTGTTTAGATATATCAAAATGGCACTGTACGCACTTTACTTTACGAAAAGTATTGCAATTGTGGCAATTCATTTCTCTTGCATGAGAAAGAAAACTGCTCAATAAATAACACCTTTTATTGAAAACGCCAGTCTCTCTATTTCTCTGCACTCTGGTGAAACTAAGTATGCACGATTGACTGAGCGAAATAATTGTCTAATGTTTTCACACAACTCGAGAGATACACTCTTTATTCTGAGGGAGCAAAGTTGTCATGTTATATGGTTGTCAGAAGCTAATCCCTTCTTGTCTATCCAGGGAAGTTAAACTCCTCCTTGTTTATTCGAGAAAGTTTCTAGTGACCTCTGAGTTAGCTGGCACAACTAATTAAGTCTAATATAGTCAGTAGAGACATAGCCGACCTCAGTCCTACGTCTACACTGCTGTTTATATTATTCCAATGCGCAGAGCCTATTGGGAATATAGGAACTACACTACACCACTGAGCCTTTGTTGATTTCAAAATACTCCTTTATGGTGGACCGCAGTTCCGATCGGAACACTTTGTCATGTATAGCCATATTTAGGAATCGCCATGGCTTCTCAATCCCTTCCACTCACGAGATTTGCAGTTTAAGTATTATAGGGGAATGGTCTGATAATGTACGTGGGAGGTGTATGATGGCAGTAACCCATGGGAGGAGGGGAGGTGTTAATAACAAATAGTCTAGTCTGGTCCATGTATCGTGGTATGCTGAGTGGTGTGTGTATGCAGTTCTGTGAGGGGTTGCGCTGGCGCCAGGCGTCTGTTAATGAAAGCACATAATTCCTGCAGAGCTCTTCTAAAGCGAGGTTTACTGGATGGGGTGTGGACAGTGCTGTTTAAGTCTGGTTGGAGTAGTATATTAAGGACGCCCGAGGGATTTGTACTCAGTTTCCAATGTTTCTATTATGGTTTGGAGGTGTGCGTAAAATTCCGGGCGATCTGTGGTGGGGGAGTACACGTTCACTAATTTTATTCGTGCCCAAGTAGGTGCCCTCTTACTATTAGAAATCGGGACTGTGTTGTAATGTAGGTCCAGCAGGTGAAAAGGTATGCGCTTGTGTATCAGTATAGAAACTCCTCTGGAGTATAAGCTGTAGTTGGAGAAGAACCGGTGTTGCCCCCATTTTGAGGCAAAAGTGTGGGAGGTTCTGGGTAACAAGTGTGTTTCTTGAAGAAAGGCTATATCTACCTTGTGACACTGCAGGTATCGCCAGACCATGCTTTCCCAAATGGCTCGTGTGATGTCTGCGAACGGGTTCAAGTTAGTGGGACTCGTCTGGTTATGTTGAACTTAGTAGGAAGATACGTTAGCGGCCTAGAACAGTGCCCTAATAAGTGCGTCCTACTTGCAAACATTCCCAAAGTATGATAACATCCCAATCCCTCATCCCGCTCCCTTCCCCAGATTCTTGTGTCCAAGGATATCCCCCCAAAGAACCAACAGTTGTAACATTCTAAGTATTTGTTCTAACAACTTTGGTTGAACGTTCTTGGTGCGTATTCGCATAGGGGGTGGCATTGCCTCGCCTTATTTTCCAGTCTTTGGAGGATGATAATCTACGGAGCGGCATAGTAGTTCCTCTGTTTCTGCGGCATTGCCCATTGTGCACATCATCTCCCTGTGGACTATGTCCCCCTTTGGTGCACTAGGCGTTGCATAGTATGCTTGTGATCGTGGGTTATTCATGTACTCATGATGCTTGTCAGAGGTCCAGATCAGCTTCGGCTTGACTATACATTACTAAAGACAGTGGTCCCTAGACAACGAGTACACATCAATCAATCAACATATGCTAAAGACTTGATTTTGTATTATATAATATAATTGGACCCCTGCCGTCCGGCTGCTCTACGGAGTATTCACTCTGTCTCGCCGCATTCGCAATCAGCGACGGCCTTGCTTCATTGAAACATTCCACTTCTTGACTCGAAAAACCTCTGCTGGAAGTATATCGGTCATAAACTTTGGGCATTTACCCTCCTTTTGGCCAATATCTATCGGCCCATCCCGAATTGGACTAACGCGCTCTAAGGACCTGCACGATAAATGTGAAAGTGCAGTCACCCGGCAAATTTGGGGTTGCCAAACTATTATTCAAAGACAGGCATGTTAATATTCACTGTCCTGAAGATGATCCCATGTATCTGAGTTAAGTGATCGAAACGTCGACACCAATGTACCATATGGCACTAAATACTGACCTTCCCACTCCTTGCCTGAACCCCCTCCTTCCTAATTTTATTTCCTTGTTTTGTATGTGTGGGTCGCAGGTTGCGCTCCACTTGCAAAATGTTGTCACTAAAAGCATATTGTTTAAATAAATTCTGTCCGGCTGGAAAAAGAACATATTGTCTATTTAGCATATGTTGATTGATTGATGTGTACTCGTTCTCTAGGGACCACTGTCTTTAGTAACAATTACTCACCCAAGGTCCCTAGTGAATTGCCTTTAGGTTCACTTGTTTCCTTAAAAAGTCGGCTTGATTATACAGCAGCGAGCTCCCATTTGGATTTTTGTCCTGTGAGGGACGTTCCATGTAGTATTTTTGGCAGAATTCTTCCACCGTACAGAGGTGTTCAAAGAAATGTGATTTGCCGTTCACATCAATACAGAGACGTGCCGGGTAAAGCATTCCGTATCATAGCCCTAGGTTCCAGAGAGTAGCTATGACTCCCGAAAATTTCGGTCTTTCTTCTTGTACCATTGCTGTGAAGTTGGAAAATTATGGTCAAGGTGGAGCCTTGCCAGTGTATCGGCCCCTTGTTGCATGCTAGGCATACGACCGTGTCCCGGTCTCTAAAGTGCAGTAAGCGGGCAATAAGAAGCCGTGGTGGGCATCCAGGGTTAGGTCTCAACCCTAGTGAGCGGTGAGCTCTCTCCACCACAAAAGTAGATGTGAAGGAGTCTCTTCCAAATAGGTCCACCAGCAGGCTCTCCACGAATGCCATTCAGCCAGTATATGTGTTTTCTGCAAAGGTCGATAACACAGATATTATTTCTCTTGCCCCTTGTCTCAAAATCTTTATTCTTTAGGGCCATAGTTTTCATGACTTTCTCTAGGCAGTCTAGCTTCTTTGCGACTTGCGATACCCCATCCTTAAATTCTAAGATCCTGCCCTCCGCTGTATTTAGTCGGCCTCATGCCAGTCTATCTGCTCGCCCATTGCGTTCAGCATTCTGTCTACTCCTTTTAATTGTCCCGCCATGGCACGGAAGCTGGATTGTAGTTCAGTCATGAGCACATTCATTGCTGTCTTCCGCGTAACAGTGGCCTCCGGATCTCCTACCCCCTCTGCCATTGCAGACACCTGTACGGTGCTAGTAGTATTCAAAAAAAGGGGGGAGATAGAGGTAAACGGCTAGGCTCACCCTCCAACAATTAATGTAGACCTGAATATCCCGAATTTTTGGGGAAAATAACCTAGCCAAAAAACGGATTTTCCAAAACTCAATATGAGTTTGAAAAAACAATATCAGAAAGAAAAACGTTTCTTTCTCGAGTCCCCTCACTCACCAGGGTTTCCCCACGGTGACATGCTTCATCATAGGGGCCATCTCAGTCCTCTACTGGCTGAGGCGTGCTAAGACTTGCGGAAATACGTAGAAGCACTTAAATGATGGACTATGTGTAGTGTAGTGGGGTGGAGTGGGCTAAATGTGAGTTAAAAATACCTAGCTAGTGGGCGACCTAATTTTATTCTTGCTCCTAGTTGGTATAGTCTAAAAACGGGGTAGAACACTAGATGACCTAGTTATAATGGGTTAGGAGTACCTAGCATTGTCTTAGTCAACATGTTTCGAGCATTGCCCAAGCTCTTCGTCAGGACTACACAGGGACCAGCCCTGTGTTCGCCACTCCTAGTTATTCTCAAATGAGGTGAAAAAATGATAAATAAATAAATACGCTGCAACTATAAAGCATGCGTTAGTACATACGTCTGAGTATTGTCATGTAGTATCTGTAGGATACAAAACACATTTTGGTTAAGGGGATCAAATGCCCCCTGCATGTCTTATGATTCCATCTGTAATAATAGTGATTATTCAACCAATATCATCTGTGTTTATGTGTGCAGAGATTAACAAATACCTCTCTGTGCCTCTGTTCAGGACAAAACGAAATGCCAGGTGGCGTGTGAAAAGGAAAATGATTTTTGTTTAAAAACGTGAAACTGACACACAGTGGCAAACACATACACAAAATACTAAACAAACATTTAAATACATTTAACAGGCCCTAACTTTGCCCCATGGTCTCAGAGAGATTGTTGGTATCTCATGAATCTGGCAAAAAACAGGGGGGAAGAAATGCGGAGGAAAAACTGACCCGTGTTAGTGGCTTAGATGGTAAAGCCCGGAAAAAGATGTGTCGCCTCGAGCTGGCGCTTGCCGTGCTGTCGGCATCTGTTGGGATAAAACGGACACTTACTTGGTCAGAGACACTCGTTGATGGAATCACCTAGCTGAAACCGGGGCCCGTATTTAAGCGTCTACTTCCATGTTATCAGCGCGGGACTGCATAGACCGCGAAGGAAAGGGAAAATGAATAGCAAAATGCCCGTCAGCCAGTGGCAATGGCGTTGGCCATTTTGGGAGTAAACCGTGTGATTTGTGGTGTAATATGTTTGCAGACTAAATATATAGCACAACAATATTGATTGATTTGTAAAGCCGTCAGTGATACCTGTCGGAAAAGTATATTTGCATGGAATAGTTAAGATTCATGCGAAGAATCGAAAGTAAGTACCCTGAAATTGTAAAACAAAGGTTAGTCGCTTGTATGTCCCCAATTAGCGATTACCTATGATACTAGTGGGATATTTAGGGTTTGAAGGTGAAACTGGGGCAAAGTAATGGCCGTCATACCTACAGTTGTCACCCTGTGTATTGTAGGCAGCATGCTATTGACACTATACGGTATATTGCAACAGAGGCTTGCTACTGTCAAGATTCAGTACATACTGGGAAAGGTGCCTAGCAGGTGTGAGTAATTAATTGGGGCCCCCTGGCTTGACCTCCTTACGTTGATTGACAAACGTTTTTAAGGATTGATGTTCTATTCAAACTGTCCTTAGGGATTAAATTATGAGAATTGCCCCCAAGGTATGTCATCATTTAGCCCTCCACAGGGCTTGGTCGCCCCACTCACTGCTGCCGCTTCTGCCTGCCTTTGCCGCCTCCTGCCTGCAGATTCCTTCACTCGCTGCCCGCTGCTCCTGGGAATTTCCCGCTGCTCCTGGGAATTTCCCGCTGCCCGCTGCTTCTTGGAATTTCCCGCCGCTGCCTCCCTGCGGCCCGCCCCCCTGTGATTCCATTCGCCGCCCCGCTCCCGCCACCCAGCTGCTCCTCCCTCCCGGCTCCTTACTCATGACGCCCCCAGAGCGACCGCGCAGCGGACGCGCGCAGCGGGAGCACCGATTGAGCGCCGAAGGTGCGCCAAAGGTAAGCCTGTCTGCGCCCGTCCGCGCCTGGCCCGCGCCCAGCGCCAGGACCCCTGGCCCTCCCCGCCGAGGCAAGACGACCCGACTGACCTACGACGCCGCCACTCTCAACGCACTCAATGCCGGCCGGACCCGCGCCTGCTGCCGAGCCACCCCGAGACGCACCCACGGACCCTTCACCTGCTGCACCTACAAGTTCACCTGCCTCCGAACCTGCCCCGCACCCGCCAAGACAAACACCAGCAGCAAGCACCTCAAGTGCATCCTGATCAACACCCGCTCCGTCCACAGACACGCCGTGGAACTCTGGAACCTCCTCGACACTACATCACCAGACGTCGCCTTCCTCACGGAAACCTGGATGAACGCCTCCTCTGCACCCGACATCGCCATCGCCATCCCGGACGGGTACAAGATCATCAGGAGGGACTGCATCAACCACTCCGGAGGTGGCATCGCCATCGTCCACAGGAACAACATCCGCATCACGACCGACGCCAACGACTCCTTCGCCGCAGCCGAACATCTCCACTTCCAGATTCACACCACCCCTAAGACGACCCTCAGAGGCACCCTCGTCTATAGACCCCCGGGACCACGCACACAATTCAGCGAAGACATCACAGACTTCATCAGCCCGCACGCCCTCCCCTCCACCGACTACATCCTCCTCGGGGACCTCAACTTCCACCCGGAGAACAGCAAGGACCGCAACACCACCGCCCTGCTGGAAAACCTCGCCAACCTCGGACTCAAGCAACTGGTCAACACCCCCACCCACACGCTTGATCCCGTCTTCTCTTCCAGCAAGTACATCACCTTCAGCCACGCCACCGGACTCCACTGGACCGACCACAGCTGCGTCCACTTCAGCTTCAAAAGATCCACGACCCACCACCACCCGCAACAGGTACCTCACAGGAATTGGAGCAAGATCACCGCAAACCAGCTCACCACCTCCCTCAGCCAGAGCCCACCCGCCAACACAACGGACCCCAACGAAGCAGCCCGCAACTTCACACAGTGGCTGACCGCCTGCGCCGACAACCTCGCGCCACTAAAGAACCCTCCCAGCAGACCCAGAAGCAAGAAGGCATCCTGGTTCACCGACGACCTCAAGGACTCCAAGAAGACCTGCCGCACCCTCGAGAAAGCCTGGCTCCTCGACCGGACCACCGACAACATGACGGCCCTCAAACACGCTACCCGCAAGCACCACCAGCTCATCCGCACCACCAAGAAGAAATCCCTAAAGGAATGACTGGACAACAACGCCCATGACAGCAAAGAGCTCTTCACTATCGTCAAGGAGTTCTCCAACCCCAGCACCGGCACCAACGACATCACTCCGTCACAAGACCTCTGCGACTCCCTCGCCTCGTTCTTCCACAGCAAGATCGCCGACATCCACAACAGCTTCGGCGCCCCACCCACGCACCCAACCATCGAACCAACGCCCCCCCCACCGCCACCCTTCGCACCTGGACCACGGTGACCACCGAAGACACAGCCCGCACGATGAACACCATCCACTCCGGATCACCGACCGACCCCTGCCCACACCACGTCTTCAACAAGGCCGACTCCACCATCGCACCCCAACTCCGGAACATCATCAACGCCTCCTTCAACACCGCCACCTTCCCGGAGAGCTGGAAGCACGCCGAGATCAGCGCCCTCCTGAAGAAACCTACAGCGGACCCCACCGATCTCAAAAACTTCTGCCCCATCTCGCTCCTCCCTTTTCCTGCTAAAGTCATCGAGAAGATCGTCAACAGACAGCTGACCGCCTTCCTCGAGACGAACGGATCCCTCGACCCCTCGCAGTCCGGCTTCAGAGCCAACCACAGCACCGAGACCGCCCTCATCGCAGCCACCGACGACATCCGGACCCTGCTCGACAAGGGGGAAACAGTGGCCCTCATCCTCCTGGACCTCTCCGCTGCGTTCGACACGGTCTGCCACCGCACCCTAGTCCAGCGCCTCAGCAACATCGGTATCCAAGAGAAGGTACTGGAGTGGATCATCTCGTTCCTCGCCGGAAGAACACAAAGAGTCCGCCTCCCCCCGTTTCGCTCCGAGGCCACCGAAGTCATCTGCGGCGTCCCGCAAGGATCTTCACTCAGCCCCACCCTCTTCAACATCTACATGAAACCTCTTGCAGCCATCGCACGCCAGCACAACCTCAACATCATCTCCTACGCCGACGACACGCAGCTGATCCTCTCCCTCACCAGAGACCCCGACACCGCCAGAACCTGCCTACACGAAGGGATGAAAGACGTCGCCGAGTGGATGAAGGACAGCCGCCTGAAACTGAACTCGGACAAGACGGAAGTCCTCATCCTGGGATCTTCGCCCTCCGCCTGGGACGACTCCTGGTGGCCCCCAGCCCTGGGCACCGCACCCAAGCCAACCGACCACGCACGCAACCTGGGCTTCATCCTGGACCCCTCCCTCTCGATGACCAGACAAGTCAACGCTGTCTCCTCATCGTGCTTCAACACCCTGCGTATGCTTCGCAAGATCTTCCGCTGGATCCCAACCGAGACCAGGAAGACTGTCACCCAGGCACTCGTCACCAGCCGACTGGACTAAGGAAACACCCTCTACGCCGGAACCACAGCCAAGCTACAGAAAAGACTCCAGCGCATCCAGAACGCCTCCGCCCGACTCATCCTGGATGTCCCCCGACGCAGCCACATCTCCAGCCACCTGAGGAACCTGCACTGGCTCCCCGTCGACAAGAGGATCACGTTCCGGCTCCTCACCCACGCACACAAGTCTCTCCACGACCTGGGCCCCAAGTACCTCAACGACCGCCTGACCTTCTACACGCCCACCCGCCAGCGACGGTCCACCAGCCTCGCCCTCGCAGCCGTACCACGCATCCGAAGAGCCACCGCCGGAGGAAGATCCTTCTCTTACCTGGCTGCCAAGACTTGGAACTCCCTCCCCATCTACCTTCAGCTGACCCAGGACCATCTCGCCTTCAGGAAACAACTCAATACCTGGCTGTTCGAGCAGTAGCATACCCCTCCCCCCAAGCGCCTTGATACCCTCCCGGGTGAGTAGTGTGCTATACAAATAGCATGATTGATTGATTGGGTATCAGATCGCAACTTAAAAACCCAGCGCTGTTCTTTTTCCAGGATTTTTCTCTCAATATTTGTGCGATTCTGGATATGTTCAAGGAACACCCACCTCATGTCATTTGGGGTATGTTGACACTCCAGGAAGAGTGTGGTCATTTTCGTGTTTGATCTTTTACACCTAATATTGCTGCAGTGTTCTACTATTCTAGTGCTCACCTTCCTAGTGGTCATCCCCACATAGTGAAGGTTGCATGTGCAAGTGATCAGGTAGACTACTCCTGTCGTGTTACAATTAGAGAAAGATTTTAAATCCCATGTTACGCCGTTGTTGCAAACTATTTGTTTTGTTGCTGTGGTTAAGTGGCATACGCTGCAATTGCTTCATGGGTAGTGTCCTTCAGGTAGAGGATGTAGGAGGCGTACTGGGCCATCGGTGCCATGTGTGTTTTTGGGTCGTGTATGAACTAAATGGTTCCTGAGATTTTTTTCTTTCGGTGTCTAAACATAGGTTGTTGTAAGTTTAAACCTCCACTATTCAAGATTCGCCAGTGTTTTTTTACTATTTTAGTCACCCTGTCCGAAGTGGCGTTAAAGGTAGTGATGCAAATAGGTCTTTTGTTTTTAACACTAGGGTCGATTTGTTTATGTTCCAGTAGAGCTTCCCTGTTGTTGTTGGAAGCTCTTTTCTTAGCTTATGACACTATGTGTCGGGGTAGTTTCTCAGTAACAGTTTCATGCTCAGATCTTTGGCTTGGCTGTTATAATCATTTTTCTCTGAGCAATTCCGTCTTAGACGCAAGAACTGCCCAAAGGGAAGATTGTCCTTCAGTTGTCTGGGCTGAAAACTGTTGTACATCAAGAGGCAGATTCTCGCCATGGGTTTAAAATGAGTGGTCGTGATTAGAGCTCCATTGTGTGCTATTATGTTGAGGTCTAAAAAGACTAGATGGGACCTGCTGATTGTTACTGTAAATTTTAAAAAAGGGTCTTGCAGATTTAACCAGGCCAAAAACTGGGTGGCCTCAGATTCGTCTCCTTCCCAAATTAGCAACAGGTTATCTATGTACCGTTTCCATAGTTAGACATGGTTAAGAAGTGGGTTATTCGGGTGTAGGATTTTTTGCTTCTCCAGGTAGTGTACCTTAAGACCCGCTTCGCTCGGCGCAAAAGAGCTTCCCATACTCGTACCATGCTTTTGGCGGTATACAGTAGATCCCGCCCTCCGCTGTATTTAGTCGGGCCTAATGCTGGTCTATCTGCTCCCCTATTGCGTGCAGCCTTCTGTCCAGTCCGTTGAAGCGTCCCGCATGGCACGGAGGCCGGATTGTAGTTCAGTCATGAGCACATCCATTGCTGTCTTCCGCGTAACAGTGGCCTCCGGATATCCTCCCCCCTCTGCCATTGCGGACACCTGTGTGGTGCTAGTGGTATTCAAAAAAAGGGGGGAGATAGAGGTAAACGGCAAGGCTCACCCTCCAACAATTAATGTAGACCTAAATATCCCGAATTCTCGGGAAAAAGAACCTAGCCAAAAAACGGATTTTCCAAAACTCAATTGGAGTTTGAAAAAACAATATCAGAAAGAAAAACTTTTCTTTCTCGAGTCCCCTCACTCACCTGGGTTTCCCCACGGTGACATGCTTCATCATAGGGGCCATCTCAGTCCTCTACGGGCTGAGGCGTGCTACGACTTGTGGAATTAGGTAGAAGCACTTAAGTGTGAGTTAAAAATACCTAGCTAGTGGGCGACACAATTTTATTCTTGCTCCTAGTTGGTATAGTCTAAAAACGGGGTAGAACACTAGATGACCTAGTTATAATGGGTTAGGTGTACCTAGCATTGTCTTAGTCAACATGTTTCGAGCATTGCCCAAGCTCTTCGTCAGGACCACACAGGGACCAGCCCTGTGTTCGCCACTCCTAGTTATTCTCAAATGAGGTGAAAAAATGATAAATTAATAAATAAATGCGCTGCAACTATAAAGCATGCGTTAGTACATACGTCTGAGTTTTGTCATGTAGTATCTGTAGGATACAAAACACATTTTGGTTAAGGGGATCAAATGCCCCCTGCATGTCTTATGATTCCATCTGTAATAATAGTGATTATTCAACCAATATCAACTGTGTTTATGTGTGCAGAGATTAACAAATACCTCTCTGTGCCTCTGTTCAGGACAAAACAAAATGCCAAGTGGCATGTAAAAAGGAAAATTATTGTTGTTTAAAAATGAGAAACTGACACTGTGGTGCTAGTGGTCTCATTCTTGTCAAAGGTAAGGTGGCGTTGTTTAGGGACCCCTCGCACATTAGTCTAGATCCCATGCACACTGTGGGTGGTAGAGAGGCACGTGAGGAGGGTGAAAGGGGGCAAGGGAGTGGTCCTGCCAGGCGCACTGTGCATCTAATGTACTGCAGCGCTCGATAGTGATGGTTGCGGCACCTTTGACTATGTGCGGGTTCACACATGCTGGTGTGATTCTTTTAGCCTCTGGCTAGAATAGCATGGTGGGGGAGGGGGTGCACGCGCCCTGTATTCCTGTTCTGAGCCTCTGGTCTGTGGTGGTTACAGACCACGAGTTGTTGGCAGTGCTGGCCATTTCCAATGAGTTGTCCTAATAATGAGTCTACGTTGCGCCGGCGTATTCCATCGAGGTAATACAGTTAATCTTGGATGCGGCTGAAGACACCAACCTCTACCAGCCTGCCTATAATTTATTTCTGGGTTGCCGCCGGTCTTCCACTCAATACGCTCTTGTGTGTATGCCAAATTTCCTCTGATACACCGTATAATAGCAGAGGCCAGGCGAGGCAGTGCACCCGCACTCCCGCCGGGGCTGGTGCATCCGATTTATGATGCCGACATCCGGTGACTGGCAGAGTTTTTTGTTTTTTTTCTTTTTAATTTTCAAAGACCTTTATTGGTTACTACACGTGTAGTACACAGCACATGGCCTACAACTCGGAGGCCGGACGCTCGAAATGTAAAGGAGAAATGTCAAATCGTTTCCCGTACAACACAGCCTTTCAGCCGACAACCCAGAGGTCCGGCGGCGAGATGGTACAAGAGTGCGAAACAAAAACAAAAGGGGGAGGGATCATCTGAGGGAGAAAGTCAACTCCCAGCCATACAATAGCCCTACTGTATCCAGTAGTGTGCATAGTCCCCGCACCTTTCCTCGCAGCAACAGTCATCCATGTTCCTAAGTAGGTCAGAACTCAAAAGAAACACCCCCCCACCGCCTCCCGCCCATGCACATCCACCCCCATTCAGTTCAGAAATGTATGCCACTTCCTACATCTGAATCTAGACTAGTCTGCTACCCGTAAGCGCCATAATGGTCATAGCTCTCAATCCTGCACCTATCAGCATGCCATGTGTGGGGGGCGGGGGGGTCCTGATCTAATCTCCCGCCCCCAACAACCGGGAATTGCTCAGGGTGTTAAACAAGGACAACCCCATTCCCATCCACCAGCCTCACCCCCCTGGGCCAACGACTAGGACTGCTCCGTCGCGTCCGGGACTATTTCGCTTCAACAGGTTGCACTCCTCCGAGCGCCCCACCCTTCTCAACTGTCACCTCTTCCTTCGCAACATCCACCTCCGCAGTCTGTAGGTGCGACCTGTAGAGGCCCCAAAAGTTCTTCGGACGGCTGGTCGGTGGCATTAACTCCCTGTAATGTTCCGCTTGGGTGCAGCAATACAGCATGTCATGCGCCCATCTCTTCACCGTGGGCAGGGGCCCTCTCATCCAGCACAACGCCAGCACGCGCCTGGCGATCAGCATACCCATGTCCGCAAGTCGCCTAGCGGCCACCGGTAGAGCCTTGGAGTAGCCCATTAGCGCCAACGCCGGATCAGGGGTCAAGTCTGTACCAAGGATTTCGTTCAATTCCGCCGAAACGCCATTCCAATATTTACTGACCCCCGGGCAAGTCCACACCAGATGCATAAAATCCGCAACCTGTGCGCGACAACGATCACATTCCGCCGAGTGCCGAAGACCATATCTATGCAATCGCTCCGGAGTGTAGTAAACTCTCTGAAGAAATTTAAAATGAATCAATCTATGCCTGCCATTTAGTGATATCCTCTTCGTGCTCGTGCAGCAGTATCGCCACATGTCGTCGTCGACAGTGGTCTGCAAGTCCTGTTGCCAGGCAGTCCTGGCTTTCATGTACTGGTGCTCCGTATGCATCATTGCAGATTTATATAGCGCCGTCACAAGCTTGCGCGGCGTCTCTGCCTTAATTACATATGTGAGTTCCGGAACCTCCATTGGCTCCGCCAAATCAGGCCCCAGCAATTCCAGAAAAGCGATGCGTACCCTGTGATACTGGAACTTCAACAACAGTGAGCCATGGGCAACATCAGTCGCCACCTGGTCCCACCCCTTAACCCTGCCGTCCAAGAACAAGTCACCCATTGTGAAGATGGCCAAACTGTGTAACGCTTGAATTACGCCGCGCTCTGTAAGCGGCGAAAGCCAGAGGTCCCATTCTATGGGCATAGAAGGTGAGTATAGAAGAGCTCCCCCCTGCGTCTGCAGGAGAGAGTGCCAAGCATGATTTGTGGCTGTAATAGAGTCCAATATGCCAGTCCTACGGTCCATCGGCCGGCATATAGTGGCCGGCAGGGGGAGAGGATCTGCAAAGAGCCGCTCCATCCGGACGTGGGGAATATGCTCATCCCCATGTACCCAAGTGTGGAGGTGTGCTGCCTGTGCCACTCTGTAGTACAGTTCGAGATCGGGGGCCGCCACGCCACCCATGTTGTATGGAAGTGTCAAGAGAGACCACCGGACTCTGGGTTGTTTGCCCACCCAAGCAAGCTTAACCATTAGCTGTGTCAGAGTCTGAAAGAAAGCTTTAGACAGCACCATCGGGATGGTGCTAAATAGAAAGAGGAATCTTGGGAGAACCACCATTTTCATGATGGCTATGCGCCCCATGAGGGAAAGGGGAAGTTTGCACCAAGCGTCGACGTCATCTTCAAGCTTACTACAGGCAACCCCATAGTTTTCTCGTAGTAATGTCTCCGGGTCCGTGTGGATCCGGATTCCCAGGTATCTGACAGTATCACTGGACCACTGCAGAGGGTATTCCATGTCAAACTGTCCCGTTACCGGGGTAAGTGGGAAGGCGACCGATTTCGACCAATTGACCCTCAAGCCAGAGAGAGCCCGAAGCGAACAACCTCTCTAAGCATAGAGGACAGATTGCATTCCGGGTCGCGAACATACAACAAAATGTCATCAGCATATGTCGAGACAACAATCTTTCAAGTCGGAAAGCTGATTCCCTCATGCCCATGGTATTTCAGCAGGGCACAGGCCAGTGGCTCAGCCACCAAGGCATATAACAGCGAAGAGAGGGGGAATCCTTGTCTCGTTCCTCTACCAATTTGAATAGGGTCAGTGACCAGATCTTCCAGACGAAGTCGCGCCGTCGGCTTATGGTACATGGCCCCTATCATTTGGAGAAATGGCTCACCCAGGCCAAGCCGTCGCAACACCAAGGTCATGAATGGCCATTCGACAGAGTCAAAGGCCTTTTCCATGTCCAGGAAGACCGCAACTGCCTTCGTGTCCTGCTGAACATGCTGTATGGTGCCCAATATCGTTCGAATATTATACGTCAAGTTTCTGCTGGGGATGAATCCAGCCTGCTCCGGCGCGACCAGCTTATGGGCCAAGAGGGCGAGACGAGTCACCACCAACACTTTAGCGTAGATCTTGGTATCCACGTTCAACAACGAGAGAGGTCTGTATGAGCTGCACTCACTGGGATCCTTCCCTGGTTTAAGTATAGTGACTATCAGGGCCTCTCTCATCGAAGGCGGCATAGCGCCGTCCACAAAGATGTCATCAAAAAGTTTAGCTAAATGGGGAAGTAACTTATCTTGAAAGGCTTTATAAAATGCTACAGAAATCCCCCAGTGCGCTGCCAGAGCGCATGCTCGCTAGTGCCTCCTTGATTTCATCTCGTTCTATGGGTTGCATTAGAAATTCACTATAATTATTGGTCAGTTGCGGCAAATCGATGTGGTCAAGATAATTAGTCGCCTCATCTGCGAGGTCCCCCTGTTTAGTGGAGTAAAGATCAGAGTAGTACCTCCTAAATTCCTCCGCAATATCCAGCTCTTCCGTCACCCTACGACCATCCGAGGCTCGCAGCTCCGAGATGAAGGACTTCCCCCTATTTCCCTTGAGTAGTCTGGCTAATAAGGAGCTCGGCCGCTCCCCCTCTCCGTACGTGCGCGCAGTGGCATATTTCCCCATATGCTGCACCTCCCTATCAGCTTCCTCGTGGTATTCGGAGATCAGTGTTTTGATTTCCTCTGTCACCTCGTCGCAGGGTGTGGCCCGCTGTCTTTGCTCAAGGGCTGCCAGCTGTTTTTCCAGTGCAGCTAATCTCTGTCGGATGGACTTAAGCACACTAGAGTGCTTTGACATTGCCACTCCCCGAATATAAACATTAAAGGTCTCCCATACAGTGTGGAAACTGTCCACAGAGCCTATATTTGCCTCAAAAAAGACATTGTTCTCCTCTGCCAGTTCGCCCCTGAACACTGGGTCTAGCAACGAGTAAGGCGGGAAGAACCAGGTAAAGGGAGGGATCGATTTCTTGGGGGACTCCAGCACCAGCAACAGAGGGGAGTGATCCGACAACGTCCTAGGCAATACCATAGAGGAACTAATTTGGGCCATCATGGAGGAGGCGGACCAATAATCTATTCTGGTGTGTATGTTGTGAAAAGCAGAATAATGAGTGTATCCCCCTGTTCACGGTGCCTATACCTCCAGACATCTTCCAAGTCTAGCGTGGTGATCGCCTGTTGTATCGCCTGTGCCGCAGCCGAGGGCCTGCGCAGTAGGCCTGCAGACCTATCCAGTGCTGGGTCTAACACTAGGTTCAGATCTCCTCCCCACAAAAGTCGCGCCGCCAGGTAAGTGCGTGCTACAGCTGTCACTTTATGAAAAAACTCTGGTGAATCGTAATTCGGGCCATAAACGTTAATTATCAACAGTTCAAGCCCCATTCCCGCACAGCGGGACATGACAAAACGTCCCTCAGGATCAGCAGCCAAAAGTGTCTGGGTGAGCTTAGATCTAGGGTTGACCCAAGTGAGCACTCCTCTAGCGTGGGTCGTGATGCCCGCAGCAGCTATGTTACCCACCCATCCCATACTAAGCAGCATTCCACTCGTGAGGGGCAAATGCGTCTCCTGTAGGAGAGCAAGGTCTACCCGTAGTCCATGTAAATAGTGCATCACTTTTCTAAGCTTGCGGTGGTCATTATGGCCACGCACATTCCATGTGAGAGCTCGGAGTAAAGCTTGAGGAGCACTGACAGTAAGTGTAGGCATGGTAGTCATAAGAGTCAAACAAATACATCACGAACATCAGGCATTCTCCCAGTGACTGAACGGTGGATGTGCAAAAACAAGAAAACCACAGTAAACTCCCCAGTCCATCAGATGTCATAAAACAATCCTCAAACAATCCCGCCCTCCTCCCACAGCAGACCTCCCCCAACCTGGCCTTGCCGACCCCGAGACCAACCCACTCACCCTCATTCCCTCCCCACAGGTACGTTGACTCAAATGAGTCGTTTGGGAGCATCGTGCAGGGGGGCCGAGGTTGCCATGCCACCATCCACCAACGTTTAAAGAAACAACATCGCAGCAGCCTCGTATGGTTCCCGCCGTGGCTCCATAACCACACCAACTAGCTGGCAAGGGACCAGGAGTGGCCCCGTAACCTTATCAGCTATTGAAAACAGTGCCGAAATCACCATGTTCCCATCACCTTGGGAGGGAAGACACCAAAAAGGTGCCCCCTCATATTATCACAGAGGCCAGAACAGTCATTAACCCCATTAGCACAGGCAGTTCAGAAAGTACAACCATGGTCTTGTGTCCCACAATTGAGCACAACCCACCCCCTCAACGGAACAGCCCGGCAAATATGACATCGTCCATTGACCAGTTCCGAGGCGTAGCCGTCTCAGGAGGAGACCCCCCCCTTCACCTTACCGCATCACCCGACTAGCTTCAGTAGGGCCTCTGCTCCTGCTCATCCAGTTGGCTATCAGCTCCAGCCTCAGCTCGCTGCTCCGTGGCATCCCTGCGGCGCTCCCTCGCCCAGTTCTTCAGGGACTGTTGCAGAGCCCGAGGGTCCGTAAACAAGTGGGAATGGCCTTGCCTGTTAACTCTCAATTTAGCTGGGTAAAGCATTGCATAGTCCAGCCCCTATTCTCTGAGTTGTTTCTTATATGGAGCAAAGTGCTTACGGGCCTCCTGCACCCTAGCGGTGAAGTCCGGGTATAAGGATATTTCAGAGCCCTCATATTGCAGCGTCTTCTTCTCTCGGGCCAATCGCAACGCAGTGTCCCTGTCCCTGTAGTTGAGCAATTTTGCGATTATGGGGCGAGGCGGCGCACCCGGGCGCGGACAGGACCCCAGTGAGCGATTTGCTCTCTCGACAATGAAAACCTGGGAGAAAGAGTCTTCCCCCAGCAGAGTGACCAAAAGCTTCTCAATAAAGCGTTCTATATTGCCCGTCTGCGTTGTCTCGGGAAGGCCCGTTATCCTGAGGTTGCACCGACGTGAACACGCCTCCAAGTGTTTGGTCTTGTCTAGCAGCGTCTGCATCGCCTTTTCCACCTTCTAATAGTCTGTGCCCAATTCCATCTGTGATTCTTCAACCTCCGTGAGCCGCCTCTCAGACATATCCAGCCGCTCTGCGTGCTTATCTATCCTCTCCGCCATTCTATCCATCCTGTAAGTCAGCGCATCAATCTTGGAGCCTAAGGCAGTCATGCTGGTCTGTAAGCCTTTCTCCATAGCTAGCAGGATCCTCTTTATATCAGAGTTGGCTGCAGTTCCACCATCTGGATGCATGTCTTCGGTCTCTGCGTCTGCAGCCTCCTGCGACTTAGTCTGCCGCTGGCCAAAGGTGAGCTTAGACTGAGTTATCACCCTTACCCATCTCGGTGAGAAGTCCAGAACGGGCTATGTCACGAGTATTGCTCCGGGCACAGCAATTCACCTGATCACCAGTGCGTAGGTCGGGCGGGTCCGCAGGCCGTGCACCCTCCTTGGCCCTGAGGTTGACGCAGGCCTCGCCGCCTTCCACCACCTTGCAGCAGGTACAGTTCGCAGCTGTGGGCCAACCGGGAGCCCCACCTAGCGCCGCAATCTCACCCCACCCAGCAACCGCAACCGCTTACCGTCGTAGTCCTCAGGTACTTGTTCCAGCGTGGGAGGTCACCACTACACGCAGCAGCAGACGCAGCCCCCCAGGGTGCAGAGGGGTGGGCACTCCAGCCGGAGTCCAGCCATAAGCACGATTGGCAAAGCTGCTCCCCGCCTCTCCTACTATGGCAGCCACAAACGCGTTCAGAGCAGAAGTCAGTCTCGAGGGCTTCCGCCGCTGCACCTGTGGTGTAGCTCCTATATTCCCCATAGGCTCTGCGCATTGGAATAATATAAACAGCAGTGTAGACGTAGGACTGAAGTCGACTAGGTCACTACTGACTATATTAGACTTAAGTTTTGCCAGCTAGCTCAGAGGTCACTAGAAACTTTCTCGAATAAACGAGGAGGAGTTTAACCTCCCTGGATAGACTAGAAGGGATTAGCTTCCGACAACCATATAACATGACAACTTTGCTCCCTCAGAATAAGAGTGTATCTCTAGAGTCGTGTGAAAACAATAGACAGCTATTTCACTCAGTCAAGTGTGCATACTTAGTTTCACCAGAGTGCAGAGAAAAGAGAGATGGGCGTTTTCAATAAAAGGTTGTTATTTATTGAGCAGTCTTCTTTCTCATACAAGAGAAACGAATTGCCACAATTGCAATACTCATAGTAAAGTAAAGTGCGTACAGTAAAAGGAGGATTATAAAATAATACTGTAAAAGCATTGATATGGTTTCTTAGCCATATGATACTTTAAAATAGATAAAACATATACATACAAATATACATTGACTAACGTACTCAACTGGTGCTTCTAAATACGCCTACCCCGGTGTACCTGACCTAAGCCTAATACGTGGGAAGGAGTAAGTAAGTAGCAGCTTAAGTTTAGTTGGTTTTTGCCAAGAATCTGACTCAAGAATTCTCGTTAAGGTTTTAGTCAGCTTCGTACCTGGGTAATAGAAAGTAGGAGGTCTTGTATCTTTCTTTCAGGACTCGATATCCCAGTAACCCGCGAGGGTAACTGGAAACACCGGAGCTGGATTTCTCGGCAGGAGAAAAGACAGCGTCTCTCTCAGTGCGTCAAAGGGGAGGGGCGGCGTCCGTGGGCTCTCGCATCAGCTGGGCTCTCGGGCAAGTAGACAGCCGCTCTGCTCCAAAACCACCACCGTGTGTTTGCTTAAGGCAACGTTGGTATATTTATACCTGAAAGGTGCCGGGTTTTGACATAAGACTTCAATGAAGATGTCACTAACAACTGGCCGTTCTTAGAGTGCTCACAGGAGTTCTAGGACGAAATCAAAACAGAAGCAATGGGGAATTCCCAGGTTGCTGGAGGTTTGGTTTGTTTACAGAACTCGTTGTACTTTCTAGGAGCCTGGGGAAGTAGCCTTGCTTAATTTGGGCAGCATGGGCTATGACTAAATATGGATATGATTCTTATGCCTTTATAAGGATATTATTTATTATAACCATATAAGGGCATAAATCAGGACTATCGAATTTAGGGTCCTAGATAGAACTACAACACACCAACAGGAGGTCACACCACCAACAGGCGCAGTATTTCCACCGCAACTCTGGCGTTAGATGCTCTTAGTCGGGGTTCTGGCCTCCAGCCCACAGTCCAGTATCCTGCCCCAGCACCCAGGTGCAGACGGCACCGTTCGCGCCCGTTTGGCAGGAGAGGTGGCAGCCGCGCACCCCGCACTATCTCCCACCATCTGGTAGACGCCCTCTGCGCCCGGGGCCACCGGCATACACACCACAGCACCGCCACCTCCGGGAGGCCCTCGCATGCAGTTCTCCTTCAGGGCACTCCCTGCTCAGATCGATTTCTGGGCTCAAGCGCTAGGCCCCATCCAACGTCGACTCGGGCCCACTCTCACCGGCAATCCAGGTCACTGATACTCGCTCCACCTTCGAATGGCCTCTGTCACTCCGCGCTCAATTCTCGCCGGGGTAATCAGCAATCGCAACGCCGTGGGGTAGCGCCCAGGGGTCCAGGCAGTGCGCTGTGACGCCCCACGACAGGGCCAGCCTCCAGAGCAGTCCCCGCACGGTCGCCGGCCCACACTCCGCCTTCAAGAAATCGTGCCCGGTGGGCGGGGTCAGTTAGCCGCACGCAAACGCACGCCCGTCGGCCTCTCCAAGTACGCAGGCCCAGCTCGACTGGTCTGTGCCGCGCACTCTACCTTGGCGTTCGCAGGACGCCGCGACTCCGGGAGAGCCGTCACAGGCGCCCTGTCAATTCACCCGCTCAGGGTGTCAATTTCCAGCTATTGTGCCAGCTGTCAGTGCAGGATAAAGTAGGATATTTAGGAGCCGCCGAGAGGAGCTCAAGGCTGACACGGCCATCTTAGTTGCCGGCAAGCTCCGCCCCCGTGACTGGCAGAGTTACCTGCTCCCCCAGTCACCAAATTCCGAGCCGTGGCCACAGCGCAAGGCAGCCAGCCCGCCTCGGCGTTCCAAGCCGGTTCCCATGGCTTACCCACGGCCCCTGTCACTGCGGGTCCTCTGGTGAGACAGGGCCACCCTACCTCCCCACCGACGCTGTGTTTCCTCTTCTCAGTCAGTCAGCCCTGATAGCAGGCCCCTTCCGCCCCTCCTAAGCCTCGGATCTCGAGCAGGGGGGTTTCTCAATTGCGCCTCCAGTCCACAGTTCGGATCCTAAGGTCGCTCCACACCGTGACCTCTTATTCACATTGTCGCTGCACAGGCTGGTTCAATCCGGTCGCTCTCCCGACTCCCCACAGATGAGCGCGGTCTGCCTCTCCTCAGCATTGGTTGCAAGCTTCTCTGCACGCCTCCCTAGGCAGCGGGCCAGCGCCCAATCTCGAGGTGTTGCTTCCAATATCCAGGGCAGTTTCAAGAGGATGTGCATGTACGGGAACATATAGAATTGCTGGGCATATCGGCAGAGCCACAAGCCTACGCGGCCATCTTGGTCGGCAGCTTGGCCACGCCTGGCATATACAATCTTTAAAACCAGTTGCATCGTTTATAAAGCCATCATGACCTGCACCTAAACTTGTCTAGTAGACTAGCTTGGTGGTTCTCGGCACACTTGCAGCTAGGACACCATCATACTACAGACTAAGTGTAAAAAATTATGAACAAGATAGCTGGTACTTTCCATCAATGCATCTAGGGCCTGGAACATCCCCTGTACATCAGGACTGACCAAACACTCATACAATTTAGGAAAGAGTTGAAGACTCATCTTTTTAAAGAGCTCTACATCACAATGCATTACCCATCCACACCCCAGCTTCCTCTCCCATTACACGTTTACTTCATGCTCGTATTTGACATTATAACAAATAACCCCATCTCTTATGGGATCTGGGTCTTGGGTTTTGTTTTGTCTTTACAAGGGCAACAGTGTAGAAAAAAAACTTATAGCGGTCACTAGGAGAGTACAATGATAAGGGGATCTTACGCCTGTCAGCAACACACCCTGACCTTCGATTTTTGATGATCCAATCACGGGTGTGTATACATGTGGCTACTCTAGGAGAGCTCTGGGGAAATGTAATTGAATACATTTCTAAAACTGACAGAATTAGGTGCAGACATTCAAAATTTTCTGAATACAATTCTAGGTACATACTTCCTATTTCAATTAACAATTGGATGCGATGATATGTGCTTAATACGTACCAGTGTTGTCTTAGTTGTAAATTAAAAATTATAAAAATATGTGGTTGTCGTCCTCTTTGGTTCTCAGACAAAATAGTGAACTCTATGTACTATAAACACCATGCAAAGGTCTCTGCCTGGATCTGAGTATAAACAATACTAATCTACTCACGTGAACTATGCGCATAATAAAGACTGGTGAGATATTGGTTTGTTTGCCCATTTCTTCAGATCACTAGGCTTTGCACAGTCAATGGGCAAAGGGAATCAACCCAATCAATTTAGGGGTTAGAGAGAGTTTCAGATTTATGCCAACTGACTTCAGTATCACTTAGGAAAAGGGGGGCTTGTCCCTGAGAGCATATAAAGGCACACCACTAAGCCCCAACAGTAGAGATAGCCATGGAGAATGGAATGAGCAAAGACCATAAATAGTATCTATCAACTCTGTAACCACAGCAGATAAGCAGGCACAACTCTAGGTCATGGACCTGCAACCACACAATCTTACAAAGATTGATAAACAGAAATCATTAGCTACCTTTGGTGGCGAACTTCCATTTTCATTTTTTGCTTTGGTGTTCGATCTCCATGACGTATAACAGCTATAACACATCGGAGTTCCATCCTGCGGTAAAGTAAATAAAACAAGTTTCAAAATTAAATATAATAGGTATGCATATTTTCTCACTAAAATGCTTTTTGATTCACGTTATGTATGTGAAAATGTAATGCATTCCAATTGCAGCATATAACACCTGAAACCCTACTCAATCCTCCAAGACCCACAAATAAGGACCAATTTCTCACCTGGATAAAGAGGTTAAAAAGAAATAAAATACATTAGGTAATGGCTCATTACGGCGTAGCTTGCTCGCGGCTAAGATGGCCGTTTGAGACTAGAGCTCCGTGAAAACCGTTCAACACTGAAAACCGTTCAACACTTCACCAATTATCCTGCAATTGACTCGCATTTGTAACGGACAATAGTGCCCCCTGAGACCCGGAACCTCGAGGGAGCGATTTAAGACGCTCCCGACAGCTGAGCAGCATACTGCGCCGAAGATAAAGAGACGCCGTGGAGAGCTGGGATGGGCCTTAGTCCCAGGGCTTGAGTGAGTGAGGAGTGCAGCGAGCATTCGGGCACCCCTGCGCCCCACAGACGGGAGACACGCGCGAGGAGCAGCCGCGATCGGGAGCGGCTGCAATATTGGCCGGGCTGGTGCGCCGGAACTCGAATGTGAGCGCCCAGCGCGTGGCGGCTCTTGTGCGAGACCCGGGGCTGCTCCTGCGACTAATCCCGGTCCCTGTGTGGATGAGGGGTGCTCAACGGAAAGTCTACGGAGGGGAGGCCGCTGCGGGGCACGGACTGCAGCAACGCGGCCCTCGTTGAGAGTGGCAGGCACAGGGGAACGACGCACGGCGGGACGCCTGTTCTTCCCCGCGCTCCATTGAGGAAACAGCCAGAGTCTGCGATCGAGACTGCTGCAGTGCTGCCATTTTGCAGTGAGGACGCGCGGAGCTGGGGCACTGCTGAGGGGAAATAGTGGGTGCACGACCATGCGACGCCCCCAGGGAGGCTCCTAGAGAAGGCTGCAATACACATTCTGAGCCCGGTGGACTACGAGAGCGTAGGGGCTGAAGTGCGGACCCGGGACGCGCTGGGACTGTGGTGCGCTCCCTGACGGGTGTCTGAGTACTGGCAGCAGCGGCAGTAGCTCACCGGAGGGGATCACCAACCTTGACCCTCGCAGAGAATGAGGCGCTCAGCAAGATTTACTGCAGGAGAGAACGGATGGTTCTCTGCAGAACCTGCTGAAGTGAAGGTGCGGTGAGGTGCGGCATTGCTGTAGGACAGCGGCGACAGACCTCTGCGCCTTGCAGCTTACGAAGAACACTTAGGGCGCTTGATAATCAGAATATTCAGTAGAGCCGTCCTGAGGCCCCGAGTATCGGGACAGGCCGTGATCATGGGACCTGTGGACCACACACGAATAACTTTCAAACCAGAGGTGCCCCCGGCATAGTGATGCTAGGGAGCTGGCGCAACGGTTAGTGTGGACCCACCCTACGGCTGTACTGACGGTGTGGGACAAAGATGGGAAGAGTGGACAGGGCACAGCCGTAGCTGTCGTTTGAGTAGAAGCGCTCCAAATACAGTGACGCTTCCACTGAAGCGGCCTCCGGAGTGCGTGACCAGCCCGCAGAGGAACAATGTCGGGATATTCGAGGCATGCTAGTCGCCATGGAAAAAAGTCTGCAGAGCGCCATCTCACCACTTGGCACGAAAATGGATGCCTTATCCTATCGCATGGATCATATGGCGAGATATTAGATAAACATGCTGAGCGGCTAGACATGTCGGAACACAAACTGACTGAGGTGGAGGAGGAACATACCACTCTTGACTCTGACCACAAACAACTAGGTAGGGTGCTGAGGGTGCTGCAGGATAAGACCGAAGATTTAGAAGCCTGCTCTTGGCGATGCTACGTAAGAATTACAGGACTTCCGGAGACCACACCCACGGGTTATATGGAGCAATTCATAGGAAAATTGCTGCAAACCCTGCTCTGGGAAGAAGCATTCTCTACTATGTTCGTGGTTCGCCGCCCCGCCCAATCATAGCAAAGTTACTCAACTATCAGGATCGGGACGTTGCATGGATGTTGGCCAGGGAGAAGCAGCCCTTAGGATATGAAGGTTCCGTGATCTCGCTGTTTCCAGACTTCACGATACGAGTACAGGAGGCGCGCCGACAGTTCATCCCGATGAAAAAGCAACTTGTGAGATGGGAGTGGACTACGCCATGCTGTATCCAGCCAATTTGCGTGTCAACAGGCAAGGCAGATCTCACATCTTCACAGACCCGAAGGCACTACAGAAGGCGCTGAAAGGCTGGTCGAGAGAAAAACGTCCAAGTCTGGAGCGGCAACTACTTAGTGAGGTGGCTGGAGGGCTGCAGGATGAGGAGGAATGACTTAAGACTAGGGACTGAGAGCGATAAGTATGATATTTGCCCTAGGATGATGTTGGAATAGATGCGAGAGTATCAGAGTAGGGGGGGTCCGGAGAAAGCCAGGAGGGAGGCGGGGGGGTGAAGCATAGAATCTAAATAATACTGCAAAAAAATGTCCAATGTTAGGGAAGACGCAGCTAGCAGTGTGTTGCTGGAGATGCTGACTGTGCTGCAGTGCGGTGGTCATACGGGACACAGAGCTCTAAGACGGGGGCGTAACACCCGGTAGACAATATGCCACGAAGAGTCAATATATGGCGCCCAGAACTTTGAATCTTGTTCAACTGAAGGGGAGCGGGAGCGGGGAACAATATATAATGGGCAATTGCAAGTGCTGGAGGAGGCGGTACCTAGAGAACGGCTCCATGGGGCCGGTAGTACGCCATATTAGATGAGCAACCTCTGCCCACGCGTAAAGCACACCTAGGAATGTTCTTTGTTTTTGAAGGTTGGGACAGGAGGAGGGAGGTGTGGGAGGGGAATGGGGAATGATCGCGGCCATGTTGGGGGAGGTCTGCTGTAGGAGGGGGAAGGGGGGAAGGGTTTCGAAGCAAGTGGATGTTCTTCCAGAGGGAAACTATTTGCGCACATATCCAAGAGGTAGATGAGCACAACAAACCACAGAACAAATTGTGATTTGAGACTGAATGAGTGGGATGGGGTCACATGGTAACAACCGACATACCCAATCAGTAGCAGCAGTTAGGGCACTTACGTGGAATGTCAGGGGTCTGAATGACCATAGGAAACTTCGTAAGGTTTTACACTACCTGCACAACCATGCCATTGATGTAGCCATGCTACAGGAGACGCATCTTCCAATAGACAGCCCCCTCCTTTGGAGCAGAGGTGTGCGGGACAATGTGCACGCTTCCGGTTTCACCACACATGCCAGGGGGTGATCACATGGACCAATCCTAATTCTGCATATATTATGATTCCACTAGACACAAACAGAGACGGTAGGTACACCATATTCAGATGTCAGGGGAGGAGACTGGACTTGATACTTGTGAACATAAGTTGCCCAAATTACGATAGCCCGGATTTCTTTGATGCCCTGGCAAACGCTGAAGCTAAATACATGAATAGCCAGTTCCTCTGGGGTGCGGATTTAAATTTGGTCAGGGACCCGGAACTTGACAGATCGGGGGGACCGGAGAGATGCCTCACAGCGGCAGCTAAGACGCTGGAGGGCGTAATGCTTCGATTAGACCTGAGAGATGTGTGGCATGCAAGATTTCCGCGCAAAGGGGGGTCACACATTATTCCGCTTATTACAACATCCACACCAGGATAGACTATTGGATGGCATCTACTCCACTTTATGAGGCAGTCCGAGAATGCAAGGTATTGCCTCGTACATTGTCAGACCATTCCCCGCTGTTGATAGCGATTATTACACCTAGGAAAGGTATCCCGCCATTTACATGGCGATTCCCCCCATATTCACTGTTAGATTCGGCATTCAAAGCTGAACTTGCGGAAGTCATTGAGTCGTTCTTTGCGACGAATATAGGTTCGGTTGATACATTTCAGGTGATATGGGAAGCCTTCAAGGCTTATATACGGGGCATAGCCATGACTAAACACCCGGGAGTACTCCGGGACATTCGCAGACGCCTGGCTGACCTAGAGATGAAATTGGGGGATCTGGAGCGCCGCTAGCTGTCGATGGCGGACGTCGCTGTGGCTGCAGAAATTAAGTCTTCTTTGGAGGAGTATCAGGAGGCTGCCGATGCGGAACTTAAGCATCTGGGTAAATATGCCACGCCACATGCGTACAGGGAGGGGGAAAGACCGGGTGCGGTACTTGCACACCTGCTACGGAGACGCTGCAGCAAAGTCCTTGTCACCGAACTCAATTCGGGGGAAGGGGAAGCACTAACAGAGGAGACTGAGAATGCGGAACGCTTTGGCAGTTTCTACGCTGACTTGTCTACCACGCTCTTCTCGGGGAAGGAAGAGGAAATACTGGAATATCCATCTTATATTAAATTGCCTTTCCTCACGAATACACATCTGGAATTTTTGATGCGACCAGGGGAAAGGGACGAAATAGTCCTCGCCCTGACTGGCATGCATGCGGGAACTGCTCCCAGGACATATGGTCTCACAGTGCCCTTTTTACAGAGCATTCCTGGATATACTCTTACCACATCTCTCTGCACTCTTTGATGACATGTGTCAAACGGGTGAAATGCCTCCCACACTTAGAGAGGCAGTGATCGTAACTATACTAAAACCCGGGAAGCCCCCGGAGAAGTGCAGGTCCTATCGACAACTCTCCTTGCTCAATGTAGATGAAAATACTTGCTAATCAGATTACTCCCCTGGCGCAGGTACTGGTGGCCCCTGAACAGGGTGGGTTTATCCCAGTTAGGAACCTAACTTACAATCTACGTACGGTATTTGGAGCCCTGCAGCACACCAGACCAGATACTAAGGTGGTAGCGGTTTTCTTGGACATGGAGAAGGCCTTCGACTCAGTCGAGTGGCCCTTCCTGTGCCAAGTTTTAACTAGGATGGGTCTGGGTTCGGTCTTTTTGCAACTGGTCGGGATGTTGTATAATTGTCCTAAAGCCAGGGTTAGAGTCAGTAACCTGGTGACAGCGCCCTTTGACATAGACACGGCAGTGCTGCCCACTGTCCACACTACTCTACGCCTTGGTGGCGGAGCCACTGGCCTGCACCCTCAGAGAATACAATAGCCACAAGGGATTCAGGTTGTCCAAAATAGAATTGATAGTGTCAACGTATGCTGATGACACCTTATTATAAGTCCGCGACCCCGAAAACAATCTCTCCTCGGTACTGCGGCACTTTCTGCTGCAGCTGCAGGCGGGTGGCCTGTTATACTCCCAAGAGATGCCAGTAGACTGGGCATGTTGGCTGCCTCACTGCAGAGACCGAGGGGTGATCTGCGCGTTAAACTCTTTACAGTTACAAAAGGTTGGTGATCTATTCCAGAATGGAGCCGTTAAGCAATGGGGAGAATTAGTGCAGCGGGAGTCTCCTGGTACTCTGTTACAGCGCTTCCAGTATCACAGGAATAGACATGCACTGCAGGATGTGCTGGGTGACGACCTATTGGAGCCCCCAGAGGTTGCGGAACGCCGCGCAAAATAGTTTCCAACATTTATAAGATGGCCATATCGCATAAGGCCAACCAATATTCGAAGGCTCGACTAGACTGGCAGCGAGATCTGCAACAGCCAATAGATGAAGCCACGTGGGCATATTAATGCACCAGTACACGCCGTATATCACTAAATGGCAGGTACAGATTGATACATTTTAAGTACCTCAATAGAGCATACTATACTCCAGAAAGATTGCATGGATATGGATTACGAGACACCGGCATGCGATAGATGACCGGAACCCATGGCAGATTTCATGCACATTGCTTGGACCTGCCCAATAATATATACATTTTGGGAATTGATTTTTAAGGAGCTAGTGAAATTATTAGAAATAGAGCTTACCCCGGATCCAGCCCTGGCACTGCTGGGCTAATCCAAAAACATTGCGCCAGGGAAGCGTAGACTGGTGGATATGGGACTGCTGCTTGCGAAACGCGGCGTCCCTGTCCATTGGCTGCGTGGCCCTACCCCTACTATGACACAGTGGTCACAAGACATGCTTTACAGTAGCGCACAGACGGAGAATTACAATGAACTACTACCTCCCAGGAGCCGCCCTAAAAACGTCTGGGGACTATACACAACATACATTATCAACAGGGGACAGGAACAAACGGAGATTGAAGATTACATTCCACTGCAAGACCACACATCAGATACGGACTGACTACACTAATAACTTAGCATGACAGACATGGAGACAACTGAACAGGGACTCCCCTCATATATAGGGAATTCCTACATTTTGCTCTGGTAGGGTGGAGAACAACTACACCACGGTGCTTACTGACACCTCCTTATGATGCTGCGCTGCAATACATTAGATTGGGTTGATGTGACACTGGATTGTGCTAAAACGTGTGACGTGTATGCTTCACTGCGGACAGGATACTGCATTGGGTCATGGGTGCCTTAAAGGCACGGTGTCAGTTTATTGCTATGCAGCTACAGGTTAGCTTTTCAGTCTTTTTAGACTGTGTGTTTGCAATGCAGCCTGGGAGATTTCTATGCTTCCAGTGAGTTATGAGAATTTCTACTGCTTTCTGAGCATTACAACTGTTTCTAAAACAAACTTTGTGTTGTTTCTCATGTTTCTAATGCTTATTACTCATGTATGGTGGAAATTCTTTACAGCATATTTCAGCTCCGTTTTTATTTTGGCTGCTATTGCATGTTTATATATATATATATGTATATATATACATATATGTGTATGTACACTCTCGCTACTTTCTGTCACGTGTTTTCAATTACTTTTTTGGCTTGTAATAGGTACTACTGCGTATGATTATCACCTTTTCATGCTCGATTAGTTCGCACCTTTAATATAATTTACTATGCGCCGTTTGCCTCATATTACTGCTTCTTTCGTATTTCACTCCACGTTCATTTTGGTGTCAACCCGTGATTTCTTCGACCTTGCACACTCTTATATACAGCTCATGAAACTTTTGGCTTCCACGTTCTATGCACAGCTGGTTCCCTGTTTCCCAGTCACCCTTATTACCTTTCACCATGTAGCCTTTTCGGTACTTTTCCCGCTCCTGACATCCAATATTTTTACACCTTTTCCCTGTTTATAATTTTCAGACCCCCTGACGAAGCGCTCTTTAGCGTGAAATGCATCGGGGATTACACAATACTGTGGATGATAATTGATGTACCATGGATTATCAATGATGGATATGTCTTTATAAACTTCACCATATGGAATTAATATGATGGAATAATAACTAATTTTGAATAAACCTACGGAAAATATTTGGCCAGCAATACTTGATTTCAATACCTGTATTCATGGATTTACTACACTGACTGTGTATGCAAGAGTGCCCTGGGTAATTCTTACTCATAGTAAGATTCTTTTTGACAATTATATATATATATATATGTGGGGCACATATAATATAGTGTTTCCGGGGTCCCGCACATGGGCGGGAATATTCTAATGCTTATGACTATTGATGAGGATCCCCTAGAAGAGAACCCCAATCTACCCCTGGGGGGTCAGAAATCAAACTAGAAACCAGGGATTATTTTTTATTGATGATGGGGTGGGAGCTGCCCAAAAAGGGCATGGCAGTGCCCCCAACCCTGCCCCCCCCCCCCGAAAAATGTCAGTTTTTTTGCCCCCCGGGGGGCAGAAAGTCCACTAGAAACCAGGGATTTTTTTTATTGATGTTGGGGTGGCGGCTGCCCAAAATAAGCATGAAAATGCCCCACCCCCAATGAAATTCCAGTCTTATTGCCCCCCGGGGGACAGATTAGGGCAGTAGCCCCCCAATCTACCCCCCCGGGGGGGCAGAAAGCCCACTAGAAACCAGGGATTTTATTTTTTATTGATGTAGGGGTGGGGGCTGCCCAAGATGTGCAGGCCAATGCCCCCACCCCACCACCCAAAAAAATGCAACGGTCTTTTTGCTCCCCTCAGGGGCAGATGGGGGCAGTAGCCCATGATCTGCCCCCGGGGTAGCAGAAAGCCCACTAGGCACCAGGGATTTTTTTTATGATGTAGGTGTGGGGGCTTCTCAGAATGGGCATGATAAAGCCCCACCCCAAAAACAATTACCAGTCTTTCTGACCCCCACCCCCTCCCCCGAGGCATATTGGGTCATAGCCAACTAGGCCTCAGGAAATATATATATTTTTTAATTCAGGGGTGAGGTCAGCCCAGAATGGGCGTGCCAATGCCCACAAATTCCCCAAAAAATGCCACAGGCATATCGGGGAAAACCACCCCTCCCCCCGATTTCCCCCCAGGCGGTAGAAAGCCCACTAGGTACAGACTTGTTTTTAGCAATGTGCCTACCTGTGGATTTTGGGCCCTAGTACAGCCAGCACATAGGGAAACCTACCAAACCTGTACTTTTTTTAAAACTAGACACCAAGGGGAATCCAGGATGGGGTGACTAGTGTGCCTCTCACCAGATTCTGTTACCCAGAATCCCTTGCAAACCTCAAACTTAGTTAAAAAAAATTATTTTCCTCACATTTCTGTTATGGAAAGTTCTGGAATCTGCGTGGATCCACAAACTACCTACCACACAGCGTTCCCCCAGGTCTCCTGATAGAAATGGTACCTCACTCGCATGGGTGGGTCAAGTACCCGCGACAGGCAAGGGCCCAAAACATATTTAGGAAACATCAAAATTACCTATCACAAAACAACCTGGTTTTGCAAGGGGGGTCACCTGTGTTTTGGCCCTGGGCTTTGGCTGCCATCTTGGGAAACCTACCAAACCCACACAAGTGAGGTATCATTTAACTCTGGAGAACATGGGGAACGTTGAGTGGTAGGACACTTGTGCCGGCACTGTGATCCCACGCAAAAAAAAATTAAGGAAAAAGTGACATTTTCAGATAAATTTGACGTTTGCAGGGGATTCTGGGTAAGGAAACGTTGGGGGATCCACGCAAGCCATACCTCATTGGACTCCCCAGCCGAACTGCCAAGCCATGTCTTCCCTGGACCGGAATCAAGCATCCTAGGACCGGTTTCTGGCTATCAGCCGTCATCAGCCAGGATAGCTTGACTCCAGTGGTGTGGAGAGCACGGGACTCACGTCTGAGCATACCAGTCCCACTCGGGGTGACAAATGCAAAAACAACAGTTGATGGACAGAATGCAGAACAATGTCATACATTCACCCCAGCTGGACTGTTCCCATGAGGCACAGGGTCAAGGCTGATTTGCATATGGCCATGTCTGAACTGGGGTGGTGTGGAGTGCAAAAAAACGATGGATTTAGGCCCAGATCTCTGTACTGGGGTGAATGTATGACATTGTTCTGCATTCTGTCCATCAACTGTTGTTTTTGCATTTGTCACCCCGAGTGGGATGGGTATGCTCAGACGTTAGTCCCATGCTCTCCACACCACTGGAGTCAAGCTATCCTGGCTGAAGACGGCTGATAGCCAGAAACCGGTCCTAGAATGCTTGATTCCGGTCCAGGAAAGACATGGCTTGGCAGTTCGGGCTGGACTGTTCCCATGAGGCACTGGGTCAAGGCTGATTTGCATATGACCATGTCTGAATTGGGGTGGTGTGGTGAGCAAAAAACGATGGATTTAGGCCCAGATCTCTGTACTGGGGTGAATGTATGACATTGTTCTGCATTCCGTCCATCAACTGTTGTTTTTGGGTTTGGTAGGTTTCCCTAGCTGGCCGCAGAGCCCGGGGCCAAAAACTCATGGGACCTCCCTGCAAAACCAGGTTATTTTGTGATAGGTAATTTTGATGTTGCCTCAATAGGTTTTGGGCCCTTGCCTGTCGGGAGTACTTGACCCACCCATGCGAGTGAGGTACCATTTTTTATCGGAAGACCTGGGGGAACGCTGGGTGGTAGGAAATTTGTGTCAGCCCGGTGATCCTACAACTTTCCCACACAGAAATTTGAGAAAAAATGATTCTTTCATCAAAATTTGAGGTTTGCAGGGGGTTCTGGGTAGAGAAACGTTGGGGAATCCACGCAGGTCATACCTTCCTGGACTCCCCGGGTCTCAGAAATGTGTGGGTTTGGTAGGTTTCCCTAGATGGCCGCCAAGCCCAGGACCAAAAACTCATGTGACCCACTTACAAAAAACCAGGTAATTTTCAGATATATAGGGGGCATACACTTTCAAAAATATTAGGCAGGCGAATAGAGTGCTCCGGAGAAAGGGCATTGGCAACTGTGTAAAAATGGAAGAACCTAAATACAAGGTAAGGGATTGGTCTCACAAATACAAAAATACATAGGGGTGATCGTGGGACTACTATGGCAGTCTGAATGTGTAATGCATTGTGCCTTTCAAGTCTGTATTACTTGGAAAAAACAGTTTTTATGTAGTATTGTGTGCAGATTCATTTCACTGAATCAAATGCAGTTAATTACAAAAAGGAACGACCCGAGAATAAGAGAATGTTTTTATAACACAACAACATATGTTTCAGGTGTAATTTTCCTACTGGAAGAGGATGTGTGGCCAATATATCTGTATGTACATTGTGTGTTCTGTTGGGTCATTCGGACAATGAATATCAAGGACAAACAACAGATCAAAATAATAGTAGTTTGTGATTAAGTTGATACTATGATCCCTGTTGTGCAGGATTTTGATATTAGCGGTATAGGAAGATTAAGCAGAACGTCAAGATCATTTTCACTTAACATTGTAGACAGTTTTCTTAATGTGTTAATTGCCCTGGGTAATTCTTACTCATAGTAAGATTCTTTTTGACAATTATATATATATATATGTGGGGCACATATAATATAGTGTTTCCGGGGTCCCGCACATGGGCGGGAATATTCTAATGCTTATGACTATTGATGAGGATCCCCTAGAAGAGAACCCCAATCTACCCCTGGGGGGTCAGAAATCAAACTAGAAACCAGGGATTATTTTTTATTGATGATGGGGTGGGAGCTGCCCAAAAAGGGCATGGCAGTGCCCCCAACCCTGCCCCCCCCCGAAAAATGTCAGTTTTTTTGCCCCCCGGGGGGCAGAAAGTCCACTAGAAACCAGGGATTTTTTTTATTGATGTTGGGGTGGCGGCTGCCCAAAATAAGCATGAAAATGCCCCACCCCCAATGAAATTCCAGTCTTATTGCCCCCCGGGGGACAGATTAGGGCAGTAGCCCCCCAATCTACCCCCCCGGGGGGGGCAGAAAGCCCACTAGAAACCAGGGATTTTATTTTTTATTGATGTAGGGGTGGGGGCTGCCCAAGATGTGCAGGCCAATGCCCCCACCCCACCACCCAAAAAAATGCAACGGTCTTTTTGCTCCCCTCAGGGGCAGATGGGGGCAGTAGCCCATGATCTGCCCCCGGGGTAGCAGAAAGCCCACTAGGCACCAGGGATTTTTTTTATGATGTAGGTGTGGGGGCTTCTCAGAATGGGCATGATAAAGCCCCACCCCAAAAACAATTACCAGTCTTTCTGACCCCCACCCCCTCCCCCGAGGCATATTGGGTCATAGCCAACTAGGCCTCAGGAAATATATATATTTTTTAATTCAGGGGTGAGGTCAGCCCAGAATGGGCGTGCCAATGCCCACAAATTCCCCAAAAAATGCCACAGGCATATCGGGGAAAACCACCCCTCCCCCCGATTTCCCCCCAGGCGGTAGAAAGCCCACTAGGTACAGACTTGTTTTTAGCAATGTGCCTACCTGTGGATTTTGGGCCCTAGTACAGCCAGCACATAGGGAAACCTACCAAACCTGTACTTTTTTTTAAAACTAGACACCAAGGGGAATCCAGGATGGGGTGACTAGTGTGCCTCTCACCAGATTCTGTTACCCAGAATCCCTTGCAAACCTCAAACTTAGTTAAAAAAAATTATTTTCCTCACATTTCTGTTATGGAAAGTTCTGGAATCTGCGTGGATCCACAAACTACCTACCACACAGCGTTCCCCCAGGTCTCCTGATAGAAATGGTACCTCACTCGCATGGGTGGGTCAAGTACCCGCGACAGGCAAGGGCCCAAAACATATTTAGGAAACATCAAAATTACCTATCACAAAACAACCTGGTTTTGCAAGGGGGGTCACCTGTGTTTTGGCCCTGGGCTTGGCGGCCATCTTGGGAAACCTACCAAACCCACACAAGTGAGGTATCATTTAACTCTGGAGAACATGGGGAACGTTGAGTGGTAGGACACTTGTGCCGGCACTGTGATCCCACGCAAAAAAAAATTAAGGAAAAAGTGACATTTTCAGATAAATTTGACGTTTGCAGGGGATTCTGGGTAAGGAAACGTTGGGAGATCCACGCAAGCCATACCTCATTGGACTCCCCAGCCGAACTGCCAAGCCATGTCTTCCCTGGACCGGAATCAAGCATCCTAGGACCGGTTTCTGGCTATCAGCCGTCATCAGCCAGGATAGCTTGACTCCAGTGGTGTGGAGAGCACGGGACTCACGTCTGAGCATACCAGTCCCACTCGGGGTGACAAATGCAAAAACAACAGTTGATGGACAGAATGCAGAACAATGTCATACATTCACCCCAGCTGGACTGTTCCCATGAGGCACAGGGTCAAGGCTGATTTGCATATGGCCATGTCTGAACTGGGGTGGTGTGGAGTGCAAAAAAACGATGGATTTAGGCCCAGATCTCTGTACTGGGGTGAATGTATGACATTGTTCTGCATTCTGTCCATCAACTGTTGTTTTTGCATTTGTCACCCCGAGTGGGATGGGTATGCTCAGACGTTAGTCCCATGCTCTCCACACCACTGGAGTCAAGCTATCCTGGCTGAAGACGGCTGATAGCCAGAAACCGGTCCTAGAATGCTTGATTCCGGTCCAGGAAAGACATGGCTTGGCAGTTCGGGCTGGACTGTTCCCATGAGGCACTGGGTCAAGGCTGATTTGCATATGACCATGTCTGAATTGGGGTGGTGTGGTGAGCAAAAAACGATGGATTTAGGCCCAGATCTCTGTACTGGGGTGAATGTATGACATTGTTCTGCATTCCGTCCATCAACTGTTGTTTTTGGGTTTGGTAGGTTTCCCTAGCTGGCCGCAGAGCCCGGGGCCAAAAACTCATGGGACCTCCCTGCAAAACCAGGTTATTTTGTGATAGGTAATTTTGATGTTGCCTCAATAGGTTTTGGGCCCTTGCCTGTCGGGAGTACTTGACCCACCCATGCGAGTGAGGTACCATTTTTTATCGGAAGACCTGGGGGAACGCTGGGTGGTAGGAAATTTGTGTCAGCCCGGTGATCCTACAACTTTCCCACACAGAAATTTGAGAAAAAATGATTCTTTCATCAAAATTTGAGGTTTGCAGGGGGTTCTGGGTAGAGAAACGTTGGGGAATCCACGCAGGTCATACCTTCCTGGACTCCCCGGGTCTCAGAAATGTGTGGGTTTGGTAGGTTTCCCTAGATGGCCGCCAAGCCCAGGATCAAAAACTCATGTGACCCACTTACAAAAAACCAGGTCATTTTCAGATATATAGGGGGCATACACTTTCAAAAATATTAGGCAGGCGAATAGAGTGCTCCGGAGAAAGGGCATTGGCAACTGTGTAAAAATGGAAGAACCTAAATACAAGGTAAGGGATTGGTCTCACAAATACAAAAATACATAGGGGTGATCGTGGGACTACTATGGCAGTCTGAATGTGTAATGCATTGTGCCTTTCAAGTCTGTATTACTTGGAAAAAACAGTTTTTATGTAGTATTGTGTGCAGATTCATTTCACTGAATCAAATGCAGTTAATTACAAAAAGGAACGACCCGAGAATAAGAGAATGTTTTTATAACACAACAACATATGTTTCAGGTGTAATTTTCCTACTGGAAGAGGATGTGTGGCCAATATATCTGTATGTACATTGTGTGTTCTGTTGGGTCATTCGGACAATGAATATCAAGGACAAACAACAGATCAAAATAATAGTAGTTTGTGATTAAGTTGATACTATGATCCCTGTTGTGCAGGATTTTGATATTAGCGGTATAGGAAGATTAAGCAGAACGTCAAGATCATTTTCACTTAACATTGTAGACAGTTTTCTTAATGTGTTAATTGATTCTGGAGTCCTCATAAGCATGGTATCACAAGAGCTGTTTGCAAGAATGTGGGGTGACAGTTCGCCTAGGGGCAGCCGGTAATCTATGGCAGTCAAAAATGACATGGTATTGCGAAACAGAATTAGAATTAAAAAGAAAAGTTAACACAGTAAAGGTTTCTGTAACCAAGAAGAGATTTGACATAGTGCCATCCAAAGTAACTTGGAACTTAAACAAAAATAAAAATAAATGCAGAGTCTACCGGAGTCTGTTCTTAATGAATTCACTGCTGAATTCAATTAGAGGAAGATCAGGTGGTTCAAGTATAAGACTAAAGGGTCGAAAAATAAGATAAAGTCATGGAGAACACTACACCTACTAAGCTTAAGCTGAGGAATCTCTTTCAGTATATGGGAAGATTTAGCAAAGGTTCTAAACAACATATGTGAGGTAGAGGTCTTAGAGGTCATGGATTCCTTAGTTTCTTTCATTTGGTAATAGAATGCAAGAAGGACAGGGATTTGGAGGTATCCATAGATCGAAGCAGATTCCTTAAAAGGATTTTGGTAGAGTGCCATCCCTTATCCTACAGTGATGACTTCTTGTTGAAAAAGCAAGGGTGAAATTGTTTAGTGAAATAGGTCTGGGGTTGGCGTATCATCAGGTCTAGCTCAAACCAGAGTTATGAAAAGCTGCTCTTGTGTCTATTTTGAACACTTTCCAACATTTCAAGTTGCCTTTTGGATTAGACTCCTCAGCCTCTGTGTTTAAGTGGATTATATGTCAGACATATGAGGAGGTTGCCAGGGTGGTTGCTTACAGGACAAAATGAAGACTGTCCAAAAAAGCTCAGGTCAGCAAAATAAAATGATAAAGAAACTTTTAGGAATTTTCCAGAATAAAGGGGTCACCATAAACAAAAGCAAGGCTCAGATAGAACTGTGTGGAATATTTGAGAAACATTATCTCAATAGCAGTGTTGAGCCACATCATGGTTTAATCAAAGTCACCGGGGAAGTATTAAAGCCAAAAATCTAAGATCTGCTTTGTGAATTTTACTCTAACTTCGAAAGAACTGAATGTTTAAAGATGTTAATGTCTTAAAATCACAAATAGGTTCCTGAATGAATTTAAGAGGTGACTGTGTGGGCCCAAGCACTGAAATAGTTTGTTGCGAGTTCCATGCGTCTATGTTGTGTCACTGTTGCTGTTAACTCATATGGGTAGCTGCTTTCCTAGCATAAGTTGATGAAAGAGAAAAAAAAAAACATTCGTTTTGTGGTAAAAACTCTGCAGATATTATTGAGAAATATCTCTTATCGAACAGTCAGGCACTGGAGAAATGTACAATTTTTCTCTGGTGATTGAGATATAATATTGGGATAGACCAACATCAATTTTGTTTATACCGAAGGCCTAAGATGTGCATAGTTCTTCAACACAGACATGTATTGAATTATTGCAGAATGAATGTAATGTGCAGTCTATTCCAAGTGATAGGAATTAACGGTGTACTGCCTGTCATAGAGGCCAGTCAAAAAGTACACTATATGTGGTGGTGGAATAGATGAGGAGGAATGTTTCACTGCGCCCATGTAAGGATGAGGGTAGTTCGGGTGGGATACTGTAAACCAAGAGCTTTTCTGCCTTGGAGAAGAGTTTATTTTGCAACCAGTCATCTATGACAGATATTAACAAGCAAAGGATCTGACCTGAACTCGTGGCCACTGTAGATAGGAAAATTGGCGTATATGTGGGGAGACAGTTCGCCTAGGGGCAGCCGGTAATCTATGGCAGTCAAAATTGTGCAATGTGACCAGTTGTGTAAAGCATTTATTCACTTATGCTGCAATGATGAAACGACTTGCATGATCAAATTACCAGCACCACACAATAAATTAAACTAAATAAACTATTCATCTTTATTCTAACAATAATGCTATCATAATATTACAGAAAATTAAAATATGTTGAATTGATTGAAATCAAAAGTAATACACAAGATAACCAATAATTAAATATAGTTAAACAAAATTGAAAAAATAATCTTACTCAATCCAACAATGACCCAAAAATGAGCCTTTAATTACACTAAATTGCAAACCTTAACTCTATACTAAACAAAAGTAAATTGAACTGAAATGCATTTTAAAAGGCAACCTAATTATAACCCTCTTGCTAATTTTCACTAACCTAAAAAGATGAAATTCAGATTTCCTTTTAAATGGTGATACGTCTAAGTAGTTGTAATTAAAGTACTTGAGTAGTTTAAGTGACGGCAAACAAGCAATGGTCCAACAAATTAAAGAGACAAAATACCTGTAGGATAGTACTTCTCCATCTTTCAGGATGGGCAGTGTCAAGATTTGAAGGCTACTTGCAATGAATAGGGGGTAAGCATGAGTTCTTCTGCAAGGCAACATTTTTGCAACTCTGAAGATGGGGTCAATATGAGCCAGAGGCTCAGGCACAACTGGAAAGTAATGTAGACGGAGTGTTGAATAGAGGGCCTTTCTTGCAGAAACATGCCAGTCATGCAATCTGTTTGCGTAGGTAAGATTTTTTAATTTTCAGCATTCTTGGAACACATTTGGGTCTTGCAACAACTCCCCTACTTTTATTGTAAAGCAGGACATCCAGCATCAGGCTGTGTTGTGTTGCAATAAACAGTATGAATGCACGCTAAAGCAATTAAATAGGGTACATCACCCTAAATACTTACATGGTACCTGACGTAGTTGGCACAATAGGAATATCCTCTGCTTCTGCTGGTATTGACCATGGGATCTGAAATTGAGGTGCTAGTTCCCGCATAATGATGTTTCTAGGGAATAAAGAACAATACAAATAAGAAACCAGCAGCACTGAAAAGTAAGCAATCATAATTTATTAGCAGGGCTAAAGATTCCCTCGGAGACACAAGCCCATTTCAGTTACATCCACTTTAATAAACAATACTAGTTTCAATACAAGGACCTTCTATCTAATAGCGATTTCATGTTTATAACAAAATAAGGAACGTTAGCCCTCGGTTCCAGATTGCACCTCTGAGACGCTTCCGCCCTTGGCTCCAGTACTGACCAAGGCGATGAAATTGCTCAGCCCTATGCCGATGACAATTTGTATGAGAACTTGCAAGCCGCTAGTGGGCTGGACACTTCGTCAGAGTCAGCCCTCATCTCCCCTTCAGACCCAGCCATGGAAGAATCTGCATCTTTTGACATGGTTATGCGAAGGGCAACCGGAGTCCTTCATCTCCACTTCGTCACTATGGAGGTGAAAAAATCATCTTGACTGAAGTCCCGCAGCCTGACCAGACTGCTATTAGCCTCTCCTATCTTTTAATGAGGCCTTGGCAGATACCCTACCATGCACCTGCCTGCTTTTTAACTTGTAAATTGCCAGATGCCATCGCCCTGCCCCAGGCGTACCCAGCCTTTTTGAAGCAGCACCTTTCTCGCATCAAGGTGCAAGTCTCTACTAGCCAGACCAAACCGCACAATTTTCTTTTCACTCCCCCTGTAGGCAATATAAGCATGTGGAGACATTCGGAAAATTTCTCTTCTCATGAACAAGCTTGCCCCAGTGGCCAATTAACACCTTATACTCATGCCCTCTGTGACGCGGTGTCGCAGGTCCTCCCATGTGTTCCTGAAGACCTTCTTCTCCCTTTTCTGTCAAAGGCCATTCAGAATGGTCGTGATGCAGCCAAGTTCACAATCCATTGTGGCTTGGACACAAACGACTTGGTCGGATGGGATATTGGCACCAGTTTAGCCATTGTTGCCAGGCTTGGCTACAACCAACTGGGTTCTTTGGCGATGTACAGTACTTCATGATGGACATGCCGTTCGATGGGACTTGCTTGTTTGGGGAGAAGGTTGATTCTGCCCATGAACGTTTAAGGAGAGCAGGGCTACCGCTAGCTCTCTGGGTCTTTCTACTCAGCCTCACCAGCAGCAATGTTTTGTTTACGTTCTTTTTGTGGATTCAGACAAAGCAGTCTTTAATGCTAGCTTGATCCTACCCAGCAGCGAACCCTACAATTTCACGTTTCTAGGTCAGAGTGCCGCTCGGTCTTACATCCCTTGACCCCCGCAAAACCTCTTTACTGTATCCTTACAAAGTCATAGCCACCTGGTGGGAGGCAGAATCCACTGCTTCTATCCAGGTTGGCAAGAACTCACATGGGGCAGGTGGGTTCTGCAGAATGTTTGGAAAGGATATGCCTTACCCTTTTTTTCTTGCCCACCGCACCTCCTACCGTCACCCAGCGACTGACATATGACCCTCTCTCCATTCTGCGGTAGAAAGTGCAAGCCCTTTTGGCGAAAGGGGCCGACGAGAGTGTGCTAGTGCCAGAAGTAAGCTGTGGTTGTTATTCCTGCTACTTTTAGGTGCCCAAAAGAGACGGATGTCTTTGGCCTATTCTAGACCTGTGCTCTCTCAATGCCTTCTTCCAGAGGATGTACAAAATACGCACACTGGCCGAGGTCTTGTCAGTGCTCGACCCAGGAACTAGATGGTGCCACTGGTTCGTCAGGCTGCCTAGCTGCATATTCCTGTCCTGCCGTCCATCTGCTCTACCTGCGGTTCAAGGTGGAAAGCAGTATTTTCAGTTTGCTATGCTCCACCCATAGGGTGTTCACAAAGGTAATGGTGGTGGCAGCACATCTACAGAGGTGAGGTGTGCCAGTCTTCACCTATCCCAGTAACTGGCTATTGAAGGGAGACTCGCCTCAGGCATTCATAAACCACCTCCAGTCTACGGCGAACCTACTTTCATCACTGGGGGTTCACTATCCACGTGCCAAAGTCAAACCTGACTCCTTCACAGATACATCTGAGCCATTCTCGACACAATTCCATTTTTTGCCTTTCCTATTGAGAAAGAGTCCGTATCACCCAAAAAAACTCATGGGTACTCTGTTCCAGCATAATCTTAACCCTAGAGACACAGCAGGGACCACACCACTAAGCTGTACGTCAGTAATTGGGCTGCAGGGAGACTGTTTTTCTTCATCAAACAGAATAGAGTATCAGAGGGTCTAAGGAGCCAAGACAGGGAGCGCTATGTGTATATCTAGAGAGGACTAACCACAACTGCCTTCATCAACATACCAATGATGTACGGGTCACCCTCGCAGGGGGCCTACTCAGTGATCATGTGAGGATTCCCATCAGTCACCACACGGAACCGCCCTTCATCATTTGGGTTCCTGTTGAGACCACTGCTGATGTTATCCATTCTATTCTACATGGAGGGGTCTGGTAGCAAGATACCCTCTCATGATCAATTAGATTAACGTGGTCTCTTATCTCAGATGGAGATGATGTTGTAAAAAAGGAGGACTGATATCGTAGTGCAAAAATTGTAACAAAAAACTAAATGTGTGTGAATTAAAATTGGATGAGGGGGTGCTTAATGTAACTTTATTCTGGCGCTACCCACTCTGCCAATGTTAAAAGAAGTAGACAAGAATAATCCAATGATTCTTGGGTTATTTCATGTATATTGGGGTCAACATGTTTCTGCAATGTGTGACAATAGTTGTCATTGCTTTCATCAGGACCATTATACAAACATGCTACTACGAATTAGTGCTCTCAACGAAAAAACAATGAGTGCTCAAAATTATAAATAAAATTATGAATATTTCAAACTCGATACTAGAGTCACCTGAATCCACTAGTTGTCTGTATCGGTAGTTTCAACCTTCCAATGAGGATATTGCTAAAAATAATAATAATGAACATGTGAAGTTGTTACATTAAAGTCATCTAGAACAAACATAGCATTCCCGTACTTGTACATTTATGCTAGGTCAATATCATATAATCCTAGTAGGAAGTAGCAATCTTCCTAGCACACTCATAGTACAGATTGCTATAGTGTACAGATCTCAACTTTTAGACATGAATTGTCAAATTGACCAAAGGAGATAGACATCTTACCCCAAATGGAGGATGTATAGACTTCACCCCACCTGGCCACGGCTCAGGATGAAGGGGAAGCACCACTCTGGGAAAAAGGGCAAAAAACAGCAATGCTGAAAAAGCCACTTGATTCTAGTGTTAAGCAGACAATCACCGACATACACCTAGAAACGCTGCCATGTACCCCTTAAACATGTCATGAATAGCTTGAAACCATGATTGGATTAGACTATTATGGTTATACAGCTGTTATAACATGGGATATTTACCCAATCTAGGAATATGGCCTGCATCCTATTAGGGGCGAGGTGAATCAATCCCACTCAACAGCGCCGGTACCAGAGTTTGTTATCATACACTCTGATTTAGCGCAAAAGATGTATGCGGCCACATTTATGCAAAGAGGGAGCAGCTTACAATGTTTACAAAGCTAGCGAGAAACAAATCCGCACAATGGCGGTAAACGGCTCCTACATTCATACATATCTCGCTCACCTGTCCGTCGGTACCTCGCGAATGCGTCTGAACCGATCGGGGAGGTGTGGGAGTCAGCATGAGCCGCTGTAAATAACCCCGTGTAAGATTGGACAGGAGCGTATCACGTGGGTTCTTATGTGGCACACGATTGGATGCTTCAAGGACCAATAATATTGCGGTTTTCTCGCGGTCCGCTTATGTAAACAATCATAGTAGTCACGTCATCGGTCCCTGGTACCAACCAATTGCGTGTCAAGAATTAACCCTTGTGACACGCTAGGATACAATCTCAGACGCCGCCTTACATAGCGACCAAGGCGGACTCTTTCACCATCGAACTATAGCAAATTCTGCCAAAACCGACGCAGTGTGAGATTTGTTTTAAATGGAACTAGACTTTACAGTTTTGAATACACACCGAGCACCCGGCTACTATGATTGTTTACATAAGCGGACCGCGAGAAAACCGCAATATTATTGGTCCTTGAAGGATCCAATCGTGTGCCACATAAGAACACACGTGATACGCTCCTGTCCAATCTTACACGGGGTTATTTACAGCGGCTCATGCTGACTCCCACACCTCCCCGATCGGTTCAGACGCATTCGCGAGGTACCGACGGACAGGTGAGCGAGATATGTATAAATGTAGGTGCCGTTTACCGCCATTGTGCGGATTTGTTTCTCGCTAGCTTTGTAAACATTGTAAGCTGCTCCCTCTTTGCATAAATGTGGCCGCATACATCTTTTGCGCTAAATCGGAGTGTATGATAACAAACTCTGGTACCGGCGCTGTTGAGTGGGATTGATTCACCTCGCCCCTAATAGGATGCAGGCCATATTCCTAGATTGGGTGAATATCCCATGTTATAACAGCTGTATAACCATAATAGTCTAATCCAATCATGGTTTCAAGCTATTCATGACATGTTTAAGGGGCACATGGCAGCGTTTCTAGGTGTATGTCGGTGATTGTCTGCTTAACACTAGAATCAAGTGGCTTTTTCAGCATTGCTGTTTTTTGCCCTTTTTTCAGAGCGGTGCTTCCCCTTCATCCTGAGCCGTGGCCAGGTGGGGTGAAGTCTATACATCCTCCATTTGGGGTAAGATGTCTATCTCCTTTGGTCAATTTGACAATTCATGTCTAAAAGTTGAGATCTGTACACTATAGCAATCTGTACTATGAGTGTGCCAGGAAGATTGCTACTTCCTACTAGGATTATATGATATTGACCTAGCATAAATGTACAAGTACGGGAATGCTATGTTTGTTCTAGATGACTTTAATGTAACAACTTCACATGTTCATTATTATTATTTTTAGCAATATCCTCATTGGAAGGTTGAAACTACCGATACAGACAACTAGTGGATTCAGGCGACTCTAGTATCGAGTTTGAAATATTCATAATTTTATTTATAATTTTGAGCACTCATTGTTTTTTCGTTGAGAGCACTAATTCGTAGTAGCATGTTTGTATAATGGTCCTGATGAAAGCAATGACAACTATTGTCACACATTGCAGAAACATGTTGACCCCAATATACATGAAATAACCCAAGAATCATTGGATTATTCTTGTCTACTTCTTTTAACATTGGCAGAGTGGGTAGCGACAGAATAAAGTTACATTCAGCACCCCCTCATCCAATTTTAATTCACACACATTTAGTTTTTTGTTACAATTTTTGCACTACGATATCAGTCCCCCTTTTTTTACAACATCATCTCCATCTGAGATAATAGACCACGTTAATCTAATTGATCATGAGAGGGTATCTTGCTACCAGACCCCTCCATGTAGAATAGAATGGATAACATCAGCAGTGGTCTCAACAGGAACCCAAATGATGAAGGGCGGTTCCGTGTGGTGACTGATGGGAATCCTCACATGATCACTGAGTAGGCTCCCTGCGAGGGGGACCCGTACATCATTGGTATGTTGATGAAGGCAGTTGTGGTTAGTCCTCTCTAGATATACACATAGCGCTCCCTGTCTTGGCTCCTTAGACCCTCTGATACTCTATTCTGTTTAATATTGTTTGGGGTTGTATCAGAGTGTGGTCTTTAAAATCCCCTTTGACCCTCCCTCAATGTTTGTTGTTGTTGTTTTTCTTCATCAACATACAGTGGTCCCAAAGGGTGTCCTTAGAAAGCCAATCTACAATGGTCTCTATGTCAGCTGACCCCCAGTCACGCATGCATCATGCTATTAGGACGCCTCAATTTCTCCCTCACCTCCCCCACCACGGGAAATGGCAGAGCATAGAATGAGTGTTGGTGCTTTTTTCAGACAATGGCTCTCCAAAAGCAGATCACCAATATGAGGAGTTTGGGTTGTTGCTCGAGTGGCAATCTTACACCCAGTAACAGAGCTGCCAGAGCCCCCTGTCTGTACGGTGTCCCATCTCTCCAACTTCTGCCAAGTACACCCTGCTAACCAGTGCACTAATCACTACATCTCAGCCAACAGATAGTATAACTCATAATTGGGCACTCCCAGACCTTCATGTATTTCGCAAAGGGGTCCACTGGCGCTAGCCATCCCAAATTAAATGCCAGAGCAGGGACTCAAGCAGTCTGAACCAACTCCTGGGCATCCAGATTGAAAGGTTGACAAACAAATACACTACTCTAGGAAGTTTCCCCATTTGGGGAAACGCTACGCTGGCCATTATTGACAACCGTAAAGTATACCAAAAAGCACAATTCCCCTTAAGTGAGCACTATCTACCATCCAGATTGGTCTGTGGAACATCAACCTCTGAGTAATAAATCATAACGCCCAAATATTTAAAGGTGTGGAGGTTCCCCTTTAACGCCAAGCCTATTCACCACTACATAAAAGCAGATGAAACAGGAAATGCACAGGTCTCCCCGCAATTGTGCAAAGGCTGGCTACTATCCCAAAGTCTGCCAAGAGTTCCAAGCTGCAAGGAATACTCATCTCAGCATCCCATAGATACAAGAGAATATAATCTCCATATAATGATAGCACATATTCAAGATCTCTCAGTGGGAAGCCCCTGTTCCCACCCTCCTCCCTCACCATGTGAGCAAACTGCTCCACCACCAACGCAAAGAGTATCAGGGAGAGCGAACAGCCCACAGAGATACCAGGAATGCCTCAGAAGTCGGATACGTGCTCGAGGTTCCACATAAAGCAGTGTGGCCCTCCATTCCTATCCTGCCCCAGGCTCATGTGGTTCATGAAAACACAAAGGTGTGGCAGTGTGCTGAACACCCTTGCCAGGCTCAGGGATAAGACCACCGCATTCAAATATCGAAATGTTTACGTCTTGTCTAAAACTCTGGAACGTCTCCTGATGTTAGCAGAAGTATTGTGCTGGTGAATAAACCCACGCTGATCACAGTGCACCAGGGTCTGGAGAAAAGGCGGCAGACTATTCCCTAATATCTTACTTATGATTTTATGACTGAGGTTTAACATAGACAACGGCCTAGAAGAGGCCACACTCAATGTTATACCCACGTTTTGGTATTGAAATTATGAAAGCGACAAACTAATGCTTAGGTGTACATCTCGACAAGTCTGGGCAACAGATTGGCCAAGTAGGCCTGGTAAAATTCCACCTGTAGCTCAACTGTGCCTGGCATTTTACCCAGTGCCAGCTCCTTATTAGCCTTCTTAACCTACGATTCCGTTATTGGGTCGTCCAGTGTTGGACCTGGCATCTTCAGGGTGGTCTTTCCCCAGACTTTTTGCTTTTTACCTCCTGTTTTTGCTGATTCTTTTTGTTGGCCTTTCGACTCTGGGCATTTTACCACTGTTAATCAGTGCTAAAATGCATGTGTATAATTTGTGTAAACATGATTGGCATATTTAATTTAAAGGTATATCCCTTGTAAAGCGGTATACCATATACCTAAGGCCTGTAAGTTAAATGCTACTAGTGGGCTTCAGCACTGGTTGTCACACTCACAGAAGTAGCCTTTCATACCCATCTCAGGCATGTCACTGCAGTGCCTATATGTGCAGTTTACTGCCACTATAACATGGCAGTGAAAACTACTTGTCAACCCTTAAACTAACCTTTTATTACATTACCGTCACCCCTAAGGTAAGCCCTAAGTAACACTAAATGAACGTGCTATGTAGGTAAAAGGTAGGACTTATACCTTTATGTTTTAGATGTCCTGGTAGTGACAAACAGCCTATTACGTTTTTCACTACAATGAGGCCTACCGATCTCATAGATCAGTATAAGGAATTCTCTTATACCTTTTTAAGAAATAATTTCTGATCAGAGAGGAATAGCTTGTTCATGTTTTAGATCTTTGGATTGGTAATGATAAATCCTCAATATTGTTGAAGTTGGATTTAACCTTACTATTTTTTAAATGTCACTTTTAGAAATGCCTGCTACCTTTTGTGTGCTACACATAAAAGTGCTCTTCAAGGGCTTGCAGACCTGTCCCTGTTTCAGAAGTCTCAGGGCCATCAAAGACTTCATTCCTTGTTGTGGGACGCCTGGGCCTGCTTGTTAGCTTGTTCGGATTCAAATTGCGCTCTGTATAGGGAGCAGAGATCAAGCGTTGACCGCTTCGCCCCAACTAAGCGCGGCTGGAGAGAAGATAGAGTGCATCGCCATGGTAACTCTCCGAGCAGCTGTTACCAGCGACACAGCAGCGCCGAAGAAAGTCCTCTCTGTGTGGCCCGCCTAGTTGCTTTGACGACAAGAGTCTCTGTGTAAGCACTCTCCACTCACAAGGGGATCTCCGGTGCTACGTGCCAACCTTGACCAGAGTGAAATGAGGCCACTGCAGCTTCCGAAAGGTACTGTGATTCTGACCTCCAAACCGAGGGGTCTGTGAACCTGCCTGGTGGATGTTCAAGCTGGGGTTGATGTAGGCAGTAGTGTGGTTCCCTGTTTGTGGCTGCTAGGGGAAGCTCCCAGATCTCGTTGGTCTCTGCGGCGTGTCTCCTCAGAGAGAGATGCATTGCGAGACACACGCCCAGAGAGCCTTGTCCCCCTGCCGCCATACCGTGACGCCCCGGAGGGACGGGGGGGGGGGGGTAGAGGGTCCGATATTCGGCATTTTTTATTAGAACGCCACGGCGGGGGTCAGTATTGAGGCAACGCCGTGTGAATCGCCTTCGGGCAGGTGTTTGGTCCGTTGGGCTTTAGGAGCCTTTACTGCGCGCTGGGTGGTGGCTGGTGTCCTGTCAGGATCTGCCTGAGGACGCGCGCGCTTGGGGCCTGGACAGCACACACGTCGGAGTTTCACCCCGCTTACCTAAATTTGCAGCCTTACAGACTGCCCATATTGATAAGGGATTAACCCCTTGTGCCTCATTTGTAGTGTTTTTCAGGGGACATTTGCCCTTGGTGTACAGGCATAACCTAGCCCTTAGTGGTTGTTGCTCAGGGTTCTGACAGACTCCCTGAGGAAAGGGGTGATACCTCGGTTTCTGCACTGTAGGGGAGTTCCCCTGTGGGGAGAAACTGGCCCGTATGAGGGAGGGGTACAATGAGGAGGGGCAGCAGTACATTCCTTTGGATGACCAGTTTTTTCAGGCTGTTGATGATTCCATATTTAAATGTGTGTATGATGTGGTGGCGCCCATGGAGGAGCGTCTTACGAACCACATCATTGCGGAATGCGCCAAGTTGGCCCACGAGTGCTTAGATTCCCCTGGTCCGGTACCTCTCTTGCCTCCCCCGTTACCTAAGAAGGGACGTGTGGAGGAGGGCCCGGGGGGTCCCAGGGGGTGGATTTTGACGCTTTTGACCGCCTCAGGGACACTTTTGTCGCTAAGCCGTCCAATCTGCCCCCTGTGCCTTCTCCGGCCCCGACTCCGGCGGAATCTGTTGGGCCAGCCTCCCCCTCACTGGATGGGGGCTCGCCAGCGGACTCTGACAACG